>NC_139385.1:43242500-43956666 GCF_054392235.1 Sus scrofa
AAACTGGTTTGGCAAAGCCCTTGGAAAGGGTGCACCAGGCAGAGAGAACCTGAATTCCAGGACAGTGATGATCTTAGAGGGTTTGTGGAAAAGGAAAAACTACAGTACAATGAGGCAATGAGTTGAGGTATCCTCAAACTCTTAGTGAAAATGGAGACCAGCTGATCCTGCTAATCACCCCCAAAATTCCTGCTAACTTCCCTCAGAAGTCTGTGTTCATGAAGCTATGGAACCCAAACCAGGCAGGAAATCTCAACTTCTGCCTCCACTGTGTAGGTGGAAGGCAGAAAACCTGAAAACCCTAAATAATGGATCACAGTGGCTCCGTAATGACAAGGCAAAATAGTGATAATTAAATGATTTTAATAGTGTGTCAAGATGAAGGATAACAGTCTTGGAAAATGAGGTTGGTAAATCATTACCCCTCAGGCTTGCATGCACACCCCAGTTAGGGCGTGAAAAATGCAGAATGAAAAATCCCTGGCTACCCATTTTGGTCCCACACAATGTTTGCTCCCATCCTATTAGGGTTATGTCTGAGCCATTTTCAACTCTGAGGCAAAAACGAGAGCTAAGCTCAAATTTATCTCACTTAGGGAGCACTTTACGCTGTGCCCCAAGCCCTGTGATAACACTGGCAATAGAAAGACATCTACTCTAACTGGGGAAAACAGGCACTGCCAGGGCCATTACAATGTATAGTGGGTGGGGGACAAAGGCAGCACAGAGGAGGGTCCCCTAGGGAAGCCCCAGCCTCTTCTGGGAGAGGCGAGCTTCCACAAAGAGGCAACACTTGAGCTAGGTTGGGGGAGCAGAAGTAGGAAGGGGCATTCTAGGCAAAGGGAATCAAAGCGATGGAATTCAGCTTGGATAGAGCAGGAAGGAGGGAGTCCCTGAAGGTGACATTTAATATTATTTCATTTCACTGGCACCAAAAGTTCTGAAACCAGAATGCTTGCTGCATCCTTCGCAGACACCCACACTGAAATCCATCACCACCCACTGTCCATGGCAGCATGATTGAAAGAAGGGCCTGACCTCTAAGAAAGAATCTTTCTCTTTCCCCCAATATATAATGAGTTTTTTAACCTTTTGTTGTTCCACAGGTAGTGTGTATAGAACAAAAAGGAATAAGTGGAAGAGAAAAAGTAAATAAAATTCACCCCCACATCTTCCACGTAGGCACATCCATTGTCATGTTCCCATGCAGCTTCTGGTCTTTGTTGTTGTACTGTGTGTGTATGTATGTGTATGTGTGTATGCATGCATATCTTTAAAATAAATTGGAATCACACTAATTGTAAACTGAACAACCTTTTTTCTTAATGCAAAGTCTACTCTTTGGATGGTTTCCAAGCCTCATTACCCAAAGCGGTCATCTCCTACTTATGAAATTAGCGTCAGGAAAGGGTTAAAGTGCTCACTGGCAGGAGGGAGATTTATCATCTAAGGCGGCTGCTGGCAACAGAAAGGTTGATGTGCTTAACAATTCACACCAGGATGCATTACACCCACGTCCATCCACTAAGCTCTCTTCCATGGCAACCAGAATATTGCCTTTGCAAGGATCTGAAAACTTCCTGACACTTAAAACACCCTAACGTGACATCATAGGGTCAGGGGCAGCTGGGAAAACAGTGAATTATGTAGTGAGTCTAGACATTTGCAAAACTGCATAAATGCTTTAATCTCAGAACCTCACCTACTCTGTCCTCTCAGTTGGTAGACTGCTTATGCCATCGTGTTAGCTTTAGCATCTCCATTGGTTACCTGGTCATCCAAGTGGTCTTGCTTCCTTATTTCTCAGCTGCCAGATGGCCACATCCCTCTGGCCTGGCCTCAGGACTCTCTTGCACTTGGTGGGGTCCCTGTCCTGATGACCCCACCATACCTGCTGGCTTGGATCCTGAACAACCAGGTATCACACCTGGATGGTTTGGAGATGAGCTCTTCGACCAGGGCTGCTGGTCCCTACGTACTTATGTGTAAAGCACTCACTTCCCACATGGCTTCTCGAAACCATCACAAATTCAGAGCCTTCAAACAATACCCTTTTTTCCTATTGTATCTCTGGATCAGGAGTCCAGGCAGAGCTCAGCTGGGTCCTACACTCAGGGTCTTCGTCAGGTGGAAATCCAGGTGCCAGTGGGGGCTGTGTCTCAACAGAGGCTCACCTGAGGAAAGAGCCACTCCAGGCTCCCCCAGCACGTTAGCAGAATCCATATCCTTACAGAAGTAGGGACCAAGGTCCCTGTTTTGCTGGCTGCTTCCAACTCCTAGAGGTTTCCTGGAATGTCTTGCCATGTGGCACTTTCCAGAGGCCCCTCACACAATATGGAAGCTCCCTTCTTCAAAACCAACAAGGGGACTTTCTCTGGGCATCTATTAGCAGTAACCCACACACTGGGTCAACCCTCACTACTGGTGGGCTCTGTATTTTTGAATTAGCCTCCTTGCTGAAATATATTTGAAACTTCAAAATCAATACACGAGGTGCTTTTGGTGACATTTGTGCAAGAATGCACATAGCAGGAAAAATCTGAGTCGACCAACACAGATGTCCAGCTGAGGTAGACCAAGACAATGCTCTGGCTTCTTGTTTCAGCTCTCCTACAGAGAGGACCAGAGGCTGGGGACAGGAGAGGGCAGTTAAGAGCAATGCAAAAAGCTAAAGCTTTGAGGCCAGGGAGATGGGGTTTAAATCTCAGCTGTGGCACCTGTTACAGGGTGGCCTCAGGCAAGTCACTTATCACTTCTGAACCCCATTTTCTCCTTTGCAAAAATAGGGAAAAGAGAATCTACCAGGATAAGCTGTTTTCCAGATTTAAGATTATTATCTATTATGAGGAAAATATGTAATACACCTGTATTCACTGGGAACACTGAAGTAGTGAATACAGATCCACTGTTCCATTATTCTTAGAGAAAAGATACACGTATATACATATGTGTATATATTGTACATCTATGTGTGTATATGTTGTATGCACATATATATCTATAAAATATGGCAAATTTACAGAATGATACTATTGTAAATAATGATAATTAAATGTATATACATACATATATTTATATGTATATATGCACACATACACGTTATTATATATGTATTACATAATAACAGTATTATAAATACAGTTAATATGGAGAACACACTTGTCTCCAAGGAAAGGGGGAGGGAGTGGGATGGACTTGGAGTTTGGGGTTAGTAGATGCAAACTATTACATTTAGAATGGATAAGCAATGAGGTCCTGTTGTACAGCACAAGAAACTATATCCAGTCTCTTGGGACAGAAGATGATGGGGGATGATGTGAGAAAAAGAATGTATATCTATGCATGACAGGGTCTCTATGCTGTAGAGCAGAAATTGGCATAACACTATAAATCAACTACAACTTTAATGTAAAAAATCTAAAAAGTATAGGTATATATACTTACAAGTATATATAGTATATATAATGGTATAATGGTATATATAATATGTGCTTATGACATATGCATACATACATATATAATATAGAAATACATATATACACATAGTATGTATATATACAAATGTAATCAAGGGAGTGATACCTCATTACATTACTTTTGTTTTAATGTGTTAGTTAGACTCAAGTCACAGGTCCTACCCAAACTCAAGGAAGGGGATTATACAGAGGCATGAATTATTGGGGTCATCATACCTCCTACCCACCCAAAGTTTTTCCACATCTGCACAGTGCCTAGCACAGACAGCACACCACAAATGGTGATTGAACTTATAGGAAATTCTGTCCAATACCAGGGTGGACCATAACAAACCCCCGAATCCCAGCCTGGGATCTTCAGCCCTAGGAGACTCCAGGATGTTGCAGCTCCTACTGTTAAGTGCCTGTCCCACTGAATTCAGCCCCATACGGCCCTGTGAGGCTGGTGTGCTTTAAGCACACGTAAACACGTCGCACTCTTGGTGAAGACAATTTCTGATGATATAATTGTTTCTTTTTACCAGTTACAAAGAATTTGACCCAACACATTCATTGGAGAGTATTACATAACATTCTGCCATCTACTGTTTACCTTTCAAATTTACTAAAGCATGTTTTCCTCTTTGTAGAGACAAATTAATGTTCCTACAATCACAGGCTGCTTGGCTGGCCTCAGACTCTGGCAGCACCATTCCAATTATGCATGTCCCAGAGAAGAGACCTGGTCTACCAACTACAAGGCTGAGGCCAGCTTCCTGGTGCATCTCACACCAGCACAGCCCATGAAGGGGCCATCAGCTTCCCAGAGCCTCTGTGCTGCAGGTGGGTCTCTGCTTAAACATCTACATCCCAATCTTCTTTTATCACTCAGAGTTCTTTGGTGGCAGGCAATAGAAACTAACTATGGAGATCCTGCAAAATAAGTAATTAGTTGGAGGGATAGTGGGAAGCTCAGAGAAATGAAGGGAAAACTTAAAAGCCACTTCTGGGAACCCAGACAGTGAGTCCTATTGGATAGCTTTCTCTGAGAGTTACAAAGAGGGTGAGTTAGCCCATACTATTTTCCATCTTTGTGTCACCCCACTCAAGATTCAACTCTGGGAAGAAGAGCAAGGTTAACCTGTGTTTGATCACATGCTCCCCTTCTTTGGAAGTATGTGGCTGTTTACAGTCTCCTATAAAACTGCCACCAATTGGGAACGAGTGGTTCCCCAAAGCAAAATCTAGGTTCCACTGCAATAAGGGCAAAGGAATCCTAGCCATGCAGAATCAGAATTATATGTGGATGCAACTAGAGATTCTCACACTAAGTGAAGTAAGTCAGAAGGAGAAAGACAAATACCGTATGATAGCACTAATATGTGGAATCTCAAATATGGCACAAACAAACCTATCTACAAAATGGAAACAGACTCACAGACATGGAGCACAGACTTGTGGGTGCCAAGGGGGCGGGAGGAGGGAGTGGGATGGATGGGGAGTTTAGGGTTAGAGATGCAAACTATTCCATTTAGAATGGGTAAGCAAGGAGGTCCTACTGTATAGCACAGGCAACTCTATCCAATCTCTTGTGGAGAGACCACGATGGAAGACAACATGAGAAAAATAATGTGTATAAGACTGGGTCACTTTGCTGCCCAGCAGAAATTGGCACAACATTGTAAATCAACTGTAATTTAAAAAAGCAGAAATGTATGTTGTCAGGGTCTGCTGTCAGTTCCAGGGAATGTGACTTCTCAGAGAAAGAGGTGACTTCCTAAAGAATCAGTCTCCTTTACCCATCCACTCATTCAAAATACATTTATTTAATGCCGATTATGGACTAGGCCTGCTAAGCTTCTGAGATGCAGAGGAAGTAAAATTAGGAATACTACTCAGCCGTAAAAAAGAATGACATAATGCCATTTGCAGCAACATGGATGGAAATAGAGACTCTCATACTGACTGAAATAAGTCAGAAAGAGAAAGACAAATACCATATGATATCACTTACAACTGGAATCTAATATACAGCATAAATGAACATTTCCACAGAAAAGAAAATCATAGACATGTGGCTGCGGGGGTGGGGGGGAGGGAGGGAGCAGGAGGGATCGGGAGCTTGGGGTTAACAGATGCAAACTATTGCTCTTGGAATGGATTTACAGTGAGATCCCGCTGTGTAGCATTGAGAACTATGTCTAGATACTAACATCAGAACACAACAATGGGAGAAAAAAATATGTATACGTGTATGTGTAATTTGGTCCCCATGCTGTACAGTGGAAAAATAAATAAATAAAAGAAGTCTTTCAGTGAAAAAAAGAAAAAAGAAAAGAAACTGCCCTTAAATTCTTCAAAATCTAATGGGAGAGATTTTTCTTTAAAGCATATTAGTCATGATAGCAGTGATGGTTGAATTTGATGAGTGCCTTCTTTATGCCAGGCACTGTGCCAATGGGAGGTTACATTTATTATATCATCCAGTTTTCACAACATTTTGTAGGTACTGGCTTATTGACCATAGTGTTTGTAGAGCTGTATACAGATTTGCCTGAGCCCCAAGAAATGGGCAGACAGGGGCCCAAGCCCTTCTTAATGGCATCACTGGATGGTGGGGGAGGACACCCTCTATCCTATAAAAGGATTTCCTTGTCATTGATGATGCCATGATAACAAAAATCGTGCATTTGGGTGGAGTGTATGTATGACTGTCCTCAACGTATGCCTTATAATTGGTTAAATAGACTTGACCATGAAGTGAAAACTGAGATTCCTTCTCGGGAAGAAATAATCCAAACAGGGTTTTTCTTAACGGGGCTGACCTCACTGACCTCTGAGGCCACGCTTCTCCGGACTTACCACTGTCTAGCTCTCCTTTAGCTTCATTAATACACCAACGTCTTTTCCTTTGCAAAGCTTCTGCTATTGCTGTGCCCTCAGCCAGAAAAAATCTCCCACTGGCTCTCAGCAGAGCTGTTTCTTCTCAGGCTGTAAGGGGCAGTGTCACTTCTTCAGAGAGACCTCTCTGATCCACCCGTTCCATTGTTCCCACATCGCCCCGCTTACGTCTCTCTTCATGGACAATAATACACAATTGATTGATTGATAGGTTCCTTCAGTTTCTGTTTGTCTCTATCCCTCACCAAGTACAGCAATTGCTGCAAGATGAGACAGGTACCTTATCAGTGTTGTTCTCTATTGTCTATCCTGTCCTGAAAAAGTTCCTGGAACATGAGAGTACAAGTATATACATATATATTATAAGATGATGTATGTGTGACTACATATACATATGATGTAAGAATGAATGAATGAATGTAACTGTAAATTCCACAAGAAATCTCTGTCTTGATTAGTCTCTGGTCTTTGCAGAGGATAAAGAGAAATGCTCTAAGATCCAAAGAAGCCTTTACTGATATACAAAATAAGACCACCTCTTCGTCTCAGGGCAGTATTTCCTATATGACAAAGAATCTTTAAGACTCCACAGAAATTTGGGCAACAAACACCATCCTCCCCTTTCCTTCCCTCCTCACCAAATTCACCAGTATTACAATCACAGGTACCAAGGACCAGCTGCCTTCTGTATTCCAGGCACCATACTATCCCTTGAATATACCTTGTTTAATTATGTCTAACAACCCTACCAGGGAGATGTTCTGATACCCACATCACCATAACTGGCAAATGATTTGCTCTAAGTCTTACATGTAAATGACGGAGTGGAGGCGAACACCAGTAGTGAGTACCTTTACCTGGGATGGCTGCTCTCCCCCCACTTCCAGTTCTCTAGACATGACCCTGACACTCAGAGTGGGGATCCCCCCCCCCAGGTACTGCATTTGTGTTACATAGCCAAGCCTTCCAGATCTGAGATTATTGATTTGAAGTTGGGCACTTGACCCAAGATGGTCCAAATAAAATTCCACCTTTGAGTTTTTTTTAATAGTTACCAAAGGAAGAAATAGTCCCTCTTTCATAGGTAGAATGGTAAGTTTTGAGCCTCTCGATTTGGCAGACACATTTGGTCTGTAGGAAGAGATGTTGATATGCATTATACCAAAAGAAGCAGGGATTAGAGACAGAAAAAGAGGATCCTGGTAATTGCTGAGTCTCTAGTTCTAATTGTTTTTTTTCCCTGTTTGTTTGTTTATTGAGACCCAGGGTTCCATGCCACTCCCTCAGGTGACTAGGAGTGTCCTAACACATTTCCGCAGTAAATTCTCCATTTTTCTGGAGTGATCTTTAATCTCTGCCCAATGTGTCAGCATGTGAAGCACTGGATGGGTAATGAATTTCTCTCTAGTGTAATTCATGGATACCAGTTCAGGCCACTAATCACCGAGCTCGTGTTTGGACCAGTCCAATCACAATATCTCAGAGCTGGAGAGAAAAGGACATAACTCGGGCATTTTGGATGTGCAGGAACCACCTCTGTATTCTCACACACAGAGAATATGTGTTTTGAGAGGCCAACATTATTTGAGAATTCCGCCTGGCAAAGCAGGGGCAGTAAGCTTTGCACCAAACATAAATTATCCCTTGCTATGGAAAATGAGTAGCCTTTAAATCAAAATGGCCCTCGTTGATATGAAATTCCTGTTGCAATTCAAAAAGCTTATTTTTTCCCCTTATGTATTCGTTCCTGACAAACAAAATAAATTGTCATGCCAAACACATATAAAGATTGCAGAGATGCACCTTTATTAAATTCTACTTAGCAGCAAAGCGACTCAGGTGTTATCTAAATTTAGCCTTCTGAGCTCCCTTTCTTTCTCACCTAAATACCATTTCTTGCAGCTTTTGCATAGATTTATAAGAGTTTAATAAATAGAAATACTTTCACAATGCATTAAGATTAGGTCAGCTGGAGAGCTTGACCTGGTTGGATCAAATCTTGTATTGATTTCTCCAAGTACATATATATATATATATATATATATATATATATATATATATATATATATATATATTTTAGTAAAATTTGGACTATTGCAGAGAAAGAGAAGAACTGCTTCACTTGTGAGTTTAGGTAAAAAAACAAAACCAGTACATACTCTGTCCATTTCCTTAATTGTACAGAACGAGGAAAGTTTTCTCTCTGAAGCTGGTGGACAGAGATGGTGACCACGGAGAAGGTGACCACGATCCATTTTTTAAAATATAAGATGTGTGCTTGGGAGTTCCCATGGTGGCTCAGTGGGTTAAGAACCCAACTAGTACCCATGGGGATGCAGGTTGGATCCGGTCTCACTCAGTGAGTGAAGGATCTGGTGTTGCTGCCATGCTATAGCAAAGGTGGAAGTATCATCATGGATCCTGTGTTGCTGTGGCTGTGGTGTAGGCTGGTAGCTGCAGCTCTGATTTGACCCCTAGGCTGGTAACTTATATATGCCACAGGGGCAGCCCTAAAAGAAAGAAAATAAAATAAAAAATAAAAGGTGCCTCGACATGGAGACCACAGTACCAGATACGTATACTGACAGCAGAGCCAGGCATGCAGGTCAGGGTGACAAACTGTCCTAATTTGCCTGGGACTGAGGGGCTTCCCAGATATGGAACTTTCAGGGCTAAAACTGAGACAGAACCAGGAAAGCTGGGATAGATACTCATCCTGGGGTGGGGTGATGATTTGTGAGTAAAATTACAACGACATTCTCTAACACACACTTTCAGGAAAGCCCATGTCCTAGACATCAACTTTGGGTAACTTTTATGTTGGTTCCATTTACCTAATCTGTGTCATGGTACCAAAGCATCTAAACATCGCTTTTTCAGTGACCCTTTATCTTTGCTGCCTTGTTTAATACTCGTAATAGCCTTAAGAGGTTATTAGCAGTATCCTGTTTTACAGATGAGAGAGCTGAGAAGTTAAATGACTGGCCCAAGGTCAGCCAGCCAGTAACAGGTGGGAAGGGAGTTGCAGGCAGTCTATTTGACATACCTCCACCTTCCAGTCCCCACTCACCATTCTGAAGTGCTTTGAGTTTCATAAAGGTACCACAGTCTCTAGTCTTGGACTTCTGCACATATGCAATTCCTATTAAACATACATTGCACTCAACCTTAACTGTCTCTCTGTCCTATATTGGGAACATCTTGAAGGTACAAGTTTTTCTTTGCACCACTTTTTCCTAAGTAATTAGCTCAAGGTCTACCAAATGGTTAATAGCCAATAAATTATCAGTGGCATTCATACTTTTTTATGTCTAACTCCAGAGTTAGAAGACATTGCAGAAAATAACTTCAAAATACAGCCCCAAGTGTCAAATAAAGTAAGTATGTCACTGGCTCCAAGGCAAAGAGAAAACAGAAAAGCCTTGGGAGATTGGACTGTTCTCTTGGAGGCTTCAGTCAATCCACCTCCTTGGTTCCCATCCCACTCATGACACCATTGAAAATGGCAAAGGCAGCAGCCAGCTCCACCCTGTCCTGCAGCCTGAAATCCAATACTGGCTTCCCTACCTTCTCATTTTCATGTTTGTGACTGAAGTCACAATTATACCATGACTAGATTAAATGCCAAATAAGTGTCCAGGCACCAAACCCAATACTGGTTGGCATGTCTGAAATGAGGGATTAAAATTTTTATGTCATCTCATCAAGGAACAAGCATCTTCTTTCCATTTACTGGCCGAATTTTGGGCATCAGATGCCCATTCCAAGATGACTGAACCAGTGGCAGGAGAAGAAGCAGTCAGAGAAGTCCAGAGAGTTGATGGAACAGCAACTGAGACCTTACTTTCAATTGACACATGATTTTTCCCCTATTGTCATAGATATCATTTTCATTAAAAGCAATGAATTGTCTTACATTAACAATGTGAGTGTCAAGTAGTTGGAATGGGGTGTCTTGGCAAATCCAAATACAGAGAAAAGTCGACTTACATGACCCCTAGGGGAGGAGTAGGTCAAATACTAAGACCAAATTCCTAGTGAGTAATCAGAGGTCAAGAAAGGAGACCTGATTGTTCTAGTTTTGCCTATTGACATCCCTCAATAGCCTCCTGAATAGGCAAAGCTAGAATCCTTCCCTGGAGGCGTGGAAGACAGCTCATCATGGCAGACCCCAGGTTTGCCTCTGACTGAACCCTCCCTTCCTACTCCCCAGAAGCCTTCCTATCATCCTCCTTTGAGATCTTTAAAAAGTGGTAAGAGGAACAACAACAAAAAAATAATGGAGAAAAAACTAATATCCCTACCACCTTAAGATATAAATACATTTTGTCATGATTATTTCCAGTCTTTAAAACAGATAGAACATTATAGATAATGCTAACACCACAGCACCCAGTCCTATCCTCTCCCTCACTCAAAGCCCCCTCCCAGGTAGCCATTGATAAGATCTCAATGTGGGTCTTTCTGCTGATGTGTTTTTATATCCAGTGTTGCTCTGTATGTTGTGTTCGAACCTGTCCATATTGATACAAGGAATCAAAGTGCAGCATCACATCTAAAAAAGAATGACCTGTATTCCTAAGTGATGCAATGTAGTTTATTGCATAAATACACACATTTGCTTGCTCTACGCCTCCATTGGGCATTTGATCTATTTCCAAATGTCTGTTATTACCAGCACGGCGGCCATGAACATCCTTGTACATGTCTCTTTGCACACACGTAAAAGAGTTTGTCCAAGGCATATGCTTAAAGGTAGAATCACCATGTCCTAGGAATATGCATTTTCAAATTTATGGATTCTGCCAATTTGTTCCCCCAAGAGGCCATGCCAATATACAGTCCCATCAGCCCTCAAGGATGACACCAACTCCTTCAAACCTCAAGCAGGGGTATCCTTAGATATAGGCTGAGATGGTCTCAGCTTGGGCCACGAGCTTGACCTTTCGCAAGAGAGAATGGATTAACTTACACTGGGAGAAAAAAAAAAAAACCCTGAAGTTCAATTTAATTCTATTTAATCACCAGTTGCATCATTTTAAAAGCTAATAACGTATCTGCATTCTCCCACCTTGTGATAACTTAATGAATTAGCCACTTGCCCATCCAGAAATAACCCCTTGGGATAATATGTCAAAATCGAGTAAGGCACTCAAGCCTGTATTGAGTTGATGGATTTAAGGCAAGACTTTGGGCAATAATAATGTTGTTTGGAAGATGAATCTACTCATAAGAACCCCTCCATGACAAATGACTTACTTGGAGGCTAACTATTTATGAGGTCCAGGTGGGAGAGGGATAAACTTAATTAAAGTTTGAAAACATAATAGAACCAAAGGCAATGCATCAATTTCTGGATGTCCAATCAAAAAGCCAGTGATGCCCTTTATAGGCTGGTGTTACCTGGCTCTTGGAGCTGCAATGTATAGTTATCCAACTTACATGGCTCCAATTGCTGCTGATCTTGCTGAAGGCACACCACCCCCCATACATATTTCTTTTCTCCTCTCTCCGTGTCTGCTTATGAGATCAATTTATCTCAGCCAGGAGGAGAATCACTCCTGCCTCTATCAGAGGCGCTTTATACTGGATCCTCATAAAACCAAGCACAAGCTCACTGCCCACCCCCACTCTTTAATGACTTGGTCTCTCCATATCTGGGAAACCACATAAATTGTCCCTGCCCCATGCTCTGGGGCTCTCTGATGCCTGCAACTCAAATGCAGCATCACATAAAAATATTTCAAAGACTCATTTGAATCAAAACCCAGGGAGCCAAATACTCCTGAGCAAGCTTAAAATATAAATAAGTATAAACAACACAGGACAGGACCCAGATACACCAGCCAAGCATTCATTTTGATACACTTCATTATAGCGTGAAGTGATCTATCTGAATATAATTTGATAGCTTCAATGGCTCCCTGGTGAGGAAGAAGCTGATTGAAGAGGCTGAATCACTCCCAACTTTGTGTCCCATTTAAAACACATCCAGAAATCACTAAGTAGTGAGGTCATTTTTGTAAACAGGTGTCCTTCCTTGGAAGGCTTGAGAGAAATTCACATGTTTGTATGAAGCTAATCCTGGAAGACAGACAGACAGACAGACAGACAGACAGACAGACACACACACACACACACACACACACACACACACACACACGTCAATGGCTATAAAGTAAAAGAGAACTGTTTGCCACAAAGGGGCTATACACGAGTGTAGAGTCATCCATCTGTCCTAACTGGATCAAGTCTGGTGAAGGAGAGGAAATACAGCCCATGGCCTCTGAACTTCACAGACAGTAGAAAGCAGTGGTTCTCAACTCAGGATGCCTTAAAACATGCAAGGCCCAGGCTCCACCTCAGAGCAACTAAGAATCTCTCAGGAGGGACCCCTGGTATTTATCAAAATCTCTCCAAGGGATTCAATTTTGCATCCAAGGTTGAGAAACTCAGGTTCAAAGAATGTGAGACTTCAGTAGTATTTTCTAGACTTCAGCAAAATCAAAACAATCATTGCCTTGTCTGTTCTTGCAACAAAATGGTGGCTGTTAACATTGTAGTTGCGACTATAAATTTTGCTCTCTCTGTGGTATATTGTTCAATCTCTCTGGGAAGGGAAAAATAATAGGTATCTTTCAGTAAGAGCTTATTATACACCAGGCATGGCGCTAAGCAATTTCCATGCTTTATCTCAGTAAATCCTTGCAACAACCCTAAGAGGTAGGTGCTCTTATTATCCCCATTTTATAATGAATGAACAGGGTCCCAAAGAGGTTAAGTAATTTGTCCACAGACACAATTTAAGCAAAAGGGAGAGAGAGCCAGGACGCATACCCACCTCTGTAAGTTATGAGGCTCTGTGTCTCACCCGTTGTTTTACTGCAGCGAGTCTTTGAAATGTGAAGTTCTTGCTTTTAAAGAAAGAGCAGTAATATAGTTCACATATCTGGCTGTCAATTCTGGTGAGGAAAATTCAAGGACCTCTCAAACTCTTCCATCAACTCAGTGTGTGGCTGCCGAGGTTTTAGACACCTCTCTTTCAATGCCGTGTTATTAGAGTCAGACAATCTTAGATAAAAACTTGAGCTCTTCCTGCTCCCAGCTGTGAGATTTGGGGCCAGTTATTGATCTATTATGAAACTCAGTTGCGTGATCTGTAAAATGGGGATAACACCTACCTCCCAGGGTTATCAGGGTGAAAAGTAATTACATTTTATGAAAGTTCCTAGCATGAGTCAGGGATTAACAAATGGTAATCTCTTCCACTGCAAATATGCGTCAGAGGTACCTAAACTGTGACTGTCATTCTTATCTCTAGCACCACCTGATAATTATAGAGTTTCTCTTCTCAAAGTGCTTTCCCATCGATGATCTCATTTTAACCGGTTTTTATCAAATACGTGTTGCGACAGCTGCGTGGCGTTCCTTTTTTATTATGAGACACCCCCTCCCCAAAGGGGATCAGTGGCGCCCCCACAATGGTAAGGTTTTTAATGGATGCAAATTTGCAAGGCATGACGCATTTATTAATCCCTCATTGGAGTAAACGGTAACAAAGCCAGCAGGAGCAATCATTAATTTACATTAATAGCTTTCAATGTCGTATACCCCAGTGCCTGACATGAAACAGTAATCTGAAACCAAGCTATGCCTGTGTCCTACATGAGTTAATGTATCTCAGCCCTCTAGACCCAGTGCTCATGCATTTCAACAAGGGGAAGATGTGTTAATGCATCCCAATGCACACAGGAAAATATTCAAACTCCTTAAAGTGGCCTTCAAAGTTCTGTCTCCTCCAGACTCATCTCAGAACACTCATACTCACTCTTCTTCAGCTAGATTAGTCTTGCTATCTTCCTCAAATGCTTTTGGCTTATTTCTACCTTGGGGCCTTTGCACAGGCTGATAGCACTGCCTGAACCATCCCCCCTCCCCACTGCCCTCTGCATGACTGACTCTTTTTAATCCTACAGGTCTCAGACCAAATCTTACTTTTTCAGAAAGGTCTTTCATTCCTGACCACCTTATCTAAGAGGTCCTCCCTAGAAATTTATCATCCTTGACCCTATTTCAAAACTTCATAGCACTTGGGACATGTCAAGTCTATCTTATTTATAGTTGTTAATTTTACTCCCAAAAATACAAGACAATAGAGGCGAGGAACCTTGTATGTTTTGTTTATTAGTCTATCTCCAGCATTTAGAACTATGCCCAGGACATAGCAGATTCTCAATAAATACTTGTCAAACGTGAGAACAGTGAACCACCTTCATGTAAGAATCTAAGTCCAAAAATATTTTTCACAAGAGGCCAATGCTTTTGATGGCCCCTGAAGGCTGGCATTCTTCAAGGTTGTGTTCTTAGATGTCTACTTTCTCTCCCATTCACTGCTACCGCTCCTACCACCACTGGCAATCGGCATTGCCATTTCCATGCCTCCATCAGGCCTATCTACTGGGATGTAACGGAAGTGTGTTTGCAAGGCTATAGAAAACATATAGCTTGACTCAATACAAAAGTTTCAGTCATTAAAGGTAATTCCAAGTATACAGTGGAGTCCTCTACTCAGATTTGTGCCTCATTTATCCCCTTATGGTTTCATGTCTGGGTACCAGGAAAGAGGAAGAGAGAGAGAGATCTGAAACTCAGTAGGAAGAGAAGGTTCACTAGGATATTGGGTTATAACAGTCTTGGCTTCAAAATGAAGATTTTTTTTTTTTGAGCCTCGCTCTTCCTCCATCAAGCAAAACAAGTAGGTCTTCAGGAGAATAAGGCCCTATTTTCATTAAGACCCCTCACTCCAAATTACAAAAGGTTTCTTGATGATGTCCCGTATCCATCTATCCTATCCAAATTTAATGTCCCTTACACTTTCCTTTGTTCCTAGTCAGCCCCATAGAAGTCCTCCTTTTTGGGAAGTCTTTGTTGATAAACTTCTCCCCATTAAATCGGTCAGCTTCTTACTTCTAATTTCCCCCCTTCAATTTCTGCCTGTGATTCAATAAATGTATGAGAGAAGTTATTTCCTTACTCTTCCTTTTAGTAAAGCAAACAAAAAAGGATTTCTAGGTGAAAGATAATAGAAAGAGTTAGCATTTATTGGAGTTCCCACTGTGGCTCATCTGTAACAAACCCAACAAATATCCACGAGGATGCAGGTTCAATCCCTGGCCGCACGCAGTAGGCCGGGGATTGGCGTTGCCATGAGCTGTGGTGTAGGTCACAAATACAGCTCAGATCTGGTGTTCCTGTGGCTGTGGAGCAGGCCAGCAGCTGCAGCTCCCATTCAACCCCTAGCCTGGGAACTCCATATGCCACACACGTAGCCCTAAAAAGCAAAAAAAAAAAAAAAAAAAAAAAAAAAAGTTAGCATTGATTGAATACAATATACACCAGGCATTGTTGTAGATACTTGGCTTTCATTATGAAACATATTCCATGTAATCCTCCCTACAACACACTTGAGGTGGATGCAATGGAAAGAGAGGTCCAGAGAGGGGATTAGCTCATCCAATGTCACACAGGCAATCTATGTAGAATCCCATCTCCAACTTGGAACGTTCTGCTGCCAAAACCCATTACCATAAGCACCATACTGAAAAGTTCATTACCAGGTTTTAATTAGGTAGAGAACCTCATGAAACAGAATTGATGGCAATGCTGTTTGGGATATAAGAGCATGGCTTCACTACATTGTTTAGTGCCTACCCAAGAAAGAACATGAAGCTCTGGCTCACAGGCAGCTCCTGACTGGGTGGAATAGAGATGTGCACTCATAGAAAACATCACAGTACCTTTGACGGCCTTGCCCTTTCTGGGGTACACCGCCTGGCTCCTGTTTACCAATTAGCTGAACAGCTCTGTATTGCAACAAGGCATAAATGGAGTAATGAATTGAGATGCAGGTTTCATAAAAGTGATTAACTGCTAAATTCCAGTTCAGCTAACAGTTCAATTATCCCATTTTGCATCTCAGCCTTCCAACCAATTCTGCATTCACAGAGCCCCAATCACTGAGGCACCTACATCCTTCACATTACCATTAATTAAGCCATCGCTCTTTCCCCGGAATCTGTCCACCCTTACCCGTGAGCTGGGTTTGCAAATAAGGATGGGAGGAGAGAGTTTTGAGAAGCATATATAATGGTATTGGAACAGGGGGCTGACCCAAAGTAGATTTTAACAGCCACCAGGTTGCACACATTGTCACCACTTTCCTCTGAGAACACAAACTCCATGTGGCATTTTCCCAAAGAAAATGGCAGTAGGAAGTACCAGAGGGAGAGCAGAGACCTCAACTGAGGTGGCTTAATAAGTTCCTCAGGAGGGATACAAACACTAGGTAACTGTTCAGGACTATGGACAGGGCTCCGTCTGTGTGCTATTCAACTACAGAATACTGATCACAAATGTCAAAAAGATAAGCATAGCTCCCTCATCCCCATCCCCAACCCACTGCCACCAGTACACACCTAGACGTGTCCACTTCCTAAACTGATTGGGGTTCTCAGTTACAATCGACAGAAACTGTCAGGGATGTGTCTAATCACAAAAGGAGTTCTTAGGAAGGATACTGGATGGCTCACCAAATTGCTATGGAGGCTGAAAAATAAAATCAGCCACCATAACCAGCATGACCACGAAATGGTCAGGTTTGGACCACACTACCCTCTTCAGAGGATGCCGACTGACTCATGTGTCACAAAAGCAGTCTCATCCAGAGCCAGTGTTTCAAGAGGAAGCACCAGTTGGCCCATACTCACATGCCCACATCAAGCTGCCAGGAGAGGGGAGGAGTTAACATCTGGTGGTTCTAGCTTCTTGACTCCCATCAACACCCACACAACAATGGTCCCCTAAACCCAGGAAGGGAGTTCAGAGGCTAAGCCGCCAAAATGCACAGGCATATACACCTTCCACACACACGCCCCTGCTATCGCTCATTGCAGCAAACAGCTTGGTTCTTAGGATGAAGACAAAGCCCCCTGAAGACTTGTCTTAAAGACCACCTACTTCTCTGGCTCTGTCTCTCACCCCATCCCCCTCACATCTACCCTGCATCTTCCCAAGTCCTTCGTGCATCCCTCCAGAGCACAGTGCTTTCTTCACCACCAGGCCTTTTCCCAGGTGGTTTCCTCTGCTGAGAACATCCTTTCCCTGGATACCTGCTACTCACCCTCTGAACTCAGAGAAACCCTGCTCCAGGCTCAACTGAGAGCCTCTCCTACACATTTGCTTTGCACTGTGTTTCCATTCCATGAGCACAGGAAATGTTTCTATTCCATGAGCACAGGTTTTCATTCCACCAGCACAGGAAATATGCCCGCATGGTTCTCTGCTATATCCAAACAGCTAACAGGGTCTGGCTCATAGCAGATGCTCAGTATGTATGTGTTTGTTGAGTTCCCTCAATCTTGACATCTAATAAAAATAACATGGAGGAAGCAGAGGAATAGTAGGTAAAGTCTATGTACCATTCTATTGCCCATGTATCCATTTAGTCAATTTATGCCATCTTTCTCCTGGACACAGCCAGGCTGCAGGGTCCATTGTAAACATGGACCCTTGGAAAGCTGATTTTCTCCAGTATTTCCTTGGATGCAACTTACTAGTCCTTACTGCTCAGAACAACAGAAGTGGGTTTTACGAAAACGAGAATGTGCAGGTGAACTTCACACTGGAATCTCTCCTTTCTAGGGGAGAATATTCTGCATGCAATCTTCTTCTCTCTGGTGATGCCCATTCAACAGCCCAGAGGGAGCTGGCACCAACGTCCTTTCAAAAGAAGCACAGGGAAGCACCAAATAGCTGTTATCTAAAAGAAGCCACTGTGTGGGCAAAATGAGAGACCTGGGTTCAACTTCTGATTCGTCCCCATCAGCCATTTGACCTTGCTCTCAATAACGACTGAGCTAATAATATTTTCCCCTAGGCTGGCAGGCTGAGAAACTGGAATTGAGACAAAGATAATTTTTTGAAAGAAAAAATTGAGATATTTCTTTTATACCTGTTTGTGGACTGAGATCCAATCCTGCTATATCAGTTTTATTCATCAATGCATACGTTTAAAAATAATAGATTCCACATATAAGTGAACTCATACAGTATTTGTCTTTCTCTGGCTTATTTCATTGAGCCTAATGCCCTTAAGGTCCATCCATGTCATCACAAATGGCAAGATTTCATTCTTTTTATGGATGAATAATATTCCTCTGAGTGTTTGTTTTATCCATTTACCCATCGACAGACACTTTAGATTTATCGTGGTGATCGTTTTGCAATATATACATATATCGAATCGCTATGTTGTAACCTGAAATCAGTATCACGCTGTATGTCAATTATGCCCCAATTTAAATTTTTTAAAAGCATTAATAGTCACTAGCATGTATTGAATATTACCATGTGACCAGCACTGGTCCAGGCATTTCCATGCCCAATCTCATTCTACCATCACAACAACACAGTGAGTTGGTATTATTGTTATCTGCATTTTATACACCAGGAAAGTGAATCTCAGAGAGGCTGAGAGGCTTGCTGAAGGTCAAACAACTAGTAATAGGGAGATATGGGATTTCAAACTCAGACTTCTGAGTCCCAGAGTCCCCTTAACTCTTAACTACTCCCTAAACCATACGTGCAAAAAATATATAAATATATATATATAATGTACGGGGATGAGTACACAACAATAGTATAATAAATGTAATTGTAATAAATAAAAGATGGACGGAGAGATGGATAAACAGATGGACGCATGGATGGGTGGAAAGATAAGTGGGTGGGCAGAAAGGTGGGACCTTTATCCTTCACGTGATCTGCATCGCGGCCTGTTTGTAGACAAAGACTAGACGGTGGAGCTCTCATGCACAGGTGATGATGTTTCCAGAAACAGGAGTTAGTCTCCTAAAACTGCATCCAGCAGGAGCTCTGTATCTCCAAAGAATTCTTCACTTCCAAACAATGTCTGTAGCTTCCAGGAGCTGCTAGAGGAGCAGGGGGGAGGCGGGGGGGTGGTGAGCAGAGCATCCCCACACACCCCGTCTCCAAGGAGAGAGGACATCGGAAACAGATGCCATCAATCACCCATCTCTCCCTGGCAGATGGGCCACAGCCCAGTCTTAGAAATCCATAGGCTGGGCCCAGCAGCCTCACGGATGCCATCCAAGAAGGCTCAGTGTTGAGGTTCGATTGCCATGTTTAAACATAAACAGCTCGCTTTTCCCCTGCCTTGTTTGCTGTGTTTCCATTATCTGGCAAAGTTGGGTCCAATTGAGAAGGAGACAGCTGTGTTTGGGGAGCGATTGTCTTCTTCCCCTTGGGCACGTGAGCTGAGTTCTCTATTGTCCACATCTGTGGCTGCCTGGCTGAAAAACCCAGAGATTCTTGTCTCTTTTCCAGCACAAACATATGTAGTCCAAAGCCCAGAAACGATTCTGTAGTAAAAGGCCTTTTAGCAACAGGAGAGCCTCCTTGGACGTTCACCCTTCTCTTCCTTCCTCAGAACACTGATACATGCTGTTTTCAAACACCCACCATGCGAGGCGTGTCTTTGAATCTGAGCAACAGGTCTCCACCGTGGGGGTGGAGGTGTGGCTGACCCCAAACTGGATTTATACACATCTTCAAACAAGAGCTGAATCCAAACATTTCACCAAAGTTAATGTTTTTACCACTATATTACGTCCCACGAATACTATGAGATGCTTCCAGTTCCAAACACAACAGACCCTGGTCACTGCCAGAAAGCCCCTCTCTCTGTTTTCTAACACCCTTTGCCAAGACCTTTCGCTATGTGATGTAAAAGCCCCAGGAAGAACCAAAATCTGGCAGAAGAGAGGTGTGTTCCAGACTCAAAAACCACCTGGATCCACCTCTATCGACTTGTACCTGGCTATGGCACCACGTATAACAAAACTTCCATTCCCTCGCTTGAAAAGTAGGTATTAGTATTATATCCATTTTAGAGGAAATGAGAGATTCTATGAGAGGAAAAAAAAAATCACATTCATCCTTCAAATCTTAGCATAAGTATCAGGTTCTTAGGGGCACCTTCTCTGGCCCCTAAATCAAGTTATATCCGGTTGCTTTTAAAGATTTTCACAATACCTTGTGCTCCTCCTCAGGTAAAATTTATTATACTTGCAATTCCTTCTAAACTACACGTCCCCCACTAAACTCTAAGAGCCTTGATAATGGGATATAACTGCCTTGTCTTCCTCTGTATAACGACCTCCTAGAATAGCAGTAGACATATAATGAACAAGCAAGAAAGAATTATTATACTGCAACAGGTAATGTTTATAAAGCAACCAGCACAGTCTCTGGCACACAGTAGGTCTTCAAAAAGCACGAGTTCTTTTTCTCCTTCCTCTGGGTGTACTGGGACACATGATGTTTCCTCGCTCCTCCCTGTATCTATGGTAGAAGGGTGAAGGTGAGTGGGTGGAGACAGATGGCTGACAGGTGGGCACAGCAGGTGCTTAGAAGAGGAGTGAGGAAATGCAAGTCTACAATGGGGGGAAACTGCAGTAGGGCTTTCCACCCAAAGGCTAATGTGATTTCACCAAATCAGGAGCGCTGTACCACAGACTCCTGTCATTTGATGGAACGACACATTCTGGCCTTGGTAACGGTGATGCCAATATTTGGATGCCAAGCAGAGGCATCCCTGGGGCTGGAACGTGGACACTGACAGTGAACTGACCTTTTCTGAGAGCTAGAGAGAGGAAAGGACATGCAAGGGAGCAGTTCTGGACCAAGTCTTGTGGGGGGGGGTTACATAGGGAGATGGCAACCTCACGCACTTTCCTGTACTGACCTTGATACCAACCCTGTCACCCTAGCTGCCTGGCTTCTGAGTGCCAGGCACATGCTTCCTTCTGACCCTGTAATATGAGCTCTTTCTCGTTGACTGGCTCCGTCCTTGCCCCCTCTCTGTGACTCCTACTTGAATAATGAGCTCTAAATATATTTTCTTGTTCTAAACCATTTTTCTTTTCTAATGCTAAATTATAAGGCTTGTGTGTGTCAGCAGGAAAACGTGCCCTGCTTTTCCAAAGGAGTCAGAGATGCTGCTAGACGTTCTAAAACTGCTGGGAGTGGGAGAGGTCCTTCCCACCAACGTGCCAGCCCTGGAGGGGAGGCTAGTCCACAGCCCAGAATATTTCCCAGCAACTACTGGCCTAACCCCAAGTGCCCCAAGGATTTCTGAAAAGGACAAAGAAGAACCTGCTCTTAGTTATTAAAAACAAAAACACAGAGACAGAGAAATATGGCGAAGGACCACTTAGCACGCTTCCTTGATTTCAAATACCTGGCCAAGACCATCCAATACTGTTGAATTTAGCTGGGCTTCTTATAAGTCACGCAAATTAGAAGCAAAGCAGGAACAGCCAAAGGCCAGGGTTTTCACCTCTTGACATCATTCTCTCCAGCTAATGGAGGTGGTGATGACAGGAAAACAAATTCAGAGACGATGATCCCGACTCTCCCACTGCTGTGTTCTTTCCTGAGACACTATAACTTACTCTTTGAATTCTGCTGGACTTAAAAATCAGGGGAGATATGAAGGAATATCCTAACATTTACCTTTCCTTTCTAGGGTCTAGAGAGGAGGGGGTGTGCTTTAAGAAAGGCACGTGCCCAAAGCCGGATTGAAGAGGTTCGGCATAGCAGACACAAACAACATCACATGCAGAGGCCCTGCGGCATGTCCAGACATGGCAGGAAGCAGTAGAGCGGAGGGCTGATGGCACCAGGCATGAAGTCAGGAACCCCCCTGACACTCAGAATCCGAAAGATTTTGAGGGAAGTTTCCTAATCTCTGAAACTGAGCTTCCTCAGCAGAGGGGGCTCTGGGATCTGTCCAAATAGCCTCAAAGGACCACTCTACGCATCATGCAAGGTAAGACAAGAAATTACAGTTCCAACAATGGAATCCTTATATCCCTATGGTTTCACTTGGTCCATTCCCTGCCCCTACATTGATATGAATATGCCTCAAACAAATTTTAAGAACCGTCCATTTTTAACCAGAAACCTGAGAAAATCCAGGTCCTTCTTTTATTTCAGTTCTCAAAAATGCAAATCTCTCTACCCTTTTAACTGGGTTATCCAAAGAACACAGCATGGGTTTTTATTATTCATCACTTGGAGAGAAAACTGATTATATGTGTGACTTTACCTGGAAAAAGGCTATGGCTGTGATTTAAATTTGAATATTCTGCCAGGCAGGTGGGTGGTATCATTTACTTACCCCCCCCCCTTCCTCACACACACACACACACACGCACTCCAACGTGTGTGGCAATATTGTAAAAAATTAAATAGTAATTTTAAATTATAAAAATACACAGAGTCTTATATTCACTGGATGGTCTCCTCTCTCTGGGAAGCTCTGAATGAGCAAAAGCATTGAGTCCTAAAAATAACAGGGTGAAAGAGGCACTCCTTTCACAAAGGTTTGTATTAGCACTTTGAACACTTGCCCATCAAACTGTGCATTTCTGTATAGGAAACGAAGAACAGCTTGTCTCCACAGTCTATTATAATTACCACTAAATACTCCAGAAACTTGGCAGTTTTGAATTTCATAACACCCATGACTGACATTCCTAATTAATACTATTGTTTTTCTTCTCTGGCTGAATTTCCTGAATGCCACCATGCATCGCATACACTAAAAACAGACGTTAAAGAAAATAACATCAGTGTTAATCTCCAGCACAAATATATCAAATGCCTCAGTGAAGTGTACAGAAGAGAGCTGGATTCGTATAAATAATGGAGCTTCCTGCCTGATCATCTTTATCCTCCTACGCTAATAAGATGGTAATCTTTCTCCTCCTGTGTCCTTGCTCTTAGATTTCAGAACAGCTTTTGGTGAAGTGCACTCCCAGCTCTTTTCTTCTCCTGCTTTGCTTTTAAGTTGCAGGTTGAAACTTTCAAAGAAAACCTTCTAGCTTAAGTTAGAAATAGCATCCACTGGGCACTCTATAAATAGGAAACCCACACAAGAGAGCAAGATGGTCTAATGTGTGCTTTCGAGTGGGTGTTTCTCTGGTTTGCGTGGGGGCTAAAAGCCCCCAGCACTTGCTGGCGTACTTGTTTACTCTGATGGATGGTTGAGAGTGGGACTTTTGGCATGAGGGGGCTCTGGGTTTTGAGTCTCCATCTAGCTGCTGGGCCATTTCCTTAAGTTCTTGAGCCTCTCATTTCTCATCTGTGATGTGGAGATTAGGACAGTACATATCTCAGAGCTGCTGTGAGAATCAGATGAGAAAGTAAACAATGTCTTTAGCAGAGACTCTGACACATAGTAATTAAACTTGGTTACTAGAGTTACCAATAATACACACCTGAGCATGGTTGGTATGTCTAAGAAAAGTATCAGGCACCTAATAAGAAGTCAGGAAACTCATATGGCGGAGCTGATAAGAAAGCCATCTCTGTGAGATGCCCGGGACTTTAAACTGGATTTGAGGAGTTCCTGCTGTGGTGCAGTGGGTTAAGAATCCTACTGCAAGGCCTCAGGTCACTGCAGAGGTGTGGGTTTGATCCCCAGCGTGGCAGAGTGGCTTAAGGATCCAGCATTGCCGCAGCTGTGGCATGGGTTACCGCTGTGGTTTGGATTCAATCCCTGGCTCAGAAACTTCCATATGCCATGGATGCAGCCATAAAAATAAATAAATAAATAAATAAATATTTTAAAATAAAAAATAAATTGTATTTGAATAAAAATAAAAGAAAGAAACGTGTGAGGCTAGGACCCACAGTATAAAGAGTAACAGCTGCCAGGACCTCGGACAGTATCAAAAAGCAAACACTTTTGAATGAATATTGGGCCTCGCAGCTTTAGTGGTGTACACACAGGTGTTTCCACATCTTCCCCATCTCACCTCATAATCCCTAGTTTTCACTGATGTTGGTTTTGCCCCCGATGAATTCCCTGTAGACATGGGCTATAGAGTGATTTGGCCCATTCAGCATGTCTATCTTGCTTCCGCGAGCTTCTCTTTCAAATTCAAGATGGATTAATGTTTATTTCCTTACTGTGGCAAAATATGCATAAAATTTACCATTAGTAACATTTAACGCATTCGCAATGTTGTGCAACTGTCACCGCTACCTAGTTCCAGAACATTTTCATCACCCCAAAATGAAACCCCATACCCATTAAGTTTTTAATCCCCAATGCCCCACCTTGAGGCTCTGGCGACCATATATCTGCCTTGTGTCTCTGCAAACTTGCCTGTTCTAGATATTTAATATATGTGGATTCATACTGTATTTGACCTTTTGTTTCTGGCTTCTTTCATTCAAGTATAATGTTTTCAAGGTTCATCGACCTTGTAGCATATATCAGTACTTCATTTTTTATGACTAAATAATATTCCATTGCATGGATATACCACATTTGTTCATCCATTCATCAATTGATAGACACTTGGGTTTTTTCTACCTTTTGACTATTTTAAATAGTGTTACCATAAACATTTGTGTACAAGACTTTAACTGGGCTTATAAACTTAGGGAATGAATTGCAGGGTCCTGCAGTAATTCTCTGCTTAACTTCTAGTTTTGACGCACTACATTTCTGTTCAAGCATCACCTCTTCCTCATGATCCTTCCCTGTGGTTTGACATCAGGTGGTCAGCTTACTTTCACCCACCCTCTTTGACAAGACTGGTTTAGTGATGAGTACCTTGAGCCAAGATAACCCAAGGAACAGAAGCCCTGGGGCTTTTGCAGAAACTCAGCTCCCACTTGCTGCTGGGTGGGCAAAGGTGCTAAAACTCAATTCTGGAGCTTCTGGTGGCCATCATTCCACGAAAAGGAGAGAGCCTGTCTGATAAGCAGCCAAAACAGAAGAAATGGGTGGAGTGATACAAATCCCTCAAAGCATTATTAGAGCATCCAGATTCCCTCAGGGCAACAGGAAAGGCCCTATCCTCTAGAATTTAAGTTTTATAAAGTAATAATTAGTTTTGCACTGAGACTTTTTTATTGTTGTCCTCCAAGTGTGTATATGAGTGTTCAGACAATACTGATGGATTGACTGGGCAAGGGTTGTTTGAACTTAAATATTGTAGCATGCCATGAATACTACACACATAGCTATCTATGATGGTTAATTTTATGTATCAGCATGACTGGGCAACAGAGTGCCCAGATATCTGGTTAAACACTATTCTGGGTGTGTCTATCTGGGTGTTTCTAGATGAGGTTAATGTATGAATCAGTGGACTGAGTAAAGAAGACTTCCCTCCCCGATGTGGGTAGAGCCTGCTCAGTTCCTCGAGGACCTAGTAGAACAAAAAGGCTGAGGGAGAAGGAATTTGCTGTCTCTCTGCCTGTCTGTCTCCAAGCTGGGACAGTAGTCATCTTCTGTCTTTAGATATAGACTCATACTGAACTTAAACCATCAGCTTTCCTGGTTCTTAGGCATTTAGATTTGGACTGAAACCCTACAGTTGGCTCTCCTGGGTCTCTAGCACATCAACGGCAGGTCTTGGGACTTCTCAGCCTCTGTAACTGCATAAGCCAAATCATGATAATAAATGTAGTGTGTGTGTGTGTGTACCTGTAAGCCAATATGATGTATCCTTTCGGTTCTATTTCCCTGAAGAACCTTGACTAGCAATAGCATCTAATTACCATAATGCTTCCCCTACTCAAAACATGGACAACCAGCCCCAGAGCAACGGAATGAGATAAATAAGTCAGGGAGTATATAACACACACGGAGGAATCAAAAGTGTGCTCCATCTGCCACTAGTCCAGTGACTTCAGACAGATAGACACATTTCCAAGATAATGGTGAATGACCTCATGTGTTAAAAGAGGCATATAAAACAGAAATGTGAGGGAGGAGAGGTGGAGACTGCTGTCAAAAGCTTTGTCACACACAAAGGAAGAACGGTGACATCTTTATGACAGTAGAAAGGGGAGGGAAAAGTTGCTGGTTTGGTTAAATGAAGAGTTATGCACACCCACCTACCTGTCAATTCCCCAAAGCCTTTGGAGGTTACAGTTTAATCTGAAGAGGAAAACAATCCAGCTTAGATCCAGCCTGTTTATGATCCCAGATAAGGGATTGCGGAGACACCTGGGAATGTACAACTGTGTCACTGATCACTCTAGAAGTACTTTCCAGCAATCCCAGTAGTTATTAGAGCCACTTCTAGTGCTTTATGCTACCAATCAAGCCTTATGTTCAAAGTGCTGTTCTTTCTCACAGATCTCTAAAGCTGTGTTAAGCTTCAGAAAAAGATACGATTTTTGCTTCAAGGTTTATTCAGCTCAGCCAGAGACCTCAGAGATGACCTTAATTTTATATTTTTTGAGTCCTTTTCAAAAGTCCTTTTTTAAAGGCATGCTGGTTGATGATGTGGTTGCTAGAATGTTTTTCCCTCCCAGTGGACAAAGCGCTGCATTTCTAGAAATGCCTCATTAAGAAGCCAACTAATGCAACCACTGCTACTCCCTGAAAGTAGTCTAGAGGCAGATCCTTCCATCTTTGCAGAAATGTCCTTGCCATGGGCAGTTTTACTGCATCAATAAGCTCACCGTAAAGTCTCATTGTC
This sequence comes from Sus scrofa, assembly GCF_054392235.1. NCBI lineage: Eukaryota > Metazoa > Chordata > Mammalia > Artiodactyla > Suidae > Sus > Sus scrofa. The sequence continues at coordinate 43,269,448 of NC_139385.1, forward strand.
AGACCCATCCCCTTGACCAAACTAGGGAGGTAATGAAGGGATTATTTCTTTTTCTTCTTGTTACTTTGGAATTTCAGCAAGAACTAAGCAAGAAGAAAAACTAATCCTAATAGAGCTTCCCCACAGAAGCACTAAGTAGAAAGGATAAATTAAAAGAGAAGCAGGAAAATAAGAAAAGGTATAGTATATTTAATAACCCAAATAATACAATCAGGATACATAACATCCTCAAGTACATATTGTTTAAGTTGACTATGTACCAGACTGAAAAAAAAAAAAAACCTCAAGGTTTTGTTTAAAGTTGATAGTTAATGAACCACATTCACTCCATCAATCCTATAAAATTAGAAATAAATAAGTCCTAATTGGCCCTCCCAAACCACACACACATACATGGGGGGGTACTGATAATTTAAAATAATACTTTTAAAGAGAAAATAAAAATGGAAATTACAAACTATGTAGAACTGAATGACAAGGCTTTGCAGTACAAAACTGACAGGACACAGTCAAAGTAGTTCTCAGAGGAAAATATATAGCCTTAAAATGTATGTATTAGAAAACAAGAAAATAATTAACTAAATCAGGCTTTTGATTCAAAAAAAACTAGAAAATGTGGGGAACAGAATGAAATAAACCCCCCAAATATATTAAAAAATAATTACTAAAGTTAAATACAACTGTTAATGAAACCAGAAAACAAAACAAGCAATAACCACTATAAAACAGTAGTGTATATCAGTAAAGCCAAATTCTTTTACCTTGTAAGGATCAGCAGAATTCTTCTTGAAAGCAGCTGGATGGAAGGCATCCTTACTGACCTCAATTTAACTCTGGGGTGGACCTTGAACAGCACTTCAAAGAACAAACCCAACCCCCCAGAGCCACACATCTGTAAGCTTTTCCCAATTTTGTCCATGCGTTTGATTAGGAGATGGAATGAAAACACACTTAGGGCCACAAGCTGAGAGATGTTTGATCCATGTAAAGTGAGCCATGGTGAATCAAGCCTAGTCCTCCTGGGACTCGGTGAAAAAAATCTTGGCAAAATTCACAAAGTCATTTCTCTGCCAGATTTGACATTTTCAAATCCTGATTTCTCTTTGATTCTCTAAAAAGGGAAATAGAGATCTATTCTCTATTCAGAAGAAATGAAAAGGGAATGAGGAGACATGGATTTCTCACTCCTCCTTCAGGTTTCCAGCTTCTTCATCCATTTAAAGTAGACACCTTCAGGCCACTCCCTGTCATACCACCCACTCTCTTCTTTCATGGAATTCATCACAGTCTGTAAGTATCTTGTTAACATGTTGTCTGTCCCTCCTGGAATGTAGGCGCCAAGGGGGTGGGTCTGGTCTGTGTTTTCTACTCTCCCCCAGACTCTCTATAATACCTTAGAGATCCATGGAATAATATTAATTAAATGGAGTAATGCACCTTGTCATGGGAATAATATGCCACGTTACTGAAGATTACTCTTAGCTCTATATTTGTTGTGTCCAGGGACTGTGAGGCTTTTTCTTGTTTTGTGGGCATCCACATAGAAGAAATGAGAGGAGAAATGGAAATGGGACAATGAGGCACATTCAGGCATTCCTTTCACACATTGGGAACTTAATCAGACACACCACACCAGATAGACGCACCCCTTCCCTTCCTCTCCAGCTGCCGCTCCCTCTAAGTGGCCTTCATACCCACATTGGATTTGCCCGGTCAGGGCTCTGGAAGACTCCAGTCAGTCAGCACCAGTCCAGTGAGCCTCGCTTGGGTGCACCCTTTTCTCTACCATTAGACGCATGAAGAAGCTGACACGTCTGGAAGATTTCTCTTGTAGAGTCTGACAGGCTTGAGTGGGTGGCAGTTTTGACGGCTGGGGCCTGATTATCCCATTCACCCTCTGACATTTCCTCAGCTCTGCTTCTCTCCCGACACACTCACTCCAAGAACTGCTTTCAGCAGATGCCTCTGAGAGGCTGGGACCTGCTGACGCCTGCCCCCGCTTCTGTGGGCTCTGAGGGCACCGTGAGGCCCTGCCTGGCCTCTGCAGACATCTGAACGGGGGTGGGGGGCTCTGAATGCAGGACTAGGACCCCAGGTGGAGGCCCGAGGGGCTGGAGGAACCGTTCCTTACACCCAGCCTGCGTTTTCTGGGATCCGCTCTAAGGTGCATAGCACTTGGGAAACCTAGGGAAACAGCTAGGGAAAGTCGAGCCATCCATCCACTCATTCATTCATCCATCCATACACTAAATATTGACTGAGTGCAAACCATATGCTAAACACTGAACCAGGTGCTGGGCCCACAGTGTTAACCCAAAGGTCCCACCCTCTGTGGTCCTTACTGGTTAGGGAGACAGCAAACATACAATCCCATACAGTTCACCAATTGTGGCTACTGCTAGAAATGGAAGGACACGGACGGTATGCAAGATAACAAAGTATGCATTTTTAGTGGTGAAGGGTTCAGAGACAGCCTGTCGGATGGGCTGGACTTAAAGTTGCGCCTCAGGAAGAAACAGCCAGTGGTTTTGAAAGCAAGAGGCAGGGTATTTAAGTCAGAGGGGAGAGCTCACAAATGCACAGGTTCTGAGCTAGAAAACATCTTGCCCAAGGAGCTGAGAGAAGAGTGGAGCAGCGTGAACAGGGAGAGAGCAGTCCAGGGTGGTGAGAGGGGTGGAAAAGGAGCAGTGTGCAGCACCTCATACATCAGGGAAGGACGATTTCACTCTGAGGACAGTGAGACAGCAAAGGAGGATTTTAAACTGGGAGCAGCACTATCCTATGGGTTCCAGGAATTAGGAAAAAAAGAAAAAAAAAAAAAGGAACTTGGACCACAAGGACGAAGTGGCAGCATTTCTCAGGAATAGAATTCTTAGTTTCTGACACATAAAGCACATTTTCTGGGACAGAGGCACAGATTCTCCACCTTGATTACAACAATCCCTACAGGAGTTTGCTAACATCAAGATTACTGGGTTCTAAAAAACATAAAAAAGGGAGTTCCTGTCGTGGCACAACAGAAATGAATCCAACTAAGAACCATGAGGTTGCGGGTTCGATCCCTGGCCTCGCTCAGTGGGTTAAGGATCCAGCATTGCCGTGAGCTGTGGTGTAGGTCACAGGCTCAGCTTGGATCTGGCACGGCTGTGGCTGTGGTGTAGGCCAGCGGCTGTAGCTCTGATTAGACCCCCTAGCCTGGGAACTTCCATATCCACAACTGTGGCCTAAAAAGGAAAAAAAAAAAAAAATTTACTGGGTCCTGCAGCTTGTCAGGGAAGCAGCAGCAGAATCTGTGTTTTTACCCAGATCAAGACTGACTCTGGCAGACAGGTGGGCTTGAGAACCCCTGAGCCAAGAGATGCAGTTCCTTCAGGTGCTGCAACTGAAAGTCAGCCACTCAAAAAAACAAAGCACAAAGCAGGTAAACAGGGCAGCCAGCACGAGAGGGTGAACGTGAGAAGGGCAGGATCTGTGGGAGAAGATAGCGTGCTGCAAACACCTGTTTCCTCCTCCTGACAGGGCCCCAGGGAGCACCTCTGATACCCACAGCATCTGCAACATCTTGAGTGCTGCCTGGTCCCTAAAGAGAAGGCTACCACCCTGCCGACGAACATCTGCCTTACTCGCAACACAAAACAGAAGAATCCAAGGCAGGCTTCCCCCTCCACCCAAGTTTCAGCGAAAACTTTAAGACGTCTAAGACTCACAGCTGCCTCTTGATCATCTGCGATGTCGGAAGCACCAGTGGCTAGGACAGGTGCAGATCGGGGGTGACCCAGAATATGGCCTGGTCCTTCCAGCTTTCCAACTGCTTTCATGCCTTCTGGACACACAGGGTTCTACATGGCTGCACCCCTATAGCACAAGCACAGTGCCTTTGCTCAGTAGGGGCTTTGTAATTTCTGACTGCAATCAATACATAAGCTAGCTTTGGAGGAGACCAACATCCAAAATCAGATTGTATTTCCTGAGCTCTCCACTGATGATCAACTTGACTAAACCCATTTTTTTTCCTTGTTATTTTATTTTAAACCCATTTTCCTTGTTATTTTATTTTAAACCCATTTTTCCTTGTTATTTTATTTTTATATTATTTTATTTTAATTTTATAAAAATTTTATTTTATTTATCATTTTATTTTATTTCTATTTTAATTTAATTTTATTTATTTTTATTAGAATATACATATATATTCTTTTTCTCATATTATCTTCCATCATGGTCTATCCCAAGAGCCTGGATATAGTTCCCTGTACTATAGAGTAGGACCTCATTGCTTATCCATTCTAAATGTAATAGTTTGCATCTATCCATACAACTCCTTCCACCTCCCCCTTGGCAACCACAAGTCTGTTCTCCGTGTCTGTGAGTCTGTTTTCTGTTCTGTAGGTAGAGTCATTGGTACCATATGTTAGAATCCCCGTATAAGTGATATCATATGGTATTTGTCTTTCTCTTTCTTACTTCACTTAGTATGAGAATCTCTAATTGCATCCATGGCTTCTTAACCCACTGAGCCACCAGGGCACTCCAAAGAACTCTTCAATATTTCTAAGAGTGTAAAGGGATCCTGAAATCTCAAAGACTGGGAACCTTTGCAGATTTAAAGAAACTCAATGTGCAATGAGCAAATGTGACGTGTAAACCTTGATGGGCTCCTGAGGGTTTTTTTGTTTTGTTTTTGTTTTTTTTGTTTTGTTTTTTTTTTTTTTGTTGTTGTTGTTTTTTAATGGCTGTACCTGGGGCATATGGAAGTTCCCAGGCTAGGGGCTAAATCAGAGCTATAGCTGCAGGCCTGCACCACAGCCATACTGGATCCAAGCCACATCTTCTACCTATGCCACGGCTTTGTGGCAATGCCAGATTCTCAACCCACTGAGCAAGGTCAGGGATCAAACCCACCTTCTCATGGACACTATGTCAGGTTCTTAGCCCACTGAGTCACAATGGGAACTCCAGGGATCCTGGTTTTTAAAAGAGGACTTAAATGAATATTTAGCAGGGGCAACTAGGGAAATCAAAATGTTATATTTTAGACATCATGAGGGAGTTACTGTTAATTTTTTCTTGGGTGTGTGACAAGCATGGCTATGAGAATGTTTTCATTCTTAGGAGGTGCAGGCTAAAAGCTTTAGTGTTGATACCTGCCACTCAAGAGGTGCACACTCAAACACACACACACACACACACACACACACACACACACACACATACATTTTAATACACACATATGTGTAAACAAAGCAAAAGTGACAAAACGGTCATTGGATCTGGGTGGCTGGTATGAGCCTACATTATATGATTCATTCATTATATTATTCTCTTAAATTCTACATATGTTTGTACATATAAATAAGTTGGAAAAGAAACTTAACTTTGAGTCTTGAAGAAATATGGGAAGGGAAGACAGGAGGAGCTTCCGTGTCTCAAAACTAAATCTCACAAGAAAAACAGCAGGGGCAAAGTAAGCCAAGAGCTGCGCAGGCCCACTATTGAGCTATGGCTCCTGGCCACCTTGGGATAGAGCTTGGGGCTCATACAACATGGCACTCACCTCCTCCACCCTATTTCAAGCCATTCCTGGAGGCACAGGGCTCCCTCCTGGATGTACTGACAGTTCCGTGTCAAGCTGCATACACAGCAGCTACGGCAGGAACAGACGCCAGCTCAGAGTCCTTGCCACTCTGCACGGGGGCTCTCATTCCCATCTACTGCTCTGTCTCAGCGCACACAGGCTCATCTGCCACCCAACCCGCTCGGGCTCACCTCTCAGGCACAACAGGCATCTTAAAGGATCATTCATGGCATGATCGATGGGTCTGCTGGGTCTATCAGCTCAGGGCTCAACTAGTTACTTTAAGCACTTTACTTGAACACCAAAAGGGCCAAAAAATTATGAACCATGCAGGGGGAGTGGGAGATGTCAAAATTATCTAAACAGAGCAAACTGCATCCGTAAATTCTCCAGAGAGATGATGAAAACATCCAAGTGGACGGGCACCCTGGTAGCTTAAGAAAGAACCTATAAGAACATGTCACACAACACATGGCTTTCATCACTCACGTTGAAAGGATAACAAATTTGAAAGTCTGGCATGAGTACCTGTAGAGAGGTGTCTCCCTCTGGATTTTGGGTGGGATGTGATCAGCTAAAGCTTCCTTTCTAATCATGGGAGGCCCACCAGGAGGCAGTGAAGGAAGCTCCCTGAGGTTTTCCTTGTCCCGAAGGAACCTGGTCATAAAAACTCAGCAGGGAGTGGAGCATTTGCAAGAAATTACTTCTCTCCATGGGGATTTGAGAATGCCTGTCCACAGAAAGACCTTAGCTGCAAACATTGTCTCCCTGACCTCAAGCCTCCCACGCCCCCCAGTCCATCTGAGTCTCCTGGTCACCAAATGCAGACAAAAAGGCATTTGTGTCCTAAACCAGGGGTTCTTAACTTTACCCCTTTGGGCTAATGAAGACCACAACCATCTTCTCAGAATGGTTTTAAGTCCCTAAAAATAGAATACAATGGATTACCAAGGGTGCCAATACTATTGTAACAGAGTTATCAAAATATTTTTAGGGAGTTCCTGTTGAGGCAAAGAGGAAACGAATCCAGCTAGTATCCATGAGGACGCAGGTTTGATCCCTGGCCTCGTTCAGTGGGTTAAGGATCTGGCATTAGTGTGGCTGTGGCATAGGCCAGCAGCTGTAGCTCTGATTTGACCCCTAGCCTGGGAACCTTCATATGCCGCGGCTGTGGCCCTAAAAAGAAAAAAAAATTTAAAGAAACTCATAATTTGGCAAGAAATAAATGTCTTTCTTTCTTTTCTTTCTTTTTTTTTTTTTTTTGTATTTTTGGTCTTTTTCGGGCCACACCCATGGCATATGAAGGTTCCCAGGCTAGGGGTCGAATTGGAGCTACAGCTGCCGGCCTACGCCACAGCCACACCGATGCCAGATCCGAGCCACATCTGCGACACCGGATCTTAACCCACTAAGCAAGGACAGGGACTGAACCCGCAACCTCATGGATCCTAGTCAGATTCATTTCAACCTGCAACCTCATGGTTCCTAGTCAGATTCGTTTCCACTGCTCCACGACAGGAACTCCAAGAGATCAATTTCTTTATTAATGCATTAAATAATAAGATCTAGCAGAAGACCTAATCACTACCATAATTTCAAAGCAATGAGTGATGGGCATAAATAATATTTGGGGATATTGGCAACAACTGTAATGTGATATGAAAAGATCCATGATTCGATTGATGGCAGCCACAGATTCTGCTAAAACTCACTATCGTTTGCAGGACATTCATAATCGAAGGAAATGCTAGCTTTGCTATTAGAGTGAATGTAAACAAAGATGTCATTTTTTTTCACAACCAAGTTCACAGACTCCTTGAATTCTATCCACAGATCCACAGGTCTCGTCCTGAACTCTCAGGCATCTGGACCGTGGTTCCTGCAAACCGCAGCCAGTTGGAACATTTATTTCTGGCCCCAGGGGTCACCCTCTGAGCTTGTCTCTGCCTTTCCGGCTCCACCAGTCTTGTGCTTTAAACTGGTGTTTCCCTTCTTTCCCAGCTTTGTGCCCTGTCTTTTAAACTGGGCTGAGCTTCCACGTCTCCTGACCTTGCATTCTTTCAACAGTCTATGTGGTTTGTTCCTTCATACATCCATACACTTCTTGGGCACCTATTATGTAGCAGGGAGGGTTTCAAGCCAGAAATAAACAAAGATAAAAGATACAGTTCTTAGCCACTAGAAGCTACAGATCCTCATTCCCTAAGAGTGTAAACTTTCTGAAGTCAAGGGACCATATCTTTGATATTAACTCTATAATCCCAGTGCTCAGCATACAGAAACAGTCAATATTTGCTGGATAGATGGATATTTGTATGGAATAATGCGTACGTGGGTGGATGAATGGGTGGGTGGATGAATGGATGGATGGGTGGATGAGTGGGCGGATGGATGGGTGGGTGGGCATACTAGTCTTTGCATTTTTGATATTCATGATTGCAAGTGTATCTTTACCCCTTCAGCTACAATATCCAGTTAGCCTTCCAAGTCTGATACCGAGGCCCAGAATTCCCCGCCATGTGATACCCATGGTCAAACTCTGTCCTGGCAAAGGAACAGTAGAGAATGGATGAGCCATCAACAGAGTGACTGAATTGAAAGTTCACTGCAATTTGTCCAGAATCAAGAAGCTCCAGTCCAAGTTTCATCCAATAAATCAAGTGTCCCAATGTGATGATCAAAATTAGATGGTGATCCTAGCAGATAGTTAGGAGAACAGCATGGTTCCTGCTGGCTTGTTTCATCCCCAAACTTAGATTGCAATGAGAATTCTGCTCTTCTTGTATCAGGAGACTTTTCCAACCCTACCTGCCATCTTAGTCTTGGGTCAAAGCTTCCTAGCAGGCTGTTTGCCTGAGTGCTCAAGCAGTTGAAGAGAACAAAACACCCCCAGTCTCCTGTCATTTCTTCATCCCCTCTGACACCCCACATGCAGGGTAAATCCTGGCATCACTTCCATGCACAACTGAGCAGCCCCATAGCAGGTACCCTCTCCAGCCCCGTCCTACAGTCTAGATTGTGAAATAGGATTAAGAATCTGCAAGTCTCGGAGTTCCCATAGAGGCTTAGCAGTAATGAACCCAACTAGTATCCATGAGGATGCGGGTTCAATCCCTGGCCCCACTCAGTGGGTTAAGGATCTGGCATTGCTCTGAGCTGTGGTGTAGGTTGCAGATGCAGCTTGGATCCAACATTGTTGTGGCTGTGGTGTAGGTTGCAGATGCAGCTTGGATCCAGCATTGTTGTGGCTGTGGTGTAGGCTGGCAGCTGCAGCTCCAATTCAACCCCTAGCCTGGGAACATCCATATGCTGCAAAAAATGAAAAAGAAGCTGCACGTCTCAATCCACCCCTCCTTTATTCAACAAATGAATGCTGAGCACACCTCTATGTGAGAGACTAGTCAATATTTCAGACTCTGGAGCCAGACCATCTAGGTACACATTCTTACTCCACCACTGACTGGCCCTGTGATCCTGGGTAAATATTTTACTCACTCCAGCTTCAATTTCCTCCTCTATAAAACACTGATAGAAGAATCCACCGCACTGTCTTGTTACATGGATTAAGGAGGGGAAAGGCTGCAAAGTGTTTGTTCTACAGTAAGTGTTTATAGCTGTTATATTAGTGTTATTGATGCTGTTAGAAAATTATGGTTCTTAAGACCACTAGTGCTTGCTCTTAAGTTGGTGAAACCAGAGGTTTGTAACGCAAACAGGTCATTTCCAAAGAAAAATCAGTAAGCAGGTTTTCAGTTAGAGACATACACCACACAAACAGGGCGGTGGCTGTAGGATCCGCAGATCTTATGTTCTTATCCTCATCATCATTAGTAGCAGCACAGGGGGAAACTTTTGGAGGTGACGGATCGATTTTCGGCATCGACTGCAGAGATGGTTTCAAGACTGTATACGTATCTCCAAACTCTACACGTTATATGTGCTTAATATGTACAGCTTTTGGAATGCCCATCCCACCTCAATAAAATGGTTTAAAACATAATAATGCAAGCTTCTCCCAACCAGCACTTTCAAATGATGGGATAGAGTTGCAAGACACGTTAATAATGAAATTCTATTAACAACAAACAACAGTTTTAACTGTACGCTAGCCATTCTGTTAAGAGCTTGAAGTGCATCATTTCTTTCAGCTTTCACAACGACCCTTTAGGGCAGGTATGATGTTCACGCTTTATAAAACAGGATATTCAAGACGTCAGAGTCAAAATGATTTGCCTAAGCACACGCACGCATCTTGCAAGTTGGAAAGGAGAGATTTGAACCCAGTTTTGCCTGATCCCCCAAATAATTCGTGTTGTTAATATTTTTGCCATTATTGATAATTGATATTAGTATTCATTACTCTAGAAGAGAGATTCCCAGTTAATCACTCAGTAAGTATTTATGGAACACCTATCACAAGCGGGACATTGAAAATTGCTGATGCTCTAGGAGTTCAGTGGTTAACAAATCCGCCTAGGAACCATGGGGTTACAGGTTCGATCTCCAGCCTCGCTCAGTGGGTTAAGGATCTAGCGTTGTCGTGAGCTGTGGTGTAGATCACAGACGTGGCTCGGATCCCGAGTTGCTGTGGCTCTGGCGTAGGCCGGCAGCTGCAGCTCCGATTAGACCCTAGCCTGGAAACCTCCATATGCCGTGGGAGTGGCCCTAGAAAAGGCAAAAAGACAAAAAAAAATATTGCTGATGCCCGAACAGTGGACCAGACAGGCAGGGTGGACACCCTTCTGCCCCATTCTTGGAGTTTGATATCTAGAGACAGTAGATCAGAGTGATGCTTAGTCAATAATTACACATATTTTTAAAAATAATTCTCATTGTATAAAGCATTTCCAAAGAGAAATCAAAATAACAAGAAGCCTTCAATGGCATCTCCTACTAATTTATACCTTAGTAGGAAAACTTAAGACACCTACCTAAGGCTTAGGTGTCTTCTCAAGTTCTAAAGCTACTGAATCCCACTTCCAATTTCCAACCCCCTCAAGGTCTGTGCCATGCCTGTGAGAGATGAAAAAAGCCCCAAATGCACACCCATTCCATTTGCCTGCAAAGCTTGAGCAAGGACATACAGGATGCTTTGCCGTACAGAAGGCACACGTGACCCCTCCTCACCCCAGATTGCCTCTGTAGTTGTAACAGGACTTGCTTTGGAAAATTCTGGGGAGGAATTTAGACCTGACCCTGTCCCATCCTCAGTCTTTCTGCAGCCAGCTGTTGCTACAGATGTCACTTCCTGCCAGATGTGTCCATAAAAAGCCTCAATCAACCTCCAATCCCAACCAGTAAGAGAATGTTTGCAACTTTCGTGGTCTTTCTGCTCTCACCACACCAATTTCACTCTATGAAATGAATAAAAACTATCATGGATTCTATACTGAAAAGACTCATGGGACACGTCTTATCATTACCACACTTTATCACAAACAGTAACTTCCATCATCAGAGAAGCCACATCATTCTAGGAGAATGCAGATCTCCTGTTATTCATGACTTCTTTTCTAATTCTGAGGGTGGAAAATTCAAGGCCTGAATTTCTCTCTACTTTTATCAAATGTTGGGCAAACCCCCAAGTGTCAGGTGAACTCAAGCCTTGTTAATGAGGATCATTAGAAGAGTTGGTGAGATACATGAGTTTATATCCTGATTCAGTTACTACGTAGTCTTGGGTAACTCACACAAGCTCTCAATGTGCCAGCTTTCTCACCTGTAAAGTAGAAAGCGTCACACGACCTACCTCGTGGAGATGTTGAGAGAATAGAATGAAATAATACATGCAAAGTGGTTAAGACATCTGGCACATAGAAAGGACTTCATTTATATCCTTTCCCCATACCTCTGCAAACATAAAATAACAGTTAACAGAAGAGTCTCCTCTTGAAGATATGATTTCTAACTCACAACCCTGAAAAGCCTGGCATAGGAAAGAGAGATCAAATTTATTCTGGGTTTTCAGGGAAGAACTAGGATCATTCATCACCCATCCATTCATTTGCTCAACAAATATTTGTTGAACACCTAATATGAGCCAGGCCCTGTGTCGGGGGCTGGAGGAACAGTGAGGAGCATGAGACACGGTACCAGCTATCACAGACTCAAAGCCTTGGGAAGCAAGGTATGGCATCACAAGAGAGGCCTTGAGACACCCTGGGAGAGTGACCTTTCTCATAATTACAGCTACCTGAGAAAGAACTGGAATACAGTGAGTTTGGAATACATGGGGTATTTATTTGGAGTCTTTGGACATTGTAGCGGCAGTTCTGCATGAGGCTAAGGGCTGAGGTTCTGAAATCCCTTCCAGCCTGGCTGTCCATTGCGAAACAGGAGCCCAGAGTTCATTTTCTAGGGTTCATTTAAATTCTCTGCCCTTCTTATCCACACATCAGTGTTTATTAATCCACTTTAATGCCCAGCACGTGGCAGCAATTAAACATATATTCAATCTATTATACCTAGTTCCATTGATTTAATACCCATTTCACACATTATTTACCATATTGCTGTTTCTTTAAAACCTATCACATATTTTCTCCTTTCTCAAGAGCAGACAATTTAAGGATATTTTTAGATGGTAAGAAAAGGGGGAGATCCTGTCACGGCTCAGCAGTAACGAACCCGACGAGCAACCATGAAGACATGGGTTCAATCCCTGGCCTTGCTCAGTGGGTTTAGGATCAGGTGTTGCCATGAGCTGTGGTGTGGGTCACAGATGCAGCTCCAACCTGGCATCGCTGTGGCTGTGGTATAGGTCCGCAGCTACAGCTCCAATTCGAACCCCAGCCTGGGAACGTCCATATGCTGTGGGTGCAGCCCTAAAGAAAACGGTATAAGAAAAGGCACAAAATCATGGAGAGTCAATTGATAAACACCCTGACTCTGACTCTTGGACATAACTGTACAACCTTGGGCAAGTTAATTAAACTCTAGGATCTTCCATTTTCCTACCTGGACAATGGACAAAGGTAAGTAGTCCTTACATTTAATAAACTGGACAGTAGCTCAATGAGGCAGCGGTATGGTAGGGCTCAGCTCTGTGGCTGGCATCTGATGAGTAGCCAGTCAATGTCCTCCTCCCCAACACCAGTTACAGGAGCGAGTCATTTGGACAAGAACCAAAATGCTGGCTAACCAGACTGTCTGTGGTTGACCAAGAATGTCTTCTAGATGTCAGGGAAAAAAATGAAAAGGCAAGTTAGTATAACAGTGAGATAGCCAGGCTCTGGCATAAGATGAAGTGTGCACAAACAGAGGGGATGCTTCTCCCTAATTAAACGACTTTGACAAGTTCACTTCTCTGGACCTCGGCACCCCACTGCGTCAAGAGTTCCCTTATCATGTTAACCACACAGTGCTGTAAAATTAAAGTATTCATATATATAAAATAAGTAAGTAACAAGGACCTGCTGCATAGCTCAGGGAAATCTACTCAGTACTGTGTAATAACCTATATGGGAAAAGAATCTGAAAAGGAATGGATATAGGTACATGTAACTGATTTACTTTGCTGTACATCTGAAACTAAGACAACTTTCTAAGTCAACTATACTCCAATAAAATTTATTTTTTTAAAAAAAAGATAAGGGGCGTTCCCATTGTGGCACAGTGGTTAACGAATCCGACTGGGGACCATGGGGTTGTGGGTTCGATCCCTGGCCTTGCTCACGGGTTAAGGATCTGGTGTTGCCGTGAGCTGTGGTGTGGGTTGCAGACGCAGCTCAGATCCCACATTGCTGTGGCTCTGGCGTAGGCCAGTGACTACGGCTCCCATTCGACGCCTAGCCTGGGAACTTCCTTATGCCACAGGAGCGGCCCAAGAAATGGCAAAAAGACAAAAAAAAAAAAAAAAAAAAAAAAGATCCATTGAGGATGTTCTAACTTGAGTCTAAAGAGGTTGGTCTGGGGCAGGAAGCACAGTCTGGACACAGACTGCCATACAGTGGGAAATATAACCCACAGCTGGAGAGCCTCACTTGGCTGGGAAGGGCTGTCCTAGGTGCTGAACAGGTGCCAAGATGTGGAAAAGACACTTTCGACCCTCCAGGAGCTTATAAATAAAGGCAGGACATTTTAGAAGCCAGAAGAGGGAGAGAGAAGGAGGAAGAGAATGAAAACTACAGGAGCTGCAGGAGGGAGGGTCATGTCCTAGCCAGTATGATGCTTGGTGGCCTAGCCTGCCTCAACCCCAGGCTGTCTTGCCACATTGTGGGGGAGATGTGAAAGAACCTGGGGCTCTGAGAGGTCCAAAGGGGCTGGGTAGGAAAGGAACAGTGTGTTTTCGTGTCCAGTACAGATCAGGCTGGCTCAGAAATATCGGTACTTTGAGTCTTAGGGAATGATCCCGATTGGAGAAAAGAACACAGCTAGGAGGAGGGAAAAGGGAAAGAAACAAACGTTCCTTCAGCAACCTCCATGCACAGGGCTGTGGGCTCTAAGGAGGGAGAGCAAGGCCTGATGTGCAGGTTTGCGGACTCCCATAATGTAAAGACTCCCACTGTGACATGGCCAATTTCAAGCTACAGCAGCTTAACCAGGGCTTGCAACGTTCCGAAAACTTCAACACCTGGCTCTTAGAAGCTGATATGGGCAGGCTCACGAGCACATCAGTGATTATGGGACAAAGAAGGGCTAGAATAACGACTTTATATGCATTATCTCAATGAACAATCACAATCCTAGGAAGTTTTCATTGTGAATCCATTTTACAGATGAGAGAACTGAGGCTCAGAGAATAAACTGACTTGTCTAGAGTGACAGAGCCAGAGAATGACAGAGCTAGGAGCTGACCCAGACTTAGCCCACCTCGAAGTCTATGCACATTCCAGGGCAAGCATCAAACTCTTGACATCAGACTCATCCACCAAAAGCTCACGCCAGCTTGCCCCCCAACCCCCACCCCCACCTGCCCACCCTGGTGGGTGAGAGACTGACCAGATGGGAGCTCAGAACAGCCACAAAGTGAGAAGCAAGGTAGACGAGCCGACACTGGATTTATCCCCTCATCCTTCAGGAGCCGAGGGAACCCTCCTGCCTACTGGCTTTGGCTGAGCTCTGCACAGCCCCCTAAACTCGGCATCCTTTCTGAGAGGGCACATATGGCCTAGACTCGGTGGCTGCAGGTAAACCAGCTGGGCTTGAGCCCTGTCCCCACCCCGGCCTGTGGAAATGAGCAATTCTAAGCACTTTGGGAAAATGAATAATCTCTCCCATATCAGGACCTGCCCCTGAAGCCAAGCATTCCAAAGAGAGAAGGGTAGCTATTTATGAGGAAGAAAAAGCTATTCTATTAGGGGAGGGATTCCTAAAGGAGGCAGGCAGGAGGCAGTCACCCCCAGCCCAACACACAGCTCAGTACCCCAACTTCTCCACTCAGTCAAGTTCATGTAGATATGCAGGATGGAGCAGAGAGAAGCCTGGGAGGAGGGCACCCATCACTCCGGCTTGAAAAAACTTAGAGGTGATACCAACCATCTATGTGCTGGGTACATTACATGCAATAACCCACTTGTCCTTTCAGTAGACCTGCGACTTGGAAATCTTTTGCAGGTGCGATAGCTGAGCCAGGAAAAGGAGATGTGTAAATTATCCAAGGTCCTACAGTTAGGAAGTGGCAAGATAGGGATTTGGGTTCCAGTCTGTGTGATTCCAAATCCTATGTTCTGGGAGTTCCCTGGTGGGTCAACAGGTTAAGGATCTGCTGTTGTCACTGCTATGGTGCGGGTTTGATCCCTGGCCCGGGAACTTCCACATGCTGTGGCTGCAGGCAAAGAAACCACAAAACCAAAAACAAATCCTGTGTTATTCTCTCTACCTCCATTAAAGGGACACAGTTCACCTTCCATGTAGCCGGGCTCCTGCAAGCACTGGTCCTGGCTAAGTTTTGGAGCACTGGGTGGCTGGCCAAAGGTCTGGAGAAGGACGTGCCAAGACTTCTGGAATGGAGGTCAAGCCTGTGGGGTCTTGGCAAAGCACGCAAAGGTTATACAGATATGATCTTGTCCCACTCCTGCTGAGGGAAGGCTCTGCTAAAAAATAACTAATTCTTAGCCCCCTGTAACATGCAGCTCCTTCTTTTGTTCCTTCCACATCACAGAGGTAGGAAAGCCACTGATTATGAGCACAGGTTCTGGGGTCAGACACATCTGTATTCACCTCCCGGATCCGGTCCTCTGGGTGAGTTCACTAATCTCACTGAGGCTGTTTTTCCCATCTGCAAAACAGAGGTTGATGATAGCAGCTACCTTATGAGGCTGTTGTAAAAATTAAATGAGATCAAATATATGAAGTGCTACATTGTGTCTGATGACTAGTAATCTTTCAGGCTGTGTTAGCTCTGCAAATATCATCATCATTATTAAAAATATTTTGTAATCATTATACCCTTTCACTGATATGCAAATGAAGCTTGTGTTTGGGCAAGACTGATTAGAAGAAATTATGTAACAAGCACTCCCCTGTATATCCAGAGAGGAAAGCATAAAAGATGGAGGAAGCGATGGGAGCCTGTGTGGACACAAGCAGGCTGAAAGGGCTCATGCGGAGAGCTGGGAGCATCCTGCTGAACGTGAAGGACCAGGAGGTGGGTGGTGGTGAACAAGGCCACACACAGAACAGAACAAGGGTGCTCTTTTCCTCAAAGGGACGCTGACACCTGACAACCCTGGGAGGGCAGAAACTGATGCAGATCCTAAAGGGTCCTGCAGCTCCGGGAGTGGCCAGGAAGCAGGACTGTGTGAGTCGCTGCATGGGGGCAACGGCCGAGGGGCTCGCTGGATTGCTTCAGAGATGGCTGTCAAGATGCTAGGATCTTGGCGGGGAACAGAGGGAGAGAGGGAGAGAAGAGAAAGGGAGAGGAGAAGTGACAATGAAGGGGGCCGTGGGGGAAGGACGGGGAGAGAAATGAACCAGCAGGAAAGGAAGGAGTACAAACTAAGAAAGACGAAGGAGGAGGGAGACAGCGGCGGCCAGCACTGCCCAGAGCATTCCCCGCCCACCAGGCCGAGTTTCTGTCTCCACCTCCCGCTGCCTCATCCTCCCTGAGAGCAAAGATGGTTCCTGTCTGTGGTCAAGGCACAGAGTGAGCGCTGGAAAAGTGCTTGAGGGAGGGCGGGATGGAGGGATGGAGGGAAGAAAGAAAGAAGCAGCATTTTGGGGAGGAAGGTAGGCTTCTCTGGAACCCCTGTTAGATGAGGAGAAAAGCCAAGCTGTCTCCTCCCCTCTGGTGTTTATCTAAGCAGCTGGCAGAACTAAGGCAGTTTTGCTTAAAAATCATTTCTCAGGGGATTAGCATCCCCTTTCACACTTAAAAGCTTTCCCCAAAGCCAAAGAATGAATTGATTTTCCTATAACTAATCACACTCCCGTTTAATAGCAGGAAGCTGCTGCTTTATTTTCCATCTCTGTCTCTAAAAATGCAGACTGGGCATTCACCTCAGCTCCCCCTGACCCAGTGCAGGATGTCAGGATGATGAAGGGGCCCCCTCAACAGGGCAGGATGCCCCCCCTCCATCCCTGAGGCCCTGGCTGCCTCTGAAGAGCATGAGTGTGGCCAGGAAGCCCAGGAAGGACACTTCATGTCTCATGACAACCATCAGCCTCAACCCCTCTGGCCTGAGCATCATTCTGTTTGCAGAGATAAGATCAAGAGTCTCGTCTTGAGGCCGTTTCACCAGGAGTACAGGAGCTGGAGGCTGTGGAGTCACTGACCAAAACGCAAGGGTTATTATTGAGAGCAAAAATAATGTGGCAGCTCATCCACAAGCACCACCCAACTTACCTTCAAAGCCCCTGTTTACTTATGCAGCCCAGATGGCCAACGTGGATGCAGAGAGATGTGGTAAGTGCATGGAATCTACTCTCAGCTAAGCTCACGGACTCAACTTCCGCCATGGAGGTACCAAACGGGGGACAGTTCTCTGGGGCACCAGCGCCACCGCATTCTGATGAAGCAGTTTACACATTCTTGAGGACTAATAAGCTCCACTCAAAGGTGATCAACCAGACTCTGGGGACCCAGATGCAATCCAACCCACCTACATGTTGTTAGGGCTGAACGAAAAAAAGCAAGTTGCAAGTAGTATCTTTCATTGCATTCATCGAAAAAAAAAAAAAGTAAACGCACACGACTCTTTGTTCACAGTTACTGATATTGGTAAAATACAAAAAAAAAAAGGATAGAGAAGATAAATTCATGACAGAGGCTGTAAAAGGGAGAAGACAAGGTAGCTTTTTAAAATTTTATTAGAAATATGGGAAGAGACATAACTGTCGATTGTCAGTGGTTAGAATGTGGTTATTCATTTTCCACCTAAAAAAATTCTCTGTAACTTGAAACTGCACTTGATCTTTTTAATATGCAAGAACAGTGTGGACAAAGGAGAACCTATGTCTACCCTTAATGGTTTCCTGGGCAAACTGCTATGTGCCCCCTTCTTCCCTTCAGGTGAGCTCCTTGGCACTGCTGATGTTCCGGGCGGGATCATCCTTTACTGTGGGGCTGTCCCGTAAACTCTGAGATGTTCATCAGCATCCCCGGCCTCCACCTGCTAGACATCAAGAGTTGTGGTGACCGAAATGCTTCAGACATGGACAAATGTCCTCGTGGCGTGAAACCACTCATGGATGAGAACCGCTGGCTAAATGAAAGCCTCTCCTTCATTCCTCTTTCTCTTCTGGTACAGCATTTGCATTCATTTTCTCACACGGGGTTTGAATTGTACCACCCAAGGAGGTGAGGTTATTATCCCATTGCCTAGATGTGGAAACTGAGGCTCGGAGAAGCCAGGCAACCTGTACCAGGCCCTGCAGCTATGTAGGGGCAGGATGTAGTCTTGAATCTAGGCCTTGAGGTTCTTGATGCTAAGCCATGTGTCATCTTTGATACCCTTTCAGAGAGCCAACTCTCACTAAGGTTCACTCTATTTTCCCTCTGCCCACCCGATCCCTCACCCCTGATACAGGAGAAGTGGGAGAGGGGAAAGAGAGGAGAGAAGGGTGTCTGGGGAACACTTGCTGGGGACCAACTGTGTGTGCTGAGCTTTCAATAACCTGTCTCTACCAACTACATCATAATCCTGCAACGTAGGCAATGGTATTCATATTTCACAGATGAAGAGATAACATGAAACTGAAGAATCATATTTAATTGTGGCAATCGCAGGCACCCTGAAGAGTAAAAGGGGCCTTCTAAAATCCACTTTCTTCTGAGGCAGTATAGTATGATTCAATCCCAGCTGTGCCACTTACAAGTTGAGTGACCCTGGGTGAATGACCTAACCTCCCTATACCCCTCCATTTCATTTTTGTTTTTGTTTTTTAATAGAGAATAGTTGATTTATAGGGTTGTGTCAATTTCTGCTGTACAGCAAAGTGACCCAATCACACATATATACACATTCTTTTTCTCATAGTATCTTCCGTCATGTTCTACACCCCAAGAGATTGGGTATGGTTCCCTGTGCTGTATAGTAGGACCTCATTGCTCATCCACTCTAAATGTAATAGTTTGCATCTACTAACCCCAAATTCGCAGTCCATCCCTCTCCCTCCCCTCTTCCCCCTGGCAACCACAAGTCTGCTCTCAGTGTCCATGATCTATTTCTGTTTGTAGATGGGCTCATTTGTTCACTGCAGCCCTACTCACAACAGCCAAGACATGGAAACAACCTAAATGTCCATTGACAGATGAATGGATTAAGATGTGGTACTGTATAACAATGGAATACTATTCATGTCTAGAAAGAACAAAATAATGACCCACCGTTTTTATGTGTAAAAACCAGGGATGATCATATTCAATGAAATGGTGCATGAGTAACTCAAATATAACTGGGCCCATTGCTGTCTAGTGATGTATTAAACACACACACACACACACACACATCCCAAAAGCACTTAGAAACAATGAAGGGATTCTCAGAAGGGGATCACAAGTATACACAGTGTATCACATCAGAATAACATCCACACCCTCCCCTGCAGCCTCCACAGCAGCCCCAGGCTAGCACCTGCTTCTCCTCCATGCTGTCTTTCTGCCATTACCCTGTCTGCCCAGCTCCCTGGTATGCCCCTTCCCCTGTGCCATGCCACTTACCAGCATAGCAGACCTCCCTCTGCATGCTCCTCTCTTATTTACTTAATTTTTTAATTAAAGGAGAGTTGATTTACAATGTTGTGCCAATTTCTGCTGTACAGCAAAGTGACTCAGTCATATATATATATATACATTCTTTTTATTAGCTTCCATCATCATCTATCACAGGAGATTGGATATAGTTCTCAGTACTATACAGTAGGACCTTGTTGTTTATCCATTTTAAATGTAATAGTTTGCATCCACTAACCCCAAACTCCTAGTCCATCCCACTTCCTCTCCCCTTCCCCTTGGCAACCACAAGTCTGCTCTCTATGTCTGTGAGTCAGTTTTCTGTTTTGTAGACAGGTTGAATGGTACCATAGTTTGGGATCCACATATAAGTGATATCATATGGTATTTGTCCTTCCCTTTCTGATTTACTCTACTCAGTATAAGAATCTCTAGTTGCATCCATGTTACTGCAAATGGCATTATTTCATTCTTTTCTATGGCTGAGTAGAATTCTGTTGTGTATATATACCACATCTTCTTAATCCATTCATCTGTCAATAGACATTTAGGTTGTTTCCATGTTTTGGCTATTGTGAATAGTGCTTCAATGAACATAGGGGTGCACGAATCTTTCTGAATTATAATTTTGTCGATATATGCCTGGGAGTGGGACTGGTAGGTCCTATGGTAGTTCTATATTTAGTTTTCTGAGGTACCTCCATACTGTTTTCCATGGCGGTTGCACCAGCTTATGTTACCAGCAACAGTGTAGGAGGTTTCCCTTTTCTCCACACCCTCTCTAGCACCTACTATCTACAGACTTACTGATGATGGCCATTCTGACTGGTGTGAGGTGGTATCTCATAGTTGGGTTGATTTGCATTTCTTTAACAATGTATATGCTCATCTCTTACTTGAGCAAAGCCTCCAGAAATGAGGAAAACAAGCTCTTCATCGCCTCACTCTTCCACAGGGTGTTGCCCAGGGTCCAGCATGCCACTTTAATACAAATATTACAGTGGTTGGTGTTGTTCACCAAGAGCTTGGAAGTTGCCGAGCACTACTGGAAACCAGGATTTCAAAATGAAACAAAAATCGCATAACGTAAAAATCTACCTACACACAATACTAACCATTTTAAAACGAACAGTTGAGTGCATTTAGTATAGTTGGTGTTATGCAAACATTATGTCTAATCCCAAAACATTCACCATCCTGAAAAGAAACCCTGTACCCGTTAAGCAGTCACGCTAACCCCACAGTGCCTGGGAACTACTAATCTGCTTTCTGTCTCTATATATTTGCCTATTCTGGACATTTCATAGAAAGGGAATCATGCAGCATGTGGCCTTTTGTGTTTGGGCTCTTTCACTGAGCATCAGGTGTTCAAGGTTCATCCACATTGTAACATGTATCAATACTTCATTCTTCCGAGGTATATAACCGAAACACTTGAAAACAAGGATTCCAACAAAATTTTCACACAAGCGCTCACAGCAGCATTATCTACAACAGTCAAAAGGAAAAAACAACCCAAATGTCCATCAACTGATGAACAGATAATCAAAGTGTGGCATACACATACAATGGGAATATTATTCAGCTATACCTGGGGCTCTTCATGTACATGATTTCAGTTAATTGTCAGAAAGAGGCTGTAGAAGGCATCATGTTTCATGTCTTCACTTTTTAGAGGAAAAAAGATATACTATCAGAAACATAGCCAGTCTCACCTCTTCCAGCCCTACCTGTCTACCTGCCTGTGTCCCTGAAAAGGTGCATCTCTTGAGCTGAAGGCCGGCTCACATCCCCATAGAGTGCCTGCACGGGTAGTTATGAGGCAGGGAGTGGAAACTGGCCTCCGCTTTATACAGCCCAACCTCAACCTACATCTGACCCAAGAGCCGTAGAAATTCTTAGAAATTCTCCCTCCATCCACCACCTCTGCCATGGGTGTTTCCTTTCCACAACGACCAAAACCATCATTCACATTTGTTATCATGCCATGACCAAGGGTCTTTGGCTTCTCATGAATCCCAAATTCACTTTCCTGCACATAAATTGCATTCTCTTTCATATACAGCTTTAACCTATTTAATTAGAGTCCTAATTTACTTTTTTTCAGGGGGGAGGGGGAGAAACACACTTTAATTCTACAATGGGATAAAATGATACCTTACAAAAAAGACACGATTGTTTCCTGACCATGAACTTTTGCTATTATGAATTGCTAATTTGGTTAATGGGCTCGTTCTGCTCTGAAATTTGCATCATGAAAATTACTAGCTTCGAAGAGTCCTCTGTGTACAGCGCAGTTTGCACGTTTTGTTGTAAAGGTCACATTTGACATCGTAAAACAGCGGGCCCTTTTGAAAAGGTACAAATGTAAGAAATTAAGTGGCCCCGTTGGTATAATGTCATTGTGAAGGAGGGAGAAAAGATTTTTAAGTTAATTTTTATTCATATTGTTTACATGCATGCAAGCTGAGCTCGGTGTCACGTGACTCCCTTCTCGTGCCCCCGGCACGTTATCGGCTGAATTTGTGATTTGGGGGCACCAGAGACAGGGAAGGTTCTGCCACAGCCTGGGTGGAATAGCGAGTCTCACACCAACAAAAGAATAAATAAAATAGAGGGTGTCTTCATCCACATCTGAATAGACTCGGGCTGCGGGCAAAGCAGGCCTTGAGACATCAGATTGTTTTTTAAGCGCTGTCAGGGGACCCTGTACTTTAAAATATCAGCTGTGATGCAACAGTGTCTGACAACAAGAAATCAAGCAATGCCACCCCACTGATGCACGATACACATCTGGACATCCCTAGGCTGGGTGTGTGAAGTCGGATACCAGCATTTACACCTTGGGGCAGAGCTACCCTCCTTGGGGCTTTCAGGAAGCCTTCCAGTGTCCTGGCCGGGAAAAGGGGCCAAGTCCACATCCGCAGAAGCACTAAGAAGGAAATTTTGTCACAAGAGGCTCAGCCACCTTCCTGAGTGCCTGCAGAAATGAGCAGAGGTCAACAGTGTCAGGCCAAGGATGATCAAGGTGGCCGGGAGGACAGAGACAGTCCTACGGAGAGGCAGTCGAGCTCACGGCGAGGCACTCCACCCACACACCTTACGAAGTTAATCTGATGGCCTCATTTTCCCGATCCTGACGTCATTTTGTTTTGTTTTCTCATCTACATCGGGGATGGTGATCTCCCTTGGGGTGGGTTGTTGCTGAGGGTCTTTCAAAAGGAACACGGAGGAGTTCCCATGGTGGCTCATGGACTCATATCCCTAAGGATGGGGTTTTGATCCCTGGCCTCGCTCAGTGGGTTAAGGATCAGCCGTGAGCTGCACTGCAGGTGGCAGACAAGGCTTGGATCTGGCGGTGCTGTGGCTGTGGTGTAGGCCAGCAGCTGTAGCTCTGATTTGACTCCTGCCTGGGAACATCCATATGCCACAGGTGTGGCCCTAAATAGCAAAAATAAAAATAAAAATAAAAAATAAAAGAAAATAAAGGAACCCAGAGCACCTCTCCATGTCACATGACCTGGAGAAGAGGGAACAGATCAAGCACTAACGTTAGGACTTAATCTTTTTGATTCCTGTCAGGGCTCTGAGAAGTCCCTCCCAGAGGAAGCAGTGGGCACCCTGCCTTGGGCATCAGTGGAAATTTCAGGTCAATGGATGGCATGAAAGTGGTCGTGCATGAGGAATGCGTTCACAAGACAGCACAGGAACCACATCCCTGGAGCTCTGTTCATGTTGCCCTTGGAATTGGAAGCCCTGGGCAGAACTGAAAAGGAAGACCAGCTGGGCACACGGGCAGGGATGGACGAAAGGCACATGGAGCTTGTGCAATTGAAGACAGACCCTTCCAGGGGCCGCACGTGGCACAAGAGCCCCTAGCCTCTGGTACCTTCTCTTAGCTGAGTCCTGGGTGGAATACGGGCTGCCAGGACTCCATCAGAGGAAAGAGTCCTTTGTGATAAAGAAAAAGAAAGACCCCTCCCCTCCCCAGAGCACATGGGGCCTCCCTCCTTCCTCCTGCAATTACCTCTAGTAAATTCCCCATTCATCTGCACGCCGGTTTCTATTCAGAGAGGATTGGAGGCTGTGCTGCTGGGGAGGCGGGGGCGGCTGGGCACATTCAGACTCGCACAATCTCCAATCACCGCACCTGATGGGGATGAGCACTTGCTTATGTGAAATTTTCATTTAAATCCCAGCCTCAGATTGCGCCATTTCACAGCAGTGCCCCCAAGCACTTACACACAGAAGGCTTTTCATCCTCCTAGTCCCGCACAAGTGTTACCTAATTAATGTTCAACAATGTTACCAAACCTCCCTCTTTTAAGACGTATCAACCTGGAAAGGTCTGGAATTAAGGATTTTGATCTCGAATGGATTGCTTTCATGTATTTTGGATAATTCACACAGCTGCTTAAAGACAGATATTCATCGCCTATAAACAGCCCCAAGTTCGAGCAGCGACATAAATAAACCTTTCCTTATCTCTCCCAGCAGCCTCCCCTTGCCTGCTTGGGCAGCAAAGGGATCAAAAATGCTCCCTCCCGGACTCAGTCGATGAACACCCGGACTCTGAAGGGTTCTTCAGCCAAGCAGAATAAACTACCAGGTCGAGACCCTCCAGGGGCTTCCCTAAGTCCAGACCAGAGTCCCAGCCTGCTCCTCAAAGCGTGGTGGAAGAAGCCTCACTGAGAGATCATGAGAAATGCAGAATTGGGAACCCGACCTCAGACCCGCTGGACCAGAATCTGCCTTTAAGCCAAACCCCCAGGTGATTAGAGATGACTCCTGGCCACCTCCTGGGCATGGACCACCCCTCACTCTATTTCACTAGCCTCCTTGCTGTTCCTCAAACTCAGCACATACACCCCAGTCTCAAGGCATTTGCCCTGGCTGTGCCCTCTGGCCAGGTGTGCTTCCCAAGCCACACCTGGGAACACCTCAAGGTGTGCTATTTACATAGCCAAGGACATAAAGAGCACTGTCCATGGCTCCTGAGCCACTGCCCCCAGGAGTCGGGTGGTACAGCTGCCCTGTGCAAGGATCTGGGTAAGTGCCCTCCTTTCGAAGAAGAATTACTGTTCACCATTAGCTAAAAAACCTCCTATGAGTCTTTTCCTCCCCACCCTCTTTATCATTGTTCACTGCATTCACCACTACCTGACACCACATCACGTGTCCACATGCTTATGGAGCTTATTGCCTGTCTTCCTTTGGTAGCGTTCATTCTCTACGAAATCAGGGACTCTGTATCTGCCACCACCCCACCACCCCACCACCCCACCACCCACACTGCATTCTCAGCACCTAGAACAGAGTCTGTCTAATAACCGGTACACAATGTGTATGGGTACATGTATGCTGTGTGAACATGCATGTGCATGTGTGTGTACATGTATAAGATTAGAGATTCTCCGTCTTCTGATTCACAACAATGCAGGGCTAATGGATAAACTGAACTTCTGTGCAAAAAATCCCTTTTCATTTCTGCAGATTTTTTCAGAGGGGGATGTGGTCCAGTTCAACGCCAAGGAAAGGGCCCCACACCTGGGCAAGAAGCCACTTCTCCTTGGCTGCTACAGAAGCCCTTTTATATTCTTCCAGTTTTCCCTGGGCTGCACATAAGGCAAAGATAGGCCACACAGTCGCCATCAGATGCAGCACCTGGCACCATGAAAAGAAGTAGCCAAACGCCCAGTGGACACCACTAAGTCGGAAAGCCAGCTCTGTGCAGGAAGGGCTAAAAGAGATTCTTAGTTTGTCTGGTTAACTTAATGGTTCTTACTTTAGCAGAAAACAGCCCATAACCCACACTGTGTGCCTTCAAAGGCACGAGGTGAAGGAATCAACAATCATAACAAAGAGAACAGAGTGATACCAACCCAGGAGACTAGAGACAGTGTCTACACTCTGACAAACATCCAAATAAACAGTCATCTGGTTCTGCTCAAGTGCCAATCAGGCCCCTGCTGCAGTCCCTGTATGTAGCTTGACAGGTACAGGAGTGAAGCAGGACAGATACGAGTGGCAGCATTACAGGGATGATGACTAGAAATTAACCCAAATGCTAGGTGTTGAGGGGCAACAGAGAGTGGTGGAGACTGTAGTAAACAGAATTCATGCTCCTTCTAGAGGGGGAAGCTGTTAACTAGTTGGCTAGTGTCATTTTGGAATATGGACCCAATGTTACCAGACCCTCTGACTCATCGAGACTTTTATTAAGCCTCCGGGTTTTGGTTTACAAATCATAAATGCTGGAGAGGGAGAGTGTGGAGAAAGGGAACCCTCCTTTGGCTTTCTGTTGATGGGAATGTACATTGGTGCAGCCACTGTGGAGAACAGTATGGAGATTCCCCCCCCCAAAAAAAAACCTGAAAATAAGAGCTGCCATATGATGTAGCAATTTCACTCCTGGGCATACATCTGGAGAAAACTTTAATTCAAAAAGATAATGCACCCCAATGTTCACAGCAGTACTATCCACAATAAGACACAGAAGCAACCTCCATATCCATCAACAGAAGAATGGATAAAGAAGATGTGGTGTGTATATATATATATAGATAGATAGATAGATACTATATATAGATGTGGTATCTATATATAAGATACCATATATAGATGTGGTGTGTATATATAGATATAGATATAGATACTATTTATAGATGTGGCGTGTATATATATAGATCCTATATATAGATGTGGTGTGTGTATATATAGATACTATATATAGATGTGGTATGTATACATATACAGATACTATATATAGATGTGTGTATATATATAGATCCTATTTATAGATGTAGTATATATATATAGATACTATATATAGATGTGGTATGTGTGTATATATATATAGATAAAATATATAGATGTGGTATGTATATATATAGATAGACACTATTTATAGATGTGTATATATATAGATAGATACTATATATAGATGTGGTATATATATATAGACACTATATATAGATGTGGTGTATATATATAGACACTATATATAGATGTGATATATATATAGACACTATATATAGATGTGGTATGTATATATATAGATACCATATATAGACGTGGTGTGTAGTGTGTATATATATATATAGATACTATTTATAGATGTGGTATATATATAGATAGATAGATACTATATATAGATGTGGTGTATATACGTATATATATAGATACTATATATAGATGTCGTATGTATATATATAGAGAGATACTATGTATAGATGTGGTGTGTGTATATATATATAGAGGGTGCTATGTATAGATGTGGTATGTGTATATATATAGATACTATATAGAGATGTGGTATATACAGTATATATACTACATATAGATAGATAGATTAATATATACTAATAGAAAGCCACTCAGTAGAATACTACTCAGTCATAAAAAGAATGAAATAATGCCATTTGTAGCAACATGGATGGACCTAGAGATGATCATACTAAGTGAAGGAAGTCAGACAGAAAAAAACAAACGTCATATGACAACACTTACAGGGAAATCTAAAAATGACAAAAAGGAACTAATTTACAAAATAGAAACAGACATAGAAACAAATTTAAGGTTACAAAAGGGGAAAAGTGCGGGAGGGATAAATTTGGAGTTTATGATTCGCAGATACAAATCTCTATATATAAAATAGGTAGAAAACAAGAACCTACTGTAGAGAACAGGGAACTATATTCAATATCTTGTCATAAACTATAATGGAAAATAATATGAAAAAGAACATATATACATATGTATATGTGTAACTGAATCACTTTGCTATACACTTGAAACTAACACAACATTGTAAATCAACTATACTTTGATTTTAAAAAATACTGGTTTTAAAACATTGATAAGTAAGTTCAAAATTTTGACAACTCTGCAAGCAAATAAAGTACATCGAATTTTATTTTATGGATGAGGCAGACCCATAGGTCATATTTGTGAGAATTAACAGCCTAGATATTTGCAGTTCCAGCCTTTGTGCAGCTCATCAGCACAACTGTGCACTTAACTGAGGGCACCTCACATGCATGAGCTTGCACACATAACTCTAGAGCATTTCCTGTGATAGGAAGCCAAGGAAAGATCAGGTGGGTAGTGAAACCCCATCCTGATTCAGGATTCTATGCAAACAGAGCTCAGTCTCCAGCCTAGAGGAATGTAGGGATTTCACAGATAGAAATGAGAAGAGGACAGGGCAGAAGGAGGTGAATGTAGGGGATTAGAACTGGTCTCAGCATTCTTAGGAGGCCCAATACTTCCAAGCAAGTATGCTATTCCTTCCTCCTACCTGCTGTAGAAGGAATGGCATTTTCTGTAAGAATCAAGGAGACTATCATAATGGAGCTATTTGGGTTGGGTTTTATGGGATGTATAGGAGTTTACTCAGAGGAAGGATATGGTCCAAAGGAACCACAAGTGACAAAGCTTCTTCTCTTCCTGACTTCTCTGGGCCCACTCCACCTAGAATCGAACTCTGCTCTCTTCCCCTCCTCGGATGTCTCTGAAACCTACTAAAGCTTTATGACACAATATCCATGGAGTCAGTGAATGTCCATCGACAGATGAATGGATTAAGAAGATGTGGTATATATACACAATGGAATACTGCTTAGCCATAAAAAAGAACAAAATAATGCCATTTGCAGAAACATGGACAGAACTAGAGACTCTCATACTAAGTGAAGTAAGTCAGAGAGAGAAAGCCAAGCACCATATGATATCACTTCTATCTGGAATCTAATATACAGCACAAATGAAGCTTTCCACAGAAAAGAAATTCATGGACTTGGAGAACAGACTTGTGATTGCCAAGGGGGAGGCAGAGGGAGTGGGATGGACTGGGCATCTAGGGTTAATAGATGCAAACTACTGCCGTTGGAATGGATGAGCAATGAGATCCTGCTGTACAGCACAGGGAACTGTATCCAGTCACTTGTGATGAATCATTATGGAGGGTAATGTGAGAAAAAGAATGTATATGTGTATGTATGACTGGATCACTTTGCTGTACCATAGAAATTGAGAGAACACTGTAAGTCAACTATAATGGAAAAAATAAAAATAATAAAACAATAAAATGTTTAATCTTTTCCTTTCTTTCTCCCATTCTAATCTTCCTCATCTAGAAACTATAGTGAGTAAAAAAAAAAAAAAAAGTAGAGTGTTATTGTCAGATGTTAATGGTGAGAAGAAGCAGAGGTTAATGGTGGGAAGACACAATCCAGTGCTACAATGCCACTTTACCATAACTCCTTTAGACCCAAAGACACTAGCAGGGGAGCAGTGAGTTTGTTGAGAGGGGTGTGGGGTATGGCAGGGGCACTATTCCAGGGAGCAATAGGCAGAGGTGAAGGGAGATAGAACGGAAGCCTCTGTAAACCCCAGCCTATAAAATCAGCAGTACACCATGACCCCAGGCTGTCTGCCCACAAGCCACCTTGACCGAACAGTCTTTGGCATCTTCAGTCAAAGTCATGCCACGGGCAGAGTGCAATGGTGGTGGCAGAATTAGAATGTCTTGGTCAGGCTCTAGGCTATTCCACCTCCTATCTGGGTGGTTGGGAGCATGTTACAATATTCTCCACACCCCTCGCCTCAGCATTAAAATGACTAAAATTGTACCCTCTCCATGGGGCTATAGAGGGTATTAAATAATCATATGTACTGTGCTCAGCACTATATGTAGAAATAGGAAATTCTTTGTAACATTTATTATGATTAATTCCTTGGTGATTTCAGTTATTTAGAAAAGGAGCTCCCATATGGATGTGGGGGGCAGGGGGGATTGTACGTTTTACCCAAAGGGCAGAATCACTGTGGACTTCCCATATCTTCAGAGAGGAAATATTTCAGAACAATGGAGTCCTTCGCACTTTCCCAAAGTGGCTCGGTGCTCAACCAAGGAAAAGGGCGTGTTTCCTCCAGGAGAGGGCAGCTGTCCATAGCTTAGCAGGTGTGAGGGACCCCTGGTGCCCAGAGTGCTGTAGACCTGGCTGCCCTCCTTCCTCAACATTCAAGCTGGGACAGAAGATCTTCAGCATGAGGATGGGTGTTCTTCCCTATTGCAGCCTGGGGGTACAGTTCTGTCTGCACTTGCAGGGGGTCCTCCCCTTCAGCTTCCTCAGCCAACTACTGGGTTGACCGGAAGTGGAGAGTGGACAGATGGGGTCAGTGCCTTGTACAGCACAAGGCATGAAGGGGTCACTCATTAAACAGTTCTTAAAGGAACCAAAAATAATAAAAAGCCATATTTATGGAGCATACCAGGTGCTCAATATGCTAGGTGCATTACATTAAATTATGTTATAAACATTCACTCATTAAGCCCCCAGGAACCTATAAGTAGATATTATTTTATCATCTGAGACTCAGAGACATTAAATCACATACTAAGGGTCACCTGGAGGAAGCAGCAGAGCAGAAATGAAAGTCCTGGAAAGCTGGCTCTGGAGATCACCTCTCTCACAACTAAGGTATAACTAAATATATTGGGGTCAGAGGCAGGGGCTCTAAGAAGCCTGCCACACTCTCCTACCCTGGATGGTGACCCAATGCTTAATTGTTGGAGGTGGCTTGAAAGCTCATTCTGGGTTGATTTGCTTCTTTCTCAGCGGCATGTCAGCTGCTGCCCGGCATGATAGCTTATTTAAAATATTGGGTAGAAATAAGATTCACTGTGAAATTAGTTGTAGACAAGCTCAGAAACTGCTAATGATGCAGAGATAATAAGGGGATTTGCAGAAAACACTGATATTGCATTATGATTAGTGAGCAGAGCTTCACCCCTTGAAGCCTGCGGCCCCCGAGCTCCCACAAGAAGAACAAATGCATATGCATTAGCAGCGCACGCTGGCAAATCCAGGCTCCCGAGGCCAGCAGGCTCAGGCCTCCTGGTCAGAGGCTCAGAGCTCAGCTCTGATTTGCAAAAATGATTAATTTGTGGGTTTTGAGAATGAGAAATGTTTACTTCCCCGGTCTGGGAGAAACCAAAGGCCGGTCCTAAATCAAATTCCCATTTGAAAATGAGAACAAGCAAGAGCAGCTCTGGAAGGCAGCCCCGCAGTCACTCCTGGTCCGCAGCCCAGGGCCCCTTAGGCAGCTCTCCCGGGGTCTGATCTCATGTCCACCAAGAATTCCACTAGTTCCATATGTTTGTCTGCTTACAAGAGCTGGCTGTCAGCCCATCTGCATGAGAGTGCTGAGACCAGTTGGTAAATCACTGGCATCTTGCCACACCAGTTAGTAAATAATGGTTGCCCTGACCTTGAAAATGGCCATGGGATTGCCCTCTTGACCTCTCTATGACCCAGCAACTGAAGGGTTAATGCCTGGAACTGAAGGTCTTCAAATCCTTTTCCAGAACTTCACTTAAGCCAGCATCCATCCTGATCTGTGGGTGTCCACACCTGGTTGCTTGCGAAATGCTTTTAGGGTCACCCCTCCCCACCCCGCCCCAGACATGTCTGGTTGAAATATTCTGAACATGAGAAATGGGTGACCTCCTAGGAAACAAATAGGATAAAATCCTCTAGAAAAGCCTTGTCCTACAAATCAACAGGATCCGAGCCCTTTTGGCTGGCTCTATCTATCCCTCAGTATTTACAAATGCACCCAAGATGGCGGTGTGTTTGTGCACCCAGGATGTGTAATTTGGCCAAGTTACAGTCTCTGCACTTTTGGCAGAGAAGGGGGGAAATGCAAATCACATGCATGTCAATGACTAAGTCACCTGCATAATGAAATGCCAGAAAGTTTGAGGCTAAAACACTTATTTACATGAAAAACAAATCTGTATGGGATACATATTTCTCTCCTTCACATCTCAACACATTTGTCACTCAAAGCCAGAAGGCTCTACTCGACAAAGTCTCACCATTCCCTGGCCCCATTTTCATTCTCTTTAGCTTTCAGCTTACCTCCTTGAGGGATGGGGGCCACCAGGTGTTCAAAACAGATGCCGCTACTTTGCTGCCTAGGGAACCACATTCAGAGAGAGGGACAGGCTGAGAGGATGCAAATTCCCACTATGCCAAAACTATTTGTATGATCCTTGTACAGAATGTAAATTATTTATTCAATTTATGCAGTGAGGTTGATACAGCTGAATAACTTGGGATTCTGTCAGATGGCTGACCACCAAGACAATCAGTGCTTTTCTTTTAAATGTGATGAAACTGTACAAAAGTCAAAAGTGAAAGATGAAAGAAAGATAGGGAGGGAGTATGGTTTAGTGATGGACTGTGGTGGTAGCTGGTTAGCATATTTTCCCTCCATTTTCCTTCTTCTAGTTAACAGACTCTGGGCCTTTTTGATCACATGAATGGTCATGTGACCCTGTTCTGACCAATCATAGTAACTCTGTTCCCCTTCACACAGTGATTGGTGGAGGGGAAGATGCAGCATCCAAGGAGAGCCAATCAGAATCTGTCCTGGGATTGGTCTATAAAGGTTCTGAGCAGAAGATTCTCTTTCTTCTGGTGTCGCTAAGTATGAGGTTACAAAGCTAAGGAGCTGTGGATATGTTCCCCACCATCTACGCTATCTGGAGGAATCTGTCTGCAGAATGAAACCAATCCAAAGTTAGCTGAAATGAAAGACAGATGGAAAGAATCTGCTGGCCCTGACTCCTGGATCTCCACCCCAACTCCCTGTTTCCTCCTTAACTCTCCAAATGACCCAAGATCCCTCCCAATTATGTAAACTGATAAATTTCCCTTGGCTTAAATAACTTGAAGTAGTTTCTGTCACTGAAAACATCCCGACTTGTACTCAATTACAGAAAGGACGGATATGTATCTTTAATCACACTTAGGTATTTGATAATGAATATTTAGCATTTTGTGCAAGTTCTTTGATTTTGTTTTTCCCCCTTTGCAATTTAAAATGATTAATTAGTTTGAATCTAGTAAGTATCCAATTAAAGCTAAACAGTCTCTATTTCTGTCTCAATTGTATTTGAGATCCCTGCTTTTTATCACTTGTATGAGCATTTTAATTTGCCTGTTTTCCACTCTTTGTAAAATACTAAGGACAAAAGTGGAAGAAAATACTCAAATACTTGCACTAACCCTGGAGTAAGGACAAAACTGCCATTTTACCAAAACCAAACCAGTAGCTAGCAGGCAGCACCAGCATGCAATTACCCCAAATGTTCATTTGTTAATAGCTAAAGAATGAAGGTTATTTGAAAGATGGACCTCAGAAATTATGCCCCAACATCTCACTTACCACTTAAAGTTCATGTGCACGTAGGTGGAAGTAGAGGAAATGCTCACCATTACATTCATGGCAGGTTTGTTAATAGTAAGGAACTGGCTGTCTATGCTTTGGGTTGAGAAAAGCAACCATGAATGAGTGGTTTCCCAGACTTGCATTTTCCTGGATATGTTTAAGAAAGTTACTTAACTTCTATGTGTTTCAATTTTCTTACCAGTTAAAGGATGATAACAGTACCTGCCTCACAGAGATGGAGAGAGGGCTAAGTCATGAGCATCTTTGTCAAGTGTTAGCACAGCACCTGTCATAGAGTAAACGCTCACTGAAGCACCGTCAGTGTTTCCTGTAGTCACCCCTCCCACTGTCCCCTCAGAGGCTCTGAAAGCAGAAGACAAAATAAACAGAGGCAGGGTTAGGTGGCGTGTGGGCAGAGACTGGCGGTGACTGTTATTTCTGGATGTGTCACTATTGATATGAGTGATGTCCAAATTCAACTCTTTTTTTAAATTTTTATTTATTTATTTTTTTTATTTTCCCACTGTACAGCAAGGGGGTCAGGTTATCCTTACATGTATACATTACAATTACAGTTTTTCCCCCACCCTTTCTTCTGTTGCAACATGAGTATCTAGACATAGTTCTCAATGCTATTCAGCAGGATCTCCTTGTAAATCTATTCTAAGTTGTGTCTGATAAGCCCAAGCTCCCGATCCCTCCCACTCCCTCCCCCTCCCATCAGGCAACCACAAGTCCCTTCTCCAAGTCCATGATTTTCTTTTCTGAGGAGATGGTCATTTGTGCTGGATATTAGATTCCAGTTATAAGTGATATCATATGGTATTCGTCTTTGTCTTTCTGGCTCATTTCACTCAGGATGAGATTCTCTAGTTCCATCCATGTTGCTACAAATGGCATTATGTCATTCTTTTTGATGGCTGAGTAGTATTCCATTGTGTATATATATCACATCTTCCGAATCCAATCATCTGTTGATGGACATTTGGGTTGTTTCCATGTCCTGGCTATTGTGAATAGTGCTGCAATGGACATGCGGGTGCATGTGTCTCTTTTAAGTAGAGTTTTGTCCGGATAGATGCCCAAGAGTGGGATTGCAGGGTCATATGGAAGTTCTATGTATAGATTTCTAAGGTATCTCCAAACTGTTCTCCATAGTGGCTGTACTAGTTTACATTCCCACCAGCAGTGTAGGAGGGTTCCCTTTTCTCCACAGCCCCTCCAGCACTTGTTATTTGTGGATTTATTAATGATGGCCATTCTGACTGGTGTGAGGTGGTATCTCATGGTAGTTTTGATTTGCATTTCTCTTATAATCAGCGATGTTGAGCATTTTTTCATGTGTTTGTTGGCCATCTGTATATCTTCTTTGGAGAAATGTCTATTCAGGTCTTTTGCCCATTTTTCCATTGATTGATTGGTTTTTTTGCTGTTGAGCTGTATAAGTTGCTTATATATTCTAGAGATTAAGCTCTTGTCCGTTGCATCATTTGAAACTATTTTCTCCCATTCTGTAAGTTGTCTTTTTGTTTTCTTTTTGGTTTCCTTTGCTGTGCAAAAGCTTTTCAGTTTGATGAGGTCCCATGGGTTTATTTTTGCTCTAGTTTCTATTGCTTTGGGAGACTGACCTGAGAAAATATTCATAATGTTGATGTCAGAGAGTGTTTTGCCTATGTTTTCTTCTAGGAGTTTGATGGTGTCCTGTCGTATATTTAAGTCTTTCAGCCATTTTGAGTTTATTTTTGTGCATGGTGTGAGGGTGTATTCTAGTTTCATTGCTTTGCATGCAGCTGTCCAGGTTTCCCAGCAATGCTTGCTGAATAGACTTTCTTTTTCCCACTTTATGTTCTTGCCTCCCTTGTCAAAGATTAATTGACCATAGGTGTCAGGGTTTATTTCCGGATTCTCTATTCTGTTCCATTTGTCTGTCTGTCTTCAACTCTTCCTATAAGACACCAAAGCCCTTGCCTCATTGAATAAAACAATAACAATAACAAAAATGACGGCTCTCACTCACTGAGTCATTCCTACGTTGAGCACTTTTCATCTATTGACTTTAATCCTCACCACAAAATACAAGGTAGGTATAATTGTCTCCACCCTACAGAGGGTCATAGTGACTTTCCCAAGGGACAGTTAGTGGAGTGGAATACGAACCCAGCAGAAATACATCCTGTTCTCAAACATCAGACCATGGCTAACTGGGTTATCTTACATCTCCCCTGCTATAAAATAATATGAATAATAATGATAATGATGATGATGATAAGGCATTGACTGTGTACATGTGACAGGTGCCATGCTAAGTGGCTGGTCTGCATTCTGTGTCCTTATGAAGGGACCTCTGGCATCTCCATGCCCTCCCTGGCTTCCTAACATAAGTAGCATTGGAAAAAAAATCTCAGGCATCCAATCCCTTGAGAACTCTGGACCGAAGCTCACAGGGAGCAAACATATGGAGGCCTGTCCCTTCTTTACAATGTGTGGGTGCCATTTCACCTGTCTCCCACCCAAGTGTCCATCCCAGGAAATGATCCCTCACTGGGAGATGCTTTTGGCAAAACTCTGGCTCTTCAAAAGAAAAGTTCACATGATAAATTGTACGTAATACAAGTACCGTAAAGGCTGCAATGGGTACATAGAAGAGAGATGATAAAACACATGGGGTGGAGGTGGTTGGAAGAGCCTCTGAGAGCCTAGCTGGTAAGGTGGGTCACCAGCATCGTCACGCTCATCGACCTCATCACCTTTATCGGAGAAAATTCTGACATCTAGTTAACAATCAGAAGAGCTTTGTTCCCTTTTCTTTGTTTTTTAAACACAAATACAGCCCCTCCAAGTGTCTACAGTCATCGTTTTGGAAACTGGTTTGGCCATTTGTCGTGGACAACCTCCAGATGCAAGTGTGACCTTTCCAAGGGAAATAACTTCACCGCCCTACTTTCCCTCTCTTAAATGTCAACTGTTGCCATTCTGCAGCTGTTCTGCAATAGATGGAGAAAATAACATCAGAATCCATCTAAAAACCACATTTGGTTGTTAAGCATCAGCAACAAAAAAATGTAAAGCTCAGGTTTGCTCCTCTCTGAAATGACTTCCTCATCCATACAGCCTTTCCTCCAACCATTTGGGTGACAAGAGTTAGGGGTCAGCCCCCTAGATCCTGCCTATGTCTGAATGACAAGCCCTTGCCCTTCACTGCCATAAGAGATGGGTTTGTCTCTGGGAAATGCCAGCTGATGATGGCCCTGGCACCAACAGTTAGACACTTGTCCATGGAGAGTGCCAGACAAGTTGCCCCATAGTACTTGAAACATCTTGAGAGGAATCTGTGAACAGAGCCTGAAAAACTTTTGTAGGCATGATGGTTATTAATCAGATGGTCAGGAGCAATGCCTAAAGTCTCGACGCCTGCTCCTCACTCCCTCCTCCTGCAGAAAGCACCTCACCCCTAGGCTCGGAGCCTCAAATGACCTGTGAGTGATGGGATGGAGATAGATAGGGAGAACAGAGGGTCCTGAGATCATCTTCACTGACCTCCTGCAAGGAACACCTCCAGGACAGAGAGCGATCCCATCCCCAACTAAATAAGAAGAGTTACCAGGTGACGAGTGCTGCTAAGAGTTAAGTGCTTCAGGAGTTCTGGTCACGGCTCAGCAGTTAACAAACCCAGCTAGCATCCATAAGGACATGGGTTAAATCCCTGGCCTCATTCAGTGGGTTAAGGATCCAGCATTGCCGTGAGCTGTAGGTCGCAGGTGCAGCTAGGATCCATTGTTGCTGTGGCTGTGGCGTAGGCTGGTGGCTTCAGCTCGGATTCAACCCCTGGTCTTGGGAATCTCCATATGCCAAGCTTATGGCATAAAAAAAGAGTTAAGTGCTTCCTAAGCATTAGCTCAGTGAGTCCTCCTCACTACAACATAAGATGGGTACTTGCATGATCCCTGGGATCTAGAAAATGAGACCTGAAACCAAGTTTCTAAGAAGTCAGGATTTGACCCTAATGGATTTCAAAATCTGCCCTTTCAAACGTCTTTTTCTATTGCCTCCAACTGAATGCACAGGGCCAAACATTGAGCCCAGATCCTCCTGCTGAAATAGACAGCTACGTAAATAAACCTTAAGCCAGAAAGAAGACAGGTGAGAACAGAGAAACTAAGGCTCAGGGGAGCCACTCTCATACCAGAACCCAAGGAGGTGCCAAGGGAAAAATCATTTGCAGGAACAAGGATGCAGCTGTGGCACTGGCCCTCAGCTGCACTGACTTCTTGGTCTACATTCAGACATTGTCCACCCTCTTCCCTTGTTTCTGAGATTTCCAGGGCTTAAGTAGCCTATGCATTCCTCTTTGGGCAGTGGCTTTGAATCTGTGGGGAATGTCTAAGAATCTGCTAAGTCCTAAAGATACAACAGAGGGCACGGCACACTGCTGTTAGTCAGCTAGTTCACCTGGCACAGCTACACAGACTTTATAGCTGAATCCGCTCTGTTTTGTTGCTGTATCTATTTGTATTATCATCTAAGCCCTATGGGGTGTTAAATATTGAACATTACCCAGGTACCTCCTTAAAATATTGAGGTGTGGGGATAGAGGGAAGGCCTTCCAGGATCACTTTGGGGTGGATTTCAGGTCTCGATAGGCCCCCAGTCACCACTGAGTCATCTAGCTTTGCATTCTTGGAGAATAAAGAGTACAGTAGCTTGATCCCTTTGGAGCACAAGCTTGTCT
Source organism: Sus scrofa (assembly GCF_054392235.1). Taxonomy (NCBI): domain Eukaryota; kingdom Metazoa; phylum Chordata; class Mammalia; order Artiodactyla; family Suidae; genus Sus; species Sus scrofa. The sequence continues at coordinate 43,307,107 of NC_139385.1, forward strand.
TTCCTCTTTAGTGTTTGCTGCAGCTCCAGCACATTTGTTTGCTCTATGGTGGGTGCTTAGGGCCTGGCTAGACCCATTGGGAAGGCATTCAGTCACATTCGCCATTTATGCTGATGATATTTGGCATCAGACATAGCATGCTATCGACACAAAGGTACAAGATTCCTTTGTGCCTGATCTGACTAAGGTTAGGACCAACTGGTCAGATGCCATAGGACTCATTACAGCATATTGAGAATAGGAATTTTGACAAAGGATGAACACAGGCCCTGTGGGATCCCCATGGGAGCAGCCATGAAGCGGCTCAGATTTGGCATTTCTTGGGGATATCAAATGCTCTACTCAGACCTTGGCAGGTGGAAAATAGGAGATGGCTCTGCCGGTCCTGGCTGGCTATCAAGGACCATAATAGCAAGATTTCCTCTGTCATTTATCTCAATCAGCTGGAAGTTCTTAGAATGTATCCACTCTCATGGGGGATAAAGGCAGAGCAATAACACCACAGGATTTCAGCCTTCACGTCTGGGATCTTTCCTATGATAAATACTACTCAGCTGGCTTAAAGGACTCCTTCTTCAGCCCAGATCTTGGGACCCTAAACTATATCAATGGTTTCTGTTCCCCAGAATTCAGGAGCACCTTCTGACTTAGTACCCAGTGGAGAATGTTCCCAGGATTCAGAGAGGACAATAAAGAGCAAGAATAAAGGAGAGAAAGAATGTAGTCAACAAGAACTGGCATCACAGATAGGACCTTAATTTTCATGGTAAAGATTTCAATTCTTGGATTCCTTCATCCCTGAACCCTTAATTCAGACACTGGGCTGCATTATATTAATCAATAAACTATCTGATATGAAGGCAGCTACCCAGTGCCAGATATTAAACTGTTCCAAGGACTGAAACATTGTATAAAAATCCATACTGATTGAGAGAGAGTGGCAGAAGCAGAAAGATCACCACATTTATACTAATTAACTTAGTACTCAAAATATAAGAAATTCCTTTCTCAGATGACACAAGAGACAGTAAAACCTAAGGCTATGATAATGCCTCTAAGTACTTCTTTGGCCGCTTCTCACACATTTTAATTATGTAGATTATGTGCTTCTCTCATGAAACATTAATTCCCTTCTTAATATCCTTGTCATTAATGAGCTCCTTACTTTACTTCTAAGGTTTAGAATTTTCTGCATAATAAAACTGAATTATTCATTTTTAGGTATATTGCCTTGTGCTCAAAGCTACTGCATTTCCTGTCCTTACAACTGAGTATTTTCTCAGGAATACTCACACACACACACACACACACACACACACACACACACACACACACCCCATGACTACTGTGGTTAAAGGCATAATTCCTATCTGTTGGGTACAGAATTTGGTTTATGTTTTGCAATTCTACCTGGTGAATTATGTTATTTATTGCCTCTATATTCTATTTATTTGTTTACTGAATCTGATGCATCAATAACATGAGACATTTTTGAAAGGAAAATGGTAATTTGGTGCCACTACATGGGACATAATAGAATCATTTTCAGCTCAAATTATTTAAAACCACAGAGCCATGAAGCTGAACTTTAAAAAAGAAGCTAAATTATTTCTAATTGTGGAATTTTCCATCATCTTAATTTGAGTAAAAGAAAGGTTTAAATAGATTTGAGGGCTTAAATACTTCTGAGGAAATAAGGGACTGTAGAGCCGGGATGTCTAATTCACCTAAAAGTAATTAACACGAAGTAAGTTAGATCATTATTTTCTCCAAGATCATAATTTAAAAAGAAGCTGATTTATCTGAACTGATTGGGGCTTTCAATCCCAACAGAAATGTAGACGCTTGGTTGTTATGGGGAGAACAGAAATGAGACCCAATTAAGCAAAATTCTTTCTTATGGAAAAAAAATTGACTTAGATAAAATGATTGCTTAAATGTGCTCAGAAGGGAGCTGAAGAACGCCGAAGAGCTGAGGGCTTTTTGTTTGTTTGTTTGTTTGTTTGTTTAACCTCTGGTTGAAACTTCCACCCAATTCACAAGTAAGATCCATCACAAGAAATTAAGGGAACTCTTTTCCACTTCAACATGTGAGTGTAACAAGCTATTTAGAACTAGTGAGTATGGGGATCATGTTAAGATTTGACATCTGATTCCCATGGGAGGGGCGGGGAACTGAGGGCAGAAATGATGTTGGAGAAATTTAAAAGTAGGATTCCTGACCCTTTGTGAGTAGGGTCTGTTATGGGCTGAGGCGTATCCCCTGCCCCTACACATGCTGAAGTGCTAACCTCCATTACCTCAGAACGTCAGTGTATTTGAAGATAAGGTCTTTAAAGAAGCAATTAAGGTAAAATTAAGGTCATTAGTGTAGGCTCTAACCAAGTGTGACTGATGTCCTTATAAGAAGAGATTAGGACAGAGATACTTAAAGGAAAGACCAAACGAAGACACAGGGAGAAGGTGGCCATTGACAAGCCAAGGAGAGAAGCCTCAGAAAAAAATTGTCCCTGCTGACACCTTGATCTCAGACTTCCAGCCTCCAGAATTGTAAGAAACAAAATTTCTATTGTTTAACCCACCTGGTCTGTGGTTCTTTGCTATGTCAGCCCTAGCTGGTGAATACAGGGTGTCAGATATTCTGATGAAGCTACAAATTCTGTCTCTTCTCTTCCAATTATACCATAACTCCATGAGAGCAGAATGTGAGTTTGTTTCTGCATCACTGTACCAGTGGTGGATAAAGCAGATTTATTAACTGGATCATTCTTCCCTCGGAGGATGAACTGGAGGACTCAAGAAATTACAAAGTCAGTCCAAACTAGTCCTTATGATGTGGCTAACTAGGAAACCTCACCGTGGTTAGCCACGCTAGCCCAAAGGGAATGCCCAAGTTCAAAACTGAACCAGACCACTGAGGACCTGTGTGACTCGTGGCCAGTTCCTTGACCTCTCTGAGAACGGCAGGGAGGACCCAAGCAGAGTGGCACCTGGCCCAGAAGGACTACTCAGCAAATTTACTGCTTCATTCATCCTGCAAATATGTCCTGAGCCAACACCATGTCCAGGAACTGCTCTAGACACGTGGTACTGACAAAGCGCCCTGCCCTGTGGGGCTGATCTTCTGGTGGAGGTTAGCTAATAGTTATAGTAAGGGTCCTTTAGAGAGAAAGAGAAGGATAGCGTAAATGCAAATTTCTAATGCTTAGTCTAATTCACTGCACTCTGTGTAGTGACCCTGAATCCCATTTTAAATATAATCTGGCGGTGCCCATGATGGGTGACGCTAATATTCTCTCCTGCCAGGCTCTCTGGCACCACGGTCACCCTCAATCACAGTTCCCCAAATCAGGGCCGAGCCCTTGCAGATGTCTGTATTTCGCTGTTTGGCTCCAGATAAACCTATCTGTCCGTCTCAAAAGGCCTATCTCCTATCCCAGAGCCATTCAGCAAGTGACAACCTCTGTCTCGCTGTGCCGCAATAAGAGCTCTGTGGTGCCACCTGGCATTCAGTGTCTGAGGTCCCTGAAGGGTCCCCAAGGCGAGCCCTGGGGCCCTGTCATCCTTCATTGGTGGCTGTGTCCAAGCCAGCCAGCCTGATGCATATGCAAGTCAGGGCAGAGAGAGCCCTTCCGGGAGTGGCTGGCAGCCTGAGTCCATTCCTCCACCCCCACTCCCACAGTCGCCGCCACTGTCCTTATGTCTCCCAGATGGAGGCTGAGGGACAGGAGCCTGTGTTGAAGAAACCCTGGGAGCTCAGAGATTCCATGTGCTTATTTTTTAGGGGCTCCCTGGCATCTTCTAGTATTAAAAAGGACCTAACTTTTCCTCTAAACTGCTTCTGCCAATCACTAAACTCCCCAACACTTTGTTTGCCCTTCTACAAAATGGGGCGGAAACTGTCTGCCCTGCTCTTTTCACGGGGTTCTGCAAGGATAAAATAAAATAGTTCATGTGGAATTTCTTCCTGGCATGATGAAAATGTGGGCTAGTTGGTTGCAGTGAGAGTCACACAACTCTGTAAATATATTAAAAACCATTCCCTTGTACAGTCCAAAGGAATGAAGTCTATCGTATGTGAATTATATCACAAAGTTGTTGTTTTATTGGCTTAATGGCCACACTCACAGCATATGGAAGTTCCCTGGGCCCGGGACTAAATCCAAGCCACAGCTACAGCAACGCCAGATCCTTTAACCCACTGTGCCAGGCTGGGGATCGAACCCATGCCTCTGTGGTGACCTGACCCGCTGTAGTCAGCTTCTTAACCCACTGAGTCACAGTGGCACAGTGGGAATTCCAACAAAACTGTTTTTCATCTTAAAAAAACAAAAACAAAAACAAAAAAAACAAAACAAAACAAAAAAACCTTTACAAATGGTGAAGGAATACTGCCATCTGGGACATCAAGTCATCTCTTAGCAAGATTCTGCAGGGGGTGGGGGGAGACGTGGAGGGATGGAAAGAGAGGACAGGGAGCAGGGCAGTGGTGGGGGTGGGCAGTTACCATCTTACAGAGAGGGACAGAGGAAGGAGCAGGCGAGAATAATTTCTCGGGACCTAAGAAAGCGGCTGTCCCAGTGTGGTCCGCGGCCACCTGCACCGCATCGCCCAGGGGCTGTACAAGAAGGCGGGTCCCGCTCCCTGTCTCTCCCTGCAGGTTCTCTGCCTTGCCCCCCTCGGGTCCCCACTCAAAGGCAGCAGGATCTTCTCTGCCGCCCCCGTCACTGTCTGGAGCCCAGCCCTGCTCTCCCTTATTCAGGGAGCTCATCACCCCTTACTGTCCACAGGGATAGGCGGGTGGCGACTCCTGAGCTTTCCCGATAGGATGGAAGCCCTGAGCAGCCAGGGGCTCCATCTGCAGGTTCTCTGGGTCTGTCTGGCCCCTAGAAGAGCTCCTGGCAGATAGTAAGTGCTCAGTATATATATGTGCTGAATCAGTAACTGAATCCATTCCTGGGCCCCCATCCCATAATCACCAGTAGAAGGGCCTAGAAAGAGGTCTTTTTGAAAAAATGAAAGTGTGGTTGATTTACAAGGTGGAGCCCATTTCAGCTGTACCGCAAAGGGCCCCAGCCATCTATTTACATATTTCCTTTCTTATCTTATCTTCCATCATGGTCTATCCCAAGAGACTACTGTGCTATAGAGCAGGCCCTCGCTGCTGCTTATCCGTTCCAAGTCGAATAGTTTCCATCTGCTTGGAAAGATGCCTTTTCAGCAACTGTTTAGGTGCTTCTAACCACTAGGACCTCAGCATGTGATGGTTATGTGGAGGTAGGTTCTTTAGAAGTAATTAAGTTAAAGGGAGTCTTTAGGGTGAGCCCTGATCCAAGATGACTGATGTTCCTACATGAAAAGGGGGTTAAGGGAGTTCCCACTTTGGTGCAGTGGGTTAAGAATCCAACTGCAGTGGCTATGCTTCTACAGAGGTGTGGGTTCAGCCCCCAGCCTGGTGCAGTAGAACGGATCCAGAGTTGCCACAACTGCTACACAGGTCGCAGCTGCAGCTCAGATTCAACCCCTAGCCTGGGAACTTCCATGTGCCATGGTGCAGCCACACAAAAAAAGAGATTAGGACAGACACACACAGAGGGAGGACCTTACGAAGACACGGAGAAGACAGCCGTCTGCACGCTAAGACACCATGCACTGAAGTGGAGCTGGGAACATGCTTAGAAATCAAACAGACCTGAGTTCAGGTTGGGTGTGTCTGTTCCCTCTGGGCTCCCTTTCCTTATCCACCAAATACTGATAATGCAAACAACGATGTGAGAGCATCATATGAAAATAGGCACAAAGCCTCCAGCCCAGGGCCTGGGCTACAGTAACTGCCCAGAAAAATGCGGCTGCTCTGCAGGATGCTGGAGGCGTGGCGGCCAACCCAAGCCACTGTCATCGGACACCCCTGGCTGGACAAAATCTGACAAACTTTCCAAGTCTGTGATGTCCAGAGACGGGGGGTGGGGGGGTGGGGGGGTGGCTGGAGCAGCGTTTTCCAGCTTGAGCCACTGCTGCTTTTCCCTGGACCAGGAGAACAGACCAGGCCACAGAGAAAGTGGGCACCAACCAAGGGGCTGTTACGAGTTCAGATCTTGGGGGAATTTAAGAATTTTTCTACATACCCCAGGAATTGACTACATGACACAGAGATTTAATACAAAGCAGCAGAACACAGGGAAAATAACGGGTATAGCAGAGCACGTGTGCCCTTCCCTAGGGAACCTGGAGAAGGGTTTGACCCACGTGCCCCCAGGTGACTTGTCCAGGTGTGACTGTCTTCGCAGAGACCTTGTTAAGGGAGGACCCCAGCACAGAGATGGGGAGCGACCTTCTCACATCTCGCTGTGGGTCAGGCAGCAGCTTCCGGCGGACCCTCCTCTCCAAGAGTTCCTGACTGCAGCAGGACAGAGTGGCACCCTCCCTGCTGTCCCCTGCTAATGGTGTGTAAAGGAAAGCAACTCTCCCTGTCGGAGGGTCATTCATGGCTGATGGAAAAGCTCCGTCCGGAGTGCAGTCTGGCGAGATTTTCAATCCAATTTCTCAGGAGTGAAAGGCCAACAGGATAAGATCTCTCTGTGTTAACAACCTGGATTGTGAGTGAAGTCTCAGGGTTGGGGCGAGAGATGAGGTCATGAAATCAAGAGCTTACCTCGCAAAGCAATCTAGTCCGAGCCCCCGGTCCCCGAGCCTCCCTCCAGGGCCCGTAATCTCATGTTGAACAGGTCCCTCCGAGGGCGCTTCCCGGCTGGCCACCCAGGTCATCCGACTCCTGGTGGCCGTCCACCCTGGTGCCTGGGCTCAGTCCCTGAGCTTCCTACAGACTTCTCAGTGGGGAGGGAACGAGGCCAACATGCTTTCCCAAGGATGAATGCAGCCTCAGAGCTATGGCCTCACAGGCGACCCCTGGGATGGCTTATAAATGGTCACTTCCCTCACAAGGCTCCGGCATGGTCACAAATTGGGCACAAGCTACAGAGACTGTAAGTACATTAGACATTGTGTCTTGTCCAGGAGGTCGAAAACAGCCAGGCTCCCAGAGACCCCAGGGAGCAAGGATCTGGGAGGAGTTAGATGTCCCATGCCCACAGTGGATTCTTAGGATCCCATGATCCCACCTGGCAGCAACAGGAGACCCGGTAAGGGACCCAACACTCGCTGGTGCCAGGGCTCAACAAAGCCCGTGTCAAAGGTAGGCAGACACGAACTTGAACTGAAATGAACCTGATTCACCCTCCTGAGATGGGTTCCCCCTGACCCAGGATGAGAGTCAAAGCCTGGAGGACAAATTCAATGCGCAAGTTCAGATTAGTCCACACCCTGCCATGTGGGCCACGCTCAAAGATAATAAAGAGCAAGAGAAGCAAGGATTCCATTTATGTGAAGCTCCAAAGCAGACAACTGACCTAAAGAGGGTGCTGAGTAGTGGAGGCTCGGGGTCGGGGGTGTCTGACTGGGAGGGGCTCCTGGGAACCTTCCAAGTATGAAAACATTTTAGGTCTTGAACTGGGTGGGGGTATCACATGGGCACATACCTGTGGAAATTCATGGAGCTGCCACTCAAGGATGTGTGTGTGTGTGTGTGTGTGTGTGTGTGTGCGCGCGCGCGCGCACGCATGTGTTTTGTCTTTTCATTTAGGGCCATGCCTGTGGCATATGGAGGTTCTCAGGCTAGGGGCTGAATAGGAGCTGAAGCCGCTGGCCTACACCATGGCCAGAGCAATGTGGGATCCGAGCCATGTCTGTGACCTACACCACAGCTCATGGCAATGCCAGATCCTTAACCCACTGAGTGAGGCCAGGGATCGAACCTTCGTCCTCATGGATACTAGTCAGATTCGTTAACCACTTAGCCACAATGGGAACTCTAAGATGTATGTTTTATGATCCATAACTTACAACCTGATTTTTAAAACTGCCAACCATTTATTGAGCACCCACTTTATACCAGAGCTTAGACCCCGGCTTGCACATCATCCTCAGGTGAGAGTAGTCTCTTGCACAGATAAGCCGGGAGACACTGCCACATGGAGGCACTGTCACTGCCCATGCCTCTCGTCTTAAAACTGGCTGCCTGAACTGCGCTCCAGAATGGCACACACAACTGCAAGCCTACTTTCCCCATCCTCACCATTAGCTTGGGAAAACAGAGGAAGAGAGAGCAAACCCAAGATAGAACACAAGACATCTAGGAGTAAGTCCTCAGAAAACGCTCCTTTTCATGAAATCCCTGGCAATAAACAGTGCTATTCGAAAGTGTTGGTAAAACCCAAGGACGCAGGCACACACACACACACATACACACACACACACCCCGCCCTACCCACGTTGCTGGTGCCCAGATGTCTGCATTTCTGGGGATGCTGCTGTGTACAAGGTGCCCTTAGGGAGGAAGACAGAGCAAGCCCTGGAGAGTACAGAGCCCAGGCAGACGAAAACCATCTTTGAGGAGTCTGGACTCAATTAAGGCTGGCATTGATTGCTAGGCACCCCTGGACATGGTCTGGAAGAGACAGAAACAGTGAACCTTCCAAAAAATCTCACGGCTGATGGGTGGGCATGAGCGCTCACAGCCTCGACTGCACTGGAATGTGAAAGACCACAGGAGCTTTCCAGGCAGAGAAGAGAGGAAAACCTTGAGCTACATGGCCAAGGTCAAAGCCAGAGAGGGGTCTGTGCCCAGCGTGATGCTCCACACACAGGTGACCTCAAAGTGTATTTATTGAATCTGTGCATTCATATTTCTCATGAATGAGCGAGGGCATGCATACATGCATATCTGTGTGAATGAATGAATGCAGGAACGCCTCAGCATCTACAGCTGGGGCTCGTGGCTTAGTCTCTAACTCAACATCTGACCCCCCTTCCACCTAGATCAAATAACAGAACCACCCAAAGTATTTAAAGGAAGGCTGGCTGAGCCAAGGGAGGAAGGAGGAAGGAAGGAAGGAGGCAGATGATTGGGAGGCTTAGGAGAAAGAAGAGGGGGATGGGGAGGGGAGGAGGAGGGCAAGGAGGCGACTGGAAAGGAAGCGGGGGCAGGAGGGAAGAAGAGAGGAGAGGGAAGAGAGTGATGGAGAAGAGAAGAGGCAGGGAGGCATCACTGTTGGGAGCCCATGTTCCCAGTGGCAAAGGCTCCAGGGGAGAATCAAGGGCCATGTGACAGCCATAAAATGCTCACCTGGGCCATGCCCTCACAAAGAGCAGCCTGGGGTTATCTTTGCCCAGAGAAATTCCTCGCTGGCGGCGCGGGGAATGGCAGCTCCAGCAATCGGTCACTAGGTGGCGCGTGCTCCTCACCTTCCCTTCCCCAGCTCTCCGCGGCGGGAAGCTGAGGCTGGCACCTCAGAAAAGGGGAGGGAGGGTCCCGCCGCTGATGGATGCTTGCCGCCGCCCCCCCGGGGTGGGCAGAGCGGCCTGTGGTGGCCACGTCGTCTCCGTGTCTGCCCGTGAAATGGGTCCACGCTGTCCCTCTCAAGTCAGGGCTTGCCTTAGGGATGCTCCACAAGAAACGTCCTGAGTGCCGAGTGGGTGGAGGGCTGAGTCCCGATCCCCAGACTCCATCCCAAGAATAGTAACAGAAGGTGTTTCCAGAAGGTGCCTCAGAGCCCAGGCTCGAGGGGAAGGAGGGCTTCCCAAACACAGAATCTCCACTACTATCTGTTTTACATACTGGGCATCCATGCCGCAAATAATTAGGAGGAAAATAAGTCCAGGGCTTAGAAAGCATTGAACACTCTTGTGCTAAACCTAGTGTTTCTACCATAGGGCAGAAATCCATCCACACATTCATAACCACGGATTCTTAAAGGACCAACCCAATTAATTAACCTCAGTTCCCACAAAACATGGATTTGCCCCTGCCTGGCACATACTAAGAGCTCAACCCACAGAGGCTAACAAGATAGATGCATCTCATTTTACAGATGAAAAAACTAAGGCTCAAGGACATCAAGCGGTGAGCTCAAGACCCACGAGAGTGGGAATAAACTGAAACTCCCACCACATCCTCAGGACCACACTTGGATGCCTGTCCAAGCAGCAGGCTGATGGGCCACCACTGCAGAGATCTGACCCCGCCCATCTCTCATCCCTCTTCTCTGCCAAACGTCCTTTGCAGCTCATGGACCAAACCCTCATGTCACAAGAGTCCATACGTGTGCTGTCCCTTTGTCTAAATGATAAGGATGCCATTGGAAGAAAGATGTGTTTAATGTGATCTGTGTATCTCCACTCATCCACAGCCTCTGGTACCTGGATCTGCATTCAGTAAGCACTCAGTAAATGTGTCTTCTTGCTGTTGGTACAGCATAAGTGCAGGGGGATAAGGGTGGAGTGTTGACGACTGGAAAATGAGAGTGTTGCAGAATTGCGAAGCAAATGAACAGGGAACTGTCTCGTCTATAATAAATATACCTCTGAAGAGCCTTAAAAGAAATCAATGAGGCACAACATCAAAGTCCTGGGGAGTTATAAATCAGCAGCCTGATAGACAAAAGTGCATCCGAAATCATTTAAAGTGCACCAGAAATCATTTACGTCTGAGTAATTAGAACACATTGGAACGACTCCGTGCCATTGAACTGAAATTGAGCAACATAATGTTTATGAAATCCCCGTGGACTCGGGGAGGAAAACCAGAAAGATGAAAGCCACCTTGAACATTCCCACCTGTCCGGAGCCCTCCTGAACAGCCCCAGAGGGTCCTGGAGGGAGATGGAATTTGTATCTAACCTGTGCCCAAATAGGCGTTTTCCTTCTGGTTTAAAAGTGTCTGCAGTCCAAGTTGCTGAAAGAAACATTCAAGTCTCAGGCCATATATGACAGAAGAGGGTCCCCCATCCAACCCCCTTTCCTAACCAAGAGAGGTGTTTGATAAGATAGAAAAGAGACCTGGGGAGTGTAAGAACACATGAGCATTTTGCAAAAGAGGTGGCCAGTCTTAGCAAGAAGGCTGGGTTTTCTTGTCAGGGCTCCCAAGGGATGTGACACCCCCTCCCACAGCCCCCTGAGGGGAAAACTGATGGGGGTGGGCCCTGTAGGGCAGCAGGCAGCAAGGGAACCCCAGAGCAGGAGAGAGAAAGACAACAAAGATCGGAGGGTGAGACTTCTGAGGCCCCTCCGTGACCACTCGCCAGATGAGAGCTGAAAAAATAACCACACCCTCTTTGACTTGGGGAATAAAATAAGGATAAGGCATTGAAGCAGGTGGGTATCAAGGATGCTTACAACCCCTCCACGCATGGGCTGACATGATTCCAGCTTGGCCCCAGTACTGGAAGGCTTCCTCCTGCAGGATTAGAGGCTGAGCCAGTCCCATGAGCAGGACCTGACGTTCTGGGGTTACAGTCAGCTTGCAGACATCTAGGAATGGAAACTCCTGGGGTTACAGTCAGCTTGCAGACATCTAGGAATGGAAACTCCATGCCTCTCCTCATTCTCTCCCCATCCTGTTTTTATTTATTTAATTTATTTATTTTGCTTTTTAGGGCTGCACCCGTGGCATATGGAGGTTCCCAGGCTAGGGTTCCAATTGGAGCTACATCTGCCAGCCTAGGCCACAGCCACAGCCACAGCCACATAGGATCTGAGCCGCCTCTGTGAACTACACCACAGCTCACGGCAATGCCAGATCCTTAACCCACCAAGCAAGGCCAGGGATCGAACTGCAACTTCATGGTTCCTAGTCGGATTCGTTTCCACTGCGCCATGTCAAGAACTCCCCCATCCTGTCTTTAGACAACTTAACTTCAGCCTCTAGGAGTCATCTGCTGGGCTGTCACTGGCTCCATCAGCCTGCTGGGCAGGCTCGAAAGCAAGCAGGAGATCCCACATGCATGCACGAGGTGAGAGTACTGCTGCAGCCCACGCACAGAAATATGCCTACTTATGCCCTTTCTGCCAAGAAGGTTAGATTGGGGAATCCATCTTCAACTGTGCAACTGCAGACACGGAGCGGCCATATTGTGTGTGGAGGGTTTTGAAGGAGGTCCACCTGGATGGCAGGAAGAGGTCCTGCTGGAGCCTGAGGAGATGACCCCTGCCATGCCGACAGCTGTTTCCCATTCCGTAGACTCTGCAATTCTCTCAAAGGAGCCAGGGGGATCTTTACAAAATGCCGACTGGGTCACCTCCCATAAAACCTTCCAAGACGTTCCATTGCTTTGGGATAAAGGCCAGTGTCTTGCCATGGCCTGGGAGCCCTGTGTAGGCTGACTCCTGTCCTGTTGACCCTTCGGCCTCATCTTGGATCCAGCCACTCTGGCAGACCACTGACAGTTCCTGGAAATAGCCACCCCCTCTGGCCCCAGGGACTTTGCACATCCTGCCCCTTCTGTCTGAAAGGCTCTCCTCCCTGCCCTTGCCCTGATCCTGTTCTCATTGAGAGTTCAGCTCATGAGGCCCCTCTGGGGGAACCCCAAACATACCTACCATCTGGGCCAGGCTTCATTGTAACAGGCCCTCCCAGAGCAACAGTCCTCATTTGTGGACACCCTTTAGTGTTTATCTGCTTAATCTCCATCTCTCTCACTAGAAAGTAGGCTCCAGAAGGGCAGGCTGTGTGTGTCTGCACAGATGGCCCTAGCCTGAACAGCTGCACAGAGCCTGACACAGGGCAGTACCCAAAATTGGGTGGATGAATGGCTGGACAGGTGAACCACTGGTTTTTGCGGACAATGGTTTCTGAGTTTGACCATTTTTATCAGTTAGAGGACATCAAAATACAATGCAAAGACCATCGAAAGGTGAGAACAGCCAAAGTAGGAGCCAAAGGAAACAGCAGCAATCATGCTGGTACTGAGGCAGGGCCACCAATTCCTTCATTCACTCATGTGCTCAGTTAGCCTGAGCTGGGCTCCTCCCGGCACGGGGGCACAGGGATGGTGCCAGGGTTGCTGTGAGTCACTGGGGCCACCTTGTGGATGAGGGTTTGGATCCAGGTTGTGGTGCCTCCCCTGGTTTGGTCAACCTCTAGCCTGGGTAGCCCTGGGTCAACCTTGGCCAAACATTTCTAAATGCGAGGCACCTGCAAACCCAACCAGAGGGTGCCATCTTTTGTCCCCACATGAGGGAAATACAGCCTTGGCGGACAAAAGCCTGAAGGTTGACCTCCGCTCGGCCTCCAGTGGGCTGACTTCTCTCCAGGGTGCAGTTACATTCCACACCCGTCTCAAGCAATGACAGAGGAAAGAAGTTGGCTCAGTGTGTTTTGCTGGAAATGGGATAGGCAGCTGGCATACTGGAAACTCATATTTAAAATACATCTATCTCTCCCTTCCGTAAAATGAGATCGCATCTCCCGATTCCGATAAAGGACATCTAACTTAAATCCAAGCCTCAGGCTGGAAGCGAGGGCCCAGGCACAGTCCAGCCTGTTCCCAGGGGGCCAGTCATTTTCAGTGCATGTCACAGAGCCCTCTCCCCTCCCTCCAGTCATTGTATTTCTTCGCACAATCATTACTGAGAATATTGAACTACCTTACAGAGACATATTTACTTCTCTTATCTCCCCTCCATCTCTCTTGATTAAAAGCTATGTGTGATATTTGTAGTTATCAAACATCAATATTTGGCATGGATTTGCAGGATGGAGATGGCAGAAGGGGAGGGATCTGACCGTTTCTATAAAGGGGAAAACCCTGAGCAAACAGGCTGCATCTTCTCAGGGGCACTAAGGAGCAGAGACTCATTTCAGAAGGGACCACCCAGACTGCACACCAGCAGGCTTTGTGAAACCAATGATCGGGGCTCGAAATTAGATTCCAGAAAGCCAGCCACCTTCAGAGGGCAGGGGAAGGCGTGAGAATTATGCAGTCTGCCTGACAGCTCTCAGAGCTGGCTAAGACTGCAGCCCCCTTCCCCAAAGAGCCAAGTCCAGCACGCAAACTGGGCAGAGCTGAGAAAACAACAACAGTAGTGTTAATACAATAACGCTTCCCTAGTGCCCACCCTTAACGCTTTACCTATGTTAATTCACTTAATCTTCACAACAGCCTGATTTACCAACTCCTGGTGTGAAAATGTGGTACACAGGGGACCAGCGGCATGGCCAGTCTTACACCAGGAGGAGTGGCAGAGCCCGAAGTCAGTGCCTGCAGCCTGGTCCCCGAGTCTGTGAACAAAACCACCTCACCCCCCTGCCCTCTGTCTCGCAGCCGTTCCCGGACACTGGCATCTCCACGGCAGAGCACAGGTGCCCAGAATTCATGGTCTACGATGCTGCTCTAAGAGCTGCCGGTGTTCTGGAAGCAGAGCCCTGGCTTAAGTCCCCCACCATGCCCACCTCCCTGAATGACTTTCACCAGATTAGCAGAGACTCAGTGCGCCCCTCTGTGAATGGGAGTGGGGAGGTGACAATATCCACATCTGCCCTCTGGGGCATTATAAAGAATCACAACATATGCCTTCAAAGGGCTTGGCGTGCAAGGGAGATTCATATGTATTGATGGGAGTGAAAATCTGTATAACCGCTTCAAAAAAGTTTGGGGTCATATCCCCTAAAACTAAACAGGCCTCTATTCTGCGACCAGATACACCCCATGGTGGCTTCCCAAGAGAACTGGGGGCACATGCCCATCAAACAGCAGGTGCATTGCGCCAAACCGAAAACAACTCAAGTGCTCATCATCGGTAGGAGAATGGATGAATTAATTGTGGTGTAATCAAATGTTGAAACACGATTCAACAATTTTAAGGAGAACAATTACTGATACATGCAATAACGTGACCGAATCGCCCAGGAATGATTTTGAAGGAAACATAGCAGATGCATGTGTCGGGGTCTGTTCATAATGAAGTTCGCCAATGAGCAAGATCAATCCTTGGTGATCAAAATCAGGAGGGTGGTTGGCAAGAGGTAGTCCTGACCTGGATGAGGCACAAGGGAGCCTTCAGGGGTTCCCCACATCACTAAGACTGATTCATTTCAGCAGCAAGCATTTATTGAGTGCCCACTGTATTTTAGGCATTCCCTCAGGAGGTGGGGAGAAGGCTCAGCCCCAACCAGAGTGTGATGCTCCCACTGGAAACCTATCAGAACCCCTGTGTCTCCAGGGGGCACAGCATCCTCAGGGATTTGGGACCCTCACTAAAGAGATTTGCCCCTTTATCTGGCAGCAAGCGGTGCAGGGAAATGGCAGGGCTGCTCGTCAGAGCAGCAGACCCCCACTCGCTGTGCCTGAGGTCGCGAGCACCACTTAGCATTTCATCCTGCAAGCCTGGCTTGCTTTCATCAGGACCACGTGGCCACAATCATGTGCGACATTTTGAAGGGAAAGAATTTAAGCCTCCATGTCTCACTGCCCCGAGTATCAGCTTTGTCCTTCTGCTTAATGCTGTTATCTCGTCCGCACACTTGGTGTTCTGCCGAGCAGATGCTGTGGAAAGGCACATTAGTGATGAGAAGCAGAGCGTGCCTGGAAGCCTGGGTGTCAAGCCGATGACCCCTCTGCTCCGGAGGCCAGCTCCCTGTGGGGCACAGGGGTGGATAGTGCCCAAGGAGGACCAAGGCTCCCCTTCCATCCCTCAGCTCCTAAGCCAGGTCCCAGGGAAGTCTTTCTAAAATGCAGATAGGATCGAGGCAATCAACAGCTTAAAACCGTTCTGTGGTCCCTCACCAATCAGCAAAAGCCCAACTCCTTGCCCACCAGGGAGTGTGGGGGTGTGCCCGCCTCTCCTGCGCATCCCCAACATCCTCCTCCAGAACCTCAGCCAGCCTGAAGTCCATGTCCAGGCTGCCCCTTCTACTTGGAGCCCCCCAGTCCCTGCAGTCAGTGAGAAGACTCCGCTTTGTCCTTCAAGACTCTGTGTCACCTCTTCCGTGGAGCCTTCTCCCACTGCCTATTCAAGCCACCGCCAAATCTGGTATTCTGGCTCCACGAAGATGCATTTGGATGGTGCCTTGATTGTGGGTTTCTTTTTAATCATTGTTGCCATCCTTCATAGACTGCAAGCCCTTGGAGGGCAGGATCTGCGTCTCTGTCATCTTTGTACTTTCTGACTCTTAGCAGTGACTACAACACAGTTTGTTGAAGTGGGGGAGGGAGGGATAGAGGAGAAGGAGAAGCAAGGAAGGAGGGGGAAGTGGAAGGGGGAGAGCATCTAGTGGATGGAGACACTTAATGCAACCAGAGGGACTTAGGAAGAATTTGGGGGCAAGGCTTTTCTGATGGATCTTGGTGGATGGTTAGGAACACGGGCAGTTAGATTTGGGGGGCAACCTCTAGCAGAGGGAATAACCTGAGCAAGGGTCCACAGTCCAGGAAGATGGCACAAGGAGACAGGAGGACCAGCGCTGGAGGAGCGGCGAGAGGGGGCCAAGGTTGGCTTGGAATTGGAGGATTTGTGCTGTATTCTCAGGGCCCATGGAGCTACTGAAACATGATGAAAAGAAGAGAATGCTGGTCAAACAAGGGAGGCTGACCAGTTGGAGAGGGAAGAGCAGGAAGTGGTTGCCGGTTAGGGCTGATTATATCATCCAGAAGTGACGTAAAGAATGCATGGATCAGAGAAGACAGTCCACTAGGCATGTGCCAAGGGGAGAGTGGATAAGCTCTGCTGACTTCAGGTGGGGAATCAGAGAGGGAGAAAAAGGAGCCCAGAGGACAGGAGGGTGGCAATAGCTTTGAATGTGCAGGAAGAGAAGCCACAGGGAAGGCAGGCAGCCAGGCAGCTCCAGGTTGGCTGCTGTGAGTCTCCAGGACACACCTGGCACTGGGGTGGCACCTGAGCTGCCCCTGCCCACTAATCACCCATCATTATAATCGACGGTCCCACTCCATGCTGAATGGCCTTGGCACCATTCCCAAGGCATCTATAAATGGGGTGTCACCTGTCTCCCTTACCTGGTCACAGGCGCCACAACCTGGGATCAGAGAGATGAAAGAGGAAAGAGCCTGGCGGACCCACATCTCACAGATGCAGAACCGGGGTAAAAGCCAGCCTGGAGCTCTTTCTTGTCCATTCTGCTGCCTCTTGGAGTGTCAAACAGGCCACAGGCCTGTCAACACTCGGTCATTAGGGGCCAGAGCAGAAATGACCAAAAAACCTGCCTCAAGAAGAAACTGGCTCCTTTTCTTTTTTTCCTTCTAGAATCTGGCATCAAACCTTGGTCAGCTCCCAGCGGAAGTAAAGGCTGGGCGAGCCAGCGCAGGCGTAAAAGGAACCAAACTGTTTTCTTCCCAGAGCTTCCCAAGCATCCCTTTAAACAACACAGATCATTTTTGCCAAATTCCAAAAGGTGGCAGCATTCCATTAAAAATTCATTTGCTGCTGAGGCTCAAAATTAACACGGGAGGAAGTTAAGACACCTGTGATGGCCAGATGGCCGAGGTCAGGATGGTCAGAGGGCCCAGCACTGGTGGGGGGCTGAGCCTGAGGGAGCGGTGAGCCATCTACTAGTGGATGGAAAGATCCTGGACCAGTGCCCTTGACCCCAAGACCAGAACTTCAGACGCATCTTAGGACATCCAGAGCGCAGGATCAGTGGTGGTCAGACCCCCGGTTCATGCCACTTATAATCCCCTCCACTGGAGGGTTGGCCGGACCTGTGAGCTGCTCTAAACGACAGCAAAGATGAGGTTGCCACTCACATGGTCACGCTCGTATGTACAGACCCAAGGCTCCGTCTCGCTGGCATGCCCTATGGAGTCTCCCGCTGGCCCTGAGAAAGGAAGCTGCCCATGAGAGAGCCAGGGGGCTGGGATCCACAGGCAGCCTCTAGAGCAGAGGTCCACTCTCCTACATCCACAAGGGACTAGACTCTTCCAGCAACAGGGAGACCCCAGCCCCAGCTGACAGGAGTCTCATGAGACACAAGGCCGGGACCCTGGACTTATATCAACTGTGAGATAATAAACAGGTGATTTAAACGGCTAAGTTTCTGATGATTTTTTTATGTAGCCAAAGAAAGGGAATACAATATATTTCTGTTACAGAAACATATAGGGGTCATGAAATGCAGCTCTGGAATGAGGCAGAACACAGTGGAAATTTGGATTGTGCTTCTTAACTGCAGCGTGTTCTCCAGAATAATAGAGAAAGAGAGAAAAATGTGAATGGAATGTTCTATGTGCTGGGCAGTGTCACCGCCATCTGCTCCAGGGTGAACCCCCAAAGCGAGTGAGCATCTCTCATTTCCTAAGCGCCTCTCATCACGTGACCATTTGACAGCAATGACCCCTGATGTTTAAAGACAGGTATGTGCCATGTATCAGGGTATGATGCCACAGCCACTGCGTCCAGGGCCTAAGCCGAGACTCCAGTCTGTTCTAATAGTCGCGAAAAGTGTGGCTGTCTCAGACGTAGGGAGGGGCAGAAAGCCTGCTCTCCAGCCAGGCATCCTCCTGTGGGATCTTTAGCAGGTCAGCAGCCAGGTGTGATTTCTGCCTTATCTGCTGGCTCTGGAGTCAACCCCCCATCTAAGATAGTCCCAGAAATGCTGCCTGTACTACCAAACACAACTGGGTAGCTCTGTTGGACTCAGGAAACAGCCTGGCTTAGGTTCACATTCTGGGCCAACACCCCTTAGCTATGAGACTCAGTGAGTCACTCTCCTCTGAGCCTCAGTGTGCTCACCTGTGAAGTGGGGTTAGGGACAGTTCTTCCCTCACAGGGCTGCTCCAGGGGATGGATGAGATAATGTATTTGAAACCCTGCGCACAATGCCAAGTTCTTCCCAGGTGCCTAATATCACTAGCTATCATTATTATTTCCTTATTCTGGATGCAAGCGAATGGCACCTGCTGTATATAGGAAAGGCCCTTTCTGGGAGGCAGTGTGAAAGTGGAAAGCGGGGGTCAGGAACGGCAGAGCTTCCTGGCTCCTCCTGGACAGCGAGTGGAAAGATGCCAGGGCCTGAGGTACGCTGCCGCCTGGGGTTCCCACAAGCCTGGTCAGTCCCATAAGTCTCATTTTCACTCTTCCAAGGGGACTGTAGCATTTCTATGACAACTGAGAGTGAAACTTTACTAAAATGTCATCAGTTGTGCTGGAAATCTCCCTTAACAGCTCAGCACTCTCTGTTTAATTTCAAAAATAGTCATGATCAATATTATTATTATTACTTCTACTATCATGGAAAACAACCACTCACTGTAAAATAAAATAAAATAAAATAAAAACTGAAGAGTCCAAAAAAAAAAAAAAATACAAAAGCCACCGAGCTGAATTTCCCATCTGCCTTTCTGACCTCTCTGCTTTTCAGAGAAAGGGAGATAGATGAATATAATTGCACGTAATTGGAATCATATGATATATGCTGTGTTTCTCACTCCACAATATGTCATGAGCATCTTTCCAAGTCAATAAACATAAATCCTCTCCACGAAATCCTAGCAGCAGCTCAGCAGTGGGCTTTATAAATGCATGTAATTCACTTAAACAATTCCTTATTGACGGCTACTGAGGGCATATTGTTGTAGTATCGTTTTGTTTTGGTTTTGGGGTTTTTTTGGGTTTTTTTGTCTTTTTATGGCCGCACTGTGGCATATGGAGGATTCTAGGCTGGGGGTCAAATCAGAGCTACAGCTTCGGGCCTACACCACAGTCATAGCAACTCGGAATCTGAGCCGCGTCTGAGACCTACATCAGAGCTCACGGCAATGCCGGATCCTCAACCCACTGAGCAAGGCCAGGGATCGAACCCACAACCTATGGTTCCTAGTCAGATTCATTTCCACTGCGCCATGACAGGAACTCCTCGTTGCAGTATGTTTGCTAATACAATCATCCCTCACCAAACACACAAACGCAGCTACTCACACTCATTTATAATCATCCCCCAGGTGTAACTTCCCAGAAGTGTGATTGCTGGGATCAAAGAATGAACACGTTTTGCACATGGAAACATGGGAAATAAGCTGCCATCCAGGGGGGTTGGTCACCATGTGCTGCCACCAACAGAAGTCACGTTAATGACCACTTCTACCCGACACATTGGGTGGGGGGGAGGCTGAGCCATGGATTCCAGTCAGAAGGACCCGGACCAGAAGCACCGTGAAGGTCAAGGGTGGGGAAGGAGGGGAGGGTTAGGGTCTCCTGACCTTCACAGCATGAATCCCAGGAAGCCTCTAAAATGCTGCAGCCTTGCAGTAAGGGCGGTGGGGGGTGGGGGGAACCAAGCCAGATCGCATCTTTGCCTCCAATAGAGAGAACCCAGCAGCCTTAATGCAGTGAGGCTGGGGGCCAGGAAAGCCTAACCCAACCAATGAAAGCCCAAGCGCATGAAAATGGAGAGCTCAGCCATCACGGGTCTTACTCCAGGCAACGAGCACATCAGGTGGGGAGTTTTCTCCCCACCTTTCCAGCTCCTTTCTCTGCAAAAGCTCCTGCCCTGCACCCCCACTGCAGGACTCTTTGGGGAGTCACTTGCCTGCTCCAGGCTTCGTTTTCCCATCTGCTAAATGGGTTTAGGGTCTTTATGCTTTCTTATCATAGACTGGGTGTGAGGTTACAAGGATCCTGTGTGGAACTCTGAGACCTGGTTGTTTTAAGATTAGGAAAAGTGTGGTGGCCTCCAAAGTGGCCCCCAACCATATAGCAGAGGTGACAGCATGAGACTCCCAAGGACAGGTCACAAAAGGCATTGTGGCCTCTGCCGCACTCTCTTGCTCTCTCTCTCTCTCTCTTTCAGATTGCTCACCCAGGGGGGAAGCCACCAGCCATGTCATAAGTACATTCAAGCGGCTCTAGGGAGACATCTGCACAGGTGGTATGGGGGCCAGCTGACGATAGGGGCTCAGGCATCTTGGAAATGGGTCCTCCAGCCTCTGTCGAGCCTTCAGATGATGGCAGCTCCAGCTCACGAGGGGCCATGAGCCAGAACCACCACTCCCAGATCCCTGACCCACAGGCTATGAGACAATGAACGTTTGCCTCTTAAATCCACTAAGGTGCAGGGTTATTTTTTTTTACATGGCAAGAGATAACAACAACACTTTCCTCCTCCGTGATCCATCTTCCCAAGATGGGGAGGTGATGTCACAGGCTTGGGGTGAAGTCAGAAGACTGTGTCTGGGACAGAGCGGGTCAGAGGGTGGGTCCAGGCTCTGTGCCCTGGGGCACGTTCCTGCTCCTGAGTTTTGGTTTCTTCATTCACCAGTGAAGACAGAGACAGCACGTACCTTATGGGGTCTTCCCGGGGACTGGGTGGAACAGAGATGAAACGTCTGCTCGACTGCAATGGGGGGCAAGACACTCAGTGTGTGGTTGTCCTTTCTCATCACCGTTCCTCCTCTTCCTATTGACATCGCAGATAAATCCTTCTTTCAGGTGACCCAGCCATTAGGTTTATTGTTTTATTTTATTTATTTTTGTCTTTTTAGGGCCACACCTGCAGCATATGGAGGTTCCCAGGCTAGGGGTCCAGTTGGAGCTGCAGCCGCCGGCCTACACCACAGCCACAGCAACTCGGGATCCAATCCAAGTCTGCAACATACACCACAGCTCATGGCAATGCCATATCTTGAACCCACTGAACGAGGTCAGGGATCGAACCCACAGCCTCATGGTTCCTCATCAGATTCATTTCCGCTGCACCACAACGGGAACTCCTGAGGTTTCTTATTTGAAAAAACCCAACCTCAAAATTCTTTTAGGGGAAACAGAGGCCAAGAGGTGGGACCTTTAAGAATCAAGCTTTGTACCAAGAATCAGCATGATTGGGGCATCAGAAGAAAGGACCCGACATACAGAGCACACACATGGACCCTGCCCGGGGCCAGGCGAACATCTCTGGTAAAAGACTCTACTCTCTGTCGTCCCCATATCACTGTCCCCACGTCTCGCCATTATCTGCACCATTACTCTTTCCATACTCTAATGTCCACGCTTTTTTTTCTTTAAGCCAATTCTTTTTTAGTTTTCCCATAAATATTTTCTAAGGAAATTTCACATCACTACCATGACTAGAAAGCCAGGATCACCTCATCATAAAACCAAACAGAATGATCAATACAAAACCACAACAGCGAAAGTCCATGCACCCCTCGATCTCATCTCGGCACCCAAGCAGACCGCAGTTTGGGAGCCATCACACCGTTAACACATCCTAGAGAGGCCGGCAGGAGGGATTCTGGAGTTGTACGCAGGGGGCATCTTTCTGGCGTACACCTGGATGACAGGTGGGAGTGCACAGGCATCCACATCCTGCACCACCCACAGTCACATTCATTCTCGAAAGACCCCAAGTCCAACGCCACGATGCAGGGCTCAGTGAGCATGCCTGTCTTTCCCGCAGGGACGGTAAACTTCCTTCCCACTGTCCCAGCACCTTGGGGCCCATCCTCACATTCAAAAGCAAAGAGACGGGCCTATGGCCCCTCCCCCAACCAGGCCCCCTCCCCCGATCTGCTCCCCAGGAGACCTGCCCTTCTCAAAAGGACCTCAGTTTTCCTATCATGTGCCACGGCTGAGACCCAGGCCCGGGTGTTTGCTAATAGAAATTCTGTGAGTGCCTGGGAACCTTTATTCCCCTCAAACCCAGTTACTTCTCCCGCAAGATCAGTTTCAGGTAAAAACCACTCCCGGTGATTGATGACGGCGACCAAAGGAGGCAGAAAAGGAGGCAAAAGCAGTTTCAAACGCTAATCTGTTCAGCAAAATGCCTCTACTTACTGGGTCTTGTGGGCTGTTCTTGGCACCGGACAGGAGGGCTGGATTTTCAGATGTGTAGTCCTGGCAAAAACAAAGATAAAAACAGGTGAGGGGGAGTTCCCGGCGTGGCACAGCTGAAAGGAATCCGAAGAGGAACAATGAGGTTTCGGGTTCGGTCGCTGGCCTCGCTCAGTGGATTAGGGATCCGGCGTTGCCGTGAGCGGTGGTGTAGGTCACAGACATGGCTGGGATCTGGCATTGCTGTTGCTGTGGCGTAGGCTGGCAGCTGTAGTTCCAGTTAGACCCCTAGCCTGGGAACTTCCATATGTTGTGGGTGTGGCCCTAAAAAGCAAAAAATAAAAATAAAATAGGTGAGGGAACCCAGGGTGAGGAAAAAATTCTAATTCGGAGCAACATGGTTTAGCATGATCCTTGGGTCTCTCACCAGCTTGGGGCACTGGGTGTGCCCACCCTCCCCTGCCCCCACTCCTAGAGCGGGTCTAGACCTGCACTGCCCAGTACGACAGCCACTAGCCACGTATGGCTGGTCTGAATTGAAATGTGCTGGAGCGCTAAACTGCACACTGGGTTTTAAAGACACTAACGAGAAAAAAAAAAAAAGTAAAATATTCCTTTAATATTAATATCTCATTAATATTTTCAGATCGATTACATGTTAGAAAGATAATATTTAATAATATATAAAAATAAAGTGTATTATTAGATTTAAATATATAAATATATTATGAATATTTCAAACAAAATATATTGTTACAATTAATTCCATCTGTTTCTTTTTACTTTTTAATGTGTCTACTAGAAAAATTTAAATTCACACGTGGCTCTGGTGAGATCTCTATGAGGCAGCGCTGGTCTAGCTGTTCTCTGAGTGTGGACACTCTATCCTAGCCTGAGGGCACAGGGGGCCCCCCGGAGAGCCACACCTAGCCACCCTGTTACTTTCCACTGTGGCAACAGCCCACGTTTATGGAGCACCTATCCGCTTGGTGCTTTTCGTGCCTTTCCCTCTTTAACCCTCACAGGGAGCAAAGAAGGAGGTTTTCATCTCGGCCCCATGTTGTAGGCGGAGAAACACACAGGGGCTGAGAACTTGTCCCAGGTGACTCAGCATGGATGCTGTGGAGCCAGACTTAAACCAAGATGTGAGCAGGTGGGTGTTAGTCACTGTGGCCGAATTCTCCCTCTGATGCCCCTGGCCACTTCTCCAGGACACGCTGCCCACAGGGATGGGTCATGGCCAGTCCCCATCCTAGTCTGATGCCAGCGCCCTCCAAGAGATGCTAGCAGTGCCTAAAGCTCCACGTGTTCGTTAAGGTCATTGGGATTTCACCTCAAGTCACCCTTAGGCCTCCTGGGCAGAAAGGGAGGCATGTGTATGTGTGTGCATGTGTGTGGGGGGGGCATGCATGCATGTATGTGCGTGTGCGTGTGTGCATATGTGTATGTGCAAGTGTGTGTGCGCACGCGCGTGTGTATGTTATGTGTGTGCATATGTGTTGTGTGTGTGTGCATGTCGGCGCATGTGTGTGTGTGTGTCCGTGCATGTGTGTCCATGCCTGAGAGAGATTGAGATAAGGACAGAGACCCAGAAACCAAAAGAGACAGAGACTAAAAACAGGAAGAGAGGGAACGAGGGAAGGAGCGGCACCAGCCGGCTACCCAGACCCACCCCCACAGCCGTCCTGAGAGCCATTTCTGCACACAGTTCTGAACCCCCCTGGAGAAAACCGACTCTGCTTGTCATTTCCCAATGTTGCGGTTTTCCCATGGTCGGCAGTTATAGAAAACGCTGACAACAGAAGATCAAAGTTGTCTTTGAACCTCTCCTCCCTGTCCACAGAGAGCAGACCTCACGCCCCCTCCCCAGGTTACCAAGACGAATTAATGAATTAAGGAAAAAAAGGAAGGGAGGGATGGACTTAAGCACAAATCATAGTCCCCTGTCCAGCGACTGCCCAGAGCAGCCGCCTGAGCGGGAGAGGAGGGGGAGGACGTGGCCAAAGGGCGATTCTCCTGACAGATGCACCAGTTCTCCTTTGACAGGTGTCCTTTGGCCTGAGAATGGCTGGCTCCCCTCGATCCCTTCTTGGCCTCATTGTAGAGACATTTAGACACACCAACCAAAAGCTGTGCCTGAGTGATGAGCTCAGCCCAACGGCAGGACTCAACCCGCGGACGAGACTCAAATATTACAGAGCCCCTGGGATCCCTGTCTCCTGTACAGTCTTTTCTTTGAAAGGGACCCTGCTGTCACAGCTGTGCCAGGTGATGTGTCCCTCTGCCCACTTCCAGTCTAGAGATGCACAGTTGCCCAGGCGGCACTGGTCATGGGCTCTCCCTCAGGAGCAGGAGCCAAGGTGAAGATGGTCATGGGCTCTAGGTTTCCAAAGTATTCTTGTTCAAGGCCAGTATTGGCTCCATAGCAGCCACTAGTTCTGGGAAGGTGAATCTGGGGTGAAACCAAAATTCAGAGCCTTCCAGAAGAAGCTGATTAAGAGGGATGAGAAGAGAGGTCCCAGGTGAGCCATTCCCCCAGCGGCCCGAATCCCCGGACTGGAAAGAGACAACTAACTTACATGCAAGTATGACCTTACCTGGAAACCTCGTCAACCAAGGAACTGCCTCCCAGCTGCCCCTGTAGTGCGTCTTCCTCTCTCTGCCCCATGCTCACTTCCCGCCCCCTCCCACCAGCCAGGGGCCTCCCCTCCCCACTCGCCTGAGCGCAGGGTCCCAGAGGCCCTGGCTCCACTCGGCTGACCATCCCTCACTGAGCTGTGCTTCCCTCCAAGTCAATCAGCCAAAGCAGAGGAGCCTTCACCCCGAGAGAGGGGCCATACCAGTTCAGGGTGCCCTCCTCCTCAGCCCCTCTCTGCCCTTCCCACCTCTTGCAGGCCTTTCCACAGCCCTGCCATGGTGCACACACCTGCCTGGGCTGGCAGCCCCCCTCCCGCTTAGCACAGCCCTGTATTGTCCTGAACAAAGCAGCCGACTCAACACCCAAGCCCCGTGTCCCTGTCTCCCTCCTCACCCTGAAAACAACGAGAGGCATGTAAATAGGTTCTAAGCCAGACTGGGGAGACAGAGATGAGATAAGAGACACCGTCACTCAAAGACGGGGAGGGGGGCACCAGCTGTCTCACATGGTTTTCGTTCCCAGAAAGCCTTGCGTGTCTCCCTCGGTCATTACAGTGAAACCTCCACAGCTTCCGATTCAGGCTGGTCCATCCTAATGAGACCTCAGGACAAGAGAGATCTGCCTGCCTCCCCTCCGCAGGCCGCAGACAGGCCCCTAAGCTGGTCATCTCCCCAGATGCTGCCCCCTCTCTTACCTTTGCCCCACGTGCAGCTGCCCCCCTTCCCTGGGCCTCACATCCTCCTGGGAAGTCCAGCCCTCTGCCCTTGGACTTACTGCCTCTTGTGACTCAGTTACAGCTTCTAGAAGCTGGGGTACAAATCGCCAGCAGCAGGGACAGGGACTGAGCCCATTTATTAATTTATTTATTTTTAGGGCCAAACCTGTGGCCCAAGGAAGTTCCCAGGCTAGGGGTCCAATCAGAGCTGCAGCTGCCAGTCTATTCCACAGCCACAGCAACATGGGATCTGAGCTGCACTGATGACCTACACTGTAGCTGGCAGCAGTGCTGGATCCACTAAGCAAGACCAGGGATTGAACCTGCATCCTCACGGACACTATGTCCAGTTCTTAACCCACTGAGGCACAATGGGAACTCCTGAGCCAGTTTAAACAACGGCCATGGCAAAGAGCCCCTGGGGACCATCTAGCCTCACCCTCTCAGGGACTGGGCACAAACAGGTGTGAGCTCCTGGATAGCATTAGAATATGACACTGCCCGAACAAAAATGAACTTTAAAGGGTTGATCCTTCAGGTTAACAGAAGACCAAGACTGTGGCTACTTAAAGCCTCCTGAGTGATGGACAAAAGGTGAGAGATTGGGGGCACAGTGGGGTCTCAGAGACAGAGCCAGTAAGACCTGTGGGGAACCCAGCTGTGAAAGACAGATGGGGTCAGCTCTCCAAGGCTCTGCCAGGCGATCCAGCCCCACTGCACCCTAAAAGGTCCCGACCACGAGGGTGTGGTGCTCTTTGAGAAGTCTGGGTGCTGAGAGAAACAGGGTGGGATGAGGAGCCTAAGCCTAGGTGATCCCAGACAACACATATTTCCACCACCCCGTGGAGACCGCATGTGCCAAAGCAAAATGTCAAAATAACCCCTTAATTTGTGAACTGTTAGAGGACATAACATACTCAATCCAATCATGTAGGTTCTTTATCATCTCAGACTGATGAATGCCTTTCTAATTATAACACCAAACCTAGAAAATCTAAATTTTTTTGTCATTTTCTTTTTATTTTTTTCCATGCCTTCTTTATTTTTTTTATCTAAATTTTTGGATAAAAAGTTTTCTGCATGGAAAATAATACCATAAAGAAAAAGACAACAAAGGATAATACAAAAAAAAAAAAAAAAAAAAAAGCAGCGGGGATGTCCAGCCAGTTCACAGAGGATGTGGCGGTGCAAATGTCTGTTACTGACACTAAGACGTCCTCGACTTCACACATAATAAACGAAATGCAAATTAAGATGATGTCATTTTTTTTTTTTTTTACCAAGATTGGCAAAGATAAAAGTCAAACAAAGTGTCAAGGCCATGAGTGCAGAGACACATTTTCTTATACTTAGTGGAATTAGACATTGAGCAACATTTTAAAAGTTGATAGCATTTTTTTTTTTTTTTTTTGGTTGTGTCCATGGCTTGTGAAAGTTCCTGGGCCAGGGATGGGACCCACATCATAGCAGTGACCCGAGCTGCTGCAGTGACAATGCCTGCTGCACCACAAGAGAACGCCAAAGTTGATAGTATTGAAACTGGATTTTTTTTTTTTTTTTTAGGGCCACACCTGTGGTATATGAAAGTTCCCAGGCTAAGGGTTGAATTGGAGCTATAGCTGCTGAACTCCACCACAGCCACAGCAACACCAGATCCAAGCTGTGTCTGTGCCCTACACCAGAGCTCAAGGCAATGCCAGATCCTTAACCCACTGAGAGGGACAGGGACTGAACCCATTTCCTTATGGATACTAGTCAAGTTCATTACCGCTGAGCCACCGCAATGGGAACTCCAAAACTGGCAATTCTACTTCTAGGAATCTCTGCTATAGAGTGTCTGCCCATGGGAGAAATGGCCAATATCAAGGATATTTGTTGAAGCAATTTTTTTCATTACAAAACAACAACAGCAACGTAAATTTCCATTATTCAGAGACCAAGTAAATAAGGTATGATGCATCCAGACACCCCTAGAAAATATAATGATGTGGATCACTACAGAATGGTGGGGAAATGGTAAAACACAGTGTGGTATGCAGAGCGTGCCACAGTCTGGTCACTGTTTTAAGAATACATGCATATATATCACACGCACTGCAACCTCCAGAGGAATAGACGAGAAACACAATGCTGATTATAGAGAGAGAAACTAGTTGGCTGAGCAGGATGGAATAGGAAAGAGAAAATTTTATTTCTCCCATTCTTGAAATGTGTGCTCTGGTCTGGCACGAATTATCAATTACAATCTTAACATTTTATTTTGAAAGGAAAATAATTTGAGGGAATAGTACACATAAATACTAGCAAAGCCCTCTGGGTCCAAAGTCATTTCTAGACATTTTCTGAAAAATAATTTAGTTTGCCTAACGTGTCAAATGATTTGGGGTTGCTTGGGAGGACAAGAGCCCTGCCAATGTACTCTGAATACAGGAATGTTGGCTTTGGGGGGATTCTTTTAAAGGTTGTTTTTAACCAGGAAATGCAAGTATGTGGCATGCAAGCCGCAATCGCCCCTCAGGTTCCCAGGGCAGGCAGTACTAATCAAGTTCTGCATTTTCCTGCCCAGATGCAGTCTCAGAATCCATCCCGAACACACTCGGAGAGGCTGCCCTATCTAGGCATGCTGCCGCGACAGCTGACATCAAACCCCATCTCTGGTAGGAGAGCCACAGGGTGAGGCCAGAAACGGGGAAGCAGGGTCCCCCGCCACGTGGCTCCTCGGCAACCCCACCTGGATCTGGGTGCAAGGTTATGTCAGCAGCCTCTCAGCTCCTGGTCTCCTCGGCAGGTGGGAGCGAGGCAGCCAGCTTCCCAGGGCCCATCTTATGAAAATGTTATCTGGGCCCCACCTGCTCTCCCTGACTCAAACCGCCAGAGCCGTTCTGAGTAAACGCCGGTTAACCTTCAGCAAGGAACTCAGGCTCCCTCACTTCCACCAACTTAGAAAATTCCGTGTAAATGTCAGATTAAGCGCCTCAGTCCTTTGCTTTTAAAATGAGAGATAAAATTTAGCTCCCTATTCCCAGATGTTAAAATCTCTGCTTCTCCCCGGGGCAAAGAAATCAATGTGAGTAAGCTCCGTATTCTTTTCCCTTGGAACACGACCACTTCCAGCAATTTATTTGACTGACTATGCCTTCTATTACCATGTAAATTGTTTCAGACTGCAGGAAAAAAAAGTATTAATCTCCTCTCAGTAAGTCATAAAATAAAGAAATCAATTTCAAGGTCAATTTAGCCCAAATAACACCTGCTGCCCCTTTTTGTAACATGCAGGCTCCTCTGAAACGCTAGGCTGTTGTCTAAGACATCAATATGCAGCTATGGAAAACTGGGTTTCACATCCGTCAGGGCAGCACCAGAGGAGACCCTGGCCCCGTGGCCCAAGGGCTCTGAGGGTGAATTTGAGAAGGAGAGGGTCACCAGGACTCAGTAAACAATCCGCTGCAGGTCAGAGCAGGGGGATGGAAGGAGAGCTGCAAAGAGGGTCAGGTAGAGTTCCAGGAAGGAGTCTGGCTGACTTTCTGTGTGACTCCAGGAAAGTCACTTAACTTCTCTGAGTTTCAGAATCTATATGTGTAAAATTATTTTTTAAAAAAAACAAAAATAATTGAGGGCTAGGTCATCTTACAGGACCCATCCACCCAGTTAATTGTGGATTTTGTCAAAAGTTAGACACCCAGGGTTTTTTGTAGCTACCCCTCATCAAGAGACAGACTAGTGTAGCGATTAAGGAAACAGGCTGTGGAGTCTGACTGCCAGCACTCAAACGGTCCTGAGTCCATTGTGAGCCTCGTGACTTTGATTGAGACACTTAATTCCTAGGCTCTGAGTTTTTTCACCTGGAAGATGGCAGTAATAATGTCACCCATTTCTAGAAAGAGAGAACCACCACACTCCTACAATGAAAGTGAAAACTGAATGAGGAGGATGAGATTTGCCCAAGGTTGCACAACTCAGGGGAGCAGCTCAGGTCTGAACCCTGGAGACCCAGTCTCCAAGCCATCACAAGCCATACACCCCTGCCACCGCCCAGAACATGGCCTCCCAGTTTTCCTGGCGTCATGATGGATAAGGCACCACATAAGCCCTAGAACCTATGGCAGGTAGTCACAGCCCCCATGAGACTTTCTCTCCAAAATGCTGTGGCTGAAAAAGGCATCTCCCTGGCACACCTCCATTCCCTCCATCATTCCAAAAACCACCCATAAGGAGGTCACAGAACGAGGTCAGCAGCTTCCCACAGGTGGTTCAGAACCTAGGAGATCACTGGAACCACCCATCAGGTTCCTCCTCACCCTGGTCCCAACCTGACCCATGGCCTCACACAGGCTTTGGTTTTTCAACTACCTTCAGATGCCCCTAGGGAGCCATGGTATCCAGGGAGCCGCAAACCATCCTCTCTTTGCTTCTGCAAAGACCACCCCCATATTCCCACCTGCCCATCCAGTCAGCCCCCGAGCTGTACCACTTTACCTGTGAAATATTTCCACCTGTGGGCTGCCTGTTCCATATGGCAGCCCCGATGCTCATGCCTCAACTCAGAGCACCTCCGCTGCAGCAGTTCCAACTAAGTACAGCCTCCTTGACCCCGCATTCTCTCCAACTAGGCCCATTCTCTATGCCAGAGGGCATGTCTTCAAGTGAAAAGTGGTTCACATCGCTCCCACTTAAACACTCTTTCAGTCCCTGCTCCCAAGGTCATGGGAACACTGTGGAGTGCAGCTCGATGGAGCGGGGGGCGGGGGGGTGTATCATGGTCTGTCCCTTGAACGTGTCCCTCGGTTATGGAGACATGAACAGACCGCATCTGCCAACACTAGCCCTGGTGCAGTTCTAGAGGAAGTGCTGGACCTCCCGGGACGGGACGCTAGGCTAGAAAAGCAAAGCTCAGTTAAATGCGCATTTCCCATGTGTTTCAATGTATGTGATGACACAGCTCGTTACCTGTCAGAAGCTAGACGGTGACTTGGGCTCTGTGTCACAGAGCTCAGCCACTCTCTCTTAAAACAGGTTTATTGTGACCAAATTCACACAACATACAGTTCTCTCATTTAAAGTGTATGCTTCGGTGGTTTTGAGTATCCTCACAGACATATGCAACTATCACCACTGTCATTTTTAGGGCCTTTCCACCATCTCAAAAAGAAGGCCTGTATCCTTTGGTTATCACCCACTCTCCCTCCAGAGCCTCCAGTCCTTGGCAACCACTGATCTACTTTCTGTCTCTATGAATTTCCCTAATCTGGACATTCACAGAATGGAATCATACAATATGCGGACTTTTGTGACTGGCGTAATATTGATCGAAGCTGTAGCATGTATCAGAACTTTGTTCCTTTTTATGGCTGAAAAGTATTCCATTGTGTGGATGGAAATGGACCACACTTTGTTTCTCTGCTCGTCTGTCGATGGACATTTGGGTTGTTTCCACCTTTTGGCTCTCATGAGCAATGCTGCTATAAATATTTACGTGCATGTTCTTACGTGGACATATGCTTAAACTCTCTTGGGTAAACACCAAAGAGTAGACTTGCTGGCTCGTGTGGTAATGCACATGGCAAAGCATAATGGTCCTATGGTTTAATCATGTGAGGAAGACTGTTCTCCAAAGCAGCTGCACCATTTTACATTCCCACCAAGAGAGTTCCAATTTCTCTGCATTCTCGTCAACATTTGTATATTACCTGTGTTTTGATTGGACCAACCTAGTGGGTGCGACGTGGGGTTTCACTGTGGTTTTGATTTGCATTTCCCGGATGACTGGCCATGTTGAACATCTTTTCATATGCTCGTCGGCCATTTGTGTCCCTTCCTCGGAGGATTGGCCATTCAGATCCTTTGCCTATTTTTAAACTGGGGTATTTGTCTTGATGTAATGGAGTTAGAAGGGTTCTTCTTACAGTCTAGGTACAAGTCCCTTATCAGAGAGATCATTAGCAAACATTTGGAACTATATGGTCCCTTCTGAACAGCGTCTTACACCAAAGCAGCTTCATCCTGTCTGCCATAGATAAGGAACCAATGTTGCAATGTGAAAAGGGGCAATGTCACAGCACCTTCTCAGAGCTTTCACTCCTGGCTCTTCTGAGGGTTAGGACCTGGACATATGTTTTGGAGGTCACTATTCAGCCCTTTCAGCAAACAAGAAATGCCAGGACTTGACCCCACACAAATCAAGCCAGGCTTTCTGGAGGTGAAGCATGAGTTTTGGTCATTCTTCACCCTCCCTAGGTGATTATGATGGACTGTCAGGCTGTGAACTGTGGGTCAAAGTCCAGAGGAGATGCTTTGGCGGTTAGGGGGGGCTGTCCTTTGAGGAATCAAGATCACCCCACGGGGTGGCAGGACACATGCAAGTAGCAGTGCCAGATTCCTGATGGTGAGATCCCGTGGTTCTCATGTACCCTGGCAGTTCCTAACCCTCTGACTGCTCTCTCCAGAAAGAGGCAAGCGAGTACAGACAGAGAATATTCACAAAGGAAAAACCAGCTGAGTGCAGAGGGCAGCCATGGATCCCGGACAACTGTCTGCAAAGTTTAAAGACCCCAAACAGAGCCAAAACGTGGGAAACAACTCAAATGTCCACCAAGGACCGAATGGATAAACAAATGTGGTCTATCCAGGCAACAGTATTATTTAGTCATAAAAAGAAATGAAGTTCGGATACATGTTGCAACATGGGGGAACCTTGGAAATATTATACTAAATGAACTAAGCCATGTACAAAAGCCACATGTTGTATGATTCCATTGATGTGAAATGCCCAGAATAGGCAAATCGGTAGAGACAGAATGCAGACTAGGGGTTTGGAGGGCCTGGGGGGAGGGGAGGAAATGGGGAAGAACTGCTTAAATGGATACAAGGTTTTGTTTTGCAAGATGAATATGTTTGGGAACTAGATGGGGATGATGGTTGCACAATGCTGTGAATGAACTAAATGCCACTGAGTAGTTCACTTCAAAATGATTAATTTTATGTTATGTATATTTTACCTTTGTTTTTTCTTCCTTAATAAGAACCAAAAAAAAAAAAAAAAATCCATCAGACCCAGATATCTCTCCCCCTTTTGCTGCCTGGACCATTTTTTTTTTTTCAAATAAAAATAAACATGTAGGAGTTCCCGTCGTGGCGCAGTGGTTAACGAATCCGACTAGGAACCATGAGGTTGCGGGTTCGATCCCTGCCCTTGCTCAGTGGGTTAACGATCCGGCGTTGCCGTGAGCTGTGGTGTAGGTTGCAGACGTGGCTCGGATCCCGCGTTGCTGTGGCTCTGGCGTAGGCCAGTGGCTACAGCTCCGATTCAACCCCTAGCCTGGGAACCTCCATATGCCACGGGAGCAGCCCAAGAAATAGCAACAACAACAACAACAAAGACAAAAAGACAAAAATAAATAAATAAATAAATAAATAAACATGTAAAACCACCCTACTACATGCATCTGTACCATCAAGAGAAACTTTCTCCTCTGTTCATCTCAAAAGCCATACAAATGAATAGGCTATGTATCAGGAAGGGCTAATAGAGTTACTGACTCATTGCATCAAGAAATAAGCACAAGCAGGAGTGGAACCTTGGTCCCCTCAATGTGTGGAGAGTTTCAGTTTCCTGGGAGCAAGTGAGGTGCAGTGAATGGGTCACTCCTGGTGCAGGGCTGACCTCTGACCCCCGAGGTAGCTGACACTCA
Source organism: Sus scrofa (assembly GCF_054392235.1). Taxonomy (NCBI): domain Eukaryota; kingdom Metazoa; phylum Chordata; class Mammalia; order Artiodactyla; family Suidae; genus Sus; species Sus scrofa. The sequence continues at coordinate 43,340,759 of NC_139385.1, forward strand.
GGTAGCCTACCTGCGCAGGCTGCTATGCAAGGCAAGGGTTCTGAGCATGGAAGCTGGAAAGGTATGACGTGTCTGGGAGAGAAGCAATGCTTCATCACCCTGCCCTTGCGAGGAAACGCAAGGCATGGAAAGTGTCACTGGCACATGGGCAACAATATCTAATGAGACGTGGGGAGACGGGGCATACAGAACTCCCAGAAAAAAAAAACACTGGGAGACGCTATGTGGCGATTGAGGAGGGCATTAGCGATGCGAGAGGAAACTTGGACATCTTTCTGGCTCGAGACGCTGAACACGGCACTCAAGTTTTCCCAAGGACGAGAGCAGCGGGAGGCTGGTGAGGGAGACGTGGGTTATTACAGGAGCTTTTGCAAAATGAAGTCGGGGAGAATGGCAAAACAAGTGAAGTGTTAAATAAATACTTCCTGAATGGAATCACAAGGGAGAAGACTAAAATTAGGATGTCTGACAAGGGCTTTTTATCCAATCTGCCCAGGATTTCTTGAGGGTTCCTGGGAGAGACATTGTCAGTAACCCCCACAAAATCATGGGCCATTTATGCAGAAAAGGGACACTTGGAGCATGGAGCACTGGGCAGGCTGATTAGAGGGACGTGCTTGGGGCCCCATGGAACCAGAGATGCCTGGAGGCGCCTGAGATCTCTGGGCCAACCCTGGAGGCCAGTCCCTGCAAAGAAAGAGGCACCAGCCAGAGAACCGCTATACCGCAGAGTTAAGAGTGTGGGCTCTCCTTCAAGCATCCTGCTCTTGCAGTAGAACCATGACCTTGACGAGCCCTCTCTGCTTCTCCAAGCCTCGGCTTTCCTATTTGTACAGCAGGGATGACAGCCTTCATCACAGGAGGCTATTCAATGAGACGCTCATCAAAGCCCGATCAGTCATAACTGTTCTCATCCCCGTGTCACAGAGAGGCAACTGAGGCCCAGGATGTTAGATAACACTCATGGATGCCCCTAAGCTGTGTACTGGCTTTTGCTGTGTGTGTAGCATTCTGCAGCAACAACTCTGCATGAATCACGTCATTTGATCTCTAGCACCTATGAGACTCAGACACCAAACTGGACCTCTCCCTAGCTGTGTGACTTTGGGTGTGTTATACAACCTCTCTGTGCCTCGGTTTCCTCCTCTGATAAAATGGGGAGCACCCGAGAGGCTGCTGTGAGGCTAAGTGGGTTCCCAGGCATAAAGGTCTGAGAATAAGACGCGGCACGAGCTCATAAACATGACTACCGATATTATCACTGACATCAGCTCATCTCACAGTCGAGGCCCAGGGAGGTTGAGGAAGGTGCCCATAGGTCTGCGTGGCTATGTGCACACACTAAAAAGGGATAGCGTCTGTCTGACTATCTAGCCTCCACTCTTCCTTCCTTTGCTTCACTCAGTGATGCCTCTCCTGGGAAGTTCCCAGGCCCATTGGGACGCTGCAGAGGTTACGACAATGTGCTTTGAGCCCAGACCAGCCTGGGTTCAAGTCCCAGCTCTGCTCTCACTTCAACATGTGACCAGAGAGGGGTCTTTAACCTCCGTCTTGGTTTCCTCATCTGTAAGGGGGGTAGGGACCCTAACAGCACATCGGACCCTCAGTACGTGGTAATGTCAGTGCTTTTTGCTGGCTCTAGTCAACACCGTGTAGATGGTGAGACACTGATCGCTCATCACCTCCTTGCTCAGCCGATCAGAACCCGCCCTCCCCAGCCTGGCTCTGCCGGCGGCCTGTGTGCGGTCTGTCTCCATGGCCAGCCAACAAAGGACAGCTTTGTGGGAGGGTGGGCTGGTCTTCAGGGGGCCGGGTATATAAGCCAAGTCCCCGGGATTAGGGCTCCCTCGAGACTGCCTCCCTGCCGAAGACGGAACCATCAGCTCTTTTCACAGTGAAATAATTGCAAGTTTGAACGTGGATTCGATGCCGAACAACTGCAATTAGAAGCCACCTTCTGTTCAGAACAACTGCTGCTTAAATGTAATCCCTGCCTTGTGCACAAACCCCAAATGAGTGTCTCAGTTTTGCCTTCAGCTACGCTTACTTGTCCACATTAGAGCATCCTCGCTTCCATGCCTAACGCTCCCACCTCTCGACCTCTCAGTGCTTCTCTCTGTTCCTCGGCCAAGTCCACACACCCTACCTGGGGCAACAAGGCCCTGCCTGTTGTCTGACCCCGGCTCTCTCCTTCATGCTCTTCCTCCATGCCTGACCCTCTCACTTTCTCTCTGGCTGCACCTGCTGTCACCCCCCACCCGCCCTTGGAAAGCTCTCTAGTTCTGTTCTGCTGTTGAACTCCTACACATCCTTTGGACCCCAGTCCAAACATCACCTCCTCCAGGAAGCCCTCTGTAATGTGCCACACCAGGTAAGAAACCCCTGCGACATACCCTCATCCCACTTGCAGCACTGGGTATATTGTGGCACTTCCTAAAGCTTGCAATTACTAATTTGCATTAGTTATTTGCATCCTTGCATAATTATTACGTGGGTTAACAACTGGATAACAGTCTCCTCCAAGAATTGTGCCCCATCTGTGACCCACAGGTGCTGCTTTTTCTACCCCCATGCAGTCTCCACTGGCACACAGAAGACACCACTACATATGTGTTGAGTGTATTTAGTCACATAAGTGGCTTATTCTCCCTAATGAGTACAATCTGCTGCAGGTAGAGCCTGGGTCTTGGCCACATCTAAGTTCCTCATGGAACCCAGCATGGTCCCTGGCACATAAAAAGCACTCAGTCTGAATGGAAGCATTTTTAAGCAGACTCCTGCTTTAGTTACTATTATCGTTTTTGTCAGAAAAGTGCAAATATGAGCCCAGGGCAGCCCTTCCCCATGTTCCTCTGGATCCAGTCAAGTGCAGTCTCTGAGAGCCTGAACTTGAGTATTTGCACTTACTCCAAAAGACAGAAATGTTTTCCATCTCATTCTGATCCCACCCCAGCCCTGACCACAGCCTGAAGACTTCTATGCAGGAGGTCTGGAGATGAAGGAAATGCCTCTTGCTTGGCCTGTCCCAGGAGAGCTCTGGCCTGTTCTCACCACCGCCACCCCCTACCCCCACCCCGTGGGACTAGGAAGTGGCAGAGAGGGACCCACCTCCATGTATGCATACGGCTCCAGGCTCACCTCTGAGAAATGAGATCATTAAGACGGGTCGCAACATCAGTGTAATGCCATCTGCTGAACAGATTCCTGCCTCTGGGTTGCCCTTGGCTGGAATCCCACCAGTTTGCCTTTAATTAAACCTGAACGTAGGAGTTCCCCCCCCCCACCTGCCCCCACCCCACGCAGGCGATGGAATCTGGAAGCACTGCCCTGGAGCAAAGCCGGGGCAGCAGCAGGTGCCAGGAAAGGCAACGTTTCCATCCACCTCCCAAGATGGCATGCGTGGGGAGCTCGCAGCCCACATAAAGCAGATGTTGGGAGGCTGGGCGCCTCCCAGGGAGAATGGTGAGTGTTGAAGCAGGACCAGCTGGAGGCGCAGCCCAGCCAAGCAGCCCGGCCTTGGTCTAACTCCCACCTTGCTGGCAGCCTGGCATGGGAAGCATCCAACTTGCCGGATGACGGATGATGAAGTGAAGAGTCTGTACCTCCCCACAGGGTGCGGGGGAGGGAGCCACTTCTCCCGGTCCTCAAGAAGATCCGCGAGCTCAGACGGCACTTATCCCACGGAAGCCGTGCCAGACGAAGCTGAGACCCACGCAGCTGGGGATGTTTTCCCACAAGCTCCGTTACCAGTCAGTCCTTGCAGCTGCCTCCAGATCAGAGCGGCACCCAATCAGCCCCAGCTCTGGGGAACCCGGAAAGGCAAGGCTGCGCTCACCGCCCCTCCAGGCGCCCCCCCTCACCCACCCTCCTCCTTTGCACCATCACTGGGCTCCATGCAGGGGCACTACTGCAGAGGACAGAAGCGGGGTCCCTGCCCGCTCAGGGCTTAGAGTCCGTTGTGGGAGATGCTAATCAGGGAATTACAGAATTAACTGGGTGGTTAGATGAATGATTAGAGCCAGGAAAGGAAAAGCCTAGGGCTGTAAGCAATCTCCCTGGTGCATCAAGATCCAAGAATGACAGGAGCTGGCAGGATAAGTGGGGCTAGAAGCAATCCTGGCAGAGGAGGCAGCTGCAGTGAAGACCCTGGGCTGGCACTTTTTGACCAAACTCATGTCACTGGAGTGTGGCATCAGGAAGAGCTGGAGAAGCAGGCAGGATGGGCAATTCAGCATCGTAAAGGCCATGCTAAGAACTTTGACTGTTCTTGCAGAGCAGCAGGTATCTGAGCAAGGCCAGCTGTGTTGAAAAAGACCACTCTGGATTTAAGGGGTGCCGGAGTGGATGGGAGGGAGGCAGGAGGGGGATGCAGGGGGATCCAAGAATCCAAGATGCCGGGGAAGTGGACAGAAGCGGGAGATGGAGAGGGAAGCGGTCAGGGATTAGACTTCCTGGGATGGGGGAATTTAAGGGGCACGGGGAGTGAGGGAGGAGAGGAAAGGATGACTGCAGCGTTTCTGTCTGAGCACCTGGGTGGGCTCTCATGCTGCTCCCTGGACTGGGAAACCGCGGGGACCTGCAAGTTGGGGAAAAGAGGGCGGGTTCTGTTTTGACCTCCCTGGAGAATTAGGGGTGTGCCACCTCCATGCACGAGGACCTCTGGGGTTGAGGGGGCAGAAACAACCCAGCCTCATGGAGTTTTAATCCTCATTTAACCTCCCTTTCCTACCTGGTTCATTATTGGTACATCACAGAGGGGTTCCTGAGGATCCATTTAATATCTGCAGAGAACGATGAAGGCCTCAGAACTAACAGCTGTCAGAACTAAATTAATAAAACAACAAGGCAGCTTTTCTTTTTTTTTTTTAAGCCACGAGTCACTGTGCAGGAATGTTTGCAGAAAGCACCTGATCTCCCAGTGGCTTTTCACGTTTTGAAATTGACAATTCTTTCATTCCAGTCAATAAACTTCTAAATGTCAGACCATGGATGGGGTTTTCCTGCCGGGGTTTGGGGTCCAAGGTCCTTCTTGAGATGCAGGAGAGATGCAGGAGCTGAAATAGATCTCTCTCTCCCCCCTATTCTCTTTTACACTTACACCCACACAGGCATATGTGTGCACACTTGCACACACACACCCTCCAATAAACAGAAATTGGTTACCCCAAAGAACAGAGGCCAATGGGCCTTCTGCCAAATGAGGGCAAGTAAGTAAAAACCCAGGTCATCCATCAGAAATTCCAAAACCTAAGACCGCTTTGCAAATGGAAATCGTCTTCTTAAATCTGACTTCGATTCACCTGGTGAGAAATCTCCCTGACTTAACACGAGACACATTATATGAGGTTGAACCAGAAGAAATCTCCAACATCCGGCTGGACTGTTTGTGACCTAAAGAATAGCCATTTGTTAGCCTAATGGTATTTGTTTATCCTGCTTTAGTGTGAGTATCGGCTTTTGCAGAAATATTAATGTGTTGGTTACGGAGTGCTGCCCCAGGCACCCCAGGAGGTGTGATGTAATGTGTAGCACAGGCGCCTCGGAGCTTTTCTAACATCTGAAAAATGATGAATTCCAGACCGCACCTGGCCCCGCGGGTTTGCAAACCCATAGTAATAGAACAGTTGTGAAAACTATTTAGGGGGCATTTCCATGTTGCAAAGCACCAGTGTCAGATGCTTCACTGGTGGGGAGGGTGAACAAGGAGCACACGAATGCTAATTATACAGATACACAAAAAGCACCATCGTTCCCATGAAAATCTAGTTGCTGAAGCCCGTCCCTGTCTCTACATCACAATGCTGGAGTGACCCTACGCCCAAGACAGGCTCACGCCTCTTTAACACCCCACCCCATGGGAAGGAAACCCCTGATTTAGCTACAAGAGTGGAAGGTGTAGTTACAGAGCCCATCCATCTAATAGGGTGCCCCTTACATCCCAAGTCTGCTGTTCTCAAATCCTCATGAAAGAAGTATACTCTTTTCTCTCAGAAAATGGTTTTCGTTAACTTGGGGAAATGTGTGATGTGATAAAGACAGCCTATACGGGGCTCTTAGGGGTGTCCAATTAAGAGAGACAAACCAACCTGGAAAAGGTCCCGACAGTATCTTGTATCAGACAATCTGGAGGTGGGGGGACGGGGAAAGCGGGGGAGGGAGACACAGGATGGGGGGAGGGGCTTCGGCAGAGGCCACTGAATTGTAGCTATGGCTCCCGGTGGATATCCGTGGCTTAACAACTCTTTAATCTTGGCCCAAGCAGGGTAATAAGCCATTCTTAGAACTTAATAACTGCCGGGCATCCAATCAATAACAGCTCTGAAACAGCCCTAGTCTGCATTTATTTAGTTCTCTAGCACTCGGACACTTCAGCTCCGACTTCCTGGAAGACCTGCATCCACACTTGCTTCCTCAATGAATATGGCAGCTCCTGACCTATCCAACCGAGAGGTGGGCCTTTAAGAAATGGGCTCTGATGGCAGCTGCCCATAATGGGCAAGCAAGGAGGACCTAAGGAATCAATGGCTCAGCTGTGCACAGTGTCTCCAGAATCAGCCTAACATTGATGTTGGCCCTTCTCCTAGTTCCTGTTCACGGAAAATGCCATTTGGATCTTTGGGAGGAAGGGGCCAGAGGTACATCTTTTTGGATTCATCTGGGAAATTATCACTATCCAGTTAAGCAACATGCAGTACTCACAAATGGAAAAAAAAATAAATTTTAGTTCTTCTCTTGGGTGAGTCAGTGGAGGCTATTTCCATTTATTTTTTAAACTGTTTTTCTGGATGGATATGGACTTTGGACTCAACAGAAAGACAAGAGAGAGGAAGCCAAGGAGAAGAGGGAAAAGGAACATGAGGTCCACCTTGAGAGGACACCATCCAAAGGAGAAACGGCTGCAAAGCCCCTAACCCCGGGAGCCCCAGCCCAAATGAGCAGGCAGCCTCATTGCAAAGTGCAAACACTGGTGATCCATTCGCTGCTGACGTCATGTAATGCCAGCTTTTGATGCTATTATAAAAAGTGAGGGCAAAGGCAGCATCTTGGTGAAGGATCCTCTGGGTGGTGATTCCAGCTCGAGAAGAGGTTACATCCCACACCCGGCTGAGGGCTCCTCAGTGTGATCAACTGAGGTTAGTTGATGTATTTCCTGGTTAGGTCTACACAATGGGTCACCTCTGACTGTTTCATGTGCCTGCGGAAGGGCTCCCTCTCAGGTCGCTCTACCCTAGTTGACATGGGTCCTGTCTTCCACACCCTTCAGAGAGGAGTAGTCACCAAGGAATGTGGGGCCAGGAATTGCCGCTTTCCAGAGAGACTGTGACAGCTCTGGACCAGGAAGTTGACTTTTCCGAGCCCCAGCTGTCTCCTCTGTAAAGCGAGAAAGGTTGTACCTGAGCTATTAGGACGATCATCTGAGACACAGCACATGAAGGACAAGTTACAATAAACAGGAGCTGTGCTGATGATCACCATGGCGATGGAGGTGACAAGGAAGTGACGATGACAATGACGACAGTAATGACAGGGATGAAAGGGGTGCTGTCATGCTAATGAGGGTGATGAGATGATAATATTGATGGTGATGAGGAGGGGGGCCTGCCTTTCCTTTATTCCACCCAATCCCCAATATCCGACTTCTCAGAATTAAAACGAAGAAACAGACCATTCAGAGAGAGAAAATTAGGATGTTTTAGAGTAAGGGAAGCCTCATAATTATGATGAAGCACATCCCTCTTATAAAGCAAATACGCTTCTGTGATAATAATATAACCCCGAGGAGAAATCCCTCAGAGGCAGTTGTAGCACAAGGTGAATGACCCTTATTATCACAAAGTTGTTAACGTATCCATTTGCTATCTGGTTAGTCTGGGGGACAGGACCAAGGCCGATTTAGCACAGTATTTATCAAGCAGCAGGACTGGAAAAGCCGGGCTCTCCGCACGGTGGTTGGGCTGCCACCGACTCCACAGTTCACATCTGGCTTGTGAGGCTTCCCCTTCTGGAGCCAACACTTTCTTGCGAAATGGAAAAAAAAAATCATGATTTTTCAAGAGTTTCCTTACCGCCCTTGATTTCCCTACACATTTCCCCAGTTCCCTCATTTTCCAGAGCTCAGGGGTGTAGGGACTGAACTATGGAGGAGTTAGCAAAGTGCCAACACGCAATGCAAAAGATGTTAACATTTTCTTAAGTTAAAAGCAAAAACAGATGTGGCAGGACCCTTCACAGGGGCCAGAAGGCAAAACATTCTGAGGCAACAGGGTCAGATCTTAGGTTTTGCATGTGAGAGCAACTAGCAGGGTTACTTGTGTCAAACTGCACAAAATTACTTCTCCTTCAGAGCTTGGTTTCCTTACCGGGAAAAAAATGAAGTCAATGTTCTCCATGCCTTCCCCAGGGAATGGTGAAATTCTACCATTCTAAGATGATAACTCTGCCTGTTGTCCAGTCACTCAGCCCTTCACTCAAAACAGCAGGTGAAAACCTGAAGATCTCATCAGAAGAACAGTGCCAGGAGGCAAAACAAAGAAGCTAAAAGATAAACACGATACGGCACAGGACAGGCCTGTTTCTTAAAGAGGAGCTTTGGGAGGCCTGGCTGGGGCAGCGGAGGATAAATACAGGGGCTGAGGTTTGGAACTGGGGACAAAATCAGGCAAAGGAAGGCGCCTCTGCGCTAAGCTCTATCGCTGGTGCATCTGCTGGGGCTGGAACTCTTGAAACAAGCAGTGTCCATATCATCCAGAGCTTATACCAAAATGCAATTTCCCAGGCTCCCCCCGTTGCCAGTAATTCTAATTCAGTATACTGGGAGGGGCCCAGGAATCATTTTAATAAGCACCCCAAAGTAACGACGATGCAGGTAGGAGAGTGGGTGTGGAAGAGCTTAAGGCCAAAGCAGTGATGAGAAAACTGAAGAGCAGCTATTTTTAGGGCTCCCTCCCTCAAGGCTGGAGACAAGCTGTCAGGGAGAGCTCTGACCCGAGGCTCTTGCACTGCTCATGTTAGTCACCCCTGAGGCATCTTGCCTCCCACCACACCTCTGAGTCACCAGTAAATCCTCCTCACTTTGCCCTTAGAACACAACCAATGGAGCTGCATCTCCGTCTCCACCGCTCCGGTCTGGACCACTGTCCTTACGGCAGCCTTCTCAGTGTCCTCCTGCCCCGTATGTCAGAGCATCCTTCCTAAAAAGATGTCAGGTCACGCTGCTCTGTTGAGTAAAGGCTGCAGCACCTCCCACCCTGCTCAGAGAAAGAGCTTTCCACGGCCATCTGCCTCCAGCTCCCTGCACCATGACCTCATCCCCCAGGGCCCCTCCCCCTGGTCAGGCCACTTCACACACATTCTCCTGTGCCTTTTGATGCTTCTGCCCAATCTCTCCAGCTGCAGATGTCCTCAGGGGCCACTCCCTCACTCATTATGTCGTCTCAGTGGGCTTTGCTCTGCACCCTTTGTAGAACAGCCAGCCCCTCCCCAGAACCCCCCCTCCTTGTTAATTGCTCTCCATGATGCTGTTTCACAGGTTATCATCTCCCTTCCCGTAGAAGAATGACTTCCTAGCCATGGGTGGTTGGCCCCCAGGAGTCACCTGGCAAAGCCTGGACAGACCCTGGTGGTCACAGCGAGGGGAGAGGATGCAACTGGCTTCTAGTGGGTAGAGACCAAGAATGGTGCTAAACACCCTACAAAGCACAGGACCTCCCCCCCACCCCCATAATAAGACCTCATCTGGCCCCAAATGTGAATGGTGCCGAGATGGAGAAATTCTGCCAAGAATATAAAGTGTATGAAGTCAGAGATTTTTTTTCTGCCTCGTCCCCTGCTGTGTCCGCATTGCTCAGAAGAATACCACAAACATAAAATCCACTAAGTAAATATTGTCAAAAGATGTAACGAATAAATGACTGGGTCCTTCCCAGACAGCCTGGAGAGCTCCTGAGTCATGTTCCAGTCTCCGGACTCTGAGACAGGATGGACTTGACGAAAGATTCCTGGGGCCCTGGGGAACCACCTGGAGTAAGCCATCCCATTCCCAACAATCCATTTATTTAAGTTACCACAAGGGACGGGCAGACTCTGAGGCGTGCAGCAAAGTCTCGCTCTGCACCGTGAGAGACACACATGGTGTGCCTGTGATGTTCCTATTAGAAGAGAGAAAGCATCTGCTGTACACAATAGTGACCCAGTCATATATATATAAATATATATATTCTTTTCTTCCATCATGTCCATCCCAAGAGATTGGACACAGTTCCCTGTGCGTACAGTAGGACCTCCTTGCTTATCCATTCTAAATGAAATAGTTGGCATCTACCAACCTCAAACTCCTCATCCATCCCACTTCCTCCCCCAGCCGCTTTGGCAACCACAACTCTGTCCTCTGCTATATTACTTTTTAAGGTCTCCAAGAACATCCAGTAGTAGTCTGCCCATCAGGGGCTAGCCTAGACCCACCAGTGCTAAAGACCCCGAATGGCCAAATGGCTGGCGTTTATTGAAGGCTTGCCGGGTACCGGGAACTATTTTAAAGGCTTCACATGTAAGCCTCATGACACATTTTTATCCCCATTTTACAGATGGGGAACCGGAGGTTCATGGCATACAGCAAGGGAGGGATAAAGTCGGGATTAGAACCTACACCTTCTGGTTCAAACCAATCATGTATGCCACGTGCAAATCCAGCTGCATAATACACTTTGAGTTAGAAGGAAAAGAAAGAACAGATAGAGGAGCAGCCAACACAGGCCATGAGAGGCTCTGCTGCCTTGTCCTGTGCTTGGTGGGTCAGAAGGACACAACCAGGTGCCCTACCATGTGTGGAGTTTCCATGCCCTGTGAGATGCTCCTCCAGGAATGTCACTGCGTGTTGGTGCTATGAAAAGGCTGATAAGGTTTAAACCCCACTCCTGTTGTGGAAATTCTCTCTTAACTGCCAAATGCCCATCACCTTGGGTTTTTAATCTTTACAACATCAACAGTATGACTGACAATATGTCCTGTTCTTTCACTAGGATCTGTTTACGTAAGAGGCAGAAGAGGATGAACCCCAGAAAGAACCACATTGAGAAAGGAAGGGAGAAATATAATCCTTATTTTTCATCCCCATACAGGATACCCCAAATATAGATCATAGAGGGAGGTTATGAGGAAGGGGGAGAGGAGAGTCCTTGACTGAATATATGACCCCTGTATCATGCTGAGAGTTTAAGAGAAATGGCTTTGGAGTCACACAGATTTCTGGCCCCAGCATTGCACTGCCTCTGGGCATTTTATTTCATCCCTCTAAGCCTCAGTTTCCCCATCTGTGAAAGTACCTGCCTCATGTTCTGTTCATCCAATGAGATGGTGAATTTGAGTTCTGAGCACAGTGGCCAGAACAGAGAGAGTGAACAAAAGGACTATGAATTCTTATCATCTCTTCTTACCAAGTTTCTGAAGAGACTAGAATCCCTTTCATTTTAAAGAGAAGTAATCAGAATATCAGCTGATGTAGGTGACTGGCCCAAGATGAGATACAGTCAGAACCAGGTTTCAAACGTGTCTGTTTTCAAAACCATTCACTTAAGTCCAAGGACACCCTGACCAGGGCAGTCAACCCTTACGGTGATTCTATCTTCCCTGACTAATGTCTGGAGTCAGGAGTGAGGTTTCAACCCCTCATGACAGCACATGAAGGAGAGGTGCCATGACTCTCCAAACCCAGTTTTTTTGCAGAATGACTGAAAAATAAAACATCTTAAGTATTGACTTCAAAACGTTGAGCAAAGTTGAGGACACAAATCTGGATGGGAGAAAAAAGGCAGGGAAGAGGAGCCGCCCATACGATTGTGGGCAGAGAAGGAACTGCAGGAAGCCATGGAATTTATCCAAACTAAGCTAGCCCTCAACTGATGACAAAAGCTGACAAAGTGACAATGCTCACACATCCCTACATCACTGTATGACTAACTTTTAAATTCCAAAGCACTATGTCCTTATCCTCATGACCCCTGCTCTCCCTGCTACCTGCCCCATCTCCACCAACACTGACACCAAACGCACCATCAAAGTACAGTGATGGTAAGGGGTGGTGGAGGTGATGATGGCAGTCTTGATGGCGACTTTGCCTAAACACAGACAGAGCTCTTCCAACCAGAAGGCTCTTTTGCTGCTCATCTGAATAGTGCACAGACACAGAAATCAGCCCCATTCTCTATAGAAAGCCTCGTATTGAAGACCTGATCCACCACCACACTAGGGGACCCTGAGCAGGTTACTTTCCCTCTGGATGCCTCATTTTCCCTGTCTGTAAAGTGGAGACTATAGTGCCACTGACTTTGTGGGGTGGCTGAAAGATTAAATGAGTTAGTACATGCAATACATGCAATGCACTTAGAAGATCGCTTGGTGCATCGGAAAGGCTCGATAGATGTTAGCTATTAACATCAGCATTGACTCTGACCAATGTGCCGTAACTCACAGCCACTCCAAAGTGACGCAGCCCTGGGGTCAGGGGTGCCCATATATCCACGAGGCCACAGGGGCAGGGGTAGGGGTGCGAATGGAGCTAGAGGGCGCATCCTTCCTCTCCCGGGCATGAGCTCCCTCTGGTTTTCCTCAGCCTTTCTGTTCTGGGAGAGCCAATCCGTCCAAGGGCCTTTGTTTGGCATTTCCAGTCTCACTCATTGTGAGGCTTACCATCTAAGGCAGAGAACCAAACGTCTTTCGACGGTGAACGTGGTAGGGCGACTAGAAATGCATTAGCGTGTTTGGACTCCCAGTGGTGAAGCCACTTCCTGCAGATGAACTGTGACACGTGGACATCAATCCAGGTCACTTTGGAGAACAGCTTGGTATTAGGCATCCCCAGAGATCACTGCTAATTTATTATGCTGCTATTTGATTAAACACACGAGAAGGGAGTGAGTCGATGTGGAGTGTCTGCAGGTGAATTGTCTCGTGGCTCGTTTGTGTCTCCTGTCTAATAGGCTACAAAACATGAACAGTTTCAAAGCCCTCCAAAGCCATCCAGGCAGTTTCTCCATATTGTGGTTGATTTTCGTTTGTTTGTTTTATTCTTGTTTTTCTGCAGTCTCCAGGAAATGGGACACATTACCAAAAACAGGAAAAAGAAATCAGCCAATATCAGGAAATTAGCCAGAAGCAAAATATAATAACCAGAAGGAGTGGGTCAGTGTGTACTAAACTCCATCTTCCAAATCGTTACTGTTTTAGCCCTCCATCCAAAGTCAATGCCCTCACACACCTCACACTTCACGTACTGCACACCTTTTGCCAATGGGTATATGTGTGTTTGATTAGTCTATTAGTCTATATTCCTGGTGTGTGGAAGGCAACTGGAATGCAGACAAAAGTCCATCTAAACAGGCTCACATAATAACCTCAGAATGAAAACCGAGAGGGACTGGAAGGAGGAAGACTAGGAGTGGCTGGATTAAGACTCACACCACCAGGAGTCTTTCCTACGTCTCACTTCCACGTGGCACCAGCCTAAACAGACTGGATATTGGTAAATATCTCAGGACGGCTTACAGACAGGATTCCACAGGTCGTCATGAAGGAGGAGGAAAAGTGACTTTCAAATACTTTATTTTTTTTTATTTTGTCTTTTTGCTATTTATTGGGCCGCTCCCACGGCATATGGAGGCTCCCAGGCTAGGGGTCGAATCGGAGCTGTAGCTGCTGGCCTACGCCAGAGCCACAGCAATGCTGGATCCAAGCCGCATCTGCAACCTACACCACAGCTCACGGCAACACCAGATCGTTAACCCACTGAGCAAGGGCAGGGACCGAACCCGCAACCTCATGGTTCCTAGTCGGATTCGTTAACCACTGCGCCATGACGGGAACTCCGACTTTCAAATTCTAATGTCAAGTGATTCATACAGACACACACACACACACACACACACACACACACACACACACACAGACACCACTTCTATTTCTGAACCCCAGAATACCATGGAGGTAGCTCAGAAAAGAAGCCGTCCTTGCGTGTTCTGAGCCCTGTTTATCTGGCTCGTCCATGTCCTCCTCAGTCAGTATCTCCCCAAGGTTGCAGCCATGGTAATGAACCTCAGATGTTCCCTTTTTCCTGACATCACCACTGCCTCCTGCTTGCTGGTAATGGGCAGGGCACTTGTTGGGACTGGATGATTGGGACTCTTTTAAGGACCATCCTTCAATCTACAGAAGCTACAGGACTAATCCATACAAGGAACTGATGGTGGCCATCAAGGTCAAGGTCTGACCCAACGGCATCTCACTAACAGGACACTTGCTTAGGAGGTGAGATGACCAGGATGATGGAGCACTAGCTAAAGAAGCAAGAACTCTGGGATGGATTCCAAAAATGTATTGGGCAGTTGGCCCTTTGTCCAAAATGTGTGATTTTCACCTTATAACAAATCTTCTTGGAGTTGTAAATGATCAATCTATTCTTTAAGTGACAGGCAGGTGGGACTGCACTTTTGCTTTTTTGGCACACCCACAGATGGCTTCGTGTGACACTGAAAGGAGGGAATAAACCCAATACTGCAAGAAGGATTCATTTCCTTGGCAAAGAGGAAGAAATGGAAGAGAAAGCCCAGATCACGGAATAGAAATATGTGTAAGCAGCCAGGAACAATCGCAGGGTGAGTAAATGCCGAAGGTGGTCAAAGGCATGCAGTTCTGGTTATACATGTGAGGATGTGGTGTCTACAGTGAAGAACACTGCAGTGTGTATTTGGAAGTTGCTGAGGGTAGATTTTAAAAGTCCCCACCACACACACATACACACACACACACAAATGTAAGTATGTATGGCGACTATACATGTTAACCATATCGTGGTTATCATTTTGCAATGTATACATATATCAAATCATTACCTTGTACATCTTCAAATTACACAATGTTGTACGTCAATTATATTTCAAAAAACGTGGGAAAAAAAGAAACACAGATGTGATACCAAGAAAAAAGCTATTGTAGTCATTTATTACACTGAAGAAATAAAACCGTCCAAGAGGAGCTAGAACAGATTCCGTGGGAGGAAATGAAAATTTAATCCAGAGAGAAGATATCAAGTGGCAGAAATGACACGTTATGGGGTGCGGAGCAGGGAGAAGAAACTCTCGTCTCTAATATTTTTAACAAATGCATATTGTGTACTTGGAGTGGTGGAAAAAACAGATGTGGTTTCTTCTGCCTGCAGGACGCTCACGGTGTAGTGTCAGTGACAGACGGTACACACACACACACACACACACACACACACACACTCCCGGGGCTTGGGAGAGGGACGGGAAAGGGGAGGTTAGTACTAAGAGATATGAGGCTTCTAGGGATGGTTGAAATGCTCTAACGCTTACCATGAATGATGGCTGCACCAATCTGTGTACATACTAGAAATCACTGAACTGTACTCTTTTAATGGGTGAATTGAATGGCATGAGAATTCTATTTCAATAAAAATGTTATTAAAGGAGTTCCTGTCGTGGTGCAGTGGAAACGAATCCGACTAGGAATCATGAGGTTGAGAGTTTGATCCCTGGCCTCGCTCAGTGGGTTAAGGATCCAGTGTTGCCGTGGGCTGTAGTGTAGGTCGCAGACATGGCTCGGATCTGGCATTGCTATGGCCGCTGGCTTATGCCAGCAGCCACAGCTCCAATTAGACCCCTAGCCTGGGAACCTCCATGTGCCAAATGTGTGGCCCCCAAAAAGACAAAAAAGACCAAAAAAATGTTATTAAAAAAACAAAAATCAGAGTTCCCATTGTGGCTCAGTGGTAACAAACCCAACTAGGATCCATGAGGATGTGGGTTAGATCCCTGACCTCGATCAGTGGGTTAAGGATCTAGTGTTGCTGTGAGCTATGGCTTAGGTCGCAGGTGCAGCTTGGATCTGGCATTGCCATGGCTGTGGCTGTGGCCAGAAGGTGTAGCTCCAATTCAACCCCTAGCCTGGGAAGCTCTATATGTCATGGGTGCAGCCCTAAAAAGCAAAAAACCAAAAAAACCCAAAAACCTATAGAAGAGGCACACCAGGAGCAGGAAAATGGGGCCAGCAGTCCATTAGATCAGTGGTCTTGCACCCAGAACACTATGGAAGGTGCCCCAGCCTTGCCAGTTTGAGGACCTTGTTATCCATGCCCATGGAAAGAGCCCAGTGGTGCCATATCTGATCCTTTGATCCCAAAAACAATTTCCCCTAAATTTTCTTTCCTCCTCAGTTTGTCTCCCCTTCTTCTTCTGACCCTGAAAAATTGCTCTGTACACTCCAGGTGTTTCAGTAGCTTCTGGCACCGGAATTGACCATCACAGGCTTGATCTAATGCATAACCAAAGGTGACAAGACAGGAGGTTCTTTCATTGAGTCCTGACCCCAGCAGTTCCAATATCTAGGGAAAAGGCAGCCTTCACAGATTCTAAGTGAAATTGCTGGAGGCTCCAGTCCGACTTGACATATCACTGCGGATCCCCGATTACCACACTTTGCCATGGATGGTGTCCTTGGAAATAAATTTGGAAGGAACAGAAATAAATCTGTTCCATCAAATCTTTCTTTTTCCTGAATGATGAGAGGTCATTCTAACCTTGCCACGAGCTCAGAAAGAACTCTGCCTGTGAGCCAGAGAGCAAATTAGTGCCAGGGATTTCAAAGCTTCTCACCCTGGAAATAAAATACCAGCCAATAAAAAATATCATCTTCTCTGCATCCTCGTAGCCAAAGTACCATATTGGAGGAGTGAATACATTAACTTCTGAATGAACAAGTGAGAAGAAGAATGAGGTCCTGAAAAGAATATCATAGGATAGACTCAATAGATATGACACTGGGGGGGGGGTGGCCAATTCCAGGTCATTACCCTAAAGGTAAGCTGTTTAAAAAACTGTATGTGGAATCTAAACTATGGCACAAATGAATCTATCTACAAAACAGAAACAGACTCACAGACACGGAAAGCAGACTTGTGGTTGCCAAGGAGGAGGGGGCTGGAGTGGGATGGAGGGGAGTTTGGGGTTAATAGATGCAAACTATTCCATTTAGAATGGATAAGCAATGAGGTCCCGCTGTACAGCACAGGGAACTCTATCCATTGTCTTGGGATAGAACATGATGGAAGATAATATAAGAAAGGGAATGCATATATATGTATGACTGGGTCACTTCTCTGTAAAGCAGAAATGGATATAACATTGTAAATAAATTATACTCTAATTAAAAAAAAAAACAAAACAAAACACTAAGACCATGGTTCTCAAGCAATGTCTATTGAAATACACGTGAAAGTTGAACAAGTGACCCTCTCACTCCAGCAGAGAGGACAGGGACCTGCCTAAAGAGAAGAAAACCAAGAGGAAGAGGGCAAAGGGCACGAAGGCTTATTATTGGTAATAATCATCATACCAACGCCTAATATGAAAATGAAACTGGAAAAAAACATTCAAACGCCTATATTACCACCTTTCCCTGGTGTCTCACAAGGCCTGACATTTGCATAATGGCTTTCTTTTGTACATTTTCTTCCTAGCTAATTAAGTTAGAATACCCCTGTTAAACAGACCTCTTTCCAGAAACATCTGTAAGACCTAAAAGGAGGAAAATGTCTGGTTCCCATGATCTGGTAGTCAAAATAAAAGAATCGAGAGTTTCTGAGTTTTGACCACGGTGCATCGAGGAGAATGCTCATGATTTCTTGGGAAGGTTACTGTGTAAGCCCCCTCTCCACCCACTGCCCCAGAGACTAAGGGACAGGCAGCCAGAAACCTCCATCCATTTTCCTTCAACCTGAAGGATGGAATGGGTACAATGTTGGGTTGGGAAGAGGCAGAACCAGTAGGAGGAAAGGGGGAATTGACAAACCCCCAAATTATGACAAAACCTTGATGAAAGCTCCATTCTTTGCATGAGGTTAGGTCTCAGCATGATCCATTCTCACGCCACAGGGGTTTGCCAGTAGCAAATGAAATCTTTTTTCTGCTCCCGAAATCCCTCTGCAATTCCTGCACATTATGAAAAACGTGAGCCCCATGATAGCCATCATAGACAGAGTATCCAGGAGGACTGGTTGGCGGTATGAGGTGCCACAGAGAGGGCAAACAAGGTCAGGGCTGGAGGGCATCCTCGGGTTGGAGGCACGGAATTCACGCGTATCTTGCCCAGAGAAGTGCAATGGCAAGACTCAGAGTCAACCTGCCGTAGGCTGAGATAAAAATACATTGGGTATAGACCACTCTTGAGACGTTTGGATAAAAATAAGAGAAAATGGAGGTTTTAAAATCACTACTCAATAAATACTTATTGCACACCTACCAAGGACAGGCACTATATTTGACCTTGGGGTCGGGGGGCTTAAGAGTCAAAGGTATGCAGGAATCCAGGACCCTGTGCTCCTGTAACTTACAGTCTACAGAGGAATCAAACATAAGAATAGGCAATTGTAAATAAAGTATTAAGAACTGTGGGAGCACACAGGAGAAACCCATCCCAAACTTGGAAAGTCAGGTAATCGTTTCTGGAGGAAGTACCTAAAGGAAGTGACATAGACCTCTTGAAAGAAGTGACCTACCAATTAAGAATTTAAGGATACGTAAGAGTGAGCAGGCCAAGCATGCATCTGGAGGGAATAAGAGAAGAGAGATTGTGAGGCAAATGAAACAGCATATGCAAATACCCAGAAGAAAGAGAATGAGTGTGTTCATTTAAATAATAAATATTTATTACCCATTTACATAGTTCTGTTTTAGATGCTTGAAATATTGCAGGGAACAAGACAGATAAGATTCCCAAATTCATTAGTCTTTCAACCTAGACAGGGAGAGGCAGACAATAAGCAAACATGATCATCCAGACTCAAACAGATCGTGCTAAGAAAGGCACCACCGTGAGGGTGGGGAGAATGAAACAATTTCAGGACGGCTGGAGTACAGCGAGCAAGGGAGTTCAGCGGGACATGCAGCTGGCAGGCTGGTCTACACAGAACCCTGGAAAGCCATGCTAGGGGGCCGAGCTTCCTGCTAACAGGGGTACAAAGAGGGTGACTCACCACTCAAGAGCCTGGAGTTGTGCAAAAGATGATGAGTGGCAGGAAAGAGATTCCGGTCAAGGGGGCATTTTCCATCTTAGGATGAGAAAGGCAATAGTTTATTTTCCAAGAGGGGAAAACAAGGCAAAAACAGATAAGATGACAGAGCAGCTGCCAGGAGAAGGGAAGACTCAAGATCACAGGTGGAGGGGTCCCTTTAGAACAGAGGATCAGACCGGGTTCAGAGAAGAACACCTTCCCCTGCCCCAAATGGCCACGCCCCAACCTGGCTGGGGCCTCTCAGTGGTGTGGGTTTCATTTTCCTGCAGAAACTCTGTGGCTTTGTTTTTCTTGTTTTAAGCCTACATAAATAAGTCTGTTTCCTGATTTATTATTCTACCAGGTACCATATTTCAGACTTGGGGGTCACAGCCACACTAGATTACAAAAGGAATGGCTTCTAAATCAAAGTCTACTATGGCCCTTAAGATGTACTAATGGAGTATATAAATCAAAAAATATACAAACTGGGAGTTCCCGTCGTGGTGCAGCGGAAATAAATCCGACTAGGAACCATGGGGTTGCGGGTTCGATCCCTAGCCTCGCTCAGTGAGTTGAGGATCCGGCGTTGCCGTGAGCTGTGGTGTAGGTCTCAGACATGGCTCGGATCTGGCGTTGCTATGGCTCCGGCATAGGCAGGCAGCAACAGCTCCTATTGGACCCCTAGCCTGGGAACCTCCATGTGCTGCGGGTGCGGCCCTAAAATGACAAAAGAAAAAAAAAATATATATATATATATACACACAAACTGTGCCTAAACACCCCCAAACTACAATAGGAACCAAAATGCTGTGAGCCTAATCAATAAGTCTTGGGCCCAGGTGTGCAAAGCATCCTGGGTGGGTCCGAGGTGGGGAGTGGGTGGCACAGACTGTGCCTTTTTAACCAATTTTCCAGGTGTCTTTTTCCTATGCTGATGTTTGAGAACTCCTGCCCTAGAAGTCTAACCCCTTTGCACTCTCATTACTGCACCTCAAATAGAGTATAAATTGCACAGCTTGATACAAATAGGTAGCTTTGGCCAGAGAGCTGCAAAGACTGAGGGGCCGGCAGTCTCAGAATTCCACCCCACAGGCTGCTAAGCAAGCCTTAGAGGAGGCAGGAAGAGAGTCATGGTGCTTGCCCAAGACCAAGGCCTTTTTTGATGGCCATGGTCAGAATCCCAGGGTCAAGGGAAAAAAAAGGGGACCAATCCACTTGTATTGTATATGTTGTACCAGTCCCTTTGTAAAGGTCTTAAGACCTTCTGTTAAGGTCCCAGGTATTTAACAAAAGCTATAGGTCTTCAAATGGTCTTTCTTTCTTTCTTTCTTTCTTTCTTTCTTTCTTTCTTTCTTTCTTTCTTTCTTTCTTTCTTTCTTTCTTTCTCTCTTTCTCTCTCCCTTTCTCTCTTTCTCTCTTTCTTATTTTTAGGGCTGCACATGTAACATATGGAAATTCCCAGGCTAGGGGTCAAATTGGAGCTGCAGCTGCCAGCATACACCACAGCCACAGCAAAACCAGATTCAAGCTGTGTCTGTGACCTATGCCACAGCTCACAACAACGAGGGATACTTAATCCACCAAGCGAGGCCAGGGATGGATCCCGTGTCCTCATGGATACTAGCCAGACCCTTAACCTTCTGAGCCACAACAAAAACTCCCAAATGGCATATCTTAGACCAAGAGCATGTGCTGTCTCAGGGCCTTTGCACATGCTCCCCCATGCCTTCTCCCATACTTCACATGGCTGCCACCTTCTCACGCTCTGGTTATCAGCTGAACGTTGCCATATTGGGGGCCCTTCCCAGTCCTTCATCAGACTCACTCCTCTCTCTGTTCCTCACTACAGCACCCCCACCTACTTATTCACATCATGTAGCACAATGTGTAACTGTTCATTGTTCTGGTTACCTGTTTATTATCTGTCTATAAGCTCCAGGAGGTCCCATAAGGTCCATCTGCCTAATTGGCCTTGGTAACTTTCATATCTGTGCTTTGTAAAATGCCAGACCCATAACAGAAACTCAAAAACCTTGTTGAAAACACCAAAAGTTCAAATAAATTTGAGAGATGCTAGCTTAAACAAAGCTTAACAAGTTTCTTGCCTGTAGGAATCCTCAGAGCCTTAAAACACTGAGTTGTGTGTCAGCAGGAGGGGGATAAATACAGCATGCAGTGTGTCCTAAAATCATTTGGCCACAGAACATTTTTATTTTTATTTTTTCATGGAATTTTTTCCCCTTGGAACATCTTGTGCTCAACTAATGTCCCAAGGAATGCTCTTCAGAAAACACTGCTTTAAAGATTATCAGTGGGGGGAGTGTGTGCTGGGTTGGGGGGGGTGCTTGAGGGCTGAAACTTGGAACAAAGTGCCCAGTGTGCTAGGAGGGGCAGGGCTGGCATCCTCTGCCAGCACCACCAGCCATCCTGGTCAACATCTCTCCTCAAACATGCAGGCAGCCAACCTGGAGAGCTGTCACTTCCCACTTACCAACAAGCAGGAAACATTTTTTTAAAAGCTTCAGAAAAAAAAAAAGGAAGGGGGAAGATAAATACTTTCCCATTCTCTGAACTAATGTCAAATGACCTGGAAACGCTGCCTCTGGGAGCTGGAGCCACAGAACAAAGCAGCATTTCATCTTCCTCCTCTGACAGCTCAATTTCAGCAGCTACCGGGGAGGGTGGGCAAGCCCCCACCCCAGCCAGTCCCGAATGTCACTGTTTACAGTGAGATTCCCTTTGATAACACTCTCTGTAGATGGCAAGCTTGGAATTATTCTTCAGGCAAAGCAAACCCTGCATTCCTCTGACGAGGACCCTCTGCAGACTCTACAGACACAACCACAAAAGGGAAATGTGTTCTTTAACGAACAGGTGTTCATTCTTCCCCAATATAAATTCTAACACTCTGGCTTTGGCATAAATCATAAAAGTAGAAGGGCACTGGTGGTGGTGGGGAGTCTTTCTAAGGAATACATTTGGTCAAAAATTTCCCAACTCTCCACCCTCACTTCAGAAGAGCTACAACTAGGCACCTGCCTCCATAGCAGTGAAAAAGGTACAATGTTTTAAAATAACCTTGTTACAAAAATCTGAGACCCCCTCCATGTATCATTTGCATACAGCCCTCTTCCTCCAAACCAAGTTTCAAACCATGGGGATCAGCCCGCTTTAGCCACAGCTTGCTTTAGCTGGTTACATCTGCAAGGGCAGATACAGTTGGTTCACAGGCATGATCCCATCTGCTTAGGGGTTGCATTGTGGGTTTAGGAGGGCTTTCCTCAACCCCATCCTATATGTACTTTCACTGATCTGGGCTGATTTCTTGCTATGGATCCCGCTGTACACATTCACCGCCAGTGTGCCCAACACAGAAAAATAAAGGACCCAATGGAAGCCAGTATACCTCTGGCTTTGGGGTGGCTCTTCATGTCTATCCTACATCATGCTCATTCCCATATTACTAAGTCAGCGCTTACTCAACCACAAACCTTTGTTCCCTGTAGATGGCAAGGATAAAGGATAAAGTATTTTTATAAAGACACTTTGGGGATCCCTCTGTACCCTCTTTGGTTTAAACAGTGGTAACATGTCAGAAGCAAAGTAATTCTAGGGATTTCTTCTTTTCCTCCTTTATCCATGACCCATCCATCCAGCATCAAGTGCCCCCATGTCTGGCATTGTTCTACATACCGTTCTACCCAAGACCCATCTCAACAGCCGTACCCCACTCAACAAGCTCCTGAAATTGTAAATTAGACACACAATTTTACCAACAGCTTCAAAGGAGACTTTTTTTTTTTTTTTTTTTGGCCTGCAAATGAAGCCCCTCTCATGGACAGCATAGCCCAGGGCAAGCCCAACCCCAGAGAAACCAACATAAACACGCAGTCCTTTCTACTAATTCTATTCTGTCCACTGAATTGAAACCACCACGCTCCCAGTGAGGGAGATGGGGGGCAGCTGATGAAGGGACAGAGAGTACCACCCCAGGACCAGGCAAGAGGGGCTTCCACCCTGTGCTAAGAGCTTTTGAGAACCTACAAACGAAAGAGAAAATTATATGTCCACTGTATACAGTAAAGCTAGAAAAATAAAGAGCTCAAAAATGGCAAAAAAAAAAAAAAACCATGAAGTTCATTTATTAAAGATATGGGAGCACTTCTACCTTTTAGGATTTGGCTGTCAGGCTGGCCCAGCACAATCTGGGACTGTGAACATCCACTCTCGGGATGGATCTAACACTGTCCAGGGTCCAGGGAATCACATGGCTGCCCCGTGTCCTCGAAAGAGTCCTTGTAGAATTTTCAGAACAAGGAAGGGAAGTGCTTGTCAGAGAAAGCCACTCACCTTTAAGATGGATTTAAACCTCCAGAGGCAGCTTTACTCAAAACTAGAAGGGAAGCCGCCCTCAACTCTCAAGAGTCTAGAGGGGAAGTGAAGCGAGGGTGGCAAGAGAAAGTGCCCAGCAGGCGCAGACCAGGGGGTCAGTGCTTAGGAATCATAATGTGACCCAGGCACTTCCTCCACTGATGGTTCACACCAGATCTCTGAGCTCTGACTACGCAAGAGGCACAGTTTATCTCTGAGACGGCAGGCCAGAAATAAGACACCCACTGGGGTCCTTCTCATGGCCTAAGGGTTCCTGCTCTGCAGCTGTGGTTGCCAAGGGTCTATATGTGGATGTAAGGTTTTCTGGAAAGACCAGCCCTTCATTCTGAAATAATATGAGCCCCCCACATTTTGGTATAATGATGCTCTTTAAAAATAAATTAGGGGGATGAGACTGGCATATATATATTACTACATATAGAATAGATAACTGGCAAGGACCTGCTGTATAGCACAGGGAAATCCACTTAATATTCTGTAATAACCTATATGGGAAAGAATGAAGATATATATATATCATATATATATATATCATATATACATCATATATATATCATATGTATATATCATATATATATATAATGAACTGATTCACTTTGCTGTACACCTAAAACTAATACAACATTGCAAGTCAACTATACTCCAATAAAATTTTTTAAAGGGGGAAAAAAAGACATGAATAAAAAGGTATGAGTTTTTGTTGTTATTGATAATGTTTAAATTTTTTTTTTTTTGTCTTTTCAGGGCTGCACCCACAGCATATGGAGGTTCCCAGGCTAGGGGTCTAGTCGGAGCTGTAGCTGCCGGCCTACACCACAGCCACAGCAATGCTGGGTCCGAGCCATGTCTGCGACCTACACAGCTAAATAAACATCATTTATCTGACTGTCCTATCAGAATATAAATTCCACAGGACACATTTTTTTTTTGTCTGCTTTATTCACTAATATATTCAAAGTGCCTGGAATGGTACTTGCTATATAGTTGGTACTTAATATCTCAATAAATATTTTTAGATTTGTTTGGCGATATTAGCTCAGTGCCTTCAATTCTGTTTAATGCTACAGCTCATGGTAATGCTGGACCTTTTACCCACTGAGTGAGGCTAGGGATCAAACCTGTCACCTCATGGTTCCTAGTCGGATTCGTTTCTGCTGCGCCACGACAGGAACTCTGATAGTGTTTAAATTTTGATGCCCTTATTGGGAAAAATGAAACATCTTTTATCTGACTGTCCTATCAGAATACAAATTCCAAAGGGACAGATTTTTTTGGTCTGCTTTATTCGCTAATATATCCAAAGTGCCTAGAATGGTACTTGCTATATAGTTGGTACTTAATATCTCAATAAATATTTTTAGATTTGTTTGGCGATATTAGCTCAGTGACTTCAAGTCTGTTTAATGCTACAGGTCTAAAATAACATCTGGAAATAACATCATGTGAACTCATAACAGCCACCAGGTGCCCCTTCCTGCTCCTCCCACACAGAAATGCTGGCAGGATAGACAAGGAAACATGGGCTCATGGACTCTTGGCTTATTGACAGGAATACTTACAGCAGGTGCTGCAATTCAGTGCTCCTGAGATCTTAAGACTCAGTCCTACCTAGAGCCTCTCCCATGTAACCTCAGTCATTGGTTTCCACCAATGCTCCTTTCAAATGCTCCCACACATGGCCCCTCTCTCATCATGACACAGTCAGATCTGCAATAACCCATGTTCTGAAAATATGAATTTGTTCCAATGCGACTGATCCATTAGGGAGCAATTTGAGCATAACACATATTTTGCATTTGCTTATGCATGATTTTGTCTGCAAGAGAAACACGGGGTGAACGCAGAAAGCTATAACCAGCTGAACCGAGGCACTTAGGAGTATGCAAAGCACCTGTTTGTGTATGTGTGTGTGAGCACACACACACACATACACAAACTCAAACATGTACCAGCTACCTTAGTTCACTGCCCATGTTAGGAGCCACACCTGTGCACACCTGGAGTCACAAATTTCATCTGATTTTGGATAACCCTGCTTCTACCCGGCTCAGTAGCTAACAAACTGCACTCTTTCCAACACCCGCTTCTGACCAAACTCCAGGGTTTTTTTTCCCCAAGGTAAAGTGTGACATTAATTGTAGAATATGCATACTTCTTAACCACTGAACATGTATAAAACTGTGTTACTGTTGCGTTAAGTGTCTACCTATGTTAAATGTCTCACCAATAAAGTTTTTGCATGGTGTGCGCCAATCCCATTTTCCCCACACACTTTTACTCTGCAATTCTGCACAGCACAATAACTTATAGAAACACACGTGTCACATGATAGCTGAACTGACTGCATCATCTTCTATTTATCACATCTGCTTCTCTAAGCACTTTGCTGGCTAAGCCATTTCTTCTACCAAAGTATTTCCAAGTATTTAAAACCAAAAAGTGTAACTTTAACAAACAGAATCATCTACAAGGTACATTTTCTACACCTATTAACTTATCTGAATTCTGATACACTAAGATTTCCTTCTGATCAGTATGATCCCCCAGACCGTAGATGTGGGGGTGACCATAAGCAAACCCCGTTAACCAGTAGAGAGTTCACCCCAGTGGAGTGAACCAGCGGAGTTCACCCCAGGATGGACAGGAGATAGAGTAGGATAAGAAGACAGAGATGTCACGGAGCTGGAAAGATGGAGCTCCCCAGCTCTCCCCAACACTGACTGCATTTCAGTTCTTTGCCAACAATTTCTCCACTTGCTTAAGACCACCTCAGGAACAACCACCCATGAAGTGCATACAGAGGAAGAAGCAAATGCATTCAAGTTAACCCTTGAATGCTGGCTTCCTCTGGGAGACTCTCCCTTTTCAACAGAGGATCTACATAGCACTGCTTCGTGACCAGCATGGAGCAATTTCAGAAACCATGTTAAATGAAATCGCCCTTCAATTGCTATTAGTAAGAGACAATTTTCAGAAAGAAACTGCAAAGAGGAGGTGTGCAACGTGCATGGTGTTTCATTTGGCAGAAATGCCTGTGTGGCCCTTGCATCTTCTTGGCTGAGATCCCTGAGATTAGGTAAGAACAAGGCGTTTTAACTGAGAGAAGGTTTAATTTAGTGTTCAAGTGTACAGCTTGGTATGTATAAAGCATCATACTCAAGATACTAAAATATCCATCAGCCCCCAAGTTTTCTTTGTGCCCCATTGCAATTCCTCCTTCCCGCCCTTTCCCACCCCCACCCATCCCCAGGCAACCAGTGATCTGCTTTCTGTTCCCACAAATTACTTGGCATTCATTTGCATTTTTTAGAATTCCTATAAATGGGATCATATAGTATGTAGTCTGTTTCATCTGGTGTCTTTCATTCAGCATAAAGCTTTTGAGACTCATCTATGTCACTGCACATATAAATAGTTCATTCCTTTATACTGTGCATTAATATTGCCTTAGACGAATGACACAAATGTTGTTCCACCCACCTGTTGATAGACTTTTGGGTTGTTTCTAGGTTTTGGTGCTTACAAATTGCTTACAAATAAAGTCACCATGAACATTCATATATATGTCTTTGGGCATATGCTTTCCTTTCTCTTGGTTAAATACCTAGGAGTGGAACAGCTAAATCACATGGTAGGTGTATGTTTAATTAAGAAACTGCCAAGCTGTTTTCCAAAATAGTTACACCATTTTACATCCCATCAGCAGCATGTGAGAGTCCCAGGTTCTCCCCATCCTTGTCAAGACCTGGTTTGGCATCTTTTTTTTTAATTTCCCCAATATATTATTTTTTTTCTACTAAATAGCATGGTGACCCAGTTACACATACATGTATACATTCTTTTTTTCTCACATTATCATGCTCCATCATAAATGACTAGACATAGTTCCCAGTGCTACACAGCAGGATCTCATTGCTAATCCATTCCAAAGGCAAGAGTCTGCATCTATTAACCCCAAGCTCCCAGTCCACCCCACTCCCTCCCCCTCCCCCTTGGCAACCATAAGTCTTTCTCCAAGTCCATGATGTCCTTTTCTGTGGAAAGGTTCATTTGTGCCATATATTAGATTCCAGATATAAGTGTTATCATATGAGACTTTCATACTGAGTGAAGGAAGTCAGAAAGAGAAAGACAAATACCATATAATATCACTTATATCTGGCATCTTTTTAACTGTAGTCATTCTAATAGATATAGTGGTATTACACAGTACTTTTAATTTGTATTTCTCTAATGATGGATAATGTCAAATATGTTTTCATGTGATTACTTGCTGCATATATCTAATTTGAAGAAGCATCTGTCAAAATATTTTATCATTGTTTTATTACGTTTTCTTATTATGTCTTATCATTGAGTTTTGAGAGTTATTCATAGATTCTAAATACAAGTCCTTTATCAGATATACAATTTGCAAATACTTTCTCCCAGTCTGTGGCTTTTCATTATCTTAACAGTGTTTTTCAAAAAGCAGAGCTTTACATTTTGACTACGTTAAATTTATTAGTTTTTTACAAGTCATGGTTTTCTTTTGGTGTCACTTCTATGAAACCTTTGTCTAATCTATATCTAAGTCATATAGATTCTTCTCCTATGGTGTCTTCTAGAAGATCTACAGATGTAAGTTTTACATTTGGATATGAAATACAGTTTTTTGTTTGTTTGTTTGTTTTGCTTTGCTTTATAGGTCCACACCCATAGCATATGGAAGCTCCCAGGCTAGGGGTTGAATCAGAACTGCAGCAATGCAGGATCTGAGCCATGTCTGCGACCTTCAGCACAGCTCACGGCAATGCCAGATCCTTAACCCACTGAGCGAGGCCTGGGATCAAACCCACATCCTCAAGGATACTAGTTGGGTTAGTAACCCAACTGAGCTACAGCAGAAACTCCCATTTTCAGTTAATTTTTATATATCCTGGAAGGTATAGTTTGGAGTTCATTAGTTTGCAAGTGGTGATCCAATTGTCCTAGCATCATTTGTTGAAAAGACTAGTCTTTCTTTTTACTATTCCACTGATTTAATTATCAATCTTGAGGCCAAAACTACACTATCGATTATTATAACTTTATAATTAATCTCAAAATCACATTAATGTCAGCCTACCACGTCTGCTCTTTTTCAAAGCTGTTTTAGCTATTCTGTCTTTCATTTTACGTACAGATTTCAGAAATGGCTTGTCAACTTCTACCCAAAACTCACAAAACCTATTGAAAATGCAATTTGAATTGCATTGAGCCTGTCAATCGATTTGGGAAATTGCAACCATTAAAATATTCAGGTTTTTTGCTTTATAAACATTTCTCCATTTATTTAGGCCTTCATTAATTTCTCTTATCAATATTTTGTAGTTTTTGGTATACAGCGCTTATACAAATTTAGTCGAATTTACCACTAAGTATTCTACATTCTTTGATGCTATGTAATGGTGTTTTTACTTCAATATCCAGGTGTTCATTACTAGCATCTAAAAATACAACTTTTTTATTTTTTAAATTAATGTATAGTTGATTTACAGTGCTGTGCCACTTACTTCTGTACAGCAAAATGACTTAGTCATACAGAAATACACATTCTTTTTTAAAAATATTATTTTCCATCATGGTTTATTCCAGGAGGTTGGGTATGATTCCCTGTGCTGTACAGAAGGACCTCATTGCTTATCCATTCCAATGTAATAGTTTGCACCTACTAACCCCAAACTCACAGTCCATCCCACTCCCTCCCCCTTGGCAACCATACGTCTGTTCTCTGTGTCTGTGAGTCTGTATCTGTTTTGTTCATTTGTGCCTTATTTTATTTTATTTTTTGTTTTTTTAGGGCCTCACTTGTGGCACATGGAGGTTCCCAGGCTAGGGGTCAAATTGGAACTGTAGCCGTCAGCCTATGCCACAGCCACAGCAACTCCAGATCCAAGCCCCGTCTGTGACCTACACCACAGCTCAGGGCAATGCCAGATCCTTAACCCACTGAGCGAGGCCAGGGATTGAACCCGCAACCTCATGGTTGTTAGTCAGATTTGTTTCCACTGCCATAACGGGAACTCCCATTTATGCCCTGTTTTAGATTCCACATATAAGTGATAACACATGGTATTTGTCTTTTTCTTTCTGACTTACTTCCCTTAGTGTGATCATTTCTAGTTGCACAGAATTGCTTTCTGTATACTGATCTCATTGTCCTGCAACTTTTCTAAACTCATATGTTGGTTCTGCTAGAATTTCTTTGTCGATCTCCCTGCATTTTCTACATAGACCAATATGTCATCTACAGATAAACACTGTTGATTTGTTTCCAATGTAGATATCTTTTAGTTATTTCCAACAGAGGTGTCTTTTATTTAGTCCTCTCATCTAACTATAGTGACTTACTCCAAAATAGTATTGAAGGGATATGAGGAAAGCAGACATCCTTGATTATATCTGATCTTAGGGGGAAAGCATCCAGTCTTTCACTATTAAGTATGATGCTGGCTGGAAATGCTTCATCAATACCTTTTACAGGTTTCAGAAAGTATCTTCTATTCCCAATTCATTGAGGATTGTTTTGATTAGGAATGGATATTAGATTCTTTCCAATATTTTTTCTGTGTCCATTTATATGATCATATATCTTAACATCTTCTTTCTTAACACAGTGAAGTACATTGATTTGTATATGTTAAACCAACCAGCATATCCTAGGCACTCTTAGCTATGACACATTATCCTTTTAAAATATTGTTGGATTGGGCTTGCTAAAATTTTGTTTAAAAATATTTGTATCTATATACATGAGGTTCATTGGTCTGTAGTTTCCTTTTCTGGCTTTTTAGGTTTCGGTATCAGGGTAATGCAGGCCTCATAAAATAAATTAGTAAATATTCTCTACTCTTTCATTTTCTGAAGGAGCAGTTTTTGTAGAATTCATATTATTTTTTCCTATAATATTTGTTAGAATTTAAGAGTAAAGCCAGCTGGATCTGGAATTTTCTTTGTGGGAAGACTTTTAACTACAAATTGAATTGTGTAAAATAGAGCAATGCATAATCCGTTATCCAGTTCTTCTTGAGTGAGCTTCGGTAGTTTGTATTTTTGAAGGAATTTGTCCATTTCGTCTGTGTTGTTGAACTTATGTGCATAAAATCGTCATAATATACTCTTATTATAGTTCTTTTAATGGCTGCAGTCGCCGTATATGGAAGTTCCCAGGCCAGGGATTGCCTCTGAACTGCAGCTGTGACCTACACCACAGCTGCAGCAAGGCCGTGTCTTGCTACACCACAGCTGCAGCAAGGCCGTGTCCTGGCTATTGTCTTTTTTTTTTTCCAACTGTACAGCAAGGGGATCAATTTATCCTTACATGTATACATTTTTCCCCCCACCCTTTGTTCTGTTGCAATATGAGTATCTAGACAGTTCTCAATGCTACTCAGCAGGATCTCCTTGTAAATCTATTCTAAGTTGTGCCTGATAACCCTAAGCTCCCGATCCCTCCCACTCCCTCCCTCTCCCATCAGGCAGCCACAAGTCTATTTTCCAAGTCCATGATTTTCTTTTCTGAGGAAATGTTCATTTGTGCTGGATATTAGATTCCAGTTATAAGTGATATCATATGGTATTTGTCTTTGTCTTTCTGACTCATTCACTCAGTATGAGATTCTCTAGTTCCATCCATGTTGCTGCAAATGGCATTATGTCATTCTTTTTTATGGCTGAGTAGTATTCCATTGTGTATATATACCACATCTTCCTAATCCAATCATCTGTTGATGGACATTTGGGTTGTTTCCATGTCCTGGCTATTGTGAATAGTGCTGCAATGGACATGCAGGTGCATGTGTCTCTTTTAAGTAGAGTTTTGTCTGGATACATGCCCAAGAGTGGAATGCAATCGGATTCTTTTTTTTTTTTTTTTTGTCTTTTGTCTTTTGTCTTTTTGTCTTTTGTTGTTGTTGCTATTTCTTGGGCCGCTCCCGCGGCATATGGAGATTCCCAGGCTAGGGGTTGAATCGGAGCTGTAGCCACCGGCCTATGCCAGAGCCACAGCAACGCGGGATCCAAGCCGCGTCTGCAATCTACACCACAGCTCACGGCAACGCCGGATCGTTAACCCACTGAGCAAGGGCAGGGACCGAACCCGCAACCTCATGGTTCCTAGTCGGATTCGTTAACCACTGCGCCACGATGGGAACTCCGCAATCGGATTCTTAATCCACTGTGCCACAGCAGGAACTCCTATTTTCTTTTAATATCTGAATAATCTGTAGTACTGTCACCTCTCCTAATACTGTTAATTGGGATTTTTTTCTTGATCACTCTAGCTAGATGTTTCTTAACTCACTGATCTTGTCAAAGAACCAGAAATCAATTTCATTGGTTTTCTCTATTACTTTTCCATGTTCCATTTCATTCATTTTATTTTGGTGTTTATTATTTTCTTTCTTCTGCTTACTTGCTCTTCTCTTTCTAGCTTCCCAAGAGATCTTTCCTCTTGCCTAATAGAGGCATTTAGTGCTATAAACAACCCCTCCCAAGTATCTCTTTAAAAGTCTCACAAAATTTTGATTTGTCATATTTTCATTTTCACGCTATTCAACATATTTTATTATTTCTCCTTTTATTTCTTTTTCCACTCATGTGTTATTTAGAACGTGTTAAGGTCCAATACCTTAGAGTTTTCCAGAGCTCTTTTGCTGTTGATTTCTAATTTAATTCCATTGTGACCAAAGACCATACTTCGTATAACTTGAATCCTTTTCAATCTAATGAGTGGTTTTATGACCCAGAACACAATCTATTTTAGTAAATGTTCTGGGTGTTCTTAAAAAGGATATGCATTCTGTTGTTGCTGGGTGGAGGGCTCTACAATTAGGTTACACTGGTGGGTTATCTTGTTCGGGTCTTTTCTATCGTTATTGAATTTTTGTATACTCTTCATATCAATTATTACAAGGGGCATATTGGCATATCCAACTGTAATTAGGGATCTGACTATGGCTTGCAGTTGGATCAGCTTTGGACTATGTCTCCTTAGACGTCTATCAGTTTTGCCTTATGCATTTTAATCTCTGTTATTTGGTGCCTAGAAATTTAATATTGCTATGTCTTCCTGATGAACTGATCCCATCATTATAAAAAAAAAAAAACAACCCTTCTTTGTACCTGATAATAATCCATTTGAAATCTACTTTGTCTTTTTTTTTTTTTTTTTTTTGCTATTTCTTGGGCCGCTCCCACGGCATATGGAGATTCCCAGGCTAGGGGTCCAATCGGAGCTGTAGCCACCGGCCTACGCCAGAGCCACAGCAATGCGGGATCCGAGCGGCGTCTGCAACCTACACCACAGCTCACGGCAACGCCGGATCATTAACCCACTGAGCAAGGGCAGGGACCGAACCCGCAACCTCATGGTTCCTAGTCAGATTCATTAACCACTGCGCCACGTCGGGAACTCCTTTTTTTTTTTTTTTTGGTCTTTATTTTTGGTGTGAAATCTACTTTGATATTAATGTAATGGCGTTTTGTTATTGCTAGCATTCTGTATCTTATTCTATCCTTTTACTTTATTCTATTTGTATTCTAATATTTGAAGTACGTTTCTTATAGACTGCATATGGTTCAGGACTGTGTTTTTACCTAATCTGATAATCTCTGTCTTTTAAACAGGGTGTTTGGGGTCATCTATATTTATTGTGATTATTGGTATGTTTACTTCGAGTCTATCAATTTGCATTTGTTTTCTCCTAATTACATTTGTTCTATGTTCACTTTCCTTCTTTTTTCTGACTTCTTTTTGTTTGTTTTGCTGCCAAAAATACTTTGTATCGATTATTTTTAATGATTCCATTTTATCTTCTTTTTTGGCCTATCCATTATAACCCTTTGATTTTTTAATTTAATAATTTAATTTTTTACTTATTGTTTATTTTTATTTCCCCCAACACACTTTTTTTTCCCCACTGTACAGCATGGGGACCCAGTTACACATACACGTATTCATAATGTTTTCTCCCATTGTCATGCTCCGTTGTAAGTATCTAGACGTAGTTCTCAGGGCTACACAGCAGGATCTCATTGTTAATCCATTCCAAAAGCAAAAGTATAACCCCAAGCTCCCAGTCCATCCCACTGCCTCCCCCTCCTCCCAGGCAACCACAAGTCTATTCTCCAAGTCCATGATTTTCTTTTCTGTGGAAAGGTTCATTTGTGCCCTGTATTAGATGCCAGAAATGAGTGATATCAATGGTATTTGTCTTTCTCTTTCTGACTTACTTCACTCAGTATGAGAGTCTCTAGTTCCATCCATGTTGCTGCAAATGGCATTATTTCATTCTTTTTTATGGCTGAGTGGTTGATTCTTTTAATGCATCACAGTCTGCCTTCGAACGACATTATATGATTTCATGTATATTGAAAATCTTACACAAGTGTACTTCCATTTCTCTCCTCCTAGCCTTTGTATTATTGCTATCATATATTATACTATTACACATATTTTAATCACCATACCATGTTTATAGTGTTATATTTAAATACATTTTTAAAGTAACATATATTATCCATGTAGTTACTATTCCTGGTGTTTTTCATTCTTTTTTATAGATTCCCTATTTCCATCTGGTATCATTTCTTCTGTCTCAAGGACTCCCTAAAATATCTCATCTAGTGTGGATGTGCCAGTTATTAATTCTTTCAGCTTTCACATGAGAAAAAAGCACTTATTTTGCTCAATTTGAAGATTTTTTGCTAAGCATAAATTTTACTTTAATAGTTTTTTTTAACTTCAACATGTTAAATATTTTTTTCATACTACCCTTTTTTCACTTGCTTTGTTTCTGAGGAGAAATACGTTGTCACCCTGATCTTTGGCCCTCTGCAAGTAACCTATCCTTATTCTCTGGATGCTTTTACATCTTTCTATTTATCTATCTATCTCTGGGTTTGAGTGCTTAATCGTGATGTGCCTTAGTGCAGTTTTCTTCATTTCTCTTGTGCATGTTATTCATTGAGCTTCTTTGGGTCTCTGGATTTACGGTTTTCTCAAGTTTGGAAAGATTTTGGCCACTCTCTCCAAATATGTTGTTCCTATCTCTCCCTCTTTCTCATTCCTTTAGGGACTCCAATTACAAATATATTAAATTGCTTAACGTGGTCCCGCAGCCTTTGTATTATTGCTATCATGTATTCTACTATTACACCTATTATGGTTCTATGCTCACTTCCCCCGACCCCATGATTGTTTTTTTTCTCGGTGTGTTTCATTTTGTATAATTTTTATTGCTATGTTGTCCTGTTCCCTGATCATGTGTGTGTGTGATCTGCTATTATTAATCTGCCATTTATGCATTGACCATTAATACGTTTCTATCTCTAGAGCTTTGATTTTGGTCTCTTTTATATCTTCCATGTTTCTCTTTAATTTTTTTTTAAGTTATCCTTATATAGTACTTCTAACTTCTGTATATAAATTCTGTATTGGTTTCAGTCAATTGATTTTTCTCCTAATTTTAGGTTGTGTATTAAAGATATTTTATGTACTGATAGGGCTGGACATCTTTGTATTCTTATAAATATTCTTGAGCTTTGTGCTGGGATGCAGTTAAATTACTTGGAAATTGGTTATCCTTTCCAGCTTTAAGTTTAAGATTTGTTAGATGAGACCAAAGCCATATTCAGTCTAGGGCTAATTAATCCCCACTACTGAGGCAAAAATCTCCTAAGTACTTTACCCAATGTTTCATGAACTATGAGGTTTTCTACTCTGGCTGGTGGAAACAGGCATTATTCTGAGCCATGGATGAGCAGCGGGCACCATTCCCTCTAATCCTTATGAATGGCTCTGAAAGCAATTTTTAGCTGCCAGATTATGTTTTCTGGCATGGGTCACTGAGCCTTCTGGAACCCTGCCTTATCATCAATTAACATGGGTGGTCAAATATCAAATCATAGAACCTACAAAGAAATAAAGCATAATGGTGGCCTACTTACTCAAAGACTCATGAAACTAGTATTTCAAACTGACAGTTTGGGCTCTCCTTCCTAAAAAAAAATCAATGCATTTATAAGTATCAGTGGAAATGTTGAGTGGTCTTTTTGTCCACTCAAAATCTGTTCTTTCATTGTTTTCCTAGACTGAGATGCAAGATGGTTATATTCAGTAAAATCAATATCTGAGTTATTAAATTGAGATGACTACAAGCATTTCATGGATGATATGGAAGAGGAGGTGGAATTAAGCTATATAGAGTCAATTACTCTTGACAGACATTCCACATTCTGCATCTGACAGCTATCATCATGTCCATAAATTTGAAATAAGACTAGCCCCCAAGAGACTATGTTCTCTGGGCAATTTGAATAAAGTTAGTACACACTGATGGCAGTAGAAGAGTGGTGTTTTCACTTTTTTAAAAGATCCATGATCTTAACAGTAATGCTTGCTACAGAGCAGTAAACTAAGACAGAGGTCACCAAGTCTATCTCTTCAATTATGATTTTGTTTTAACCAAAATAGAACTCCTTGTTCCAGTAGCTGTTTAAACAAAATGCATAATTAGAGCAAGATATAAAAATTGCATAAATACCTAAGTAAAATGAGACATGTTATTCTTTAATCTAGTGCCTCGCATTTCAAATGTACATACCACCCAGGGATCACATAGGGATCTTCTTAAAAATGCAGATTCAGATTCAGTATGCACCTGAGATTCTGCATTCTAACAAACTCCCAGACAATGCTGATGCTGCTTGCTCATAGAGCCTTTCAGCAGCTGGGGTGTTTTAAATTCCAGCCCCAGATATTCTTACCTAGTAGATCTAAAATCAGGAGTACCTATTGTGGTGCAGCAGGTTAAGAATCCAACTGCAGTGGCTTGGGTCATTGAGGAGGCATGGGTTTAATCTCCAGCCAGTGCAGTGCGTTAAAAATCTAGCATGGTGACGTAGGTCACTGCTGCAGCTTGGATTCAAGCCTTGGCCCAGGAATTTCCATATGCTGTGGGTGCAGCCATAGGGGGAAAAAAATTCAGTTGGACTTTTGGAGTTTCCACTGTGGTGCAGTGGGTTAGGAATCTGACTGCAGCAGTTGCAGCTGTGGCTCTGATTCAATCCCAGGCCCGGGAAATTCCATATGCCACGGGTGCAGCCATAAAATTTTTTAAAAATAAAAACTAGAATAAAATAAAGCCCAGATCTCTGGATTTCTAACAAACTCTTCAGAAGATTAAGACACAAGTTGTTTCATGAACCACAATATGAGAAATGCCACTCTTGTACAATTACTGGATTTCTTGGATTTCATTAAAGCATTCAATTTCAGCTTCAACCAGATGTCTCCATAGAGAAATATGCAATATTCCTAAAACTTAGTTTGTAATACTAAGAGGAAATCAGTGACACATCAAACCAGCGGGCAAATCAATGAAAGTGTGGTCAAATAAATTGGGGAAATTTTGGCTACTTTGTCCCACTTTTGGTACTTCATAATATGCATCGTCTCTGAAAGTTCTGTAGTTTTAATAAAAGCAGTTTTAAATTATTTATGCCAATCGTCCACCTCCCTTCTCCTGTGCATAGCTTAACAACCTACAGGCTAGAGTCAAGAGTTTGGAGAATTTTATGCTCAAGGGAATGAGCAAATATTTTAGAGTGCCAAATGATGTCTAAGACTGTAGATCTTTTTGATTTTAAAAAAATGCATCTCAGTATGGAGATTCCTCAGAAAACTCAACATAGAACTACCATTTGATCCAGCAATCCCACTCCTGGGCATCTATCCAGAGAAAACCACGACTCGCAAAGACATATGTACTCCGATGTTCATTGCAGCACTATTTACAATAGCCAAAACATGGACACAACCTAAATGTCCATCGACAGAGGAGTGGACCAAGAAGATGTGGTCCATATACACAATGGAATATTACTCAGCCATCAAAAAGAATGAAATACCAGCATTTTTAGCAACATGGATGGACCTAGAAACTATCATGCTAAGTGAAGTCAGCCATGCAATGAGCCACCAACATCCAATGCTTTCGCTGACATGTGGAATCTGAAAAAAGGACAGACTGAACTTCTTTGCAGAACAGATGCTGACTCACAGACATTGAAAAACTTATGGTCTCCAGAGGAGACAGTTTGGGGGGTGGGGGGATGTGCTTGGGCTGTGGGATGGAAATCCTGTGAAATTAGATTGTTATGATCATTATACAACTACAGATGTGATAAATTCATTTGAGTAATAAAAAAAATTTTTTTAAATGCTTCTGTTTCTTTTGTTTTCCTACTCAGCATTCTTGTTTTTTAACTTCTTCATACTTACCTGTGTCCTAGCTTTAGAACAACAATTGCCCTCCAGTCAAGACGATTGGCAGAAATCAGAACAGAGAAAAATCTGTGAAGTAATATAATACTCTGATCTTGGTTAAATGCTAAAATGTACTTTTTATCATTAAAAATAATTTTACCCCTTTTAAGCCAAAATCCTCCTTGAAAAATGCATAAAATGCTTATTTGCCTCTTACATGTTAAATTCCTAAATTCCCTGATGATCAAAATGAATTAAGTCCTTTAAAAAAATTCTGTGTCACTTTTGTAATCATAAATCCAGGTTGTAAGATCCTAATGTTTGAAAAATATATCTAAGCAGAAATCAAAGTTTATTTTTAGTTTCTTTTTCATTGTCCAACAAAATATATAATTTGGAGGGGGGAAATGGAAAAATGAAAGAAAATTCTCATAATCCCCTCATACTTGCAAATCAATTGTTTCCACCTCACCCTTAAACAAGATTTAAGAACAAAGAAGCAGGGATATGAAGTTATTCCCCCACATTCTTCCTCAGAGATGAAGTCCAGGTCCTTATGCACTTTGCAGCATCCCCAGGGCCTCCCCTAGACCCATTCTCTCCCATCACTTCCTGCTGTTACTCTGAACCAACCTCATTCCTATAATCACAACGAAGTGAATTTTACTGACTCAAATGAGGAAGGAAACAGAGCCCCCGGTAAGGAAGGAAACCTTACCAATGCCTTGATTTCAACCCAGTAAGACCGGTGTCAGACTTCTGATCTAAAGAACCGTGGGATGATAAAAAGTGTTTTCTTTTAACCTACAAAATTTGTGGTAATCTGTTAGAGCAGAAATAGAAAAATAATACAGATTTGGGTACCTAAAAGAGAAATGCTACTATAACACATCTGAAAAATGTGGAAGTGGCTTTGGAATTGGGCAATGAGTAGAGACCAGAAGAATTTTAAGGACCATGACAGAAGTAGACTAGATCACCTTGAACAGTATTAGTACAAATACGGATGTCAAAGACTCTGTTGGTGGGGGCTCAGAAGGAAGTGAGAAACATTACAGGAAAACCCAAATTGCCTTAGAAAATACCTAAGCCAAGAAGAACAGACTTGTGGTAGAAATATCATTGCAGCACTATTCACAATAGCCAAGACAGGGAAACAGCCTAAATGTCCATTGACAGATGATTGGATTAAGCAGAAGTGGTATATATACACAATGGAATACTACTCAGCCATAAAAAAGAACCAAATAATGCCATTTGCAGCAACATGGATGCAACTAGAGACTCTCATACTGAGTGAAGCAAGTCAGAAAGAGAAAGACAAATACCATACGATAGCACTTATATCTGGAATCTAATATGTGGCACAAATGAATCTTTCCACAGAAAAGAAAATCATGGACTTGAGAAATAGACTTGTAGTTGCCAAGGGGGAGGGGGAGGGAGTGGGATGGACTGGGAATTTGGGGTTAATAGATGCAGACTATTGCCTTTGGAATGGATATGCAATGAGATCCTGCTATATAGCACTAGGAACTATGTCTAGTCACTTATGACAGAACATGATAATGTGAGAAAAAAGAATGTGTACTTGTATGTTTAACTGGGTCACCATGCTGTACAGTAGAAAATGGACAGAACACTGTAAACCAGCTATAATGAAAAAAATAAAAATAAAAATTGTTTTTCATAAAAAAAGAAATATGGGCATTAAAGATGCTACCAGTGGGTACTCAGAAAGAAGTGAGTAACATATTATTGAAAACTGGGCATAAGATGTTATATGGTGACAGAAAGTTTAGCAGAATGTTTTCTGCAGTTTTGTGGCAAGTAGAACTTATAAGCAACAACCTTGGATATTAATACCCTATTTCCAAACAAAGTGTTCAAGTCACAACCTGATTTTTTCTTAATGCTTATTGTAAAATACACAAGAAGAGAAATAAGTTGAGGGGGGGAAATGATTTTTTAAAAAAGCAGGACTAGATGATGTGGGAACTTCTAATCTAAATATATGCTAAAATTAAAAGATTCGCACACAGGAAAGGGCACACTGGAGAAAAAAAATTAAAGGTGTGGCTGTGTAACATTTTGCTAATTCAGCAGGAAGTTCAAATTTTCAAGTTTGAAAAATTCAGTCAAAAAAGGCTCTTTGGAGAGATTTAGAGTGTGACTCATAGGCCCCTTTGGCCATCTCAGCAGAAGCCAAAATTAGAGATTATCTTTAAAATATCTATGAAAAAGGCTCTTATCTAACATGGTGAATCCTGGTGACAAACAAAGTTCTTAAGAAATGTGTATCGGCAGAAACACTGTCAGCGTGGACTGAGAGGAGAGTATAAAATGAAAAAGACCGTCAGTCCTCCAAATTCTATAGTCAAGAAGCATGCTGATAAAACTCTTCAAGGGTTGGACTGGGAGTTTGTGGTTAGCAGCTGCAAACTATTGCATACAGAATGGATAAACAACAAGGTCCACTCTATAGCACAGGGAACTATATTCAATCTCTTGTGATAAACCATAATGGAAAAGAATATGGAAAAGAATATATGCACATGTGTAACTGAATCACACCGCCATATAGCAGAAATTAACACAACCTTGTAAATCAACTATACCTCAATGAAATAAATTTTTAAAAAATGGTTCAATTGCAAAATACATGATACCTTTCATAAAAAAGGAAGGATGATACAGGACAGATCCATGAACCTTGAAGGCAGAGATATAACTAGAGGATTATTGCTGGGGCTCAAAACCTTATAGAATTCTCTTGGTTGGTTTTATAAATTGTCTAGGTTTAGGGACTCCTTTTGACCGTCCATTTTTCTCCCCTTCTGAACCAGAATGCCTACAGCTATTATCCCATGCCTGCCCACCAGTGTATTTTGGGAGCAGATAACTTCTTTCTATAGTTTCACAAGTCCACAGACAGAAAGGAATTGTGTCCCAGGATGGATCATATTCATAGACTCCCAACACCGAATTTGGAAAATTTAGATGAGCTGATGAGATTTTGAACTTCGAGTTTATGAGCTGCCCAATACAGTAGCCACTAGCCACACTTAAAATGTGGCTAGCATGACTATGGAATGGGATGTTTAATTTTATTTAATTTAAATTACCTGCATAAATTTAAGTAGCTGCACATGGCTAGTGGTTACCACAGCTCTATAACTGATTTCTTTTTTGTCTCCCCTCAAAAATCCTATGAGAATAGGTATTTTCATCTATTTTCCTCACTGTGGTTTCCCAGGCATGTAGACATGGCTCATGCTAAGCTCTCAATAAATATTTTGAATGAATAAATGGATGTTTATTCCACTATACTGAACATTTGTCATTCTCTGTCGCTGCAAAGCATCTGCAGCCTCCTTCTTGTGCGGAAGAAATCCCATCCTTTTGTGACTAGTTCAACGGTGTGACTTTAGGCAATGATCCTGGCTACCTGGCCTCTGGCTGTGTGGGCTCCTCGTCACTGTCTCAGGAGTCAGGGTGTTCCTCAAGTCATCCTCAGTCACTTTCTGTCTCCTGCGTCTATGAACTCTAATGAGAAGCCCTGCTCACCTCACCTTAGGAGAAAGTAACTCAACTCCATTGCCAAGCCACACTGTAACCCAAAACAAACACACCAACAAACAGCACAGACCACAGCATACCCGGCGAGTTAATCACTCTGATGGGTTCAGAATTTCCCCAGTAACCTTGAAACACATTCCACACGGTCGTTTTACAAGGCCGATTAATCTAATTGATTTCCAGAATTAGGATCTTCGAGAACCCAGTTATTTTAAAATCAATCTTCATCAGGACTTGATAATACCTCATCCATGCTGAGGTGGCTACCAGGGCCCAGGCGGGATTTCAGCCAAGCCTCTATCTGAAGTTGTCATGGAATCTGCTCAGACCTTAAATGCTGTGTTCATCTCCGGAACACACACAAGCACATGAGCCACCAACAGAAAAATGTGTTTTTAAGCAGGGAGCCTCTCTCTGTCCGTCTGCAGCAGCTCACCGTCACTTCCCCAGAAACATTATCCACACCAAAGGATAATTCTCATCACCACCATCAAGAGTATTTATTAAGGCATATTTCCTCTTGGAATTGGCTTGGCAGCTATCATAAGCCCGTTTAAAACATAACGCTTGCTTCTCAAAGCATTAGTGTTCAATCTCTGCAATTCTGCTTGACATTTCAGAACTGAGGCGTGCAAAGGAGGGTCTATGAACTGCCTTTGTGCACTGGTTCAAAGTCGCCAGCCTCTGGCCTGGGATAAAGAGTGTTTACCTACCTTCTAAATGCATCTCTCTTCCTCTCTGCCTCCTTCTCCTACCTGCTATGAGAAATACTGCTTTCTTCTGCTCCATTCACCTTTGCTGCACTTTCAGAGGCAAAACAAGAAAAATCCTGAAGTACTGCATTTGAAGAAATGTGTTTTCTTATAAACTCATTGCAACACAAACTTTAAAAAAAATAGGAGGATATAATTTATTTATATGCTTAACTCCTCAGCATCACTATTGATGACCTGGGAAGCACTTAAAAACACTGATTCCAGGTAACCATCCCAGGTTGTCCATATCAAGGTCTCCAGATAGAAAAGGAGGGGCAGAATCCACTCAGAGGCTGGGAATACACTGCATAGACTTCACAATCCTGCCTAGAGCTGCCTTTGCCTGCGCCACCACCCACCAACCCAATTCACCCTGATCCAGGAGGTGCCTCAATGAAATAGGATTCCTGGGTAGAGCCCTTGATAAAGCATTGATCTCAGGCCATGTTTGAGCCAGCAAGCTCAGAACATGAGTGGAAAATTCACGTAATTGTGAAGAATTTTTACTTTGGCTACAATTCAGTGACTTATTCATTCAGCTAGTCCATTGCCTACTCTGGGCCATACTCTTCAGATTTGTTCCCAAAAGCCCTGCTCCTTAATCTTTAGATGTGTCTGAGTTGCCTGGGGTCCTTGTTAAAACGCAGGTTCTGATCAGTAAGCCTGGAACAGGGTTTGCGATTCTGCATTTCTAACAAGCTCCCAGGTGAACTACTGAGTAGGAAGACCTCAAGGAACTTACAACCTAGAACAGCAGTTCTCAGCTAAGGGTTAATTTTGCTCCCCTCACCCCACCAAGAACATTTTGCAGTATCCAGAGACATCTTCAGTTGTCACGGCTAGAGGAAGAGAGTGCTCCTGGTATATAGCAGGTAGGGATCTCTCTCAATATCCCACAAGGCGCAAGACAGCCCCCACCACAAAGAACTGTCTAGCACCACATGTCGATAGTGCCAAGGCTGAGAAACACTGCTCACTCACAAACAGCTCGCTGTGTCTCTGTAACCTAGCTCCACCACCAGAAATGAGACTCCCTAAAAGCTACCTATTTGATGAGCTCGCACACTGTACCAGGCAAACTTTAAGCACCTTAAATACATTGATTCATTTAATCCTCACAACAACCCCTAAAGGTATGTGGTATGATTAGTCCTATTGCACAGGTGAGAAAACTTGAGATGTTAAGACACATGACCAAGGTCACCAGCTAGGACGGAGCAGAGCCAAGACTCAAACACAGTTCTCTCTCTTTTTTTTTTTTTCTTTTTAGGGCCACATCCATGGCAAATGGAAGTTCCCAGGCGAATGGTCAAATCAGAGCTGTAGCCACCAGCCTATACCACAGACAGAGCAACACTGGATCCGGGCCTCATCAGTGACCTACACCACAGCTTGCAGCAACACTGGATCCTTCACCCACTCAGGGAGGCCAAGCATCCCCATGGACATGAGTTGGGTTCTTAACCCAATGAGCCACAACAGGAACTCCTCAAACACAAAGCCCCTCGTCATCATCCCATGCCAAAAGGTACTTAAGGAGTGAATTAAATAGTGAGGTAAGGAAATAAACTAATTGTGAGCTCCCAACCCTCTTCCTCCATACTTCAGAGATCTATTACCACAAAGACAAATGTTAACCAAGATAAAATCCCAGCCTTTCTCTTCTCTGCCCCTTTGCTGGAGACACAGCTCACCCCAAAAAGCCCACAGTATGTGGATTAATAGGCTCCTGCCCACTAGACCACAGTGTGTTTCTTGCACACGGTGGGGAACTCCTGCTCCGAGCATGCTCTGATATTCCCTGCCCCTTAAATCCTTTTTCCTGGGCCACTTGGACA
Organism: Sus scrofa; assembly: GCF_054392235.1. Classification (NCBI taxonomy): domain Eukaryota; kingdom Metazoa; phylum Chordata; class Mammalia; order Artiodactyla; family Suidae; genus Sus; species Sus scrofa. Next base: position 43,384,676 of record NC_139385.1, read on the forward strand.
GTAATTTTAAAAGATATATCCCTTACAGCAGCGGTGCTCAACTGAAGCCATGGTGCCTCCCAAGGGACACTTGATGATGTTTAGAGACAGTTTGGGTGTCACAGCTTGGGACAGGAGGGTAAGCTATTAGCACGTAGTGGATAGAGGCCACATACGCTTCTCAATATCCTACAAATGCACAGGACAGCCCCCCACAGCAAAGAATCCCTGGAACTGAAATGGCAATCATGTTGACGTTAAGAAATCCTTCTGTAGAGAAAAATTTCTACTGAGCACCAATATTTAGAGCATGGAGGTGCTACAGGGTAGTGGGGTCTTTGGCACAAGCAAGAGACCCAGGGGAGGGTACACAGTGGTCACTCTGGTGCGTTCAACTAGACTAAATCAAGTTTTAGGGTAATAGTTGGAAAATTAGAGAATTAGGGATCAAGCAGGGCTAAGCCTATAAAGAAACAAAGAACTGCTGAGGGAATATGCAGGACGACACACTGCACTGCCCTACAATTCTGTGCCTTTTAGGCAGTAAGTGCCATATGAACAGCTCTCTGATCTTCCCTGTTCTCAGCACAGAGCCTGACCCAAAGTAAGTGTGCAACTCATATTCATGGGATGAAGGACTCACTCGGGCTTGCTTCTTACAAAGGCAGGTTTCATACCCCAGACCTACTGAGTCAGACTTTCTAGGGTGGAGCCCAGGACTCCACATTTCCTATACACTCCAAGGAAAACGGACAGCCCCTATAGCTTCAGGACTCTGGCAAAGGGGAACATCTCTTTGATCTCCATCAAGGAAGCTCATGGGAATGTCTGTAGCTGGAGAACCTTAGGACCCAGAAGGACAGCCTTGGGCACATACACTGTACTTAAACACGTTGAAATCATGTATTATTTAATCAGAAATAGGTCCTCCAGGATGACTAAATCCACACAGTAAATAGGTGTTTGGAAAGCTCAGCACCCATTAGTGGTATGTAATGACTATGAGGGCACTATTAGATGCTCCGAAGGGCTGTTTGAACATCCTGACAGGCAATTTAGAGCCGTAAAATCTCCCATAAAGGTAGAAGTCACTGTGCTGGCTCTCAAGGGAGCCTCTATGTTTTACAATTAAACTGATACCTAATATTTTCTTGGATAAACCCACTTTGTTACCTGGGCTATCAGAGATAAAACCCAAAGGCTCATGATAGTGGCTTCTCATATAGAGGGCCTTTCAAAGCTCCTCAAATACTAAGTTTGAGGGTTTCAGGAGAGATCAGGAGCTACATACAGGGACCATGACTACTGCAGTCTCTCACCTGTCTGCTGCTCACACTCAGGACCAAGACCTCCCCAACCCATACCCTGCCTGCCAGTGAGAAGAAGGGGAGAAGAGAAGATGATAGGCACTGTACGAGGGAGGTACAACACTAGAGGCTGGAATGAACAAGCCCCTACATTTATAATGGCTCGAACACAATAGAAAAATATTTATTGCTCACGTTAAGTTCAAAACAACTGTTCTAGGTCAGAGAAAAGCTCTTCTCTAGCGGTGATGCAGAGATCTGGGCACTTTCCATCTCTCCATCACCACGTCCGACATGTGGCTCCTAAGATTGTCAGTCTCATCTGCATCCAGCCAGCAGAAGATGAAAGAGCATGGAGGATGCCATGTGGGATGGTTGTGGACTCCATTTCCCAGCCTCCCTTGCAGTTGGCTGTGATCATGTGACTGAGTTCTAGCCAATGAAATGTGAGCAGAAGCATTAGGGTCCAGTTTGGACCCATGAAGGGGAAATGGATTTGAAATAAAGATCTGTTCTCTTTCCCATTCATACATCTATGTAACCCAACCCAGCTTATCATGTGTAACAAAGACAATGATAATTATGACAGTAGCCATAATGATGATGACAATAATAATGGCATTAAGCAGACATTCCTCAGCTCCTCACCCAGTGTCCACTCTGATATGGGGGTTACTCCTCCCCACTTCTCTGACAATTTGGTTCTGATAGGGTTGTCTTCCTTTGAACCCAAGAGATAGTCATGTGACCCAGGCCTCCTGGAGAAAATGGTTCAAAAATGGGCACATGGGGAGTTCCCATCACAACTCAGTGGAAATGAATCTGACTAGCATCCATGAGGACGCAGGTTCAATCCCTGGCTTTGCTCAGTGGGTTAAGGATCCGGGTTTGCCATGAGCTATGGTATAGGTCTAAGACACAGCAGGGATCCTGTGCTGCTGTGACTGTGGCATAGGCAGGTGGCTACAGCTCCAATTCAACCCCCAGCATGGGAATCTCCAGATGTCATGGGTGAGGCCCTAAAAAGATTAAAGGAAGGAGAGAGAGAGAGAGAGAGAGAGAGAGAGAGAGAGAGAAAGAAAGAAAGAAAGAAAGAAAGAAAGAAAGAAAGAAAGGGCGCAAGATCTGAAGTAGGATGGTCAGAAGTAATGAGTCTTGGCTTGGGGCCTCTGTCTGTGTTGTTGAGGAGATAAACTTGGTCACACCTGACAAAAGGGGCCTTGAATGCCCAGAACTCACCATGCTGAAGTCAGAGCTCAAAGGAAGAAAGAACCACTGAATCCAACCAAGCCTCATGCTTCAATTTACCATCAGATTTTCCAGTTATTGGGCCATCGAATTCCCTTTAAAAACTGGGGAGAGTCAAGTTTCTGTTGTAATTACTGAAAGATGCCCCACTGACATTGTGCTAGCTGTCATTTACCCCTTTAATTCTCCCAGAATCCCCATGAAGGACTGCTGTTATTATTCCACTTCCCAGATGAGGAAGCTGAGGCTTGGAGAGCCTAGTCAATGCACCCAAGGTCACACACTCCATCAGATTTCTATCCAAGCAGTCTTATGTCAAAGCCCACACTTCTACACATAATGATACACATGCTCTCCAAATGTTTTATGATTAGTGCACAGCAGGCACTTGGCCATAGGTTTGGTAAGATGTACGTTTATCTTGGGGGTGACAGAGGGATACAATAGGGGTGAACTGTTCAGACTCTGCAATCAAACAGACCTGGGTTTGCATGACAGTTCTGCTCCCTTAGCTGTACAACTTGGAAAAATTACCCAGCCCCTCTGAGCCTCATAGAAGGGAGAGGAAAGAGTTCCTGTTGCTTAAGTTTGCTGCCAGGACATGAAAGACTCTGGAAACTAGGGACAACTGAAACTTCCTCCTAAAATGTTAATGATAAAATCAACACACAAATATTAAGACAGAGAGAGAGGCAAGGTCACCCAGAGCCAGAGCAGCTTAAAAGTCATGTCATTTAGTTGGATCTACCCTGTGGCTTCAGCCCCCCTGAAGGCAGATAGGGGCCTGAACAACCAAGGAGACTGAGAAAAAAGGAAAAAGAGGAACTGGCAGCATCCACTTGTGCACTGCCTTGGGGTCAGTGTGCTCCACTTGTGACCCCTTGTCCACTCTCAGAACTGGGCCCACCCACATTGTGGCACCAACTATCATGGTCCCCAAGCATCAGTCTTGACACCTATTCCCCTCTCTCTGCAGTCATGCTTCCCAAGCAAACTTCACATGACAGTTTAGTTTACATGAGGGATGTCTTCAAGGGAAGAGACAAGCTTTAGACCTCTTATGTCTTGCCAAATATTAACATTAAAAAGTCAGCACTTAGGGAGTTCCCATCGTGGCTCCAGTGCTGATGAAACTGATTAGCATCCATGAGGAGGAAGGTTTGATCCCTGGTCTTGCTTAGTGGGTTAAGGATCTAGTGTCATCACAAGCTGTGGTGGAGGTCGCAGAAGCAACTCAGATCTAGCATTGATATGGCTATGGTGTAGACCAGCAGCCACAGCTCTGATTCAACCCCTAGCCTGGAAGCTTCCATATGCTGCAGGTGTGACCCTAAAAAGACAAGAAATAAATAAACAATTAAAAATAAATAAAAGTAAAAAGTCGCTAATACCATGCTACTAAAAAAACCGAGTCAATGAGGAGTCAAGAAGGAAATTTAAAAATACCTCTAGATAAATGATAATGAAGACATAACCACTCAAAATCTACAGGGTGCTACAAAAGCAGTGCTCAGAGGGAAATTCATAGTAATACAGGCCTTCCTCAAAAAAGAAGAAAAATCTCAAATTGATAACCTAACCCACCACCTAAATGAATTAGAAAAAGAAGAACAAATAAAACCTAAAGTCAGCAGAAGGAAGGAAATCATAAAGATCAGAGAGGAAATCAATAAAATAGAGCTTCAAAAAACAATAGAAAAAAATCAATAAAACCAAGAGCTGGTTCTTTGAAAAGGTAAACAAAATTGACAAACCTCCAGCCAGACTCACCAAAATAAACAAAACCCAAATAAACAAAATAAGAAATTAAAAAGGAGAAATCGCAACAGATACTGCAGAAATGCAAAGAACCATAAGAGAATACTATGAACAATTGTATGCCAACAAATTTGACAATGTAAAACTTTCTAGAGACTTGCAGCCTGCCAAAACTGAATCAAGAAGAAACAGATCAACTGAACAGACTGATCACTAGAAATGAAATTGAATATGTAATAAAAACACTCACTACAAATAGAAGTCCAGGACCAGGGGAATTCCCATCGTGGCATAGCAGAAATGAATATGACTAGTAACCATGAGGTTGTGGGTTCAACCCCTGGCTTCACTCAGTGGGTTAAGGAGCTGGCATTGCCATGAGCTGTAGTGTAGGTTGCAGATGCAGCTCAGATCTGGCATTGCTGTGGCTGTGGTGTAGGCTGGCAACTACAGCTCTGATTTGACTCCTAGCCTAGGAACCTACATACACCATGGGTGTGGCCCTAAAAAAAAAAAAAAAAGTCCTGGACCAGATGGCTTCACAGGCGAAATTCTACCAAACATACAAAGAGGAAATTATACCCATCTTCCTTAAAATTTTCCAAAAGGTTGAAGAAGAATGAACACTCCCAAAGATATTTTATGATACCACCATCACCCTAATACCAAAACCAGACAAAGATACCACCAAGAAAGGAAACTATAGGCCAATACCTTTGATGAATAGAGATGCAAAAACTCTCAACTAAATTTTAGCCAACCAAATCCAACAATATATAAAAAAGATCATACACCACGACCAAGTGGGATTCATCCCAGGTTCACAAGGATGGTCCAACATATGCAAATCAATCCATGTCATACACCACATTAACAAAAGAAAAGGTCAAAACCACACAATCATCTCAATAGATGCAGAAATAGCATTTGACAAAGTCCAACATCCATTCATGAAAAAAATTCTTAACAAAGTGGGTATAGAGGGAACATACCTTAATGTAATAAAAGCCACTTACAACAAACACGCAGCAAATATAATACTCAATGGAGAAAAGCTGAAAGCCTTCCCACTAAAATCTGGAACAAGTCTATTCTCCAAGTCCATGATTTTCTTTTCTGTGGAAAGTTTCATTTGTTCTGGGATGGATTGGGAGCTTGGGGTTAATAGATGCAAACTATTGCCTTTGGAATGGATTAGCAGCTAGAGCCTGCTGTGTAGCACTGGGAACTATGTCTAGTCACTTATGATGGAGCATGATAATGTGAGAAAAAAGAATGTATACGTGTATGTGTAACTGGGACACCATGCTGTCCAGTAGAGGAAAAAAAATGTATTGGGGAAATAAAGTTGTATATTTTAGTCTATGTAAATTACAGCTTGCTGTGAAAATAAATTTTAAGGAATTTTTAAAATAAATAAATTAATTAATTAAATTAAATCTGGAATACGATAAGGATGCCCACTCTCACCACTGTTATTCAACATAGTATTGGAATTTCTAGACACAGCAATCAGACAAACAAAAGAAATAAAAGGTTTCCAAATTGGAAGAGAAGAAGTAAACTGTCACTCTATGCAGATGACATGATAATATAAAGAAAACCCTAAGGACTCAACCCCAAAACTACTCGAACTGATCAACGAATACAGCAAAGTAGCAGGATATGAGATTGACATTCAGAAATCAGTCACATTTCTGTATACTAACAATGAAATATTAGAAAAGGAATATAAAAATACAATATCTTTTAAAATTGCACCCTCCCAAAAAAATCATATACCTGGGAATAAGCCTGACAAAGGAAGTGAAAGATTTGTATGCTGAAAACTATAAAACATTAATCAAGGAAATTAAAGAGGACATAAAGAAATGGAAAGATATTCCATGTTTTGGGGTTGGAAAAATTAATATTGTAAAAATGGCCACATTACCCAAAGCAATCTACAGATTCAATGCAATCCCTATCAAATTACCCATGACATTTTTCAAAGAACTAGAACAAACAATCCAAAAATTTATATGGAACCACAAAAGACCCAAAATTGCCAAAGCAATCCTGAGGGACAAAAACCAAGCAGGAGGCATAACTGTCCCAGACTTCAGGCATTATTAAAAAGCCACAGTAACCAAGACAGTGTGGTACTGGTACCAAAACAGACATACAGACCAATGGAACAGAATAGAGAACCCAGAAATAAATCCAAACACCTACAGTCAATTAATCTTTGACAAAAGAGGCAAGAATATAAAAAGCAAAAAGAGTCTTTTCAGCAAGTGATGCTGGGAAAACTGGACAGCCACAGGTAAATCAATGAAACTGGAACACACCCTCACACCATGCACAAAAATAAACTCAAAATGGCTTAAAAGAGTGAAATGTAAGACAAGACACCATCAAACTCCTAGAAGAGAACATAGGCAGAACATTCTCTGACATCAACTTTATAAATGTTTTTTCGGGTCAGTCTCCCAAAGCAGCAGAAATAAAAGCAAAAATAAATCAGTGGGACTTAATCAAACTGACAAGTTTTGCACAGCAAATGAAATCATAAAAAAAAAAAAGACAACTTACTGAATGGGAGAAATTAGTTTCAAATGATGCAACGGACAAGGGCTTAATCTCTAAAATATACAAACAGGAGTTCCCGTCGTGGCGCAGTGGTTAACGAATCCGACTAGGAACCATGAGGTTGCGGATTCGGTCCCTGCCCTTGCTCGGTGGGTTAACGATCCGGCGTTGCCGTGAGCTGTGGTGTAGGTTGCAGACACGGCTCGGATCCCGCGTTGCTGTGGCTCTGGCGTAGGCTGGTGCCTACAGCTCCGATTGGACCCCTAGCCTGGGAACCTCCATATGCCGCGGGAGCGGCCCAAGAAATAGCAACAACAACAACAAAAGACAAAAGACAAAAAAATAAAAATAAAAAAATAAAAAAATAAAATAAAATATACAAACAACTTACACAATTCAACAGCAAAAAAGCCAACAACCCAATTGAAAAATGGGCAAAAGACATGAATAGACATTCCTCCAAAGAAGATATACAGATGAACAAAAAGCACATGAAAAAATGCTCAACATTACTGATAGTTAGAGAAACGCAAATCAAAACTACCATGAGATACCACCTCACACCAATCAGAACGGCCATCATTAATAAGTCCCCAAAGAACAAATGGTGGAGAGGGTGTGGAGAAAAGGGAACCCTCCTGCACTGTTGGTGGGAATGTAAATTGGTACAATCACTATGGAAAACATCATGGAGGTACTTTAGAAAACTATACATAGAACTACCATATGACCCAGCAATCCCACTCTTGGGCATATATCCGGACAAAACTTTCCTTAAAAAAGACACATGCACCCACATGTTCATTGAAGCACTATTCACAATAGCCAAGACATGGAAACAACCTAAATGTCCATTGACAGATGAATGGATTAAGAAGATGTGGTATATATACACAATGGAATACTATTCAGCCATTAAAAAGAACAAAATAATGCCATTTGCAGCAACATGGATGCCACTAGAGACTCTTATACTAAGTGAAGCAAGTCAGAAAGAGAAAGACGAATACCAGATGATATCACTTATATCTGGAATAAAATATACAGCACAAATGAACCTTTCCACAGAAAAGAAACTCATTCACTTGGAGAACAGACTTGCGATTGCCAAGTGGGAGAGGGAGGGAGTGGGATGGGCTGGGAATTTGGGGTTAATAGATGCAAACTACTGCCTTTGGAATGGATAAGCAATGAGATCCTGCTATATAACACTGGCAACTATATCTAGTCACTTACGATGGAGCATGATAATGTGAGAAAAAAGAATGTATACATGTATGTGTGACTGGGTCACCTTACTATACTGTAGAAAACGGACAGAACACTGTAAACCAGCTATAATGGAAAAAATAAAAATCATTATAAAAAAAGAAAATTGACAGACTACTGTAAATTAGCTATAATGAAAAATTAAAATCGTTATTAAATAAATAAATAAATAAAAAGTCAGCACTTAGTGTAAGCATCAATCTAACAAAGGGAGCTATGTCAGGAGTGTGAACCTGAGCCCCACCCTTCCTGTGTGACTTTATGTAAGCTACTCACTCTCTCTGTGCCTGTTTCTTTCACTGCAAAACTAGACTAAGAGTACCCACCTCATAACACAGTTGTGTGAAATGAGATAGTCCATGTCAAACTCTTAGAAGCCCTTTGTCAAAGTCAAGGCTAATTATAAATCAACAGAGGGATAGTGATCAGACCAAGTCCTTGACCTTGCAAGGAGGAAGGTCAGGCTCCAGGCCGCCTGACAAGCCACACTTCCCACGGCACATCCCAGCCCTCTTCCCACTCATCCAGTCAACACATTCACTGAATACCTGGGTTAGGTACCAGGAAAGCAACGTTAAGAAAGAGGAAATTCCTTGCCCTGTAAATGTTAAGTTTTGTTGGGGAAGACAGATATTAATAATGTAATCACACAAAAATTACAACAAAGTTACTGTGCCTGAAAGAAATGCACCTGGTGGGGCAGGAGGATAAGGAAGAATGGGAAACTCATTGGGAAGGTTCACCCAAGGAAGCGACAAACTGAAAGCAGAATAAGGAATAGGAGGTCCCATCATGGCTCAGCGGTTAACGAACCTGACTAGCCTCCCTGAGGACGCCGGTGCGATCCCTGGCCTCGATCAGTGGGTTAAGGATCCAACATTGCTGTGAGCTGTGGTGTAGGTCACAGACACAGCTCGGATCCTGCATTGCTATGGCTGTGGTGTAGACCGGTGGCTACAGCTCCAATTCAACCCCTAGACTGGGAACCTCCTTACACCACGGGCGCAGCCCTAGAAAGAAAAAGAAAAAAAAAAAAAAAGCAGAATAAGGAATAGGGATTAAAGTAGCGGAAAGGAAGAGGGATTATTGTGCCAGGCAGCTGGAACCATATGTGCAAAGGTCCTGGGGAATGAGGGAAGGAGGAAGGACAGCAAGCCCAAAAGAACAAAAAAAAGAGCAGCTGCAAGCAAGCAAACATCTATGGAGGAAAGACAGGCTTTGCTGAAGTTAAACCATCCTCCTCTTCCCTGAAGTCCCACTTCAGAGTTCCCAAATCCCCAGATGCCCCAAGAAATCCTGGTGGGACACCTCTCCAATTAAATATGAAATACACATATCTTAATGTTACTTACTGGGCTGGGCCTCCCCAGAGAATTTTAAAAGAAGCGCTTATTGAGGGCAATGCTTGACCCAAAGGAATAAAGGCTTAATGGTGGGGAAGGAGTTAGACAGTTCAGAGCACAGTTCTCCTCCAACAACAATCACCAATAGGTCTATGCTATGCTCAGGAAAGCTGGTGTGGCCACAGAGCACAGATGCTCTGGAAGCTGAAAAGCTCGGCTTGGTTTCAGCTTTTAGTGATTGCCCGTCTCACATTTAGTTTTCTTTAAATAGGTTCTCCCAGAGTGTGTCTTTGCTGCAGCCTGTGAGTCTGGCAGAAGGAATTTTAGCACTTTCTCAACCACAGACCTTTTAAATTACGAACAGTATGGTTTATGAGGTGTCAGTGGATCGTCTAGCTTTAAACAGGCAGCACACCGAAAGACCATTTGTCTTGTCCTGGGCCAGCAGGAGGCAAGGGTAGTGCTGGCAGCTTTTAACCCCCTTGCTGACTGTTGGTCAGAAGGTCCAGGATGGATGCAATAGCCCCACGATGGTGCTGCCCCTAAGGGACCCTCTGCTTTATCTTCCAGGGGGGCTCTACAGCTTGTTCCCTCCCCACTTTCAAACCCTCTGCCCGTCCTGGAGGCACTGAGAAAGGAAAGCACTATTCTTGAGCGCTACCACACTCTAGGTTCATAAAGAGGTTTACACACAGTATGACGTTAAGATAGGACCTTTTATTAGCCCCACTTTATAGATGAGCCAACAGAGGCTCAAAGATACAGAATGACCTGCCCGAGTCACAAAACAACAAAAAAGTGGAAGAGACAAAAGCTGAACCCAGATCTTAACTCCTTTGTGGGCTTCACACCTTCAAAAAATGGAGGGGCAGTCCATAAAGGTGAATGAAGCAGGATAATTACCCCCAGAGAGTTTGGCTCCTGCATATTCTCCCTGCAAATATGTCCTGAAACACCTCGCCCCCGCTAAACCCTGGGCATTGGGAATACAGAGATAAGACGTCACTGACCTACCTAGCCAGTGTTTCTTACCACCTAGCCAGTGTTTTCCCCACCAGCCCTTTCATGGTCTGAATGGGTCACTTTCTCCATCCACTCATCTCTCCATTTACTGGGCACTTTCCATTTGCCAGGCTCTAGACAAACACTGGGGATGCAGAGAGAGGGAAGATATGAACTTCCTGGGATGACAGACATATTAGTAAACAACAGCATCACAGCATAGTACGAAAAAGCTGGGTAACAAAGGTATTTGAGAACAGGGAATGGAAGCCCATAACCCAGTCCTGGGGTCAGAAGGGGCTTCCAGAGGAGATCCTGGCAGGTGCCATTGTCTTCTCATCAGGCAGCAAATCTCCCTTCCATGCTGCCAGAGCCCCAAAAGCTTTCTGGTGTCCACCTGTCCCCACACAACTCTGTGAAATTCTAACCTGCCCAGATCAATATGGTCTCCCCCAACCTAAGTGGTAGGTTTAGGGATGGATGTGTTAACCCTTTCAGCTCAATGAGATGGCGGGGCGGTCGGGGGGGCTGGAGAGATCGAGATGTCCGCTGAGGGCTCCTAAGAGATGAGTTTAGATTCTAAAACCAGACATGCATATTTGGCATGGTATTTTTTTCCAGTAGAAGCTCTTGAGTCTGCATGGATCATTTGCACTGGAGGCAGTAATTTTATGGATTTGCAGATCTGAGTGGGCTCTGCTTGAGGATCCACAAGGCATGGCAAATGGAAAGACGGAAGGAGCTTGAGGCCCTGGTGATTCCACAGGCCTCTGAGTCAAGCAAACCTGTAACTCATCATCTCACTTGAGAATGAATGAAGCAGGTGAATGAAGCAGGATCAGAAAACCCAACTACAGCAGCTTAATCAGATAGGAGTTTCTCTCACAAAAATAAGAATTTCAGAAATAAGGGGCTGGTAAGACTATCCTCCTGGCCTCCATTAATCCACTTTGCTAAAGTGGCAGATGATGTCCAAATCTCAGAGGCTTTCAACAACAATATGCATGGCTCACTCAAAGGACATATAGGCTACAGCTGGCTGTGACTGTGCCTCACATGACTTCATTCCAGGCTATAGACTGAAGGAGCAGACCCCATGTGGGCCATGCCCATCCTACTGACAGAGGGAATTCCAATTAAAAAAATCTAGCCACACAACTGCATTTAAGGCCTCTACCCAGGCCACCAAAGTCCTACTGGCCAAAGTTACATGGCCAGGCCTGACAATGCAGAGTGGAAGCATGCTCCTCCCTCAGGAGGCTTTGCAAGCCACATACCAAGAAGACGGCATGTGATGTCCTTATAGGAAAGGGACAAATAGATGTGATCAAGAACACAGTCCACACATGGCCTTTTTTCCTCAAGGTTACAAGATGGCTGCTATAGCTCTAGCCATCTTGTCCAAGTCCAGGCAGAAAGAAATAAGAAGGGAGAGAGTGGTGCAAAAGTTTTGCCAGAAACTCCAGAGCAGCTTCAGTGCCAGCTTATTGGCCAAAACTAAATCGCATTGACACTCACATGTGGAAGGTGGCTAAGACGATGGGGGTTGAGTTAGCCCTCCAAAGGAGTTTGCCCTACTCTCCTGCCTCCAGAGTGCTCTTTATGATAAAGGATTCAGCTCCTTATTGTTCAAGCCATGTCAAGGTGACATTTCTACTTTCAGAAAAAAAAAAATTCTAATGGGTAAGAAATCCAAAGACTATCCCAGCCTACAAGATCCGGCAACAACCAGCCCCACTCTCTGCCTTTGCTATCTTCTCCCCTTTACTCAACACTCCAGACACACTGACCTCCTCTCCCTTCTTGTACATAAGCAGTCCATTCCTCCTAGAATGCTGCTCCCCACATTCTTTGAATATCTTTATCACCTCCTACCACCTCTGCTTCATGGCACAACACACATTGAGTAACTATGTGTTTATTAGTTTACCCTTTGAATATCTGCTTCCAATAGACTGCAAGTTCCTTGAAGACAGGAGCTATATCAACCACTACCACTATAGCATGAATTCATCACAGTGCCTGGGCTCAGAGTGGGGACTCAACAAAGAATTGATGAATGAATGAATGAATGAATGAGATGAGTTGAGACTCAAGAGAAGTCTTAAGGGATGAGTAGGTTACCAAGGAAGCATGTCACTTAGTCTGCCTTATCATTAGATAATAGTTGTGGATATATGCCCAGGAGTGGGATTGTTGTATCATATGGTAGTTCTATATTTAATTGTTGGAGGAACCTCCATACTGTTTTCCATAGTGGTTGTACCAATTTACATTCCCACCAACAGTGAAGAAGGGTTCCCTTTTCTCCACACCCTCTCCAGAATTTATTTGTAGGCGTGTTAATGATGGCCATTCTGACCAGTGTGAGATAGATGGCACAAATGAATCTATCTACAAAACAGTAACCGACACATGGACATAGAGAACAGACTTGTGGTTGTCAAGGGGGAGGGGGGAGAAGTGGGATGAATAGGGAGTTTGGGGTTGGGTAGATGCAAACTCTTACATTCAGATGGATAAGCAATGAGGTCCTACTGTACAGCACAGAGAACTATATCCAATCTCTTAGAACAGACCATGACGGAAGATAATATGAGAAAAGAATGTATATGTACATATGACTGGATCATGGTTCTTTACAGCAGAAATTGACTCAACACTATAAATCAACTATACCCTAATTAAAAATAAATAAATAAAAATAAATAAATAAATAAATAGTTCTAGGGTACTTTACAGCCTTTTTTGTTAATGAAGCATGGATAAGCACACCCCTTCCCCTCGTGTATACTCCATAAGGACGAAAGAGAGAAGCTACAGATCTCCCCATCTCATATAGAGCGTAAAACCAGAAGAGTAGAATAACTGCCCCCAGGTGTGGAAAACTGCCATGCTAGCACCAGAACACCAACTTGGCCAGTACTTCATTCTTGCTAATTTTTCTACTGTATCGGTTTTCTAACAAAGTACCACACACTGGAGGTCTTAAACAACAGAAACTTATTTTTTCACAGTTCTAGAAGCCAGAATTAGGAGATCAAAGTGTCGGCTGTGTTGATTTTCTTTGAAGCCTCCTTCCTTGGCTTGTAGGTGGCAGTGTTCTCCCTGTGGCCTCACACGGTTATCCCTCTGTGTCTGTCCATGTCCTAATCTCATCTTCTTACAGGGACACCAGCCCACCCACATGATATAATTTTACCTTCACCACATCTTTAAAAACCCTATCTTCAAAGGCAGTCACATTCAGAGGCACTGGGGGTTAGGATCTCAATATATGAACCCTGGGGCAGGGAACGAGGGACATGGTTCAGCTCATAGCCACTACCTCTTGAACTTGTGGTTTTCTATGTAATAGCAGGTACTCTGTTTTATGTGTTCCTTACATCCAGGCTTGTACGGGTGGCAGGGCAGGAATTCCCATTTCACAAGTAAAGAAATCAAGAGATAAAAGGACTCCCCCACAGTTGCAGCTCTGGAGAATAGTAATGAAGCCAGAACCCACTAGTTCAAGTCTGTCCTGGAGCTCTGGCATGGATACATCCTTGTGGATTTATGAGTTCCTCTGAATTTTTTTATTTTAATAATTCTAAATTTTAATTTCCAGAGTAATCCTTTTTTTTTTTTCTTTTTCTTTTTATGGCCACACTTGTAGCATATGGAAGTACCTGGGCTAGGGGTTGAATCAGAGCAGCAGGCTTACATCACAGCCATGACAATACTGGATCTAAGCCACATCTGCAAACTACACTGCAGGCTGTGGCAATGCCAGATTCTTAACCCACTGGGCAAGGCCAGAGATCAAACCCATATCATCATGGATACTATGTCAGGTTCTTAACTGGCTGAGCAACAATGGGAACTCCCAAGGGTGATCTTTTTAAACCTAATACAGGCACTTTCTGTATCACCTCATTGACTCCCTTAACTCGTTCATCTAACTGCATGCTTGGGCACTTGTGGTGGTGATTACACTCTCTTTGGTGCCAAGCAATACACCTTGAACTGCCTTGAGCAGATAGGAAAGAAGAGCAGTAATAGTAACACATCCATGATGAAGGTCAACGGTGAAGGTCAAAACTGTCATTTTGGAGACAGAAAGTAGCAGATCATTGGGGTTTACAGAAAGCAGTCCAGCCACATCTAACTCAAAAGAAACCATACTCCAGCCGTCAGACCCTCTGCACTTTATGAGAAGTGATTTAGTTTCTGCCAAGGAACATCATCCATCACATTAAATTAATGTGGCTAATTTGGATTTTATTGGCTTTATAGGTTTGTTTGTATTCGATAAATTTGGTTTGTTTATAGGTTTATATTTATAAATTTGTTTGAGCTTAACAGCTGTAGAAGAACAATGAGCATAAGGCATTTATAGGTAGTTTTATGTTTTTACTGCTTAAATAATATTAATTTAAGTTTACCATTAATGTAAATAATTTAAGTCAACACTGGGGCTCCATGAGAAAATGCTTTCCCATTAAAGGCCACTGCACCTATAATGCCTGAGCTTGAGAGATGCTGCAGTATACAGCATTGTTCTATAGCCCTCAGGCCCTTGGATAAGAATTTCTACATGGACTAAAAGGGGGTGGGAAAGGAGAGGATGGTCCTCAATCTATTTCTGATCTGGCTTGTGCCTTATCCCCTTCATGAATTTGCAGAAAGTTCAACCTAAATGGAGATGCCAAAGATTACTTCCCAAGTAGCACCTCTTAGAGAACTTTCCCTGTCCAACCCCTGGTAGAGGCAGAACCATCACTCGCATTCACGTGGACGAGGGTTAGACAACTGTTCAAATGTGGACAAATCAGATTTTCCCTTCTGGGGTTTTGGAATCAATATATTGAAAGATTGAGCCAGTAAGCTGTTGGACATCAAGCTGATAGGTCCTGACCTAAAAACCCAGAGCAGGGGCTCCACTAGGGAGAAGCTCTCGAGGGCTGGGTATGGATGGAGGAGTGAGCAGAGGAAGTCATTCCATGATGGGATGAGAGTGAAGTGGCCGGGCAGAGGGAAGCAGGAATGGAAACCTCTGAGTAGGAGTCTGGGCAATCCTGCTGAGTTCCCACATCCCAGGCCCAGGCCCAGAGGACCTGCCATGAGACACACCTATCTCTCTTCAACAAAGCCCTTTAACTTGAGCCAGCCTGAGTGGGATTCTGTGCCTGGTGACCAAAGGGTCCTTTCCATGGCTCTCAGCTTTCTTCATGCCTTTTCACATCCATTTCATCACTTTCATACCTTTGTATGCACCAGCTTGTCCAGGAGACTTTTGAGGACAAGAACAGAAAGAAATGGGTCAGGAGAGGAACTGAGATTTACTGAGTACCTACTATGAGAAACGAGAGAAGAACATCAGCATCTTCAGTAGGCTGTTCATATCTACGATCATTTTTAACTCTCATTGTTACTTTGAAACACAGGTATTAGCACACTTATTTAACACTTCAACAGCCAGTACTCAGAGAGGTCAAGTAACTTATCTAAGGCCAATAGCAAGGATGGAAGGGAGGATAAGAAATGATGGAAGACAGGAAGTCATGGGAGACAGGAAGTCATGGGAAATAGGAAGTGGTTGGGAGGCAGGAGGTTGGGGGAACAGGAAGTAATGGATGATTGGAAATGATGGGAGATAGGTTGAGCTGATTTCACAGCTTATTCATTTCCCATCAAGTGTAACTTCCTTTGGAGGGGGGGCATTTCTGTCCTTGGACCAGAGATAAAACTCAGAAAGCCACCCCTGCTTCATCAGTGTTCTTTACTGACCACCTCCAAACAGAGGTGGGAACGTGCACTCAACTGGCACCAGCTACCTTGGGAAATAGTTGAGAGGGGAGCCATATAGTGGTTACAATCCTGGCCCTATCACTCACTGTTTCACTGACACTATCTTGGGCCTCAGTTTTTCTTGTACAAATTAGGACATAGTGATAGGACCTCACTGGGCTGTTGTAAGGATCAAATACGACAATGCATGCAAAAATGCCCAGCACTGAGTCTGAGAAGCCACTGGAGGGGTGATAGGAGTTATGTACCACTATTTCAGCTAAATGGAATGGCACTTTTCAAAAACCAATAGCTGCCATCAGTCTTGGTACTTTCCAAAGCATCTCTACAGCAGAACTTGCCACATCTCCCCAAACTATTGCGTATTGATTTTTTAACATGAATAACCTCAGATGAACTCCATTTATAGAAGCAACTGCTTCAAACTGACCTGAATTGATCAGGCATAAGGATTTTTCCATTAGGCAGAAATTAAGGAAATACATCTTCCAATATCTCAATTAAAACAGCCTCCATTTTGCCAAGGTAGGAGCCATTGATTTGATTTTAGTGAACAAGCAGATCAATAAGATAGAAGGCCCCTGAGAGGACAGTGTGCCTCTTCACACACCTCCTCAAGGCTGGATTCTTTCCCTGCACTCAATGCACCCCCCACACACACACATACAGCTATGGTGAAGCAGACTCCTCAATGTGCCAAATGCTGCAGAGAATGGTGCCAAAAGCCACTCCACCCGTCCACAGGAGCTGACAGTAGCCACAGGCCTCCTGAGAGACCAAAGTTGTCCCTTCTTCTTCATCCTCATTGTAATCACAATGACCTCCCCAAGGACAGAGATTTGGGTCTGCTCTGTTCACCAATGTCTCGCCAGCGCCCGGGGTGGGGTGGACCAATTGCATGAAGGGTCCCCATTCTTTGCTTCTCCTTGTATCCACACCATGCCCTTTGCCATATGACTTGCATTCATCTCACTAAAGAGGCAGATCTTACTGCCCTCCCTGTTGAACCTGGGCTGTCCTTGTGACTTCTTTTGCCCAGCAGAAAACAAGCAGGAAAAAAAAAGCATGCACCATTCTGAACCTTGACTTCAAAAGGCTTTGCCTGTCTCCACGTCCCCTCTTACTCTCTGCCATCACCACGAGAAGGACATACTCAAGCCCGTCTGCCTGTCCCAGAATAAGGATGAGAGTCATGGAGGCAAAGCCAGGCTGCCCAGGTTGTTCCAGCCGAGGCCGTCCAAGATGAGCCAACAGACAGACAGTGGACCAACAGACACACAAGTGAACCTCGGCAAGCCAGCAGGACACTCCAGCTGACCTGGACCTAAATTAAGCTAAACTAAGGCTTGCAGGTTTAGGCCACCAAGCTTTGGGATAGTTTGTTATGCATCATTGGGAAAGAAATCACTGATATGATAGCACATTCACATGAATTGATGGAATTAATCTATTAAATATGTACTAAATACTAGGCACCTGGTTAAACAGTTTAAGTACATTATTGATCCTGTCCTCATTTAAAATGTTAACATTTTGTTCATCATGAAATATGTTTCATTAATTTTGATCTGTTCTTTGTTGTTGTTGTTGTTATTTTTCCTTTTTACAGCCACACCTGTGGCATATGGAAATTCCCAGCTAGGGGTCGAATCAGAGCTACAGCTGCCAGCCACGGCCACAGGAACGCCAGATCTGAGCCACAACTCATAGCAACGCCAGATCCTTAACCCACTGAGCAAGGCCAGGGATTGAACCCACATCCTCATGGGCTCTATCGGGTTCTTAACCAACGAAGCCACAATAGGAATTCCTAATTTTGATCTATTTTAACTCTTAACATTATTATACTATTTATCTTAATTACTGATTTTTTGGGTACCTCCTTAAATTTTGTACCACTCACCTCACCATATTCTCAGCCCTGGTTATTCCCATGTCTTCCTTATAAAAATAAATCTATTAAGAAAGTAAGGTCCAGATGAAGCTGGGATAATTTCAGCAACAAAATCAATAATGTGGTATTGGTTTATAACTCAAAGCATCAAATAAATACCCATGAGTCCACACTGATATAATTAAATAATTGAACAAATAAGTAAATGTGGAATAATGGATACATACCCCATTCAGAAGAATGCCAAATAATTTATGCAGACACCTACCCCTACGACGGAAGGGGACCATCAACCCCACACCCTTTAATTGTGACCTCCTTCTGAAGACTACAGCAGAGGAAGGGTAGAAAGGAGGAACTGGACAGTGGAGAAACCTGACAAACACACACATCAGCAGGGATAAGTCATGCTGAGAGCTGGTACCCTTGATAGGATGGGATAAGAATGGCCCTTTATCTCTGTGGTCCTCCTCTCTTGAGCCCATACCTCAGTCTAATCATGAGAAACACATCAGACAACTCCCAAAGAGGGATGGTTTTTAAGTCCTCCTCAAAACTGTCAAGGTCATTAAAAACAAGGACAGTCCGAGGACCTGTAGTGACCAACATGGCACCTTGGATAGGATCCTGGAACAGAAAAAGCTTAGGACACCCTTATAAAGTATGGGTGTCGGTAACAATGTATTGATACGGGTGCATCAATGGTAACAAATGTATCACCAGGATGTAAGATGTTGGCAGCAGGAGAAGCTGTGTCCAGGATGTATGGGAGCTCCCTGCACTGTCTCTGCAACCTTTCTATGAAGCTAAAATGACTCTAAAACAAATGGTTTATTTTAAAAAATAAATAAATTGAGGCCCAGAGAGATTAAGTAAATTGCCCAAAGTCACAGAGCTAATAAATGACAAAGTTAGGATTCTAATCCAGGACTGTGAACCAACACCCTATGGCTCACCTACTCACATTGAGACACTTTCCACATAAGAAAAATAAGGAAGAGGGGGAGGGAGGAGAGAAGGATAAAAGAAAGAAAGAGACAGAGGAAAGGAGAGAGGGAGATTGATTGCTATATATTTGCCAGCTTTTCACCACTCGATGAAATTGGCCACCGAAATGCCTTTTGTCTCCCCTCTCCCTAAATGCATATTTAGCAGCTCTCAGCCGCACCAGGGCTTCCTATCCAGCTGTGCTCACCCTCACACAAACTCCCATGAAATCAATAGCACACATCCATCATTTTATCTCCACCACTTAGCGGAAGCAAAAACCACTTTGCCAAAGTACCCTCCACCAGACAAGACATATCACCCCATTGCCATCGTACCTATCCATCTTGCATACAATTGTTTAAGTGGTTTGGGGTCCTTTGAAATCAGAGATTTATTCCCGCTTCCCTTACGTTTTATTAGGGAAGGTTTATCATCAATATGAAACTTTAATTCCTCCAAAGCCGTGGATTAATAGACTCATAAACTTTAATACCTGGTGCTTTATACACTTCATTCAGGATGTACTCCACACAGTTGGGGAATAACAATTGAGTTCAATTTTCTGGTCTCCCCCATCCTGCAATTCTGAGGGTTTGGGGGCATAGTTAGATTCACCTTGACAAAGCATTGCATTGTGGCTAGGAGGCTGAATACTGGAATCAGACCAACATGGGTTCAAATCCTGGCTGTATCACTGACTAGCTGCACAGCTCCAGGCTAGTTGTTCTACATCTCTGAGTCTCAGCTTGTTTATCTATAAAACAGGGGTAAAATTGAAACCTAACTCACAGGTTAATAATTGTTCATGGAGTATGTATATGTGTGTGTGTGTGAGAGAGAAACAAAATGAAAACCCTTTATATGACAAGAAAAATAAAAGCACTCCCTTAGGATCTCTGCTGAGAAAACAGAGTGAAGAGACCAGAATCCTCACTTTCCACACATCCTCAGACCAGAGTTCTGAAACCAAGTGTGTTTGTGATCAGCCGGTGCCACTGTTTCAGATGCAGCCGCTGCTGCTTATAAGTGACAAGAATTGCTAGTCTGTTCTTCCAGAGAACCCTTTGGGGGCCAGGGCTTAGGCTGAGCTCTTTGAAACTTTCTAATTCCTTTGAAGACAATTTGTGAAAATAAACTGCACTGTTTTTTTCATAGCTGACTGCATCATGCTGGGCCTCTCCTGCTTTCCAATAGGCCTCCTCTTCTATAGAAATGACTTAGGTAAAACAGCAAAAGGAAACTTTATGCAGAGAATCATATAATATGCAGAAAATCAAACAGACTAAGGATAACTAACCTTGACACCAGTGGTTCTCCACCAGGGGACATGTGGCAGTGTCTGGGGACATTTTTGGTTGTCAGGGCTACTGGCCTCTAGTGGGTAAGGCCAGAGACACTGCCCAACTTCCTACAATATGCAGGATGGCACCACCATAATTATTTGGCCTGAGGTGTAATAGTGCTGAGGGCTGAGACACCCCGGTTTATATGGATCATTTGATGTGCCAGGCTGGGTTCTAAGAGCTTTGCATGTAGCAGCTCATTGTTCACTGCTCACAAACACATCAGAGAAACTGAACCAGTGGAATAGAGAGAGACAGACAGACATAGACAGGGAAACAGAGAGACTTGCTATAAGGAATTGGCTCATGCAGTCATGGAGGTTGGTAAATGCAAAAGTCTAGAGGCCGGCCAGCAGTACAGGAGACACAAGAGAGCTGGCATTCCAGTGCCAAGGCCAGTCAGGTAGCAAGAGTCAATGTTGCAGAGGAATTCCACAAGCTGTCAGCTGGAGATTCCCTCTGGGTCAGGGGAGGCTGGTCTTTGGCTCTATTCAGGTCTTCAACCGATTGGATGAGACCCACCCACACAGGGAGGGCAATTTGCTTTATTCAAGTCCACCAACTTCAATGTCAGTCTCATCCAAAAACACCCCGACAGAAACACGCAGAATAATGTCTGACCAACTAAGGCACCGAGGGGCCCAGCCGAGCTGACACATTAACATTAACTACCTATGAGGCGGGTGCCACCATTAAGTGGTGACCTTGGAAGACTGAACCGCCAGCCCCAATTCCTCCCATCCCCCGTCATTCTTGCCTTTGCCCCGGCTTAACCCTGGGAGGCGTTCTTCCCTGTCCTGAGTCTGGACTCAACTCACTTGCTTTGGCCAGTGGTGCCTGGTCCGAAATTGACAATGTGCTGATTCTGAGGCAAAGCCTTCACAGGCCCCCTGTGTTTCTGCTTCCCTCTCACACCCCTGCCAACCCCAAAAGATCAAGAGGCCCCACCTATTGGATGGGAAATACAAGGGGCGGAGCTAGCTCATCTTATAAGGATGCCAGTCACTGGCTTAGAGTCGACCTTAATCCACTGTGACCTCATCTTAACTTGACCATTTCTACAAAGATCCCATTTCTGAATAATATAGCATTTGAGGGGGACACAATTCCACCCACAGGAGATACTGTCTTCATGCCTGGAAAACAGAGCACGTGGGTCTCTGCCAGCTCTAGCCCTCTGAGAAACTGGTCATTCACCCCAACTCCCACCAACTCCTGGTTCATTCATTCACCCCATGTTACTGAATCCCCACACGTGCTGCTCAAGATGGAGAAACTGAGGGGAACAGCGAAAGCCCCGCTCTCACAGAACTTATATTATGAAGGGAGCAAGACGATCAATACCAACAAATAAGGAGATGGTTTCTGATCACAGCAAAGCGTATGAATCACGACAGCAGCAGTAGTAACGACAGCCGCGGCAATAGCAGCCAATGTTGCTGACTCCACAGTGGGCATTGTTCTGATCACTGCATGGGACTTTGCCCTCTTCATGCTCACTGCCACCCCATGAAGTAACTATCCCTCGACCCCATTTTAAAGGTAGGAAAATGAGGCCCAGAGAGGTGGCACACAACTGATGGCAGAGCCAGGATGCAAACCCAGGCTCCTGAGCTCCAGGGACTCCTATGAAGCAACTAGGGTTGGAGGACAGAATAGGACTTTCGAACTGTGGTCCCTGGGAGGGGACTTTTGAGCCAAGGCTTAAACGAACAGTAGGATGGACGCCAGGTTGCAGCAGGTGAAGGAGATGGACTGTGAATGGAGGGTGTAAAGATGGCAAAATGACCTTTAGCTGTGAAGGGTTCAGGCCCCACCCAAGGGGACAGCTTCTGAAATACCCAGGGGTCCTGTCAAATGGAATAGAGACCAGCTGGAACTCAGCACTTTCAGAAATGGGATATGAAAGAGCATGGGGCCGCCTCCCCTGGGGGGGCTGTGAGGCACCTCCAGTTCCCTTCCTGCTGCATCATCTCCATCCTCCCGGTGTCGGCTTGGGCGGGCCCCACGGCCTGGGGTGATTAATAGGTTTAATTTATCATTAAGTTCCTTGGAGCTGAGCGAGGCCAGTGACGCCTCTGGAACAGTATATGAGTAATCAGTGGGTGAGCAGAAGCTTCTGCCTCCTTATTTATATTCATTTTGCACCGGGGACATTCCTAATTTGTTTGTTTTTCTCTGGTCTGGCTTCACCTACCTGGACTTGGATACCTAGGAAGAGACCGAGAAGGGATGGGCCAGGACACCAGCAGAGGCAAGAGGAGAGACTGAGTCCATGAGGACAGAGAAGGACACGAAGAGACTGGACAGGGACTGTAAGGAGCCTCTGTCCACCCTGAATCGCTGTGCTGTCCAGCTGCCAGCATCGTATTCATCCGAACGGGGCCTGAGCTTGTTGGTGGTACAGGTGCCAAGCTGAACGCTGGGGTGGGGGAGGGTTAGAGGAGGGGTTTTGGGGATCCCTGCCTTCAGAGAGTTCCCCACATGCTAGGAGAGACAGATACAATTCTGATTTCAGGGCCCAGCTGGCCGACCCATGTGCATAAGGCAGTATGGGCTCAAAGGCAAGGGCACGGTCCCCATTCTCATTCCTGGTGGTTCCAGGATCCGGGGATCCCAGAGCCAGCCTGAAATGCAGGCAACATCATCCTTTCTTCCTTAATGGGAATGCACACAGGTCACAGAACCAGGACCAGGCCAGAGCAGGGAGGGAGGCTAAGAAAAGGTCTCCAGCCAGGGAAGGTGAGGCTGGGGCTGGGTTTGTTGGCAGCTACATCCTGCAGCGTAAGGCTTCCACTCCCCCAAATATACCCCCATAGGGAAGTCCCGACCTGCCCCCCCAACGCCATGGGCTGGAATGGTTGTTCCTTGTGCTCACGCCTCCTGTAGGAGGGCTGTCTGTCATGCAATCAGGGCTGAAAAGGAGACATATGCCCTCTCTGCAAATTAAGAGGCAGGGGTCCTCAGCACAGGGCCTGTGTCAAGGTTGTGTTCAGACTTCTTCCCAAAGCTGGGCCACCACGGAGACAAGAGGGCAGCAGGAGAGAGGCCACGGAGTGGGGTGGGGTGGGGTCTCTGCTCACCTGCACAGGTCACCCCTAGAATCTCAGACTGCAAATGCTGCTCAGGAACCAGCGAGATGGTTCAGAACTCCCCCAGATTCCCCCGCTCAGTGGAAATGCGTAGATAGGATGTGAAAGAGAAGACGGCACATTCCCGGGATTCTGGGAGCAGCAGTATAAGTGGAATGAGACAGCAGCCACGGGGCAAGGCAACCTGAGGTTCGGACAATGGCTTCTGCTCTTATGCCAACGACCCTTGGGTTAAATGGGAAGATGAAACCTTCCGGGTTTTAACTAAGGGTTTTAACTAAGGGATGCTGGGGAAGGTGTGGGACAAGAGGTTTGGGCAGCTGCAACATCAATGCCTCATTTCTTCTTTTTTTGTAACAGCTTTATTGAGATGTAATTCACACACCAGACAATTCACCCAGTGAAGTGTAGGAGTCCACGGTTTTTAGCATATTCATGAGTTGCGCAACCAACACCGCAATGGAATTTACAACTCTGTCGTAGCCTCCAAAAGAAGCCCCCTACCCTGAGCCATCTCCTCCCAAATGTCCCATCATCTCAGCCCCTAGCAACCACTCATTTACTTGCTGTCTCTATGGATTTGCCCCTTCTGGACCTTTCATAGGAACGGCCTCGTTCTTTGCTGGGCATCAACGTGCGCTCTGCAGCCAGAATGTCTGGCTTCAGCCCAGCTCCAACCTTGCCCCTCATGGCCTGGTAGTGACTCTGTCTTCCTAAGCTGTAGCACCCTCATCAAAAGTGGTGCCAAACCCAGGTCAAGTTGCAGGGAAGGTTACACAAGTGAGCGCCTACTGCGGGGCCTGGGCCCCGAAGGTGCTCAGCAAACGGTGACATAGTCTGCTCCTGTGTGTTTGCCTGGCTTGCCTCATGGGGACAGCAGAGGGCACTCTCTTGGAGACACCAGATACGGTGCTGGGTTCCACCAGGATGAAAAAGGGGTTCCACCAGGATGAAAAAGGGGCGCTGTATGTGGAAGTTAAGCCAGAGCCTGCTCAATGAATGGGGCCTTTTTAGGATGGTGCTGATGTGGACAGTGAGTCTGGCCAGGCTTGTGGTCATTAACGGTCAGGACCACCAGCCTCACTGCAGGAAACTGTCTCTTGGTGACCTGGAGACAACAGCCAAGGGCAGCCTGTTATCCCGGAGCTGGGGCCAAGCTGGTCAGGCACCTCCGAGCAGAGACAGAAGCCCAGTGGGCTCCTGGCAGGCTCAGCCTCCCAGGGCAGCTGCCGGTCCTGGGAGGCTGCCTGCCGTGTGCTCCAGGCTCCCAGGGCCCAGTGCGGGGTGGGAATAATCCAGTTACATGCTCAGGGGATGCTGCTGCTCTTGGCAGAGCCACAAATTGAGTTTGAAATGAGTAATCGGGAGCCAAGCTGTTTGTGCTGTGAGCGACGAGGCCTGGCTGGCAGGTTTCCTCACACCCCCACTCCGGACCAGAGGAGGGGGCAGGCGAGGCAGCCCCCAACCAGCCCCAGGGGAAACGGGTAAGCTAGCTCCCCTCGCTATGATGGGGGTGGGGGGACATGGCTGACGCCCAGTAAAGAAGGAAAGAGATCATTTCTATGAAGTGTCCAGAAGAGGCAAATCCACAGAGTGAGAAAGCAGATTAGTGGCTGCCTGGGACTGGGGAGTGTGGGGAGTGTGGGGATTTGACAGCTAAAGGGTATATGTTTCTTTGGGGGTGATGAAAGTGCTCTAAAACTTACTGAGGTGAGGAATGCATACCTGAATTGTACCTAAAACCATGGACTTGCCTGCCCTAAGTGGATGAAGTACATAGTACGGGAACTATCTCTCAAAGCTTTACTAAAACAAGAGGGAGAGTTGGGGCAGGGAGGGGTGGAGATGACTTCCTGTAGACGTGCCTCTTTGTCCAGAAAACCTAAGGTCTTCTCTGATCCTCCCATAAGAACAAAAGTAAGAGCTAAGATGTAGGAGGTATCTCACAGAAGAGAAAACCACAGCACAGAAAGGTTCATTCTTTTGCCCAAAGCCACGCAGCAACAAACAGCGGTCCAGCCTCCTCCCAGCCTATCCAGTAACAGGATTTCGCTCTTAACCCCTAGGTTGTACTGTCTCTGGCGGCACCTTAAGCACTTGCTTGGGGCACCAGGGAAGGAGGAAAGGAAGTTGTAGGAGAGATGTGGGCGTTTGACACAGCTCCATGGAGTAATCAGAGCACCCGTCGTGAGCAAGAACAGAACTTCGCTGCATTTCAGTACAAGCTGCAGTGGGGAGTCCATCTTTTCTACAACTAGTCACTCAAGGTCTTGATCTGGCTCAGCATCTGTGCCCTGGTGTCCCTGCTCTGGGTGTTTCTCAGGGTCCCCCGAGGCAGGGGCAGCCTGGAGCCGACAGAAGTCAATCTGATGAAGCTCTGACTCGCGGGGCGGGCTCCGCAGACGTCTGCACAAAGGTTATAACTCAATAGAGAATTCCAGGTGTATGGTTGCTGCCTGCCCTCACCCCTTCAGCTCCCAGTCCAAGCACAGTGGAGATAACAGGCTAGAGACTCCCCAGGCCTGACTGCATTTCCTCCCCTCTCGCAGCTCTAAATAGATGGGCTTTGTTGGGCTTCTGCTGCCACCTACAGCAGCTTCAACAAAAGGCAGGTCTCCAGCCAGACCTGGAGAAGTAGCAGGGCACTACAGGGGAGAAATGAGGCCCAGGGGCCAGAGCCGACACCCAAGTCCTCTCGGATCCTCGGGCCGGGCCAGGGGGGAATGCTCTGCTGACATCCCCACCCAGAAGCCCCTCAGCCCCTGGGACACGCTGAGCAGAAGGAAGGACCTCCTCTGCATCCTGTGGGGCTGAAGGGCGTCCGTACCTCTCTTCCTGCCCTGAGGATCTTCGGATCCCTCAGCCCATATCAGCCGCCCTCTGCACCATCTCATTCACCCCCCCCAAGAGGCCCCCCTCAATTCCCTCCCCTGTTTGAGCCAAGCCAACAGCTCCCTTCTGCTTGTCCCACGGATGGCTCTGCATGGCAGCGGCTAACCGGCCTGCCCCCTCAGTAGTGATGGCCGTCAGGCTGAGCTCCATTAAGCACTGACCACGCACCA
Organism: Sus scrofa; assembly: GCF_054392235.1. Classification (NCBI taxonomy): domain Eukaryota; kingdom Metazoa; phylum Chordata; class Mammalia; order Artiodactyla; family Suidae; genus Sus; species Sus scrofa. The sequence continues at coordinate 43,411,324 of NC_139385.1, forward strand.
CACACTGTATTTAGAGGCCTGCACGCGCCATCTCATTTAATATTTCAGCAACTTAGGAGTAAGACGCCACTGTTGCCTTTCAGAGAAAACTGAGGCTCTGAGGGGTTAGGCAACTTCGCCAAAGCCAGCCTGGGGTCTGACTGCAGCCCCGCCTGCCTCCAGAGACAGCCCTCTTCATGCAGGCGTCTCCCTGCCTCCCTCCGCCCTTCGCCAGCCCTTTCACTTGGTGGACCAGGTGACCAAAGAGTTCGTCTGCTATTAATTGATTTAGAAACTTCGGAGCCTGCTTGGCTGGGAAGTGGATAATCATGTTTTCTTTTATAGGGCTCATGCAATGTAGAAAGCAATTGTTGTAAAAAACATATATTAAAAATGATGAGGTCTGGTCATGCAGAGACACCCCTGGGGCATTAACTTCTCTTACTCACACATTCCTTGTCCTCAAATCCGTCTCTCTGGGATTTGGGGAGGATGAGAGGTAAAACAGATCCCCAAGGCAGCTCATAACTATGGAGGGAAGCTGGCTTTGGGGAGACCAGCAAGCTGGGGAATCTACTGCGTGGTGGAGAAGTTACCACCCCAGGAGCTTATGGAATTAGAGGCTACACCAGCAGATGCTGGCAGGACCCCTCTGCCCTGATGGGACCAGACCTGGAGCCTCCAAAAGTGGGTCCACACTGTGAGGGGCCCTGGCCAGGGAGGGTGTGCCTGGGGAGGGTCCGGGTGGGAGAGAATCTGAGTCACATGGGGAATCGTATATAAATAAGAGTCGAAGGGCTCGGGGGAAGCTCAAGAGCAGCCTACAAACATTTGAAGTTTTGACACTTGCCGGAGAGTAGCTCTAACCTACTCTCCCTGAGGGCAGACCCAGGGGGATTTAAGGACAGGAGGAGGGAGCAGAGAGGCAGCAAAAGGTTGGTGCCTGCTACGTGGTAGGCTGACAAGATGGCATTCCCATCTTGGCTCAGTGGTAACGAACCCAACTAGTATCCATGAGGATGTACGTTCCGATCCCTGGCCTTGCCCAGTGGGTTAAGGATCTGGCGTTGCTGTGGCCATGGTGTAGGCAGGCAGCTACAGCTCCAATCCGACCCCTAGCCTGGGACCTTCCATATGCCCAGGTGTGGCCCTAAAAAGCAAAAAAGAAAGAAAGAGAGAAAGAAAGAAAAAAAGAGAGATAGAGAGACAGAAAGGAAGACAGGAAGAAAGACAGAAGGAAGGAAGGAAGGAAGGAAGGAAAGAAGGAAAGAAAGATTGATTTGCTGAATGAGGGGATGGAGTGATGGGGAGTCAGAGAATCCTGGGTTCGAATCTCCATCTTGCCCTTTAAAACCGTGGGTGTTGATCAAGTGGTAGAGTCTCTAAGCCTCTGTTTGTTCATCTATAAAGTGGAGGTAAAAGGGTCCATGCAGAGTTAACTTTCAAATCGGGACTGAAAGGTCGTAGGTATGAGAGAGGGGAAGAAAGGGCAGCAACCTGAGACCTGGGCAAAGAGAGTTCAGCAAAAGGGGCAGAGGGTGATGCCATCTGTGCCAGGACAGGGTGACCAGCCACGGACAGATATTTGAGCACTGCTTCCACGCATAGCACCGGACCCAGGCCCAGGGGGATGACAAACATGAAATAACGCCTGGTTCTACTCTCCAAGGGTTTCTGATACAACATTAGCTGGCTGAAGTGGCAGAAGACAAAAGAGAGCCAGACAGAGCTGCCAGCATCGGCATCACCCAGGCTGCTTGTGAGACGTCAGACCCCGGGGCCCCAGCAAAGACATAGTGAACCAGATCCCCTGCAGGGAGGTTCTAGGAACTGCATTTCATCCAGCTGCACAAGAACCACCCACATAGCACTTCCAAGCAGGAGGGGTCAGCAGGCCTTTGGTGGCCAGAGGATTCCTGGAGGAGAGACTGTGGACATGAGCTAAGAACACGGGGATGACAGCAGGTGGGGAGGGCGTGATGAGCAAGGCAGAGGGTGGGGAGCATGAAACCCAGAGGCAAAACCGCAATTAAGGACCCAGGATTGCCTCCGTGAGGATGTGAGTTTGATCCTTGGCCTCACTCAGTGGGTTAAGGATCTGGTGTGGTTGTGGCCTCGGCTGCAGCTCTGATTCCACCCCTAGCCAGGGAACTTCCATATACCACAGGTGCAGCCTTTAAAAAAAAAAAAAAAAAAAAAAGTGCATCAGCTATAAGAGGCCTTGAATGCCAAGCTATGGAAAAAGGGCTATATGCCAAGAGCTTCACAGAAGAAGCAACACCCAGCACGAAGAAAAAAAGAGCTTATGTTATCTGAGAAAACCCTCCAGAGAATTTCAAAGATAATAATAGCAAAGTAAATTTCAAGAGTGGATCTGAATTCACCAACCCAGGGAAAGCTGAAAATTACCATCCCAGCTGGTGGAAATGTCAATTCAAACTTCATTTATAAAACCATTTCAGGCTCTGATTGCTAAATTATTATTTCATACGAGAATGAGCATTGTCTGGATAAAAAGTGATGGCAAAAGTAAAAAATGCAATTTACTCAACGTCCCCCTCCCTGAAAAAAAAAATATTTTTTAACATTAAAAGTTACTTCAGATAATTGCAGATATAAATATCACTTAGTGCAGATGTTGTGTATAAAATGTAATTATTACTCATGGAAAATCAATGGTGGCAAATGATAAAATCCATGATCTGGGTCTTTCTACTGAGCAGAAACGTATTAGCGCTTTGGCTGTGGTTGATGGGCTTTTTAATTGAAAATGATCTCTAACTAGAAGTGAATCGCAACACAGGGATGTTGCAGCCAGTTGCAAATAAAGATGTAATGACCACCAAACTCTCGGGCAACGCAGGGAGTTCAAAGAAGGAACCACGTCCCCACAAAGCGCTGGCTGCTCTCACACACTCGTTTTCTGCGTGCTTGCTCGGTGCCTGCCCCCTGGACAATGGCTGTAAACGAGAGAGAAACGGTTCCTCCCAACAGACACACGTGAACAAATGAGTAGATGAGATAAGGACAGGTCGAGATGTGTGAGAGGAAAGGAATAAAGAGGCTGCTGGACTGCAGTGGGAACAGAGAGGCCGCTGCCCATGGGGAAGCCACTCAGAGACGGGACATCTAAGACCAGACGAGGCGGTGAGAAGGAGCCAGACATGAGAAGATGGGGAAAAGAGAATCAGCAAAGGCACGAAGAGGAGCTAGGAGATGACCATACGTCTGGGGCATCATGAACAAGGGTGGAGGCGGGGCCGTGTAGGGCTCTCCATCACCTTGATCCGCCTCCTTCATCTCGGAGGCCCCTCCACGGCTCCACCCCAGATGCCCAGCAAGCAAAAGCTATTGGCTATCTGCAATGGACTGAATGTTGGTGTCTCCCCCCAGATTCCTCTGCTGGAATCCTAACCCCAAAGGTGACAGTATTAGGAGGAATGATTGGGCCATGAGCCCTCAAGGCCGGGATTAGCGCCCTTATAAAAGAGGACCCACAGGGCTCCCTGGCCCCTTCCACCACGTGAGGACACGGGGAAAACCAGGAGGTAGACCCTCATCAGACACCAAAGCTGCGAAGCACCTTGATGTCGAACTTGCAGCCTCTACAAGTGTGAGAAATAAAGGTCTGTCTGTTGTTTATATACCACCTAAGCTGCAGTATTTTTATTAGCACAGCCCAAATGGACCAAGACAGTATCCGATTCCAAATGTCACCTTGATCCTTCTGCATCAGTTTCTACTGTTCAGTAGCCCTTTATACCAATTCACACATGCCCACTGACTGCCTGGTGGATGTGGTTCTTCTGTCAATGACCCAGGGCCCCAGGAACACACTGTCTCCAAGAGACTTTAGGGGAACTGGGGTGCCTGGAAATGACCTCCTTGTCCACTCCTTTCCTCAGCCCACGGACACGGCTTACCATCAGCTCCTCCATGCCCTCCAAAGCAGGGACTCTCAGGGGCAGAACTTGGGTACATACCCAAGGTCCATCGATGCCCCGGGAGTAATTCATCGTTGTCAGATGCCGTGCCTGTGGAAAGAAAGGGAGGCGACATCTGGCCCTCTGCTCTCTCGTGCTTTCCCTGCCACAAGGAAGGTCAGGGTCTGACAACTGTCCCTGGACACAAGAGTCCAGTGTCAGCTCTGGGGCACACAGTCTGCAGATTCTAGGGTCAAGACTGGAATCCAAATGCCTGGCGTTGGGGAACAGGTATTGGGTGAGGACAAGGTCCACCAGCGAGATGGCATGGAATGGTTTGGGAAGAAAGCATATGAAGAGTTCAGACTCGGCTTGCTTAGGACACCAAGGCACATAACCAGGGATACAGGAGACAGAACAGACCATCACTGCCTTGGGGCCCCACATCCTGCTCCATCAGGGAAGTTAATCACCACACCTACAAGTCTACAAAGCTTCCGGATCTGCCTTTTGGAAATCCCTCTATTATCTTTCCTTTCCCCTTTCTTTCCTCTCCCACTGTCTCTTTCGGAACAGCCCCAAATGAGGCAAGATGATTAATTTCTTATTTTGGCTACCGTTGCAGAAATAACTTCCCTCAAACCGTGGCGCAAAAAGGAAAGATTTAATCAGTCTCTCATGTGGCTACCTCCCGCGTTTGAGATGATCTCTGATGGGAGGCAGAGAAGAAGTTTTCAAACATTAAACTTTAATGAGCAGAGCAGGCAAACATATTGCTGTGTCAACACTCGGCTTGGCCTCATTGGGGAGAAACCTGGGCTAGTCCATCAATCTCCCCAGATCAGTACTGTCATCACCCTCAGCTCTTATTACAATTGCCCAACCTGAGCGTGCATGGAAAATATTCTGTTAAATCAATCAGCATGAGGGAAAGCCAATGGGAGTGGGGACTTCGCAAAGCTCTGCTGGGCCATGGAGACAAGGGGTTTTTTGTGCTTCAAGGTTGAAGTTAATTCTTTCTGGTTTTAAGTCACACCTTAGATTTCAGGTGATTCTTATTGCCAGAGGAGAAAAAGCAAGAGGACAGGAGAGAATCTGTCTTGAGGAAGAAGATCAGGACAACAGTGAAAGTTAGGTTTGGAGGATCTAAATAAGTTTCAAGACTTATTTAGGCTAGGAGTCAGCACACTTTTCTGTAAGGGCCAGAGAGTCTCTGTCACACATTCTTACCCTGCTATTATACCATGAAAGCAGCCATAGAAAGTAGATAAAGAAAGGGTATGGCTGTATGTTGATAAAACTTTATTTACAAAAACCAAGCAGTTGACCAGATTAGACCCACAGGCCATAGTTTGCCAATCCCTGATCGAGGATCTTTCCCCTCCTTCACTGTTTGAAGGGCAGAAGAAAAAAGTTAAGTCCTGCCTTACTTTGGTGGTTGATGGTGGGAGAAGGTAAATGTCATTGCATCCAAATGGCTCACCCATTAGACCTCTGACCACAGGACCTTTGCACATGCTGTACTCCCTCTGCTTCAGATGTTCTTTGTTCCACTTTCACTCTATTAAGTCTTCTTCATCTTCAGGCCTCAGCTAAGGTTACATCCTTCAGAGAAGACCTGCCGGGTGCTTGCCACTCCTGCCAAGCCCTCAGCATTCTCTGCTTTAACTGCAATTGTGTCTTCACGTGACAGTCCCTCTTCCCTCCCTGGACTACCGCCTCCACAGAGTCACTCTGAGCCAGCAGTGTGAAAGGCTTTCGCTAGATTTGGAAACCATGATGACCTGTGATCTCCAAGTTCCCCTCACCCAACCAATCCTCACTGAAACCCTCAGTCTCTGCAGAGAGACAGGGGGGCCATGCAGGAGCAGCACACGTGGAGCTCACTGAAACAGGTTCCCAGGCCCCACATGCAGGATTCTGAGTCAGGTCTGGAAGGGAGCCTAGGAATTTGCAATTCCAACCAGCTCCCAGGTGATGCTGCTATTCTGTCTCCTTTATTCTAGTCCAGAGATCACAGTTTGAATTCTCAACGCTGGCCATATATTAGAATCACCCAGGGAAGCTTTATAAAAAAATATCAATGTCAAGGTTCCTCCCCAGACCAATTACATCCGAATCTCTGAGGATGGAACTTGTTCATTTTTCTTTTGTTATGCCTTCTCCTTTTGTTTTTTTAAAGCTCCTTGGGAGGTTGTAATTTGCAAAAGGCTTGAGAGCAAGTGAGCTACAGGATGTTTATTGTGCAAGAGCTGTCCTGGGGGCTGGGCTCCCATATGGCTTTGGCCATCCGCAGTCACAGTGGCACTTTCTTTGGGAATGACCTAGGGCGTTTCCACCCCACCCCACCCCCAACCCCCATCACTGCCCCCCAACTCGAAGAGCAAGTTCAGGGCTGCCTGACATCTGAGAGCACAGCTCCCAGGGCATGAGAATGCCAAGCAAAGCTCAGTGAGGATTCATTAAAATAGTTGGGCATAGAAGTTGTTAATCTGCCTTCATCACTGTAAAAATTCCATTTATAAATATATTACAGTGTTTTTACCCGCTTGCTGTTGATGATTTGGGGCTAATGTGAATAGGGCTGCTATAAACATTCTAGTACCCAACACTGGGTGGATGCACATATGCATTTCTTGTGGGCAAAAGAAGCCAGATAGAAAAGAAAGCATACCGTGTGATTGCATTTATATGACGTTGAAACTTAACCTATGGCATTGGAAGTCAGACAGTGCTGGGGAGGGGAAGTGCTGGGGGGAGGGTGGCCCTGAGGGGGTGATAGCCCAGATATATGCTCTTTGTGATAACTCTGTACTCTTGAGATTGGTTGCCTTTCTGTAGATATAGGATATGTCAATTTTTTTAAGTTTATTGAAAATGAAATACTAGTGGTGCTGAAGCAGGTGCACTGCCAGCCCAAGAGCTGCAGGGGGCGCAGCTGCCTCAGGAACTCTGCACTCCCAGCTCCTGTCTGGAATCTAGCTGGCCTGGCCTCGAAGTTTCAGGGCGGCCTGAAGAGCTCAGCAGATGCTCTGAGCTCACAGGCAGGAGTGCCGGGAGGAGCTGGGGCAAGGCCTGACCACACCCACCTCCCCCAGCCCTCAGCTCAGCACCACAGCAGGCTGGAAATTCTGTTCTCCAAAGCTCTCAGCATCCCAAAGCAATTCCACCGGAAAGAGAGCTCAGGATAGCAACTGAACTGGATTCCCAGGGCCCTTCTCTTCTCTGCCTCCCCAAGGCCTCACACACACAGAGGCACTGTGATCAAGAGCCTGGGCCAGCTGGGTTCAAGTCCTGGCACTGTCATTGCCGGCTAGGTGACCTTGAACAAAGCACTTAACTTCCATTTCCTGGTCTATAAAAGGAGGAGGTGATACAGCCCATCTCCTGGGATTATGGCGTCTGGCTCAGAGCATGATCAGTAGCTGTTATTCCTACCAAATGGCACGAGACACACAATGGAACTAAACAGCAGAGAAGGTGATCGATCGCAGAGGGGCGGTAGGAATCCAGCTCCTTAGACCCATCCAGCCTTGCCTCCTGGAGAGGCTGAGAACCAGTTCACACCAGGCAGGCCAGGGGCTGCAGCTCAAGGACTTGGGATCAGAGTGATGGTGTTGGAGGTCAGCCTGGCCTTGGTTAACTTCAAGATTGACAGCCATGAAAAACATTAGCCCAGGCCTGGGGCTGCCCTCCTTCCAGATGCTCTGGGCTTTAAGATGTCTCAGGATTCAGCACTTATGGTGCCAAGAACCTGGCAGCTACCTGGAATACCTGGCTCTAGTGGAGGCAAGATGCCAGCTTGGGAGCCCCCTGAGTTCCTCATCCCAGCTCTGGTACCTAATTAGCTGCATGGCCCTGAAATAGCTATTTGACCCCCTCAGAGGGCCGTTTCCCAGGGAAAACACCCGTCTTATAGGATTGACCGGAGAGCCAAGTGCAGTCATGGTCAGGCATCTGGCACCTCATGCAGCTCAGGAGGTACTGGTTCCCCTTTGGGTGGCTCTGAGCTCATGAGATGATCACGTTAACAACAATGCCAGCTCATGGGTAAGGACTTAGTCCACACTATTATGGCCCTATGGGTCGGCATCATGGGTCCCATTTCAGAGACAAGGAAACTGAGTTCTGAGAAAAGGAAAGACAAGGACATAATCTTGCCCAAGGCCACACAGCCAATTAGGGCTAAAAGTGGGATTCGAACCTACGTCTGCCTAGTTTCAGAACCTTGCTTTTTACCCTCCTCGCTATATTAGAACTTAAGCCACTGTCTCTTTCCAGCCCTGGGGGGGCAAGGCCTGGACACTGGGGATGCTTATGCCCAATCCCTGTCCTCTACCCCCCTCTCAAGAAAGCTAACACTCAACTCACCACATGGTCCCCACTGCACTTACGGTAAAGAGTTGAGCACAGGCAAGGGAAAGATTGGGAGTGGAGGTGGGGGAGAGGAAGAGAAAAGAAAGCTGTGTGAGATTTCAGGGACCCAGGACTCCCGTAATGCAGAAATGCCCCCACCTTCTCCCTATTCTGCCCACAGAGCTTCAGCATCAGCCAGAGCTGAAGATCAGGCCTGGCTGCACCACTTACTAGCAGTGTGACTTCAGGCAAGTTAGGTGACCCCTCTGTACTGTAGTGTCCTCATTTATGGAAATGCAAATGATGTCAGAAATGGAAACTACAGGAAAAGGTCCTTGCAAGGACTAAATGAGATAATGTGTTTGAACATAATGTGCGGAGTACTGACATATAAATCAGCACTTGAGTTCTAGCTGTTATTATCATCATCAACATCACCACCACCATGCCACTTTTTTCCTTATCATCATCTCTGTTATCACCAACACCATCCATCATCATTATCAGCATCAACACCACCAGCACCACCATCCTCCATCATTATCACCATCATCTTCCATTATCAAGGCCAATATCAGCCACTATCATCACCATCATCCCCTATTCCCATCGCCAGCATCTTCCATTATAATCACCAGCATCATCCATCATCATTATCAGCATCAGCACCATCAGCACCACCGTCCTCCACCATTATCACCAGCAGCATCATCATTGTCATCACCAGCACCATCATCTCCTATTCCCATCACCAGCATCTTCCATCATTATCACCAACACTATCAGCATTTCAAGGAGATAATGTGTATCAAAGGCATAGCACAATGATGACAAGGAAAGGGGTGACAAAGCTTTCCTTCCGCGCAAGGCAGACGCAGCAGTAGCACCTTGGAAGACATAACTATTTTCTCTGTCTTGCTCTTTAGACCCCATGTGCCATTGCCTCAAGCATGCGAGAGAATCCCAGGCACAGTACTGTAGACTCTAATACCTCCATGTCCCCAGAACAGATTCTGAACCTCCCAGGACAGAGACCAGGCCCAGGTCCTCCAGATTCAAGTTTCTAAGAGAGAGAAAAGGGCCCAAGTCTATCTCAATCCTAGGTTCTATCCAGAATTGCCCAGAGCCAACCCATGCTGCCAGGTCCTGCAAGATCTAAGAATCTCATACCATCTTTGGCTTCCTCCTCTCTGTTTATCCACATCACTCTCTTATGCATTAAAAAAAATAGATAAATAAATGAGCATCTTCTTTTTCCTAGGAAATCAAGGAACGGTAGGGAAAAAGATGGTCCTTATCCTCACAGTCAAGGAGCCTTCAGTCCAGTGGGGGCAGCTGGACACTAGACAGATAATAATAGGTGTAAGTACAGCTGCAATCGGTTCCAGGAGGAAAAACACAGGGAGCTTTGACGACGTGAGAGGTGGAGACTAACATAATGGAGGAAGTCCAGGAAAGCTTCCTTGAGGAAGTGACACCAAAGCTGAGCTCTGAACAATGGGTAGGAATTCTCATGGGGGAGGTACAGGGAGAAGAACTGGGGAAGAGCATTCTTAGAAGACTAAGCTTGTTCAAAAGCCTAGAGGCATTGCGGGGTTGGGGAGGGGGTGGGGGCACGGGCAGAACCTGAATCTCCATTGCAGCAAAAGTGTTTGAGGATAAAGAAGTATGAGATGAAGTTGACAAGATCAAGGGCATTCTGGGTTTTCTGTGTCTGTTAAGCCAAGTCAAGAGTCTTGGATTTTATTCTTAATTCCTGAAAGCCATTAAAGAAAACATTTAAGTTAAAGGAAAAATATATCTGAGTTTTACCAATGTCTTCTTCACGCTCAGAAATGAGAAGGGCATTAAACCTTGCTCAATGACTTCTCTGGCTCCAGGGAGTGATCCAAGTAAAACCAGAAGTGGACTTATTCTCAGAGGGACAGAACACTTACAGGCTGGTCAAGTTGACCAGGGGAGAAAGAGACCTTCTGGTACTTCTCTCAACAGAGCATCGTTTCCTCCAAATCAAGCAGAACTGACAGGTAACCGGCAGTTGGGCATCCCATGCACCTGCTGCCATCTGCCCAAACCTTCTTTCCCCCAGCTTCCCCATCTGCCCTTGCCAGGGAGCCCATACTTAAAACTGTTCACTCCAAACAGCGATGGAGCTGCATTTTAATGTCTGCCAGGACTGCAGGCTCTCTGTGGTCCCCTTGGTTTCTCTCCCACTGGTCAGCGGTCAAGGCGTCCCTGATGGAGGCCAGATGGAGAACAAGAAGTTTCGTAGAGCCCCCTTGTCCCTTCCTCCAAATGGTCTCTCCATCATGGGCAGTTTCAGGAAGTAAGATGACCCAGGATGGAACTCAAAGAGTGGTCTCCATAACTTGGACAGCTTTACAGTCAAGCCTCCATCACTGAGACTTCCTAGTCGGGAGGCAGTCTGAGCTGCAGAGCATTTTGATAGGGTTGTAAGTGTTACTACTTCAAAGAATGACTGGAATAAAGCAGTTCTTAAAGGAAGGGCTTCAGGAGAGAGAAAAGAATTGTCAAAATTAGAATAAATTATTGGAAAGCAGGGAGAAGGGAAACTAGCTCATACTGAAATCCTACTAGGAGCTGGATCCTTTGCATGGTTGCCTCTCAATCCAGACAATAATCCTATAATGAAAGAACTATGATCACCTCCCTTTTGCAGAAGGAGAAAATGAGGTCCAAGAGGATAATAATATGCCTCAGGCCACTGGGTTAAGTGGCAGAGAAGGTACCTGAGCACACGTCCTAACTTGGTCTCCAATCCATGTTCATCCCTGTGTTCCCACATTCACATCTGAAGTTCTTGACAGAGTTAAGGAACCTCTCTAAAGTTGTGCAGGGGTAATGGAGCCTCCTGGCTAAAAACCCGGGCTTCAGAATCAGACAGCCTGGGGAAGTCACCTAGCCTCTGTAAGCCTCTATTCCCTCATCTGTGAGATGGAGACAATGGAATGTCCTTCCTGGAGCTGTCATGAGGAATACATCCTAAAATCCATAAAAGTCCCTGATTATGATACAGGCTTGGTATAGGCTTCATATTTGTAATGTTGTCATTATTAAGCACATCATCATTTACCCCTAGTATTGCAGGCAACTCCAAGAGGGTCCCCCATGACCCCTGCCCCTTGGTATTCATATCATCATAATTACATATAATTATTAATCCCCTCCACTTAAGTGTAGTATGAACTTACTGGTTTGCTTCTAATGATAGGAATGATGCAGGAGCAACAAGATGTCACTTCTGAGGTTACTTTACCAAAAAACTGCAGCCTTAGGTGTCCGCCTCTCTCACTAACAGAAGCTGGCCCACGTGTCAAGAAACTCGTGTTTCCAGCCAACAGCCAGCAAAGACCGGAGGCTCTTGACCAACCAGCCTCCCGTCTGAGTTTAGAAATAGCTCCTGCCCAGTGACGCTTCAAGATGACTGCAGACCTGGCTGAAGTCTTGACTGCAGTCTGCAAGAGTGCTTGAGGCAGAGCCCCCATGCAGCCACTGCCCAAGTCCTGACCCACAGAAACCGAGAGAGGATAAATGTTTGTTCTTTTAAGCCACAAAGTTTTGAAGGTGTAATTTGTTACACAGCGCCAGATAACTAATACGTTCATCTGTATTTGTAGTCACTCAAAAGGCTTGTGCTTTATCAGCAGATCCGAAGGTGAGTTTCAGCTCTGATCCTGTCTGCAGCATCATGAAAGACAAATCGGCATCTCCGGAAGAGTGAGGTGTGCTGTATCTCACACGTGAAGCCTGACAGCCAAGACGGCCATACAGACAGGAAGCTGTCGGTCTGCAGGATGAGATCTGAAATGTGTGGAAACCAGAGAATCGGTGTGAAAGGAGTCTTAAAAATCTAAAGCAACTTCACTGTGTTATGAACAGTGGGGAAACATGCCTGACAGGCTTAGTCAAGAAAGGCTTCCTCAAGGAGCATCTGGAACAAGGCTTAGGGAGGAGTTGATCGCAGATCAGCAGAGACCAAGCACATGTTGATGGACTGATACTGTCTGGCCAAGAGCATCTGGTGGCACGAACACCACATTTGCCACCCCTAATATTGGTGCTTCTAGAATGACTCCAGAACAAAAGGGGACAATACCCCATTGTAGGACCCCACACTGTAAAGGATTCTGAACTCTGATGGTGAGATTGTTTGCAGCAATTCCCTCTGTCCCAAGTCATGCTTTGTGAAAGGCTTTAAGGACTCCCCTACACAGAGCCACAAACATGAAGGCTCTTGCTAGGGTTAGAATTCTGTGACCCTGGAGGGTGACCAATTTCATTGACTGTGATAGATGATGAGTAGCAATTGCCCTATACGGCCACTTCTCAGAGAAAATTCAATAGGAAGGGATCAGAAAAGGGTCTTCTGGCCCACAAACTGCTTACAGTGTCTGAAAAACAGGTTCTCATCCTTTGTTTGCCTTTCTGGACCTGGAGAATATTCCTCATCCAGTAGCCCGCTCAGCCCAAGGACCACTCCTTCTCACTCCCAGGGACATCTCCTCACCAGAGGCTTCTGGAAAGTTAGTTCATGCCAGGACAGCCTACTCTATGCACAACGGTGGAACATTTACAATCAGGAATAGCACGGGTGCCCCCATACTCTGCTCTGTAGCCTTGGCAGGCATCCCTAATCGATCAAGACATTGGCAGGCATTCTTAATCAATCAAAACATTCTTTCTTAATGAACCCGGGTGTGGTCTCAGAGCCCAGTACATGCAGCACTTCCAGCACTGCCTACAATCCATTGATACTAGTGTGGACATTAGATGTGAATCAAGTGCCTATTTTGTCTTCCTGCCTGGCTCTCTTTTCCTCCACAGGCTTTACCCATGTAAAGTCACACCTCACCAGCCAACCCTGGCTGGGCTCCAAGAGGCAGGAGAAACAGCCTAACACACATCTGCCCATCTTCTCCTCAGCCTGGGAAGCAAACTCCTTGTTTCCCAGCACAGCATGGAGTGTAAGACTCTTTCAGTCTGCAGGAACACCAGGCCCAAGAAAGTCACCTGTGTTCACAGCCTGAGAGATGATAAGGTCCAAGTTGCCCAGCCCCAAACGCTTTGAGGTGATGCCAGAAAGATGTTACCGGAATCTGGGTTCTTGTTCACGTAGCCGAAGAATGAACTTTGCAAACACGCAGGCGGCAAGCAAGCAGTCTTTATTACAGGAAAGCAAATAGATCCCAGGACAGCTTGGATGGGGGAGAAGAGGCCCCCCCCACTGTCTTATAGGGGTTTTTAATCCCTTAAAGATGGGGGGGTACCAATGTGGAGTCCAGAAAAATGTGGTTTTCTCCCATTGGCCTTGCCCAGTTACCTACATCAGTCCTTGTCCAATAGGGTTTCAGGGGTGGAAATGTCCCGTAAGGCTCATGGTTTCTTTGCCCTTCTCCTCCTGTAAACTGAGTCGCAAGGGGTTAGGGATCCATGTCCATCTGGGCATAGGCACACTCTCTACAGTAAACAAGGCCTATGGGGATGTTGCTCCCTGGAGCCCTTGAGCCACAAATGTTAATCAATAGCCATATCAAAGACTGCATCGAAGCCTGTGTTCCTACAGTGACGAGCTGAGTTATTATTCTGCCTCAGAGGCCCACCTGGACCAGGAATCTTACAGGTGCTAGGTCTCTGAAAGAGATGGGAAAAGGCATTGCGATGGCAAACAGTGATGTCGCGTGGGCGTGTCGTGCAATTCACCATAGTGAGAGTTGATAGCGTAGAATCCTACCTGAGGCAGGTGCCCCTGTCATTACTACCTAAGAGAAAGGCTGTTATGGGCTGAAGTGTGCCCCCTCCAAAATCTATACATGGAAGATCTAACCACCAGTACCTCAGAATGTGACAGTATTTGGAGATGGGGTCTTTAAACAGGTAATTATGGAAAAATGAGGTCATATGGGTGGACCCTAATCAATACAACTGCAGTCCTTCTAAGAAGATTAGGATGCAGACACACACAGAGCAGGGTGACCATGTGAGGACACAAGGAGGGGGCAGCCACCTACAAGCCTAGGAAAGGGGCCTCAGAAGAAAACTCCCTTGCAACACCTTGCTCTCAGACATCCAGCCTCCAAAACAGTGAGAAAATGCATCTCTGTTGTTTAAGCTGCCTGCGCAAAGTAATGCAAAGGCTGACCCAGAAATTTCAGCCTGAGGAAGTACACGGTCTCTTCCTCTTTCCCAGGACCCAGCAGCTGGCCCTGGTCAAGAAGAAAGACACGCAGCTGGGTGATAATCGCTTCCTTGGGAGCTGAGAACGTGTTTCCATGGCAGTGGCGGGTCATAGGGAAGAGTTGAGAGATGCAAACCAGCATGTATGGTTGTCAGCTGTAAGCTCGCTACTGAGTTGGGTGGGATGCTTAATGTAAAACCCTAATCCAGCCTTAGATGACACCAGTGCAAAGAGGGAGCCAGACAGGAAAAGAACATTCCACTCAGCATGGAAGGTACCACCACAGAGGTCGGGTGGACCAATGCCAGCGTGAAGAGGAACAACAGACTAAGTCGTCCACTCCCAACAGTGAGTGTCTGAATAATTTCAGACTTAATATACCTGTGTGGGGAACCAGGCGCCGATAGTCAATGATAGGATCTCTGGCATGTCCATCACAAAGGGTACTTTCCTGATACCTATTGGAATTTAAAACATTCTGACCTTTGCCCGAGCCACTCCACCTTCAGGGATATAGTCTATACGGGTTTCCTTGTAAAATACGGCAAGATGTATGCACAGGGATGTTCACGGAAATATTGCTCCTGAGAGCAAATCCATGGAAACAGCCTGTCGAGATCAAACAAGTCATGCCCCAGCTATAAGATCACATCTAACACAGCCATCACAAAGAAAGGAATAGCACCGATTATGCTGATAGAGAAAGAGCTCCAAGATTGGTATCACATTGTAAATCAACTATCCTGTAATTTAAAAAAAAATAAAAAAGAAAGCTCTCCAAGATGCAAGGGAAAAAAAATCAAGCCACAAAAGGAGTTCCCTTTGTGGCTCAGCAGGTTAAAAAGCTGACATAGTGTCCATGAGGATGTGGGTTCAATCCCTGGCCTCACTCAGTGGGTTAAGGATCTGGCGTTGCTGTGGCTGTGGCTGTGGTGTAGGCCGGCAGCTGCAGCCGTGTTTCAACCCCCAGCCTGGGACCCTCCTTATGCCGTGGGGCCAGCCTTAAAAAAAAGAAAAAGAGTGTGTTCTGTGTGACCACGTTAGTACCTGTGTTTTAAGCTGCTGTACACATTCACACACATACACACACACACACACACACACACTCACTCACACAGCCTTAGATGGAAGAAATTCAGGAAGCCACTGGAAAGTAGGACAGGCTGGGCTAGGGGACAGGAGCATTTTCTACCTTTCTGTCCCACGTGAATTGTCTAATCAAGGGCATTTTTAATGTCAGCAGGAGTTATCTAGGTGGTGGGATCACAGAATATTTTTTGTTTTCTTCTTTATTCTTGTATTTTGGAGAAACAAGGCTGTAGGGATTGTTTTTTCATCTATATATGAGGTAAAATGGGCGAGGTGTTTCTAGATGTGTAACAGGTATGCATGTGCTTTTATCTCAACCTCTGTGGGACCTTTGGGGGAGATTAGAAGAAAATCCCCCATGGGCTGCAACCTGTGGTCAAAAGCTTCAATACACATCATTAGCGATTCTGCAGAGCACAGCAGGGATTTCTTTTGTGTTTTTCCCTTGAAAGGAAACCAGATCTCAAGTCCCTCCTGTGAATCCTAGACAGCCTCTGCCTCTGGGGAGAACTCTACCACCTGGAGGGTCTGAGCAGCCTCTGCGCCCAGCAGATCCCTATGTAGAAACTACCTCTTTGGCTGTTGCTGTTCCTTTTTTTTTTTTTGTCTTTCTAGGGCCACACCCACAGCACATGGAGGCCTGGCTAGTGGGGTGGAATCGGACCTGTAGCTGCCAGCCTACGCCACAGCCACAGAAATGTGGGATCTGAGCTTCGTCGGCAACCTACACCACAGCTCACAGCAACACCGGATCCTTAACCCACTGAGCAAGGCCAGGGATGGAACCCGCATTTTCATGGATCCTAGTGGGGTTTGTTCCTGCTGAGCCACGATGGGAACTCCCCCTTTTTTTTGGAATATAATTTTCTATTGGAATATAGTTGACTTACAATGTTGTGTTAGTTTCAAGTATACAGCAAAGCAATTCAGTAATACATATGCATACATCTGCTCTTTTTCAGATTCTCTCCCCATATAGGTTATTACAGAATACTGAGTAGAGTTCCCTGTGCTGTGCAGTAGGTCCAGTCAGTTACCTGTTTCATACAGTGTGTACATGTTAATCCCAAACTCCTCAATTATCCCTCCCCCACTATGTTTCCTCTTTGGTAATAGTAAGTTTGATTTGCAAAATCTGTGAGTCCAATGGAATACTACTCAGACATAAAAAAGAACAAAATAATGCCATTTGCAGCAACATGGATGCCACTAGAGACTCTCATACTAAGTGAAGCAAGTCAGAAAGAGAAAGACAGATACCATATGATATCACATATCTGGAATCTAATATATGGCACAGATGAACCTTTCCACAGAAAAGAAAATCATGGACTTGGAGAACAGACTTGTGGTTGCCAAGGGGAAGGGGGAGGGAGGGGGATGGACTGGGAATTTGGGGTTAATAGATGCAAACTATTGCCTTTGGAGTGGATAAGCAATGAGATCCTGCTATGTAGAACTGGAAACTATATCTAGTCACTTATGATGGAGCATGATAATGTGAGAAAAAAGAATGTATACATGTATGTGTGACTGGGTCACCTTGCTATGCAGTAGAAAACTGACAGAACACTGTAAACCAGCTATAATGGAAAAAATAAAAATCATTATAAAAAAATCGGTGAGTATGTTTTTGCTTTGTAAATAAGGTCTTTGGAATTGTTTTCTATTAGATTCCATGTATAAGTGACTTCATATGATATGTGTCTTTCTCTGTCGGACTTACTTCAATTAGCACGATAATCTCTAGAAACCACCTCTGGACTAGAGAAAGAAGGGCCTGTGGACAAGAGACAAGCTCCTGAGCTTCTGGTGGCTGAGCTGGAGGATGGGGAGAGGGAAACAAGGAAGGGAGGGGGCCAGGCTGTTGAGGACCAGACTCTGCCTTTGCATCTGGAAAAAACACCTGGTAGGAAAGAGGAGGCAACATAAGGCTCATGAAATATTTCAGAAAATCTAACTTTCTCTGTCCACCATGAATACAGGTAACAGGAGTGGAGTGATTCCAAGGAAATCGTGCCCCACTGGCAGCTTGGCCTCTTCATGTGGCTCGGGGGTTGGGCCTTTGGAACCAAAATTCTGACTTCGAATTGTATCTCTACCCTCTCCTAGCTGTGTGGCCTTAGACACGTCACTAAACTTCTCTGTGCTTAAAGTCCTTGCTCTAGGGAAGGAAATGAGCAGCAAGCACACCAATAAGCCAGCTGAATGACAGCACCAAGATCTGACAAGTGCCATAAAGGAGATCAAACAGACGCTGTAATAGAGAGCAGGGGTCAGGGAGGTGGCTCTGAGAAGATGGCATGTAAGCTGTGACTCCATTTACATGTAGTGAAATAAGCCATGTCTTGCCCATGGTATAAGCCAGAAGGGAACAGATGGCACACTTGAATTAGGATCATTTGAGAGGAATTGAATCAAAGCACAATTTATACAGGTGCAGCCGGGGGGGTAGGGCAGCCCCAAGAGATAACAAAGTGCTCTTGGGCTAGTGACAGGGGGCTTCCAGGCTCTGCCACCATCTCTGAGCCTGATACAGACAGAGAGAGTTTAGGAATGCAACGGCCTAGGGGAGGGAGCAGGGTCTATGAACACCCTGCCCTCTCCTCCCTCCTCTCATAACCTGCCATGGCTCCCTATTGCCCAAACCCAACCGGAAGTCAGTAGGCAAGGGAGCCTGGTACTGTGGTCTATACAGGGAAGGCTCCCGGGGCACCGTGAGGGTAGAGGAGAGCAGCAGGTGGATCTAGAGAGAGAAGCTGATGCCATCTACCCATCCGCCCATCCATCCTTCTGCATGTCTGCATCTTGGGACGGCACTTCAAAGCTCACCAGCCCTTCTAAACCTGCACTTGTAGGGCCAATGAGAATTACCATGGGTGTGTGTTTTGTGTGTCTGTTTAAATGCCCAATGATTTGCTACAGATGCACATCTTTGTGCAAGGGGCTTTTGCTGTCCAGAGCTTTAGACGTTCCAGGTAATCGATAATGCTGCAGCTCTGGCTCCAAATTAAATAACTGCACATTTATTACCCATTACTGGAAGGCACACTGGGAACTCTAGCGCCAGCAGCATGCAACCCTGTAAATGCTCACAGCCTTCCCTCTCTCTGTCAGTCAGCTCAGAAGACCAATCCACTTTGAGAAATCAAACTCCCTTGGCAAGGCTATCCTAAAATGGGGTGAAAAACACCAAGGTTCTGGAAGTTACTCCACCAAGCTGAGCCTCCAGGGAAGAGGTAACATTTGGCTGTCGACCTGGGAATGTTTGGCTGCCTCTTCTGACCCCTGCTCCTCCCAGGGGATGCAGAATTTCAGTTCTATGGGCTGTAGATTCCTTACTCCCTCCTTTCTGAGCTGCTGAAGCAAAAAGGAGGGATCGCCTAAATGTGGGAAGCCAGGCTGGCCGCCAGGATGTGCAGCAAAAAGGAAGGGAGCTGCATTTCTGTCAGGTGAGCTGATCTTTCCACCACAACCCTTCTGTTTGAGCCAATGGAGAACATCACACTAAGGCTGGGGCCGGACAATAGGGCCTGGGCCAGAAATTCCCTTCAGTGACAAGATACACTGTTTTGCAACCTTCCATCTCTAGGGAGCCCTTTCCGAGATCAGAAAGTTCTGAGGCACCCACAAAAGAAGTAGCCATGAGGAATCCATCCTGACGCACAACCCCATCAGAAGAGGAGAGAGTGAGGTATCGCATGCACCCCAGCTCCTTCCTCCATATGGAGCTTGCAATTAGGGAGAGCAATAAGGCAGGGACTGCAGATCAAAAACAATCTAGGGAAAATCAGAACTAACTCCTTTAGCTGTCCCGCCCCGACTCAGCACCTTGTAGATTGAAACAGCCAGGGCAATTACTTCAATCACTTATGCAAAGTAAGATCGGTTCCCAAATTGGAAGTGACAGTCCAGGCCACCTGGTTGGGAAGAGAGTCTGTCCTCAAGAGGAGTGTGAGAATTCCTCTCCTAGTTCTTTGGGTCTTTGCTTGGTCATGAGGTGACTGTCATCAAAATCACTGTCTCCTTCACCAGCACCATCATCCAATCTGCCAAAGCAAAGGCATCCGCTGAAACTGGCTCTAGGGCCCACGGACCAGCAGGCATTAAGTGCCCACGTGTTAAGAGACATTCCCCCAAAAGGTTGTAGGGACAAAGTATATTATGAATATATTCAAAGTGCTGATAAGACCTGCAGTGAAGAAACCAAATTAACTGTTTCCCAAATCGACCAAACCGATGATAACATGAACACCACCTTTTGTTTGTTTGGTTTTGGCCACGCCCATGGCCTATGGAAGGTCCTGGACCAGAACTGGAACCCAAGCCACAGCAGTGACAATACCAGATCTTTAACCCGCTGAGCCAGTCAGGAATTCCCACCTTTTAAAAAAAACGCTCTGGGCATGGAACACTATGAACACCGTACACAACCAACAGGGGGCGCATGGTTTGAAGTCGGTGGTCCCCAACCTTGATCCAGTACCCTGGAATCACTAGGGACGTTTTCAGAGCTCCTAACACCTGAGCCTCACCTCAGGGTAGATGAGCTACCTATGTAGACGGCAGCCAACAATGTGTCAGGCTGAGCCCTGCCACATCTGCAGGAGACCACACCTGGCACTTCATCAAGCATAGCCGATACCAAAAACGCAAAGAGGAAATGGACATGTCGCCGAACAGCTCACGGGTGTGTGTGTGTGTGTGTGTGTGTGTGTGTGTGTGTGTGTGTGTTATGGGACGGGGAAAAGGTGGCACATACAGTGCAGAACTTCCCGACAATTCCTTTCGAAGATCCCTGCTCTTTCCCCAGAATTTTCCTCCACATGGAGCTGTTTTGTTCTCTTTTCCCTCCTTCTCCTCTCGCTACCCCCCCCCCCCCCGCCCCGGCCAAGCCTCTAAGCCTCTATTATTCTAAACGAGTCCCTTTTGAATCTAAGGTCACACACCTCACTCGAGAAGAACAGCCATGCTCTGTTCTTACTCAAATCGCTCCAGGGCTCTTGCCCCCAGTCCAAAATGGCTTATCAAAGTGTATTTGCCAAATGCATGTCCATGAAAATGTCCATTCCCAAGAGTTCACCAAGTGCTCTTGTGGCTGGACGGAGAAGTGGCCGTGTTTGTAAGACTAACTGGGAGGGCCAGACTGAGAAAGGTTAGCCAGGAGGGCTGCATGGAAGAGGTGAGCTCCTGCCATCCTCAGGATTCTTGTAGAGGAAACAGGAAGAACCTAGAGGTTAAGGACAAGATCTGCACAAGCTTGTGCAGGCTGGGGAAGGAGCTAGAGGAGGGGAAGGGGGAGGAGGGGAGAGAGTGAAAGGTCTGAGCTGTCCTAGCCTGAAGGGCTTTGATGAAGCAAATAATAACACCAAGTAGGTAGCTTCCGGCACCATATGCCAGACACAGTAAGAAACACTTCGTTTCTCTTGCTTTGCTTAAACTCCACAACAACCTAGTGAGACGGGTACTGTTACCCCAGTGAGTCAGCAGCCTGGCTGGGATTTGAATCAAAGCACTTGTCTTCAGGGGCCATTTGCTTAACCACTGCATTAAAGAGTAATGAGCTAGAGCACCGATATAAACAAAGCCAATTAAGCAGGCAGAGTGATGAGGTTCTGGAGTAATCCAGAATCTTGCTGTCACAGACAGGCGCTCGGACCAGCAGCGTCAGCATCACCTTGGAGCTTAGAAGAAATGCAGGGTCTCAGGCTTCACGCCAGACTTACTGAATCAGATTCTGCATTTCAACCAGAGCCCCCAGGGGCTGCCTCAACACAGAAAAATGGGGGGGTGCCGGTGTGGAGGTGGGGGGGTCAGTAAAGTAAATGCAGTTCTAGAGGAGCACTGTGGGTGGAAACAGAGCAGGTCAGAGCCCCAGTGAGTGACTAGACGCAAATACATTTCCAAAGCCACAAGCAGCTGGCTGCCGTCATCTCTGACAGCGAGCAAGACAGTCCTGGTTAAGAGCTAGAGCCAGTTCCAGGTACTAATGGCTCTGCTACTCACTCAAATGTGTGGCCTCGAGCAAGTTATGAAACCCCAAAGACTCACTTTCACTGTTGGAAAGTGGAGGCAAAGGACATTTCCTCACTGGGCTGTCAAGAAGATGAGGCGAGAAACTCTCTATCTGGTGCTTAGTGCTGGGCCTCTTACATATTAACCCTTCCCCAAGCATTATCTATTACTATGTCAATGTCAAAATTATCACTTATGGGCACAAAGCTGGCTCTGAGGCCCCAATTATAGCGACAATGCCTGGGAACACGGAAGAGGGTGCAGAGAAATGCAAAGTGCAAGTGAGCTGACTGTCCTCATCTTGCCTGGATGGAGTTCAAAGATGCCATTTCATTCTTGACTTTGACCATTAGAGAAACAAGGGTTACAGCATCCTTTTCAAAGAAGTGAAAGGCAACCACATGTAGAATTAATTATAGGATGCTACCTTCCAAATCAGCAGGTAAGATAAAAGCAAATCAAACAGAATCTGCAGAGCCAAGAAGGGAGAAAAGAAATGAAGCAGCAAGAGAAAGTCCTTTTTAAGGAATAATTTTTTAAATGACAAGGGATCAAAAAAAAAAAAAAAGAAATGTACATATACATGCATATAGCTACATACACACACATATATACACATACATACATATATATATAGGCCAATGCACTGATACCAAACTCTCAATTAAAAGGCTACAATGCTCAGGTGGGGTGAATGAACAAGATCCATCCATGAGCTATTTCCAAAAGACATCTGCATTTCCAAGAGGAAATTTCTAAAAGTAACAATGAAAGGATGTTTCCAGGCTCATGGGAACCAAAGACATATGGTAAAGCAACATTGATTTTAGAAAAACCCAAGGCAGGAAGCATTACCCAAGCTCAAGATAGTCACTGTATGTTAATAAAAACTTCAATCCATAACCAGTGCTAGTCAATAAGTCACCTTGGTGAGTCAGAGAACATAGATTCAAAATAGATAAAGCCCGAACAATGGCCAGGACCAAAAGAAACCCACAGAAATACAGTAGCTCTGGGAAACCCTAACCAACCCATCTCAGATTTTTTTAAAGGACCTGGAATTCCCGTTGTGGGTCAGTGGATTAAGAACCTGACAAAGTGTCCATGAGGATGTGAGTTTGATCCGTGGCCTCACTCAGTGAGTTAAGAATCTGGTGTTTCTGTGGCTGTGGTATAGGCTGGCAGCTGTAGCTCAGATTTGACCCCTATCCTAGGAACTGCCATATGCTGCAGGTGTGGCTATAAAAAAAAAAAAAAGGACCCGAGGTCATATAGCACAATTTTATAAGTGTCCAAGAGATATTTCAGGAAAATTCAGCCAGACTTGTCCATTTACCAATCAATCCACCCACCCAACCATCCACCACCCATCCATTCATCCATCCACCCACCCACCCAATATCTACCTACCCATCCATCCACCTACCCATTCATCCATCCATCCATTCATCCATCCATCCATCCATCCATCCACCTACCCTCCCATCCATCCATCCATCCATCCATCCATCCACCTGCCCCCCATCCATCCATCCATCCAACTGTCCACCCAGCCACCCATCCATCTACCCATCTACCCACCCATCCACCCACCCATCCAATGTGCACTGAGAATTTACTCCCTACCAGATACCACAGAAGGTGCTGGGGATTCGGTGGAATAAAAAGATAAGGCACTTGCTGTCAGGAATTTTACAAACCTTTTCCAACCACAAAGAAACAAAAGGTAAGTAGATAAAGTTATTAAAAACGGAGGCATGAAGATAAACAATGGGGTATGACAGGAGTAATAAGGTGTCAGCGAAGGTCTCGGGTTTTCATTCAACAAGACATGTGCAGACAGGTGCTACCTGAGGAGCTTATATTTTAGGAAGAGGGAGTCAAACCTGAGCACAGGAAAAGAATGTTATTTTGGATAGAGCTAAGTGCCATGAAGAAGGTAAAACAGAGCAATAGAAAAGAGCATGGGGGGCGTGCAGAGAGAGGCAGATGCTTTGGCCAGAGGCTCCTAAAAGGAGACGGCATTGGATCTGAGAGCCTCCAAGGTCAGAAAGGTGCTAGGAGCTGGCTCCTGTCAGGGTGTCTGGGCGTTATTCTAAGAACCACGGGAAGCCTCTGGATCTGCCTGGGTACTTAAGGTAACTCCATATGGTTCTGCGGGGCTCCGAAGACACCTTGGGTTCCATGGGGAATCAGACAGAGCTACCAGTGCCGGCAGGCTTGCCACATCCATGGGGCCTCAGATGGTAAATCCTGCTCTAATTACACTGGTGATTATGAACCGACACTGGCTGAGCAGGGTAAAGCATTCCTCTGCTAGGAAATGATCGCTGGGAAGCCAGTCCCAGCCTCTCAAACAGGGAGGGTGCCATGCACTTAAAAACCGCTGAGAGAAGGAGGTGAGGCAGGAGCAAAGGCACCACCCTGAGAAATAAGTGAGGAGCCCAGACACTGGGCAAGACACTCACTGGTGAGTCAACCCCCGGTCCTCAAGGCAGCAACAGAAGGAGCACATGCTGAAGTCCATTGGACCTGGATTTCAATCCTTGTCCTGCCTCCAGTGAGCTGGAGGACCTTGGACAGTTATTGCCTTTCTGGGCATGAGGCTCCCCACCTGCAAATGGGTTTCATGTGGGATCACCTGATGCACAGTAGGTCTGAGAAACGCCAGACCCTTCTCCCTGGATTCTCCCACCCCTCTTGGTGGCAAGCTCTGGAGGGACAGGGAAGGAAAGGAGGATAAAAGGAAGGAAACCGCCACCCACAGAGGTTATTATACTCCCCGGCGATGCTGCAAGGGAGTTAAAGAAGCCGTGATAATAAGATTCTCACCCTGTGTTCCCTGTGACAGAGAACAACAGAGACAGGAGAAGAGAGCATCCATCAGAACTCACAGAGGAGGCAGACAGAGGCAGGTGATCAAAGGAATAAATCCGCCACAATCTGAAAAACAGCCTGCCTGCTTTCATCCATCTAGGAGGTGATGCAAGGACTCACACTCCGTCCCCAAATACCTTTATTTTCCATCCAAATCACCCCAAGTGGGGCTGTGGGCGTGGCAGGTGTCCGGAACGGACCCCCTCAGGGCTAATCAATCTTCTCCTTGGTCTGGCCACATCTCCCAGTGCCTCAGCCCCCACTCCGAGCTAAGCCTGAGAAATATGCCCCTGCCAAGGAGATTTATCCATTTTAAAAGGTCAGAGAATTACTGCCATTGAAACTTGTGCACGGAGCAGGTGTAAATATGCCCCAGCTCCCCCTTGTGCTTCATCACGCTCAGGAGAGGGAACCTGGGGGAAGTTACTTTCCAGGCAGAGCGTTTAACTGCTTGGTGCCTGGGGAGCCAGGGACTCCCTGGGGACAGGACCTACCTGCCATGTCATCTTTATCACCCTCCTCTCCCTTTCCCTCGAGGAGCATCCCACCTTCCGCTTCCTGGGCTGCCAGCACCACTGGGGACCTGGACCCTCCCTGTCTGGTTTTGTGCAGCATCCAGCTGAGGGGAGTGGGGAAGCAGGATAAACAACTCCACACAACAAATCCAGACCTCACCCCCGTTGCTGCCAAAGGATTGAGAAGGCAGGATACAAAGTCAGTTAAGCAGCAGTCACCTTGACTGTAGGTGCCAGATCATCTGTTTTGCAATATGCTTCCTAGGGGTTTAACTAGGAAGAGAGAAGAATGGAATGTCTTTCCCCCAACAGGAACTCCTATTTTCTCACAAGCAACTTAGACATTCCCAGCATCTCAAGATGTTTTGGGGACTGTGTGGATCCAGGAAAGCCCAAACTGTGATGGGATCTTTAAAAACTCACCACACTAGTGTGGAAAATGTTGATGCCTGGAGGGGAAGGGATCCTGGAGAAGCCTACAGACACAACAGGAAGAATCCAGGCTGAGGAGATGCACAGATCTGGGTTCAAATTCCACTTCTGTCACTTATAAGCTGTGTGACTACAGGTAAGTTACTTCACTTCTCTGGGCTTCTGCCCCTCCATGGTAGGAAAAAAGGATTGATAAGACCTAGTCTGCTTAGGGACTGTGGAGATTGAGACTAATTCAAGGAGTTCCCATTGTGGCTCAGTGGGTTAAGGATCCACCTGGTATCCATGAGGATGCAGGTTCAATCCCTGGCCTGACTTACTGGGTTAAGGATCTTACATTGCTATGACTATGGCGTAGGTCACAGCTGCAGCTCTGACTCCACCCCTAACCTGAGAACTTCCCTATGCCACAGGTGCAGTCCTAAAAATAAAATAAAATAATAAAATAAAATAAAATAGACTAACTCAAGTAGTATTATCGCACCTGGCCCCATGATAACCAGCAAGCTGTCATGACTTTGTCAAGTTGACTTTGTCAGCCCTGAGAGAGAAAGAGACTGAAAAGCTATGTCAACCACCCCAGCAACAAATCAAGCAACCACTCAATCAAGTGGCCCAGCAGCTGCACAGATCGTGCAAAGTTAGAGGGTCAAGATGCCCCGGGGAAAGAGGGAGACTGGCCAGGAAGGATACATTTGGTCCCTCAATGTGAGAAAAGCCTTCCCTCTGCTCTCCTTCCACCCCTGCTTCCCCCCACCCCCAGCCCCGCTGGCAGAGCACAGAGTAGAACGTGCCAAACAGGGCTGACTCCTGCAGGTAGGTCGGCATGGTGGTTAGAAAGACCGGCCCTGGAGGCAGCGTGCCAGGCTTCAAGTCCTAGCAGACACGGGAGACCTTGCTGAGACTCCTTTTCCCCTCGTTACAGATGGGAAAATTTTGCAGTTCTTCAAAACATTAAACACAGAATTACCCGAGGCCCCTGCCAACCCACTCCTGGGTATACACCCCAAAGAAGTGAGCAGGTATTCAAACACTTGTGCATACATGTTCACAGCGGCGCTCTTCACACCAGCCAAAGAAACAACCCAAATGTTCACCAACAGACAAACGGATAAACGAATGTGGTCCATCCATGCCATGGAATAGTACTCATCCATAGAAGGAATGCTGCACTGGCACAGGATTACGACATGGGTGAGCCTTTTCAACATGATGTTCAGTGAAAGAAACCAGCCACAAGAGGCCGCCTATGGTTGGTTCCATTTATATGAAAAGACCAAAGCAGGCAAATCCAGAGAGAGAGAAAGATTAGTGGTTGCCATAGGCTAGGAGGAGGGGGAAAGAGAAGTGACTGCCAATAGGGTTAGCTTTTGGGGTGACGAATATGTTTAGATGTGATGGGTGCATGACCTTTGAATATACCAGATGCCCCTAAATTGTTCACTTGAAAATGCATGATTTTATGTTACATGAATTTCTCATCAATAAATTACCCCCCCCCAAAAAAAACCCCACAGTTCCTCAAATTCTTATACCAATAACTGGCAGCCAACAGCAGGACGCTGGAGCACACTGCTCCAATGGACAGTGACACTGGGAGGGGCAGGGGCAGTGGAGCACAGAGCTCACTCTAATCACCACTCAAATGACACAGACCACAGAGCCAGCCTCTCCAGGAAGCCTCCTTCTCCATTTAAACCCTCTCCAGGCCACTCAAGGACCAGGCACAGCCTCTCCAATTCTATCACCCAGGAAATTTACCTATGTCATAAAAAGATGCTGTCCTGACACTAACCTTAGAAAAAACGTTTTTCTTATATTTGTATTAATTTTCCTTCCCAGGTTTTAATTGAAGAGAGGATACAGCATCACAAGGGAAATAAAAACTTACTTCATCTATCTGAGGGCCATGTGGCTTCATTAGAAATTACATTAGTTCCTCATTAGGCAACAATAATAATGGAGAGTTGGAATCAATAGAAAAAATGCTTTGCCCCAAGGTATAGATCCGTTTGGTTCAATTATATTCTTACATGGCCAAGCTCTGGTGGCTCCAACACTAATAAAAATGTGGTGTGATACCGGAGGATGTGGGCTTCCTTTATTCACCTTCAAATGAAAAATAAAATAAAGGAATGGGCATGATTCCCATCCTCACAACCACTCTTGTCATTCCTAATGAGAAGCCACCTAACCATCTACCTAGAGCTCACACATCAAAAGTGCCAAGTAAGATTCATCTCACCAGCCTTCCATGACCAATCAGCAGGAATTATTCTCTGTAAGGGTTGAATTGTGCTGTGGTTGACTGGTGATGTCTGCCTTGGCCATGGGATTGGAGGGCTGTGTCTGGTACCAGACACGGGCCAGTTATGCCCAGGAGCCCCTCCAACTGGGAGGGGAGGTTAAGAAAACTATAGGCTGTGAGCACTGACGATGCCCGCCCTTCTCCTTAGCCACTCCCACTGGGTGGGTTTGTACAGTAATAAACAATAGGAGGCTTTTTTTCATCTCCTTCCTTTCCACTAGACTTAACAAAAATCCTAAGTCAAGATAAAATGAGTACTTACCTGACCCTCGACCAGGCTATATGGCAGGGACAGTGGATCCTGCATAAAAAAGAGAAAAGAAGAAATACTGAGTTTCACATTGAAATAATTGCTTATCCTTTGTTTTGCTCTTAAACAAAATTACCACATTCCTTGGGAAGAAATATTTGATTTATTCATTCCAAAAATGTTCACTGGGTGCCTAACACAGGCCAGGTACTGTTTACTGTAGGCTCTGTGTTTTTCACAGAGGGTGGGAGAGAGGAGGAAGGACATAGAAAATAAAGAACTCAGTAGCCATAAATGAAGTTACTGTCAGATAGTGGTGAGTCCAATGATGATAACAAAATGGGTTATGGGAGGGAGAGTGACAGGTGCTACTTTATGTTGAGGGTTGGGGGGGACTGAGAACTGCATGACAAGAAGGAGCCAAGTGTACACGGAGTAGGTATTTTCAAAGCAGGGACGGCAGGTACAAAGGCCTTGGGGCCTTGAGTGGATGAAGGCCAGGAAGCAGGAAGGCTGGAGCATCTGGAGAGAGTCAGACATCAGGGAGGCAGGCAGGGGCCAGATCATGTCTGAGCTTAAAGATTCCACATGTGAAGTTTTGGTGTCTAAGCAAATTTGGAAGGCACAGAAGATTTTAAGCATATTTTCACAGAGCCAAAAGCCACGGCCTACTCCACTCTGTAGCCCCAAAGAGAACCCGTGCTGTGAATGGATCCACACACATGCTCCACTTGTTCTCAGAGCTCCCAGCACAGGAAGGGCCCTGGCTGAGATGAAAAGAAAGAAGCAAGTTTCGCACACACTTTGTGAAATGCAAATCCCAGGGCCAGCCTGCCCCTGGGCCCAGGACATCGCCGTCCAAGCCAAGTAAACCTTCTCTTCCTTCCTCTTTCTCTCCCCGCCCTCTGCTCGCATTTCCACCGTATTTCCTACTGGCCGAGATGGTTTCCCACCCAAAGGGAGGGAAGACACCACAAGCTCTCCTTTTCCATACACGAAGCTCAGATCAAGCCCCTTCATCCACGTGCCCTGGGGGCTCCAGCCGCACCTCCTCAGACCCCAAGGCAGAGTAAGAACAAAACCTCTTTCCTGGACTCTGCCGAACAGATGAAAATCCCCTGGCACTGGCTAGTCCCAACCAGGGCTTCAGGCCCTACAAGCCGTGGTGAGCTTCACGGGGACAGTACCTTCAACACAAGCAGAGAGGACATTGCTCTGCTTTGCTCCCCGCAGGCTCAGGCACAGCAGACGGGGCCATCTGGAGAAGGCGATCTTCCACGTTACCTCCCACCCACCCCCTTCACAGGGTGGTCCTGGGGCTCAAATGAGATACCACACACCTGGTTCATGGACGGCGTTTAGCCTAAGTGTCAAGAGCTGTCATTAGCCTAGACCAGCATTTTTGCCCTAAGCATCTTTGCCACAAACATTTTCGCCATAAACATCTTCGCTGCAAAACTAATCCGCCATAAGGCAATTTCGCCATAAAAGATAAAATAACAAAAAAGGAAAGAGGGACGTTTAAAAGGCAAACATGCAAAATGAATATCAAAATTTAAAAGACTTTACGGTGAAATACAAAATATTTGCACACATTGAAAATGAGTACAAACTCATGACAATGTCACCAAATAGCTAAGAGGGATCCATTTGCAAACACCAGAATGCATGTCTGTAACAGCCCTGCATGGCACTGGGAAAGCCTCTAAACTGCTGTTTCTTCTTGGCAGATTATCACATGTCCGTTGGTAAATGTTCCAAAGTTCTATGGGAAACACGGGTTCATCTCCATGCTTTCAAATCACAGAAGGATCTGCAAATTGATATTATAATTTTCTAGGATAATACATAATCTGGCTTTGCACCATTTAACACTTCCAGTAAGTTTGATCACCGTATTTTCTATCAAATCCATACACGTAGTTGTTACCATCCAGTGTTTTAATAACACCACATCTGTTCCTCACTAGACCATCATGAGGGCTGAGATTAATGAAATATAGAAATGGGAGTCCTGCATCCGTGGAGAAATGAAACCAACTGTTAACCAGTTAGTTTATCCTTTATGGCAAAACTGCCTTATGGCCAATTAGTTATGAGGCAAAAGTGTTTGCAGCAAAGATGCTTACAGCAAAGAAGCGTTAGGATGAAAGAAAATACCTGGAGTCATTATTAGTATGTTTATTATCATAGTTGGTCAAGTCCATGCCCCACAGATTAACCATGACCATGGGCTGGGACCAGCCAGCACAGACCATTCACATAAAGAGATGACTTAGAACCAGAGCCTCAATTCATAAACAGGAAACCCTTGGAGTGAATGCTGCTGAGCAGCTTCTCCCATGGCCTCCCAACACACCTGTGGTGTTTCTCTCCTGTTTGCAAAGTAAACAAGAAGGCTTGTCCCACCTGCCCGTGTTGAGAGGCACGGGCAGGGCAGAGCGCCATCTTTCCCTCCCACATCAGTGTCTGGACCACTGGGCAGGCTCAGATGGGTCTCTGACCTCAGTTTACAAGGGAGGTGCACACCGAGAGTGACGGGTGAAGGGGAGCCCAGGGTCTGCCTACTAGGGAGTGGACTGACAGAGACCTTCCTCCTGGGATATCAGCACGGAGCCCTGTGCCTCCTCAGCCTTTCCTCTGTCCATCGTCCCTCCCCTTATCTTCAAACCCTCCTTCTATGCCAGCTGCTTCTTCCTCCCTCACTTCCTATAGCAACTGTAAAAGCTCAGTTCTCTCTGCTCCTTTCCCACCAGAACCAGGCTCAACATTGGAGACACGGCGAGAAGCATGTATGGACACGGTCCTGGAGGGCCCGTCAGGAGGAGGGGCAGATACAAGAAGGGCGACAGCTTGGAGGAAGAGCGCATAGGGGCCCTCCGCCTTCTCATTTATTCCTCAACGCCCGGGGCCCCGCCATCCACAGCTTTATCGCACAGCCAGGGTCCCCTGTCCCTTTTCACCTTTCGGGGATCCCTCTGCAGGGAGTCTTAAAGCTCTGTCTGTCCCCTCTCTGACGCCTTTTCCCAAAGTCCTTTGTCCTCTGGGAGGAGCCTATTCCGAGAACACAGCATCCCCGAGGAATCCGCCTCTGTGGGGCATCTCACTCCCCCCTCCCTGGGAACAATTTCCTCCTCCACTCAGACCTCAATCCCCACCTCCTCAAGGACCCCCAAATGTGGGCCCCCGGCCCTGGCTGCCCCCCTGAGCTCCGGACACCACAAACTGCCCTCCTGCTCTCTCCACATGGGTGTCCCATTGACATTTCCACAGCACACAATCCAAGCCATGCCCTGCTCTTTCCACCAGCTGTGCCTGCTCCATCTCCTGGGCTCGAGAAGCGCATCCCAGTTTTGCCAGCCCTCTGAGCTGAAGCCTGGGGGCCTCGTCTCGCTCATCCGCGTGTTCAATCCCTCTTGATCCTCAGCAGCTGTGTCTCTCGCACTCTCCTCCTCGGTCTGGTTACTGCATAATAATTGCATAATAATAGATGCTTCAAAGGCTTCTGAACGAATCTCTTTGTGCTGCTGAGAACAATTTGGCTGAAAGCAAGGGGACCAGCAGGACAATCTGGTCAAAATGAATATAACACGGCAGTTGTTTCTCTGAGTGTTGGTCATTTTGGTGTGCCATGATGTGTTTTTAAAGACTTTTTGAAATTCTACTTTATTTTTATTAGAGTATAGTTGATTTCCAGTGTTATGTCGATTTCTGCTGTGCAGCATAGTGACCCAGTCATACACATATATATATAGATACATTGTTTTTCTCATACCATCCTCCATTATGTTCTATCCCAGAAGCATGGATATAGTTCCCTGTGCTGTACAGTAGGACCTCCTTGCTTAAAGACATTTTATGCATTTTTACCCAGCAGGATCTGTTTACTCTCCCATATTCGGAGTTTCATTTTATTTCATTTGTTTAAGAAATCAAGACCTAGGATTGCCAGGCTTGGCTGTAACTAATGGCAGACACTGGGCAATGAAAAGAAAGAGTCCCCTATAAAAATCTTCTTTATAGCATTCATCTAGAGAGCCTCACATAACAGTCCTTTGAAAAGCCACGTATCTGCTGCCCTGTGGAAATCAGTTTTATGGTATGTGTGACCCTGGAAAGGGAGGGTGTCCATTAACTCTATATAAATCAAAATCAATATTATTTCCACCATTCTTTTCTGAGTGATAAATGAAGAAAGGCCCTACTATTCACCAAACTCACCCCTGAAAAAAAGCCACACAAATTTGATATGTATTCTTCTCATCTTTGTCTGAAATGTGTACAAACATATCTTCCGATGTACACCTAGGCAGATACACACAATATATACTTTTTAATGTTGAAAGTGTGGATTGGAGCTATAGATAATCATCCGAACACTTACTTCTTATAAACTTATCAAGGGAATATGAAAATCTTTTCCAGATAATTCATATAGAATTGAGTTTCTCAATTTCGGCACTGCTGAAAATCTGGACTGGGTAATTCTTTATTGTGGGGGCTGTCCAATGCATTGTGGGGTGCTGAGCAACATCCCTGGCCTCCCCCCCCCCCCGACCATATCCTCCCCCCCGAGTTGTGACAACTGACAGTGTTTTCAGACACGACCAAGAGTCCCCCAAGGGGACCACCAGTTGACAAGCCCTAGTGAGGAGCCATCACTTCCCTTTTCAACAGCTGCATGGATTTCCATGCTACGGATGCACCATGATTTATTTAACTAGTTCCTCATTCATCAACATTCAGTCTATTTTAAATGGATCAGAGGGGCTTGACGGTTTTTTAAAAAATGCAGTGTATAAAGAGTCATTTTACTTTATCGTTCTCATAAAATGTGAATGATTGTGTACTGGTTTGTTTAAAACAGACAGAAACTCTGAGTGCATGAGGCATCTCTCTGAGGTTTTCTTTTGTTTTTGCTTTTTAGGGCTGCACCTGCGGCATATGGAAATTTCCAGGCTAGGGATCAAACTAGAGTGACACCTGTCAGCCACAGCCACAGCCACAGCAACATGCGACGAGCCATGTCTGCCACCTACACCACAGCTCACAGCCATGCCGGATCCTTAACCCACTGAGCAAGGCCAGGGATCGAACCCACATCCTCATGGCTCCTAGTTGGGTTCATTAACCACTGGGCCACGAAGGGAAGTCCTCCGAGTTTCTTTTACGTTTGTTCCTATGACTTGGGCATTGACAGAACTCCACCTTAAGTCAGGAAAAGATGGTGATTTTTGTGCCATGACGGCATGGGGAGGTGGCAGCTCATCCACCATCAGTGGGGGCAGCAGTAGGCACCACTACCAGGCAATACAAAAATCAGGCTCAGATGAAGAGCCTTCACTCTGCCCAACCATCTCTTTCTTGTTCAGTAAAATTAGGTGGACAGCTACAGTCTGCCCCTCCCCGTCCCTCAGCCTGGATGAACTCAGTAAAGCTAGATGGCTCTCAAAGATAAATGCCTGGCCCTTCTCAGAAAGACAATTAATGAGCTCAGAGACTGCTTAAACGGAGATGAAATGTGAGATTAACAGACGCAGGGCCATCTATCCGCCCTGCCAACAGGCTATCTCCGCCTCGCCGCGCTGTTTCATGAGACACCGCCAAGGAAACCCACCGAAGGCACCGTGGCTATCAGGTCTATTTTTGAGATAATTACAAGGCTCGGGCCTGGATCCACTTAAAGGCAGAAATATGGGACAGAGAGGGATTAAGATGAACTCCACCCCTCAGTCCTCTGCTGAAAATGTCCCAACAGGCTTTAAAGGGAAGAGAAAACCACATGAAACTTTCATCAGAGCCTGGCTGGTTGCCGCAGGAGCTGTGAGGCTCCAAGTTCAAATTGTGAACAGTGCCCAGGATAATAATGAGGCATGTTCCCTGCCTGCAGGCTGGTCTTCTACCACCTCGCCCCCTCTGCTCTCCACATCTGGAAACACAGTGCCTGCAGGGGAAGGAGGTGAAGAAGAGAAGGAAAGAGGAAGAAGGGGGACAGATGACAGCGTAGAGCAGGCACCTGTGTCTCTAGTCATCACAGCACTGGCCTCTCTGGAAGCTCCAGTGTTTCTTGTCTATGCCCTGCTCCTAAAACACATGCAAGCTGTTACATTTAGAATGGATACACAATGGGTCTTACTGCACAGCACAGGGAACTATATCCGCTCTCTTGGGTTAGAACATGATGAAAGATAATATGAGATAGCATGACAAAAAGAATGTATGTTTATGTACGACTGGGTCACTTTGCTGTACAGCAGAAACCGACAGAACATTGTAAATCAACTAGACTTTAATAAAAAAAAATGTTTTTAAGGGATCTGTCCTCTGCTCTCGAGACCTTGCAAACAGAAAGACCACTCCTGGGTGAAGTCACCCCTGGGCCTGCTTTCTGGTTTTCTCTCCAGCCTGCAATCTCCTAGAAGGCACAGCAAGAATGCCAACCTGCAGGAAAGGACCCCAGCTTGCCGGCAGCTTCTCTGTCCCTCTACCCAGCGGAGTATTTCCACAGACACGGCTTCCCCCATCTTCCGTTCCGGGAGAAAATTTCCACTCTGAGCATGTCCCTCACTCCCCACCCTGATGACAAGTGCAATGACCCTGGGACATCCAGCGGCAATATTCATAACAGCCGCGGCACCATGCCCAAGCAGGTGACATGCTTTGTTCCTACAACGGGATTAGAACTTGGATTAATCTTTGTGCTTTTCCTCGGTGCCTTTCCTTATATAAGACTTTCCATCAATCAGAGGATCCTCCTTGCCTCCGGGAGGGTTAGGATTACTGCAGCGGGAGTGGGAAGAGAAAGAAAGAGTATTCAGTCTTTGGGGTAGTAAAAGGCAGCCGCCAGGCCAGGACCTGCAGAACGACCTCACCTTTGAGGGGGAGCACATAACCCAGGATAAGCCCCAGCACCATCTGTAAAGAACCTTCCATCAACAGCTGTCTCAAAGCTGCCAATAGTCCATAAAGATTCCTGTTCAGGCCCCAAGACTTCACAGAGCCCCAGCAAAACTCCTGCATGTATTCCCCTTTTTAGGGGTGCCTCTCCTTTTTCAAAGGAGCCTTACAGGCTTCTTAGAAGACAGGGGGTGGGAAAGAGAGGTTGCAGTGGTGTGAACGGAAGAGTAGTGAACCCACCCTCCAATGGTCCATGAATTGAAACATTTATCCTCACAAAAAGACTGCAAGAAAGGTCAATATTATTATTACATCTGGCTCGTAGATCATGAAAACAGAGAACTATAGGGCTCAGGGGCTCAGGGGCCCAGGGGTCAGTGAGCTGGGATTCAAACTTGCTTCGTCTGATTCTGATTCCAAGATCTCTCTTATCTCTGATTCTTCCATGTCAGCAAAAGCTCACATTTGGCATTGTCCAGAAGGACACACACCTGCCCTCAGGTAACTTCCAAGGCACTGGAGAAGGCAAAACTCAGATATTAAAGCAGAAGCAGAACGCCCTAGGCAAGGAACAGAACACTCCAGATGAGAGAAGGAAGCCTATCTCTGGGGTCTTCCAGAAAGCAGAGTTAGTGAGCAAAGGTTTAGTGGGGAACGGCACCAGAGGAGGAGGTTGAACAGTGTCCCCAAAATATGTTCAAGTCCTAACCACCCCCCAAGAACCTATGCATGTGACCTTATTTGGGAAAAAGGTCTTTGCAGGTATGATCAGGGTGAAACGAGGTCACACTGGACTAGGGGAGCCCTAAATCCGAAGATGGTGTTCTTTTTAATTGACGTATAGGTGATTTACCATGTTATGCTAATTTCTGCTGTACAGCAAAGTGATTCAGTTATATATACACACACATTCTTTTTCATATCCTTTTCATGAATTCCATTATAGTTTACCGCAAGATATTGAATATAATCCTACACAGATGCTATACAGTAGGACCTTATTGCTTATCCATTCTACATATAATAATCTGCATCTGCTAATCCCAAACTCCCAATCCATCCCCCCCCACCCCCTCCTCCCTGTGGTTACAAGTCTGTTCTCTGTGAAAGACAGTGTCCTTAAGAGAGAAGAGTAAAGAAGGATTTGAAACGAGAGACAGAGATGCAGGGCAGAGGGTGATGTGAAGACAGAGGCAGAGGTTGGAGTGATGCAGCCGGAATCCAAGGACACGAGGAGGTGCCAGAAGCTGGAAGAGGCAGGAGGGATCCCCTCGTGAAGCCTTCAAAGGGAGCACGGCCCCCATGACTTTGACTTCTGGCCTCCAGAACTATAAGAGAATAAATTTCCATCATTTTAAGGTACCCAGCTCATGATAACTTCTTTTTCTTTTTTAGGGCCACACCCATGGCACATAGAAGTTTGCAGGCTAGGGGTTGAATCGGAGCTGCAGCTGCCGGCCTACACCACAGCCACAGCAACACAGGGTCCGAGCCATACCTGCGACCTATACCACAGCTCACAGCAATGCCAGATCCTTAACCCACCGAGCAAGGCCGGCAATCAAACCTGCATCCTCATGGATACTAATCGGATTCTTAACCCACTGAGCTACAATGGGAACTCTGTGCTCTTTTTTTCGCAGCAGCCACAGGACACTGACAGGAGCTGTAAAAGGCAGAATTGGACAAGGGAGGCCATCAGGCAGGGATGCAGAGCTCACAGTTTCTGGCATCTCACGGGGACTCCAGAGCCAAGTGCCCATCAGAGGAGTCCTGCGTCCGGCAGAAACGGCCAGGACCTGGGGCCACAGTCTCACAGTTCTTGGCTGGGGCCCACCTGAGAAGAATGGGGCAGCTCAAGGGCTGAGGTGGGCCTGAGGTGTTAACAGCTGGAGGCCATCATCTGCCCACACCATTCACAGCTGGAATGTGAGTCCCTTCTCAAAGGAAGAGCTCTGTGTCTGCTGCAGAATGGACAAGGAACACAGGATCAGAGGTGCACCCCACTTTTAAAGGCCCCAGTGTGCAACCCTACAAATAAGAGAGCCCCCACCTTGGAGGAAACCATGATCTGTCTTGTCACCTGGCTGCTTCATTTGTTCACTCCACCACTGTTTCGGGGGGCCTGCTGTGTCCTGCCACTGTGCTTGGAGAACTGGCAATCCAGACAGAGCTGGAAGCAGCTACTGAACTCTGAGGCTGGCATCCTAGTCAGAGGAACAGAGCAGGCTCAAGGGTTCTATACAGTGAGGCTGGAGAAGTAGGTGGGCACAGTATCAAAGGCGGCTGGGGATCCACCGCAAGTTGGGAGTCTGGATTCTTTCCAAGGGCAATGGGCAGTCACTGCACATGAACGCAGGAAGGGACGAGCTCACTCTTATTCTCATACGGACAACAGTTTAGAGTGAGCAAGAGTAGAAATAGCTTAATTGGTTGGGAGGCACCTGTGGTTTCCACAAAAGGTGACAGAAGTGTGAATTAAGGTGATGCTGGAGGGAATGGAGGAAAGGAGATAGGCTAGAGAAATATTTTAGAGATAGAAGCAAAAGGACTTGCTGGTAGATCAGTGTGTGTGTGTGTGTGTGTGTGTGTGTGTGTGTGTGTGTGTGTGTGTGTGTGTTGCAGGCCAGGGGATGGAAGAAATACCATGGCCTCTCATTTTCTGGATTGCATGACTGGTACAAAGTGACGGGTGATGCTAATGATTGAGCTGGGGAATACTGGGGGAGAAGGAAAAATTCGTGGGAGAGTAGAAGGTATTTGATAGACATATGACAAGTGGACACGTGACATTTGCAATATCCTTGAGACATCCATTTAGAATGGTCAAGAAAGCATCTGGACACACTAGTGTAGGGTTCATATGAGAAGTCTGAATGGAAGTCTAAGGCTTCTATCTCTATTTCAGAATCTACTTGGGGTCCCATCAGCCCCATTACAGTGTATGGGGATGCGATGAAGACTTGGAAGCCACCTGAATAGATAACGTATCTTCCATGCAGGTGGGACAGGAAACAGCTGGGCAGAGATGTGGATGAGGCCCTTAACACAGGAGACAGGGATCCTCCCTAAAGACCCAGACGCATATCTGACCTGGACTCCAACGCATGACACATGTGGCCTCTGAGCACTAGGGCACAACAGATCACATGACAGTCCTGCCTACCAGGGGAGAACCCGTCATCAGGAAAAGATGATGATGACCAGGCCCTCTCTGAAGAAGTCACCAAGAGGTCAGGGCATGGTAAGCACTGGAGGCCAGAGAGCTCCCTTCAGTACCACCTCCCATCCTGGCTCTTGGAGGCACAGGATAGGGAATAAAGCTCGTGAGCAGAGTAAGGAAGGAAGGAAGCATCGTGGTGAAAGAGAAAGAGCCTAAGATACAAGAGTCAGGTGGTCTTGGCTTCTGCCACTGGACTATGAGATCCATCAGCATAGGGATTATATTTGTCTTGTTCACCCCTATAGTCCCAGACCTACCCATTACTGGTACCCATCAAGAGCTCAGTAAGAACCAGTAAGATGGATAGATTTATGGATGATGGATGATGGACAGGTGGATGGATGGATGACAGATGAATGGAATGGATGGGAGGATGATGGATGGATGGATGGATGGATAGAGGATGCATAGATGGGTAGGTCTAAACTCTATCATATGGAGTTCCTGTTGTGGCTCAGCAGAAATGAACTCAACTAGTATCCATGAAGACGTGGGTTCGATACCTGGCCTCGCTGAGTAGGTTAAAGATCTGGTGTTGCAGCGAGCTGAGGTGTAGGTCACAGACATGGCTCAGATCCTGCATTGCTGTGGCTGTGGTGTAGGTCAGCAGCTGCAGCTCCAATTCGACCCCTAGCCTGGAAACACCTATATACCACAGGTGTGGCCCTAAAAAGACAAAAATAATAAATAAATAAATAAATAAATTCCATCAGGAATAAAGATTTCCCCTGTCACCAGGAATAAAGATAGCCAAAATTTTAAATTCCCTACAACTTCTGTGTCCATTTTGATTCATAGCAATCTGAAAGCTCCTCCTTCAAGTAGTACCAGAGGGTCATAGTTAAGAATGTGAGTCAGAATGCCTATGATTGTCCCACCAAGGCTTTGAGACCTTGTGCACACCT
Organism: Sus scrofa; assembly: GCF_054392235.1. Lineage (NCBI taxonomy): Eukaryota > Metazoa > Chordata > Mammalia > Artiodactyla > Suidae > Sus > Sus scrofa. The sequence goes on from NC_139385.1 coordinate 43,450,289, forward strand.
CTCAACATCTTTGAGACTCACCTGTATACAGTAGAATAATAATTGCCCCTGTTTCATTGGTCTCTAAGGAAATGAAGAGAGATAATCCATGCAAATCCCTTAGGACAAATGTGTGGCAAATAAGTGCACAATAAATTATATATTCCCCCTCCTCCTCTCATTTCCTCCCCCTCCTGCCATCGGTTATCGACTCTAGGCACACCACCCTAGGCCCCCTCAGCCTCTTGCCTTTTCCCTTATTCCCGTAGACTCTAATAAATCAACAGTGACACAGAAAACAATCATATGCAGTTAGCACATGCTGGGTGATTGTGCTAAAGCCTTCATAATCCAACTCCAAGGAAGAGCATCTAGTATTCAATTTTTAAAATGTAATATATATTTAATGCAATATTAATATTTAACTCACTTAATGCAATATTTAATTTGATATCTAATGCAAATAAAAATAGTAAACAGATTTATTAATGATTTACACAAATGCTTGCCTATTCTGTTTTTAAAGCATTTTTCTGCCTAGAACACAATTTTCTACCCCCCAGAAAGCAAACATGGGAGGGCTTTTGAGCTGGTTCTTGTACGTGGGTAGAAGCTGTCATCTTGTAAATGGGCTTGGCCAAGAAGCAGCAGCCATGGCTTTCATTTATTCATAGAAATAATGAGGGCACACTATGTGCTGGACACTTAGCTAAGATCTGGTAGGAAGAGGGAAGAGGCTTTATTCTCACAGAAGGTAAGAGAATTCTGTGACAACTAAAATAAGTACCAGGAAGGAAATCCACACAGATAGTCACACCGAGCACTAGCAGGGCACCCAACCCAGACTTGGGATGGGGGGTAGTCAGGGAAGTCTTCTTGGAGGAAGCACTATAGGAACTGAGATAACTTGGGGAAAGAGAGGAAGAGCATTCTAGGCAGAGAGAAGAGCTGACTCGAAGGCTTCTGGGGACTGAATGTTTGTCCTCCAAAACTCACATGTGGAAGCTCTGTCCCCAGTGTGACAGTATTAGGAGGTGAGCCCTCTGGGAGGTGATCAAGTAATAAAAGTAGAGCCCAAGTGAATGGGAACAGTGCCCGTCCAACAAGAGACGTGAGAAAGATGACACATCTCTTCACCATCCGAGGACACAGTGAGAAGGCAGCTGTCTGCAAGCCAGGAAGAGCGGCCTCACAGGGAATCAAATCAGCCAACACCTTGATCTTGGGCTTCCAGCCCTCAGAACTGTGCGAGATAAATTCCTATCATTTAAGCCTCCCCAGTTTATGGTAGTTTGTTAGAGTAGCCAAGGTGACGAGGACAAAGGTCTTCAGAGACGGGGCTGATCCAGACACAAGAGAAGTTCAGAAAGAACGGAGAAGACAAACAGAGATAAAGGTGAGGCTGGATCTCGTGAGCCAATAGAAGGCGTTTGGATGTTATTCCAAGGTGATGAGATTTACACGTTGGGATGACCAGGGCTGCGCTTTAGAAGGAACACACAGACTGGAAGAGAGTTCCACAGCTGACATCTACTAAGGTAATCAAAAGAAGGAAGGCATCTAGGGAAATGCAAAGGAAATGGACAGATTCAAGAAATATCTGGGACACTGAACTGACTTTCTTGGGGACTGGGTGTGGCAGGTGAGAGAGAGAGGAACAAAGCAAAGCTACGGGGAGGGGGGGGAGGCGGTTAGCATGAACCACTGGGTGGATGCATTAAGTAAGTGGCGTTAGTCGTCGGTGTCATTGTCATCACTATCATCGTCATTGTTGATGACGTCTTGGTGACACCTTTGGGGACGACATGGAATAAATCTGTTTCTACGTCCAAAGCACAACCTTTCAGGTCTCTTCCCCCAGATAAATGGAACCCACGGAAAGTGCCAAGGGTGATAACAGACAAGATGAGTGTCACTTGGTTACATCTCACAGGAGCCATACAACCCAACCCAACCCTCAGCATCTAACAACAGGGGACTGGTTGAGTGGAGGATAGTTACACAGGTGAATATTACGCAACCTTTATAAATCATGCTCCAGTACTATATTTAACGACACAAAGAAGTAGGCATTGTGATTTTTTTAAGTATCAGAGAACATGGAATAATCTGCTTATTTCAAGCACATTGTTGTGGGCTTTTTCAGTGATATCTGCCACAATATCAACATTAGTTTTCTGTTAATTTTTCATTTCTTTTATGTTTTTCTGTATTTTTCCATTTTTACCCACAGTGTGCACATATTGCCTTGGTGTTCATAACATTATAAAAGTAAACAAAACACGTGGGAGTCAATTTAATCCAAACTATACCTAATGAAAACACTAGAAGCCATGGGTTAATGCTATAAATGTCCTCCCTAACTTGAGGGACGAAATCAAAGGATAACTATGTTCTGAGACCAATAACCTTTATTTCAAGGACTTATTTATTGAGACCAGGGCTCTCTGGCCAAGCACCCTTCACTCCCATCTCCCTCGTCTTGACCATTATTGTGGCTATACCACCATCCTTCTCTCCTTCCATTAAGAGAATGAGCAAGGAGAATGTAAGTAAATACCACAGCACTGCCTCTCTCTGTTGTTGAAAATCAGAGGTGTGGAGAATAATGAGAGAAATAATGGGTCTTGCTCTGTGGGGGAAGAGGATCCAGTTGAATCAGCATTTACGGAAACCTCAGGAGGAGATGAGAACTGCAGAAAACTTATCAAGTCACCTTGGGTAAGGATGAGAGAATCCTAAATATCATTCTCCAAATCCTGCTTCTTATGGTGGTTTTAAAACCTGGTCCTAAATCATTTCCTGCTCCTCCCATCAAGAGGGGAGGTCTATGTCCCTTCCTTTGAACCTGGGTGGTCTCACGACTGTTTCTTCCACAAATAATGCTATCTGACTTCTGAAGCCAGATCATAATAGGCCACATAGCCTCTGCCTTAGTGCCTTGGAAAATATACTCTCTGGGCACCCCCTCTTGACATGGTTCCTTTCAAAACCCAGCCATCACATGATGAGAAGCCCAAGCCACATGCCTGAGTCCCATGGAGGTACCCTGTCCAAGAATCCTAGCCAAGGAGGGGTTGTGAGAAAAGGGAAGCCTCTACACTGTTGGTAGGAAGGTAAATTGGTGCAACCACTATGAAGACAGTATGGAGGCTCCTCAGAAAACTGAAAATAAAGCTACCATATGATGCAACAATCACAATCCTGGGCATATAATGGGAAAGATGAAAACTCTAATTCAAAAAAATAAATGTTATCTCAGTGTTCACAGCAGCTTTATTTGGGGTTTTTTTTGGGGGGAGGGGTCCATTTTTTTTTTTTTGTTTTTGGCCATTCTACAGCATATAGAGTTCCCAGACCAGGGTTCAGATCTGAGCCACAGTAGCAACCTACACAGTTTAACCCACTGTGCCAAACCAGGGATCCAACCTGTACCCTGGCACTGCAGAGTTGCTGAAGATCTCATTGTACCACAGCAGGAACTCCATTGCAGCACCATTCACAATAGCCAAGACATAGACGCAACCTAAATGTCCATCGACAGTGGAATAGATAAAGAAGATGTGGTCCATATATACAATGGAATATTATTCAGCCATAAAAAGAACAAAATAATGCCATTTGCAGCAACATGGATGCAATTAGAGATTACCATATTAAATGAAGTAAGTCAGAAAAAGACAAATAAAAGATATCACTTATATGGGGATGCTAATAAAAATGATACAAAGTAACTTATTTATAAAATTGAAACAAGCTCACAGATGTTAAAACCAATCTTGCAGTTACTATAGATGAAATGGTTGTGGGGAGGAAAGGACTGAGAAGGTGGGAATACAAAAAACCGCATACAATGGATACACATACACACACCACCGTGTACAATAGATGATTAACGAGAACATACTATACAACACAGGAAAACCTACTCAATAGTTTGCAATAACCCATATGGGAAAAAAGAATGGACATGTGCATATGTATGACTGATTCACTCTGCTGCACACCTGAAACTGTAATACAACATTATAAGTCAACTATAATACAAAAAAAATAAATTTAAAAAAATAATATAATACAAATGAACTTATTTACAAAATAGAAGCAGACTCACAGACATAGAAAACAAACATATGGTTACCAAAGGGGAAAGGAGGGAGAGAGAAAATAGGAATATAGAATTAATAGATATATACTACTATATATAAAATAATAAGCAAAAGGGATTTATTGTATAATGTTGGGGAAAATATCCAACATCTTGAAATAACCTATAATGGAAAATAATCTGAATATATATATATATATATATACACACACACACACACACACACACATATATATCTATTCTGTACACCAGAAACTAACACAATATTGTAAACCAACTACACTTCAATTAAAAAAAAAAGAATCCTAGCCAAGTCCAGCCTTTCAATCATCCTGACCCAGGCACCAGACATGAGAGTAAAGAATTCTCCAGCTGGTGATGTAGCTTTGAGCTGTGTGAGTCACTCCCAGCCACCTGAGACTCCCTAGCTGAGGCCCCAGACATTACAGGGCAGAGACAAATTTGCCCCATCCAAATTCCTGACTCACAAACACAATAAAATTGTCATCTTATTACACTGCTATGTTTGGGGTCATTTGATAGAGAGCAACAGATAACTGGGACAGAAGCTAGTTCCTAGAAGTGGGATGCTACTAAATCAAACCCAATTCATGTGGCATTCACTTGGGGACCATGTGACAGGCCTCAAGGAAACAGCTGGTGATGGCAAGAAGGAAAACACTCTTGGAAGCTGAGGAAAAAGGGGTTCCTTGCTCTGTAGTGAAAGCATGACAACACTGCTGGCTGCAGTAATTTGGAAACTAGAAATGCACTGAATGAACTCAACGATGCATCTAAGGAGAGTTCCAGAGTATCGAATGTGTCATCTGGCTTCTTCTAGATGCTTATATTAAACTGGGACAGGACAGAGATCAAATAAAGAATAAACGATATCATTTGGGGGTAAAGTGGGGAGTAACTATCAAAAGCCCAGGACAATCTTTCCAGCCAGCAAAGGGCACTCAAAGTAAGAAAGGACACAGATCAATTCCAGATGGTTATCAGAACAGTACATTTGTTTTGGAGTTAAGATGAAGCCAATGGCAAATGAAATCCACTGGTTAAAATCTCAGAATTATCAAAGAGGAGAGAGAAGGAGGGAGAAACAAATTAGGAGTGTGGTATCAACAGTTATAAACTGCTATATATAAAATAGATAAGCAACAAGGATTTACTGTATAGCTCATAGAATTATAGCCATTCTCTTGCAATAACCTGCGATGGAGTATAATCTGCAAAAATACTCAATCACTATGCTGTACACCTGAAACTAACATAATATTGTAAATCAAATAGACTTCAATTAAAAAATCTCCGAAATATTTAAGGGTGTTTCCTAGGCCATTTCAGTTGAACAAAACCCTATCTGAGAATCTTAAGGAAGTATTTGAAGTCGATGGGTTTTCTAAGGGTCTTGAAGAAGCCCCACAGGGGACTTATCTCAAAGAGATTTGTGTGTGTAGCTTTGGTGAAATGAAATAGATAATAAATTGATACATAAGAAATACAAAAGGTTTCTTAGTAATTATACCAGCTTGGACTAAAAAGAACTGAGACCACACTAGTAAGAGGGGTCCCTTTGGATCCTCAAACATCTATGGATAGAAAGGAAACTGAAGAATCTACTCAGTTGCAAATGTGGCCTATTTCTTGTGGGGGTCAAAGAAGGTGACTCAAAGGTCAGAGTCAAGCTATCAGAGGTGGAGCCAAAGCCACACAAATCTTTGCTTAATCAAGACATGGGCCATATATCCCAAGGCAAATTTCAGAATTACTATGGGCAACTGACTGCTATGTTTTCTTCTTTTTGAATGAGAATTCTTAAATTTATTTTTTTAGGTATAGTTGATTTATAATGTGCCAATTTCTGCTATACAGCAAAGTGTCTATCTCATATCATCTTCCATCATGTTCTATCCCAAGAAATTGGACATGATTCCCTGGGCTATACAGTAAGACTTCATTGCTTATCCATTCTAAATGGAATAGTTTGCATCTACTAACTGCAAACTCCCAGTCCATCCCACTCCCTCCCCCTCCTCCTTGGCAACCACAAGTCTGTTCTCCATGTCTGTGAGTTTGTTCCTGTTTTGTATATAGGTTGATGTGTGCCATATTTTAGATTCCACATAGAAGTGATATCATATGGTATCTGTTTTTCTCTTTCTGACTTATTTCATTTAGTATGAGACTCTCTAGTTGTATCCATGTTGCTGCGAATGGCGTCATTTCATATTTATGGCTGAGGAGTATTCCACTGCGTGTATACACCACATCTTCTTAATCCATTCATCTTTCCATAGTCATTTAGGTTGTTTCCATATCTTGGCTATTGTGAATAGTGCTGCTATGAACATAGGACTGCACGTATCTTTTAAAATTACAGTTCTGTCTGGATATATGTCCAGGAGTGGATCATATGGTAGTTCTATATTTAGTTTTTTGAGGAACCTCCAGACTATTTTCCATAGTGGTTGTATTGAATGAGAATTTTATCACAGTAATCCTACTCCTGTCTCATTATTGCATATTGGGTGCGGCAGGGAGGCAGATAATTTGTCTCTTCAGTTTACAAGTCTTCAGCTCTAGAGGATCTATACCCAGGGAATTAACTCAAGGATCCCCATCCATATCTAAACCTTAAATAAGGTTTTTAGGATGGTATAAGTTTGATGGTGTGATGGGAAATTCTTTTAGGAGATCTTGGGAGGGTCAGGTGTATTTTGCTGGTGAGATAAACACACTGTGTTGGTTTTAGAAACATGGCCCCAAGTCCTTCAACACCCAGTTGGGAAGTGGAAGGCATCTCTCTGAGTCTCTAGCCTCCTGCCCCACCCTGCAGATTTCAGACTTGACAAGCTCCATATTGTGTGAACCAACTCCCTCAAAAAAATGTCTTCCTAGATATTATACATTTTATTGACTGTGTGCAGTTTAAGTCCAAAGGCAATAAAATTCCTTCTTGCTCAGTGCAGACTATTTTTTTCCCTATTCAGGTCTTTAACTGATTAGATGAGGCCCATCCACATTATGAACTGTAGTCTGCTTTACTCCAAGACCAGCCATTTAAAGGTAAATCTCATCCAAAAAAATCCTTACAGGAACTTCCAGAAGAATGTCTGACCACATATCTGGGCACGGTGGCCCAGCCAAGTTGATACACAAAATTAACCATCACACGGGTCCAAACCTTGGTGTTGAATAAAACAGTTGTTGTTTTATGTTGCTAAGCTTAGGGTGGGATTTTTACACAGCAAGGCAACATTAGGACACCCCTCAATAGACTCCTCCAGAGGAAGGAGTGAAGGACTTTGGCCGGGCACCTCCATACCTGAAACACCAGGAGTGTGTGTGCACTCCGTGAGAACATGGCATTTCACCCTGCATCAGCAAGGACAAGAAATAAAGTCCAAGCTTCAAATAAAATCCAAGCTCCTCACACAGGACAGCACGGCCCCAGCCTGTCTCCTAGGACTCTCCCTTTCGCTCGCTCCCCCTAGAGCCCACCAAACTCTTTCCATTCTCTTTGTCTGGGATGCCCTTCCCCCACCTTCCTCTTGCTTGGGAACTAAACTAAAACAGTATCACCTGACCACCCTATCTAAGGAAAGCCCCCAGTGAGCAAAGGAATAACAAAACCCTTCCCCCTTCCGCATGAGAACTTAACCTGCACTTAACGTCCTAGTACTGCCTCCTTGCTAGCCTAATTAGCTGAGATGTCAATTCTATTACTAGGCAACATTACCTAGGGTGGAAATGTCCATTTACTGATACTTCGCACCTGGCCTGGGAAGAACTATAAATGGACTATAAGTACCTGATGGGGCACCATACTTTGGAGATTATTACGCTGTGATGAGATGCTCCTTGCAGCGTTCCTGAGAGCTCTGCTTGTGGCACTGTGACAAGAGAAACTGGCTCCTGGGATGCATGCAGCTTCTAAGCCAGAGAAGACCCACACCTGCTCAAGGTGGAGTCATGTCCTTGCACTGGAGTGACACTGCAGGGACCACTGAGAAAGAGAAACACCTTCTGTTGCCTTAACAGCCAGCTCGGTTTCCCATCCTTTATCCTGCTAGAGCTTATAATGCTAAAAGTGAACTGTGGCATCCTTATGAGCCTGAATGTTTAGTTAAGTCTAGGAAGACCCTTGGTGCACGTCCCTACTCCAGTATTCTCTCTCACATCACCTTGTTTTTTTTCATGGCACCTTTCACACTTAGGTTATTAATTACCTGTTTGTTTATTGGCTGTGAACTTGAGGAGATCAAAGACCATGTCTGTCTTTGTAAACTAAGGACTTACCCTGCTGCCTGTCACAGAGTAGGACCTTGATAAATATTAGATGGATGGATGGATGGATGGATGGAAAAAATTAGAGGAGGAAGTTGCTAGAAAGTTGCAAGAGACAAAGTAAGGAGTAAACAGAATCCAAATTGCAGAAGGCCTTATTTGAAATGCTCGTGAGCAGTGAATTACCCTAAGGACCTTGGAGAGATGCAGAAGAATTCAAGATAAAGAAAGTAAAAGTATACATTTGACATTTCAGAAAGGTCATCCCGGCACCCACAAGGGACTGTGGGAGGGCAGACAGGGGCAGGAAAGATGAGAGAAAGAGGAACAATTAGGGGACTCTTACCATATCAAATAGTCCTGGTGAAAGGCAGTAGGATGAGGAGGGTAAAACAGTCTCAAGTAATGTTTAAGAAGCAAAATCTGAAATACCTGGTGACCAATTTAGACATGGGGGGCAGAAAAATGGAAGAATCCAGAGTGTCCACGGAATGGACACTTGGGAGACTGGGCCATGTGGTGATATTAACCTAGAGAGGGACTCAGAGGGGCCATGGGTCTGGGTGGGAGTGATGGTGAGACTGAGCCTTGGGCCTTCCGGCAGAGATGTCACCCAGACAGCTGGGGCCCAGAGATGGGGAAGGTGGGTGTCAAGAATATATGGAGGTAGTTGAGGGCCATAGACACGACTGAACCCATCCAGAAAGTATGCAAAGTGACTTTTTTTAAGGGCCAGAGATAACACTCAGTTCATCTGGTGCAGAAAGAAGAGCTGAGTAGAAGAGCTGAGAGGGATCCCATATGGAGCTGGAGCAGAACAGGAGAAGATGCCTGTTTTTGAAATTTCACAACACTGAAAAAAAAAAAAAAAGGAGTTTCCCATCGTGGCACAGCAGAAACAAATACAACTAGGAACCATGAGATTGTGGGTTCGATCCCTGGCCATGCTCAGTGGGTTAAGAATTCAGTGTTGCCGTGAGCTGTGGTGTAGGTCACAGACACGGCTCAGATCTGGCCTTGCTGTGGCTGTGGTGTAGGCTGGCAGCTACAGCTCCAATTGGACCCCTAGCCTGGGAACCTCCATGTGCCATGGGTGTGGTCCTAAAAAAAAAAGAAACAAACAAAAAAAAAAAGAAACTTCACAACACTGTACTTGCACACTTACTGTGGAATTGATTTTTTCCTTAAATAATAGTCATTTCATTTTTTTTTCTTTTTTGTGTGTTTGGGTTTTTTTAAAAAAATTTTATTATAGTTGATTTACAATGCTCTGTCAATATCTGATGCACAGCAAAGTGACTCAGTTATACACATATATACATTCTTTTTCTCATCTTATCCTCCATCATGTTCCATCACAAGTGACTGGATATAGTTCCCTGTGCTAATAAGAGTCACTTCTGTTTGTATCTAATCTCCCTAAAGCAGAGTAGAATTCTTTGCCATCTTTGAGTCCTTCGAAGTCCTGCGCATAGTAGGTCCTTAATAGCCTTCCTGTAGCTGAACTGTTGGAGGATGGGGGAAGGGGTGGTGGGGAAGCATTAATTAGTTTCAATCCAGGCTAATTGCTTCTTTAAACTCTCATATAAATCTGACTTTTAATAGGTTCAGAGAATCGATGTTTCATTATTTTTTGCCGCAGTGGAGTTTATCCCTGTTGATGGGTCATTACAAATCATCGCTCTCTGAGACATCCCCTTCCTAGCTCTCATGTTCCTGATCTTCCAGCAGGATATCTTTGTTCTTGAGAGCAAAGGGGAAAAAATTAAATGAGTCTTGGAAATTAGGAACCGGGACCAACCAGGCCAGAGGAAGACGTGCTTGGGTTCTCTCAAGGAGCCCACTCCAGACAGAATCCGATTGCTCAAGAGGAGCCTCTGCTGAACTGATATTTTCAGTGTATATCTGGCATTCGTTGAGTGCCTGCTGCAAGCCAGGTGCAGCTGAGTAGTGTACATGTGACCTCACTTAACCATCACAGTGATGCTGAGAGGTATAATTCTGATCAGCCCCATCCTCCAGATGGGGACACTGAGGCTCAGAGAGGTTAAGAAGCTCGTCCAGGTCATGGAGCTATCGTGCTTCCCAGGCCTGCCTCAGAGTCCGTTCGCACTCCCCCCAAGACAGGCTGCTGTGCCTCTTGAATGTGGATGTCCAGTTTTGAGTCGTGGGGGCCCCAGAGGAGCCCACGGAGAAGTCACCAGGGGTCCCAGATCATCCCCCACCCAAATGTCCTAACTCTGACCTCAGACAACAATCTCTTCTCTTTCCCCTGGCACAGAGATTCCCCTGTAGAACCACTTGTGTACAGCCAAGCAAAACAGTGCCCCCGCAAGAGCAAAGGAAAAAAGTGTGATGCCAAAGAGGCCTTCCCACAGTCCCCTGGTTTTTCCCCTAGCAGGGTCTGAGCATGAAGGAACCATCAGGAGGGGAGCTCGAAACTGGCTCAGACTCTCTCGGATGTCTGCGAGCCCAGGGCAAGGAATTGAGGAGCAATAGCCCTGCAGGTGATCCACCACCACCCACCTCACTGGAACCCTCCACACGCCTCGGGGTCTGTGGGTGTAACCAGGACACAGAGCAGCAGGCTGCACACACACCCCCAGCCAGTACCCCATTTCCACATTCCTCCCGAGGTGAGAGGACCAGGAGGGAGATGGCAGAGAAGTTGCAGTGGCCGGGAATCCAGCAGGACGGAGTTCAAACCCTGCCTGGGAGACGCCAAGTGTATCATCTCTCCTACCCCACACCTCACCTTCCTCATCTGTAAATGGGGTTAATTCTAGCTCCTTCCTCCTCAGAAACAAGGAGCTACTGCATGGAGGGCACGTATGTATCCTGGGGCCCAGTGAACAGTGAGACCTCAGCAAAGGTTAGCTGCTGTTATTAATATCTTTACACAGCCGATCGTAAGCAAAGAGCTTTGCAAAGCTCCAGGCAACTTGGGAGGGGAGATGTGCAAAGCCTCGGAGTGGCACCTGTGCTTCCATGTTTCCAGTTCAATATTAGGCTGTGTGAGGAGCGTGGAGCAGACTTTGTCTCTCTGGATCTTGGGCAAGTTACTCAACCTTTCTGAGCCTCACAGAGTTCAGGGGCCAGTGTGCAGTCTCACCGTTGACGAGGCCCCAGATAATTAAGTGGCCTCCGTGCAGTAGCTCCTTGTTTCTGAGGAGGCAGGAACTATAATTAACTATTAAACAAATAGTCATGCCGATAAATGTATAAACGGAAAGTGACGTTTGTGGCACTGTGGGAATGGGAAGGAAAACAGCATGATTCTGAGAGTACAAAATAACAAAGCAGCCTGCAGTGACTGCCCGGACGGTGGGCAGCAGGGGGGAGATGCCCCTGAGGAAGCTGAGATGAATAGTAGACAGGTGAAGAGGGCTAAGCAAGCATTTCCAGCAAAGGAACAGCATGTGCAAAGGCCCTGCAGTGGGGAGGGAGCTGCTCTGAATGCGGGTTCCAAGCCGGAATTGGAAGGGCAGCTGCAGACCCTGTAGGCTTTAGGAATAAATGTCTTGGGGGCAGCGATTTCTGTCTGCTCTGCTCCTGATTTGGTCTTGATGCCTAAAGCAACGCTAGGCACATAGTTGGTGCTCAAAAATATTTGCTGAACTTATAACATGCAAGCTCATATAGTTTCTTTTCAGAAAGTCATCCACTTAGGGTGGATGCCACTTCTGTCAAGCCCTGGTCCATGGTGGGCAATGCCAGTCGGAGGTCCAGGGTTCTAAACTTTGAACAGTCAGGAAAGGCTGCTGTCCAGGATCTTTAATCCAGTCTCCCACCTGGGCCAGAGACACAGAAAACACAAGATGTGCCATAGCAGGCCTTGGAAAGTGATTGCCTCTTTGTGAGGTAATTTTCAGGGAAATTCTATGCTTAACAGCCCACATAGGAGAGATGCTTATTTCCCAGCTGTTCATTACTTTTCAATGAACAGCCCCATTTTGTGGTAACATGTCCCCCAAACATCGAAGTCAGGTCCTTTGCTTCTAGGACACACACGGTATTTCCCTACTGACCCAGTCGGGAGAGTGGGGTTGGGGGATGACAGAAGAGGTGGCCTTGGGATCTTAAGTTGGGGTCCAGGGAAGGTGGAGACAGAGTGTCTGGGTCTAATGTTACATCACTCAGAGCTGAAGCCATGGAGGTTTACCTCTCAGAATCTTGGAGTAGCCTGCGCCCTCCTGGCAACCTGAACACCTCCTAACTTAGGAACCTGAGGTCAAAGGGCATCTGCGGTCCAGTCTGTCATCTGGGAACTGACCTCCACCACTAGCTCACCTCCCACAGCTGCCAGGTATCCTATATGACCTCATCGCCAGCCTCAACTGATTGGAGGTTGAGACCTGACCCAGAGGGAATTAATCCATTGGATGATGGACAGTGAATCAGTCAGATTCAATCTGCACAGAATGAGCAGGAAGAGGCCATAGTCTGAGTCAAAAGCAGATAAACTGAAAAGTCACGAGGCAAAGGGTAGTGGCAGCCACTATAGCTGTGTGCATCCATGCGCCAGACCCAGAAGAGACAGAGCAGTGAGCCAAGTCAGAATGCCCCTGGCTGCAGAGGAAAAGGGTGTGGGTACGTTCTGAGAGAAGCTGATGGAAAACTGCACACCCCATCATGGCTCAGCGGTAATGAACCCAACTAGTATCCATGAGGATGGAGGTTCAATCCTTGGCCTCGCTTAGTGAGTTAAGGATCCCACATTGCTGTGGCTGTGGTGTAGGCTGGCAGCTGCAGCCCCAATTTGACACCTGGCCTGGGAACTTCCATATGCTCTGAGTGTGGCCCTAAAAAGACAAAAAACAAAACAAAACAAAACAAAAAACAACCAAAAAAACTGCACAACCCAGAAAGGGAAAGGGGCACAGAGAGGGTGAGTCACAGAACTAACATCACACAGCTGTATCCAAGCCGGGATCTGAGCCCAAACTTAACTCCAGGTTACCGAGTTCTTGCAACTTAATACACTGCTCCCTGCAGGAGGGTGGCAGGATAAAAGTGTTTGTGGGGGGGATTATTTAGGGGAAGGGGAGGGGGCTGCAGAGCAAAAGGAGAAGCTGGCTGAAAGCAGAGATCAGCCATGAGGCTTGTGCTGTACTTGTGGCATCATCTTTCCTGTTGCTGATGATTCTGTGTTTTGGTTCAGCCTCGACCGAGCGCCCCTACGTGCTAGGAAGTGTGCAATTTTCATGGCCCTTATCCTAGTGACCCCTCTCACTAGAGATTTATGCAGGAGTTATTATTAACCCACATGACAGATTATAAAGCCACTTCTGGGGGAACCAGAGTGTGTACCCAGATCTGTGTGCTGCCCAAGACCACACAGCTGCCTGGTGTATGATTTTTCACAAGGTTGAACCCAGCAGGGAGGGCAGAAAGGCATCTTGGCCGCAGGGATGGAGAGGAGGGATACAAAGGACATTTCAGGAGATGAAACATCAGCTCACCCAGAGGACCATTTGGGGAGAAAAACCAGAGATGCCCAATAGGCTAAAGAGATGGAACCTTCCACCATTCTTAGAGAAAGATGAGGACCAAAAAAAGGGGGAGTAATGTTTCCAGTGATTGCTTCTGAGTCTACGCGTTTTCTGGACTTTTCTGTAACTGCCACCACCTTCCATCCTTCCGTCCACATCCCATCTTGGATTTTCTAAGTTTTTCAAGGCCACTGACCACTCTCTGATGCTTGGCCAACAGAAACCAGCCACCAGATCACTGTCCCTTTTACCTGACAAGTGTCTCTGCTCAGGTGTCAGTTTCTCACCTATTATCCCCTTGATGCAAATCATCAGTTGAAATAGTTGCTTCCATGGCAAAATTTGTCTTCCTTCATTCACCATTTATGTCTTATAAGCGCAGAGTATAATCCTGGATCTCCAAGTGGGTCTTGCCCAGCATAAGAATTCGTGTTCCAAAACCTTTACATCCATCAGCAAAAATCCATGTGACTGTTAAAGGGTCTTTTATTTGTTTGGGCCATGAAGATTCTTTAGGCTAAATGCTCTTTTTACTTCTCACATTCCCATTCAAAAAAAAAAAAAATGACTGGAGGAAAGAGGTTTTATTTTGCAGATGACAGAACTTCCCTTGTTTAAAAGCAATTTAGCATATAGTACCGGTCAGAGTGTTCCTCATTAAAGAGTCCAGAAAAAATTTAATGGAGATGGTCCCAACGAGCTGAGAGAAATGGATAAAGACATGTCACCCTGTAGATGTGAACACTGAATAACAGGCTGCCGAGTTCAAGACAACCCCACCAGGGTTACTGAGATGATACTGCAGAAATTGAAGAATGAGGGCAGGGTGGGTTGTGGGCATTACTTATCTGCTTCTGACTATCTCCGTGTCAGGAAATGCAGAATTTAAGGAAATGGAGATTCACTGCTGCGGGAAGGATCTGAGATAGCTCTGACTGCTCGCTCTGAAGTCTTGCATCTGTCCAACCCATGCCAATAGCCCACTATGCAGAAGACGTTAAGAGGACACCCTGAAATGAGAGGCATGAACCCCGCCCTCAGGGGGCTTGCCGTTAGTGGAGACGCAAGCACAGAGAAAGCACTGGATGTTATAAGCATGCACAACAGAGACACGGGAGCTGGGGGCAGTGGGGGGTGAGCCAGGCATGAGGCGCTTCCAACAAATACCATGTTCTGTCGCGTCTCATTCCTAAACGTTTCCCAAGTGAGTCCTTTCCTTTTATTAATTTTATTTTTATTAACGCGTAGTTGATTTACAGGGCTGCATCAGTTTCTCCTAGACAGCCTAGTGACCCAGTCATACATATATATACATATACATCCTTTTTCTCATACTATCTTGCATGATGGTCGATCCCAAGAGCCTGGATAGAGTTCCCTGTGCTGTACAGTAGGACCTCATTGCTTATCCCTTCTAAATGGAATAGTTTGCATCTTTGGTAGATGAGCCCCTTTCTTGACACCTCCCTCATGTCACTCTTTAAGCCACCAAGTCACTCTACTTAGACTATTATTAATAGCTTCTTAGAGAGTTTGCTGGAGTCTACCCTGGTTCTCACACACACACACTCCACAGCTACCAGAGTAACCCACAGGGGTCTTCAAAGTGCAAGTCTGATCATCCACCCTCCTGATAAAGCCCACCCTCCCCTCCCCCCAAGAAAAGGAGAGGCAAGGAGGAGGAGGGAGGCAGCACGCTAGGCTTCTCAGCATGCGATTCTGGGCAAGTGTCTTCGGATTTAATTTCCTCAGCTACAAACTAGGGCTAACCATAGCGCAGGTCCAGCTAAACAAAATCACTGTTCTTCAGGTCTTTTTGACCTATAAACATGACATGTCCGCATGGTTTACCCCAAGGCCTCCATCGCGGGGCTGCCGTGACATGAAATGGCATTAGCACGGTGCCTGGCACAGAGGAAGGCTCTCTGAACAGTGCTGGTGGTTCACCTCCTGAGTCCTCCCTCTGCTCAGCCCTACCTTCTTGCTTTGCAGAAACTCCTCTGGCCATTTTGTGTTGCCAGGCTGCTGGCTCCATGGGCATCTGGGTTGGGGGGAGCCCGGTGCCCTCCTTCTCCCCTTGTTATAGCCCATCAGTGGAGCGATCTTCATTTCTGGCCAGTTCCACAGAGCTGACGTCTGCCTAGCACGGAGGAAAATTGTTTCTGCCACATCCTCCAATAAGAATGATTTTCTTCATGCTCCGTTTGTCTACAACTGTCTTTCCGATCATTCTCACTGTTAGCACATGGTCTACAGGCTTGAAATGCAGCCAGAGGAACTGGGTGAAATTTATGATCCACTGACGACTGAAGCTCTGAGCCATCGGATTTGAATATAAATGCTGGAATGAGGTCATCAGAAGCAACAGGTGGCAAGGCGATCACCCTGCAGATCTGCCATGGCGGAAATCCATACTTTAATCAGCCACCAATGACAACCACTGATCAGACAACCTATGTTAACGAAGAGAACACAGAAATTTCCCCAACCTCTTATTTTGAGATTATAATTTTTGATGGCGTTTCAAATGCCTCAGTGTCACTATGAACGTCAGCAGTTTCCCAATCACGCTCTGCTCACACCGAACAATTCATTAGTGCTAAAACCAATTTACTGGAATGGGCTGAAAATTGCCTCGGTTTTCTCTATTAATGTATTACAAGATGAAATATTTCATGAGCCGCTGGTTGACATGCTTGACACTTCCTCTCCTACAGCTTAGCTCACTCAAGGCGGAAAATCTCCATTCGGCAAATGAGATGCCAGGGACAAGCTTAACTCAAAAAAAAAAAAAAAAGAAAGAAGGTAAATGCTGGCCCTTAAAAAAATGGTTTACTGCCCTGCACAATAGAGACAGTCCTCACCTCTATTTTCTAAAAAACGTATCTCTTGCAGGATAATCCTCAAGATAAATGAAATCATCAAAGCAAAATGCTTATGATGGTGCCTGACCCAGACAGAGTCATTGCTAAATAAATATGAGCCATTAACTGGGGGAGGCATGAAGATTAGAGAGGTTAGGATCACAGACTGCACGTCACATGATGAGGTCAAAACCCATCTTTGCCATTTCTAATTTGGGTGACCTGAGGCTTAGAGCAAACCTCTCCAAGCATGAGTTTGCTTTCTTTCGACTCTAAAATGGGCATTATTCTATTCTATTACCTTCATTTCCTGTGGCTGCCCTAACAGGTTATTACAGACTCGGTGGCTTACAATAATAGAAATTTACACTTGCATGGATCTGAAGGCCAGAGGTCTCTCTGAATGCTCTAGGGAGGGATCCTCCCTAGCTTCTTCCAGCTTTGGGGTGGGGTGAGGGGGTCCTGGTGTTCCTTGGCTTGTAGCCACATCACTCCATTTTCTGCCTCTGTCTGTGTATCTCTTCTTCTCATAAGGGCAGCAACCACTGGATTTAGGATCCATTCTAAATCCAGGATGGGTGTCCCCATTGTGATGCAGCAGAAATGAATCTCTCATTATTAGAGAAATGCAAATCAAAACTACTATGAAGTTACCACCTTACACCAGCCAGAATGGCCATCATCAAAAAGTCTACAAACAGTAAGTGCTGGAGAGACTGCAGAGAAAAAGGAACCCTATTACACCGTTGGTGAGAATGTAAAGTGGTGCAACCACTGTGGAAAACAGTATGGAGATTCCTCATAAAACTAAAAATAGAACTCCCATTTGATCCAGCAATCCCACTCCTGGGCATCTATCCAGAGAAACCACGACTCAAAAAGACCCATGTACTCCAATGTTCACTGCAGCACTATTTGCAATAGCCAAGACATGGAAACAACCTAAATTTCCATCAACAGCGGAGTGGATAAAGAAGATGTGGTACATATACACCGTGGAATATTACTCAGCCATTAAAAGGAAAGAAATAATGGCATTTGCAGCAACATGGATGGACCTAGAAATTGTCATGCTAAGTCAGTCAGACAATGAGACACCAACACCAAATGCTGTCACTTACATGTGGAATCTAAAAAAAGGACATGATGAGCTTCTTTGTAGAACAGATACTGACTCACAGACTTTGAAAAACTTATGGTTTCCAAATGAGACAGGTTGGAGGGTGATGGGACGTACAGAGAGTTGGGATGGACATGCTATAAAATTTGGTTGTGATGATTGTTGTATACCTATAAATGTAATAAAATTCATTAAATAACTAAAAAAAAAAAAAGAAGAAGGACAGCAACCATTGGATTTAGGGTCCATTCTAAATCCAGGATGGGTGTTCCCATGGTGACACAGCAGAAACAAATCTGACTAGTATCCATGAGGATTAGGGTTCAATTCCTGGCCTCATTCAGTGGATTAAAGGATTCAGCATTTCTGTGAGCTGTGGTGTAGGTTGAAGATGCAGCTTGGATCCCACATTGCTGTGGCTGTGGTGTAGGCTGGCAGCTGCAGCTCTAATCTGACCCCTAGACTGGGAACTTCCATATGCTATGGGTGCAACCCTAAAATGCAAAAAAAAAAAAAAAAAAAAAAATTCAGGGCAATTCCATCTCTTAAATCCTTAATTATACCTGCAAAGATCCTATTTCTAAATAATGTCATATTCCAAGGTTCCAGGTGGATATGCGTTGGTGGGATGGCAGTTTGTGGGGTGGTGGGCGGGATTCAATCCTCTACAGAGGGTAACAATAGTACTTGCTTTGTAGAATGGCTAGGAGGATTGAATGAGAAAATTGCACCTAAGTTGCTTGGCTGGGAGCTGGCATAGAGCAGGGCTCAGTAAAAGGAGCTAGACATAGATAAAGCTAATCTCATTTACACACCCCAAGACCCCCTGGTTTTAAAGAGCCATAGCTGTTCTCACTTCCCTTGGTTATTTGGGTTTTCTCTCCCCACTGCCATGCCCAGTTGGGGTTACTGTCATCACATCAACAGTTTGCCCAGTCATCTCCTCTGAATGCCCTGCAGTTCTCCCCACAGACACCAGAGGGGAGATAAGATCAGGTTTTCCTACATGCAGATAAGATCAGGTGCTCGTGGGCTTCCCCGTGGTGACATCCACCCCTCGTTGCCTACCCAGAGCCCTCAGGACAGAGTCTAAGCTCTCTTGGCCTCATGGTCTGATCATGCCTCCCTCGCCAGCTCCAGTTTCACCTCCAGTCTCCTTAAATATGTCCCCACTAATCCATGCTCTACTTTCCAGTCTCATCACCTCCTCCAGGAAGCCTTCCTGGTTGGAACTTCTAGGTCTGAGTTAAGTGCCTTATTGTGCATTTCCTGACTACCGCTATCAAAATCAATCCCTCTCTCTCTTTCTCTTAATTGCCTACTTACACGTATATCTCCTTGGTCATAGGAAGAGTTTCCTAAGGTCAAGGATGGATCCTACTCCCATTGCGTATCCCCAACAAGAGGCCTAAAGCCAGGCTCATGGTAGAAAATCCAGTGAATAAAAGAATCAATAAATGAATGCTCACAATTCTACCTATAAGAATCTGATAAACACGAGATTGAAACCATGCCTGTCATTTATTTAGGACCGCATGCCCTGATTTTCTTGTGGCTCAGGGAACAGCCAGAACAGTCCAACTACATTATTCTAGGCCAGAACAATGGCCCATATCAAGGCACCTTGAGCCTGGAAATAGGACTTTAATTTTCACATTCAATTTGTTCTGAAAAGCTCCATCCACATGCACATGTGTGCAAATTTAGGAGCAAAAGCCTGCTGCTTGGGAGGGGCAGAACAAAATGAGTTGGGAAAATGTGGTTCTAACCAGCTTCGTGACCTCTGAAAAGTCACTTAACCTCTCTGGGCCTCAGTAGCTTCAACTACTAAACAGGTGGGTTAGTCTAGAAGACAGACTCATAAGCATCACACTGTGTTTCCCTGATATTCAAATAACTGCCCTTGAATTCATTCCCATCACCCACCACCACCCAACTAAAATTTTTAAAACATATGTTCAGCTTCCTTGAAAGCAGATCCATTTGTCATGTGATTCCTGGCCAGGTAGAGCACGGCCTCCAGCCAATCCTGCTGCTAAATCATAATCTCCAGAATTTTGCAGAGATAAAATATTGACTGTTTACCCAGAGCCATGGAGAGTTTCAATTTGGCCTCAGCCAAAAAAGCTCCTGGAAAAATTGAACATTGCACATTCTCTAAACTCCCTTGCAAGTCAGAAAACCCTAGGGACCCTGGTTCTTTTAGGTTAAGGCTAAAATACATTTCTTCAACTAAACACAAGATAATCTTTATCTCTGAAGCTTTATCTGTGTTCTCCAATATTCCAATATTTAGTAAGAATCCTTGCTACCTCACGGTAGTTTTGATTTGCATTTCTCTAATAATTAGTGATGTTGAGCATTTTTTCATGTGCCTACTGGCCATCCATATTTCTTCTTTGGAGAAATGTCTATTTAGGTCTTCTGCCCATTTTTCGATTGGGTTGTTTTGTTGTTGAGCACAGCAGAAACTGTTACGACACTATAAATCAACTATACTCTAATAAAAAAAAAAAAAAAAAAAGGAAAGCAAAGGAAAAAAAAAGAGGAGTTCCCATTGTGGCTCAGCAGAAACAAACCTGACTAGTATACGTGAGGATGTGAGTTCGATCCCTGGCCTCACTCAGTGGGTTAAGGATTCAGAGTTGCCATAAGCAACATTGTAGGTCACAGATGCAGCTCAGATATGGCATTGCTGTGGCTGTGGCTGGCAGCTGCAGCTCCGATTGGACCCCTCGCCTGGGGACTTGCATATGTCACAGGTTCAGCCCAAGAAAGGAAGGATGGGATGGGGAAAGAGGGGGGAGAGAGAGAGACAGAAAGACAGACAGACAGAAAGAAAGAGAAGGAAGGAAGGAAGGAGGGAGGGAAGGAGGGAAGGAAAGGAAGGAAAGGAAAAATGAAAGAGAAGGAAAAGAAAAAGAAAAAGAAAGAATGCTTGCTAAAGCCTTGGTCTCTGCTTTGGAAGAAAGGTGCCCCCTAAGGAACCTGTGTCTGACTGGGAGGGGATTTTGTGCCTGAAACCAAAGCTCAGGCCAAAGGAGCAAAGGTCCCAGAATAACAAAGGTCGAGGGAGGTCCAACCACGAGGGTGGTGGGAAGAGTCACCACATCTGCAAAGCGCTGCCCGGTTTCCGAATGGTCGTATTCCACGTGAGTCCACTGACAGAGTCAAACTCATATCTAGCAGGACATTCACTCTGGGAGGATAAATCATGCTGAATTTTTTATCATCTCCCCATATTATCGAACCAATTTAAATACTATCAAGTGGTGGTAATGGCCAAACTAATATCTTTAGCTCTGGCATTTATCCTGAGCTACATAACCGTATTCCCAGCTGCCAGCTGGACGTCACCACTTGCATACTTACTCGGACAGCAAAGAATCCAAACCAACGCTTGATTTCAATCTCCTTCCCCACCCCAAACACATCCTCTTCCCATCTTTCTCATCTCATTAAATGGCACCATTCTCCATCCAGTCACCCAAACCAAAATCTCTGCCCTCGTCTTCAGTTCATCCGTGTTCTGCCTCTGGGATGTATATACCAGGTTTGTCCATTCTCTCCACCCTCCTGAACCAAACTGCTATCACCTCCCACCAGAACTGCTGCAGGGGCCTCCTAACTCAACCAGGAGAATCTTTTTTATGTTCATGTTAGGTCTTTCTTAAATGATTTTATTGTATTTTTTATTTATTTATTTTGCTTTTTAGGGCCACACGTGCAGTGTTTGGAAGTTTGCAGACTAGGGGTCGAATCACAGCTACAGCTGCCAGCCTACACCAGAGCCACAGCAACACAGGATCCGAGCCACATCTGAGATCTACCCCACAGCTCACGGCAACGCCAGATCCTTAACCCACTGAGCGAGGTCAGGGATCAAACCCATGTCCTCATGGATACTAGTCGGGTTCATTACCACTGAGCCACAATGAGAACTTCCTTTTTAAAAAATTTTTTATTAATGTATAGTTGATTTAGTGTTGTGCCGATTCTGCTGTACAGAAAAGTGACTCAGCTATACATACATACATATATATATATATATATATATATATATATATATATATATTCTTTTTTATATTATTTTACACCTTGGTCTCTCCTAGGAGATTGGATTGCCAAGGGGGAGGGAGGAGAGAGTGGGATGGACTGGGAGTCTGGGGTTAGTAGAGGCAAACAATTATATATGAATAAATAATCTTTTAACAACATGAACCATGTCCTGTCCCTTCCCTGCTTAAATACCTTCAGCAAGTGATTCTCCATCACTTGTAAAGTAGAGTCCGACCTCCTCACTGTGGCTTCCAAAGCCAGGTGGGTCTGGTTCCTGACCACCTCTCCAAGATCCTGCTGGCTCTTTCTCCTGACTCTCAAGGGCTTAGCCGCACCGGTCAAGCCCTAGCCCACCCTGCTTGCTACCACCCAGCCCTCCCCAAGGCTGGCTCCATCCCAACCTACAAGTTGAGCCCAGTGTCATCTCTTCAAAGAAGCTCCTCTGATCACCTAGCCAAAGGAGAAGTTCAGCCTGCCCCACCCAGGCCTTTGCCACATCATTCCATTTCCTTCACAATATTTAGTACCAGTGAGAGTTAGCATATTTATTCATTGATGTCTTCTTTATGATCTCCCCATCTGTGTTCCTCCCCGAACACTAGCTCCAAAACAGCTCCTCTCGTTTTCTGATCACCTCCCCTTCACCGCGCTGCTGAGGGAAGGACCCCCATGCTCAGTGGTATGAGATAGCAAAACACAGGATAACCAGCCTTGCACAGGTAAGATTCAGACATATACTCACAGCTGGGGAAGGAGGACACCTGTGTCTTGGGGAGGCGGGGTGAGGTGCCCCTGGTGCCAGCAGGAGAATGTGATGGACTTGTCTGAAGAATTTCACAAGCCGGCGAGGAACAGGAGACCCTCAGGCTGAGGACAGGGTGGAAGGTGGCTGGTCTGGCTGGTGGGGTGGGGAACCTCGCCTGCCGGCTGGGGGCACATCCAACAAGAGCAGGGGAAACTGAGGAACCGAGGGGGCCTGTGTGGCTCAGAGAAGTCAAGGTGGCACTTGAAACTTGAGGCCTTGCCATACACTTGTCTATGTCCACTGGTTTATGTCCAGTACCAGAAACAGAACATTTGGTCTAAAAACACCTTATCAGTGAAGGGATGAATCAAGTGATGGCCCCACCCTCTTTCCCACCATTGGCTTGGCTACCTGGACACTTCAGTACCCTGAAGGTGGCTCGGGCGGCCAGATGGGGAGTGAGTGTGACCTGGGTTCTCCTGTGAGCAGGTGTTCCTTCCCCTTCGTCACCTAGCCAGCTCTGTTTCTTACAGATTCCCTGTGGATTGGAAGCATAATCTCCACAAAGAAAAAGATCAATGCAATGTTTTATTTAAACTACAAATGTATGAACGTTACGGCTGAAGAATGAGTTTCCATCCAAGCACCTGCTCAACATTCCCATTTATTTTTCATCTGAACCATTTCACTCACAGAGGTCCCCGCACCTTTACAACATGGAGACGTGGTCAGACTCTTCCTCTCTGAATATTAACATGTGAGCCCCAGGAGGGAAGATGTACGTGCGGATGTAACGTTCAGCGGCCAGCGAACAATGCCCAGTCTTCATTAGTGCTTCTAATGCATATTTCAATGGTTCTTCTAAGATTCATTTTTTAATATAAAAGAGGGGCATGCTTGTTTAGAAGACCTGAAAATAGGGGGCATAAGAAAGGACAGAATAATTGCTCACAGCCCCATCATCCAAACACAGCCGTGGAGGGATGGTTTCTTCTGATTTTGTTTCTAGGCACAATTATCTTTAACAGGGCTAGATTTAAACAACTTTGTATCTTATTTTTAGTGACTATCAGAGTAAGACTACTTCTCTTTCAAAACAGAATTATTAATGACTGCATAAGATTGCATAAATTAGATGGACCTTAAGTCTTAGCAATTCACCTGGAGTTGGATATTTGGGTTCTTTGCAATTTAGGTTGTTTGCAACAGTAAAACAGCACTGAGGATGGACTGGGAGTGTGGGGTTAGTAGAGGCAAACGATTACATTTAGAATGAATAAGCAATGGGGTCCTCCTGCAGCACAGAGAACAATATCCAATTTGGGATAGAACATGATGGGAGAGAATATGAGAAAAAGAATGTGTGTGTGTGTGTGTGTGTGTGTGTGTGTATGTGTGTGTGTGTGTGACTTTGCTGTGCAAAAGAAAGAGAACATTGTAAAACAACTATATTTTAATAAAATTAAAAAAAAAACAGAACTGAGCACACTTTTATTCTTAAAGCTTTTATGACACTTAGGATGATTTTCTTCTGAGAAATTTTCAGACTCTCTGGACTAATGTTAAAGATATCTTTAAGACGTTTGATCTATATCATCAAGTTGTTTCCCAAAAGAGATGTGGCAAATTACCTTAAGGGGAAAAAGAAAATGGGTTTGCTTTTAAGCAGAGTGACAGTGACTTTGGCTCTCTCTCTTCTGTTCGCAAGTATTTTCTGACATAATTCAAAAGAGTCTTTCAGCACCTTACCTCCCATTTCTTTTCCTATGAATTTCTCACCCATAAATTTCCATTTGTCACCATGGAATTCTAAGTCAAGGCATTTTCCTGCTACAATGTGTGGAAGTTCACAATCTGGGCCTGTGATATAGGCAATAGTTCGGGCTGCAACTCCAGATACCAGGCTTAACCCATCAGAATGCCTCTCCCTGGCAGTTTTCTAGACACATCACAACAGCCCTTCCTGCCAGCAACGGGCAGCAGGTCTATATCAAGGGCAGAAAATTCAACATGGAAGAAAAGACTCTTGAGATTGACTTGGCCTGAGATGAAATTAAAAATTCAGTTCAAAGAGTTTAAGTGCTCCAAAAGAACTATTTTCTTCTGGTATTTCAAATATAGCCCTGTCTTGGGTGAAGAAGAAAAAAAAAAAAAAAAAAGATGAGTTCTGAGGATTCCTTTATCTTTTCAAAAGAAGCACTTCTTAATCATGTAGCTTGAAAGCAAAGCGCTTTGAGCAGAGAAGCCCAGGCTTTGTATGAGTGTGAATCACCCAGCTCTGCAAAGTGATAGGAATTTTCTAGCCCTGGGTCTCCAGTGGCCCAGGACCCATCCACCAAAACCAGTGCCAGCATCTTGAAACCAAAGGGTACCAAATGACCAAATGGCATCTTTGTCCCTGTCACTGTTGAAGAAAAGCCACATGAGCAAGCCTAAGTCACAAGCCACTGTTTGAATCATCCTGGGCAGAAATCCGAGAACGGAGCCACCTCTCCTCAAACAAAGGAGTGAGGGAAGTGTCAGAGACCCCTCACTCTGCACTCCCCCTGGCATTGCCCACTCCCTACCATGACTGAATCTGCAAACAGAGCTTTTTGTTTGTCTGCTTAGATAGGAACCTTAAAAAGCTTCCCCATGAGGGGCAGTCTAGAGCTATGCACTAAAAGTCTTGAAAGAGTTTCAGATGTCTATGGAAATAATCTAAGGTGTGTGCCCAGACCGAGGAACCAGGGTTGGTCATGGCAACTCTACCCACAGTTGAAAATAACAGAAGCAACAAGAAATGGAGAGTTGTATGTACCTTCATCCATACAGTAGAATACCACAAGGTCTCGAAAAATTAAGTGACAGAAAAAATTTAGTGACGTGAAAAAAAGACCATGTAAGAGACTGGATATTTCAATATGGCAGCTTGAGAACATGTTTGCCTTCCCTTATGCCCCAAATCCTATGGAAACAATAATAAACAAGAAGCCTATGATGGTGCTAAGAGCTGGAAGGGGTAGGGTGGCTTTGCTGGGTCCTACCTGTGTCACAGCAGGTAGCAATGATGTTTACCTCCATGCTAAAACCAGAATGCATTTGATAAAGAAACAGACCCCTGTTCCTACGGAAGATACGATGCTTCTCGGACACTGTTCTTGTCTCTCAGGAGAGCCCTGCTCATGTTGGCATCGGGGAGAGGTTAACTAGCCTGCCCGCCAGCTCCACTCCTGCATATCCTAAAGCAAAAGCCTATCAGATATTTACACACACAGAGACCACCCCCATCCCCCGCCACAATCATCCATTCAGCTCATAGGTGAGGTCTAATGAGGAAAGAGACTCCGCAGAGGAAACCCGTACCAGGAGCTATAAAGAAAAAGTTCCCTTTCTTGAGACCAGTTGTATTATCTGTTCTACAGTAAATATTATTAACTATTAAAAAATTTTAAATCAATCTATAGACAAAGTTTGGATGACAAGGCCTGTTACAGGAGAAAATGGAATGTTATAAACCCTGACAATGTAAAATTAATGGCAGGAGGAGGGATGGAGAGAAGTGCTAGGGCCCTAATTTTTTTTTTTTTTTCATCTTACTTAGTGGGCAATCAAGAGTTACTGTGTAAAGGAGATGAAATATGGAGGCTGAAGATCATTATTTAAAGGTATAAAGGTAACCAGTAGGATGTCTAAGATTAATGATAGAAGCACCAAAAATCGGGATGAGGAGAGACGGGAACGTGCAAGGTATTGCAAATGAGCTAAAGTCTTCATCTGTTAATAGACAGGTAATTTGTCTATTAGAGTCAATATTGATAAAATCAATAGATAGGGTGCTTTAAATTGGGAAGAATAAATAAGGGAATTGGTGCATGATTTAGAGGAACAGAATGTCCATCAGGAGAACTTAACCCAGACAGGGATCCAATCCATTACCTCCAGTGTGTGGGTTGAGGATGGGGGCACACAGGAAAGTTTTGCTTCTCAGGCAACACACTTTATTTTGTCTTTTTATGGCCACACCTGCAGCATATGGAAGCTCCCAGGCTAGGGGTGGAATCAGAGCTGTAGCTGCCAGTCTATGCCACAGCTCGCAGCAATGCCAGATCCTTACCCCATTGAGTGAGGCCAGGGATCAAACCCGTGTCCTCATGGATACTAGTTGGGTTCATTACCACTGAGCCACAATGAGAACTCCATCAGGCAACACACTTCTGCACCTCTTGGCTTGCATAGCACATGCATGTTTTGTAACAATAATACAATTTTAAAACAAAATGGAGCATTGACAGGCAGGACACAGATCAGAGAGTCTCTGCCTGTCTGCAGGTAGGAATCAGCTGGGAGCTCAGCAAAGCTCTGATGCCTGAGCAGCCCACTCCCACGCTGCCTGAACCCAGCCCAGATTTCAGACTGGATGGCTCTGGGGTGGGCCTAGGCATGGTTAAATTGAAAGCTCTGCCAGGTGACTCCAACATGCTGCCAGGGCTGAGAACCACTGAGTCACTAAGTGCAATATTATCTTCTTCCCAATATCTTCCATCTCCTAAAATTTCCACCCACCTGGGCAACAGCAATCGACTGAGTACCCACTGTACTAGACGCCTGGGATTAGGCGGTGGGCAAGACTTCTTCCACCAAGGGACTTGATGTGGAGGAGGAAGGGGAGAGAAGCTATTCAGCAAATGACTCATTCATTAATTCATTTTAATCACAGCAAATGTGACACAAAGCAAGGGTACGATAAAAACCGTGTGTTATTTTTGTAACTTGGAGGAAATAGAGGATATTTTTAAAATCCACCCTTTTTTTCTTTTAATCCCTAATGACTCCGCCCCTCCCTTTTCCCAGAGACTGGAGGTCAACCTCTCTGTCCTTCCGGAAGACGCCGTCAGGAGCTATAATTCCATTTCCAAGCGAGGGCTGGAATCCTGCCCCTCAAGCCATCATGAGCTACAACTATAAAATCCACGTCCAGAGACCCTGGCAACAGGCCAGAGTGACTGCATGCTGCATACGTGTGGCTTCAAATTCTCGCCCCCAGCAAGGAGTGGAAAGGATGGGCTGAGGGCATGAATGATCCACCCTTGCAAAACATGCCCGCCTGCTCTGAGGTTCTGATAGGACACAAGCCTGCAGTCAGGGTTTCTCTTTGAGAGTTCTGTGATTCCGCCCCAGCCGTTAACAACCATCCAAGAAAACCCAGGAGGCAATGAGAAATATGGATGTCATTAATCTGGGGTGGGCAGAGGATGATAACTGACAGCTAAAAGGGGACTGTCCATCAACTGGGACTCTGGGCTTCCAGAGTCATAACCCTCTGACCTGCCATGTTCTCTTTGATAAGAGAAAAAGAAGCAAAGTGATTCTTTCTGTTTTGCCAGTTTCTTTTTGCTGGAGGGGAAAAGGAACAAAAAACTAAAACAAAAAACAAACAAACCAAAAAACTTCCCAGTTGTCAGCTACAACTACAAACTACAAAATCATAGAAAATCAGAGCCCTTAACTTAATCCAACACCAATAAAGAGCAATAAAGAAGGCTAATGACGGCCAGCAAACACAGGTGCGTGCAGCCAACGTGCAGGGGCCGGACAGAGACCGAGGCGGCTGCGAGCTTGACGCCAGAGCTATTACAGGGCTAATTTGGTTAGTGGCCACGACAGGCTCCTTGTAGCGAGTGCCTGCCTTTTCCCATTTCATCTCATTTTGACCGTAACCATGTTTTTATTTTCACGGGCCAATTTGATTCTGTCCCACGCTTTCAGAATTGAGTTTTTCAGATTTATGACACAAAAGCTTTCAAATGGTTGTGACGTGCGGGCCTCCCCATACAGATCCCCACCACCCTTCTCTACCCCTGAGACCCCACAGTTCTACAGGGTCTCCCTCGGCCTGAACGCCAAGGTCTCGGGGCCACAGAGTCTCCAGGAGAAACGTCTTTATTGCCTCCTTACAGAAACAACTGTGGCCATAACTAACCGGCTCTCCTCCCCCCAGGCCAGCTGACTGTGTCTGCAGACACTCCCCCACCCCAAAAATCCCTTTATAAACCCACCCAGGGCTTGAGCCCCAGGAGAACTGTGGTCCTCGGTGGGGAGGGTGCTGCCCCCTAGAGGAAGCTCTGGGAATCTGTGGGGGATGATTTTAGTCGTTATGGTGATTCTGGGGCCACAACTGGCATTTAGGGAGCCAGGAAACTAGGCATCCCGCAGTGTAAGGTACAGACTCACCCGCTTTGTCCTGCACAACTCTGGATAGATCGTCAGACAGTCTTGACAGCAAATAATAATAATAAATAAGCCTGTTTAAAATGGTCTTCAAGAACCTAACTCTATTTCACATGTAGATACAAAGTATGTTTGCACAGTTGAAATAAACACTGCTCATTTGTGCTGTATGAATAATAAGCAAGGAGGTCTTACTGTACAGCATGGGGGACTGTATCCAATGTCTTGGGATAGAACAGGATGGAAGATAATATGAGGAAAGGAATACACACACACACACACACACACACACACACACACAGGGCTGGGTCACTTTGCTATATGGCAAACCTTGGCACATTCTAGTCAACTATAATTTTAAAAATAAATAAGCACTGTTCAGACACGGAAATAAAAGATTGTACTTTATGTCATTCAGAACTTGGCCAAGAGCTGCTGTGTGTTTTGTCACCAAGAAAAACACACCTCATGGTTCCAAGTGCCCAGGACAACTGGCGGGCATTGGTACATGTCACACTCAGCGTAACTCTTCATACCTTCGCATCCACAGACATTTCTAGCCTTATATCGTGGCTCCCATCCCAAAACACCACTTAAAAGAAAAAGCATCACCAATGCAGCTGGATGCTGCATCTTCAATCCTAATATCCATTAAATGTAGATATGAGAGCAGTTATCCATCACGTCTCCAGCATAATTGAACGTTTATATATTGAAATACCTCCTTTTCATAAATTGCCTCCTTTTTATTTCTTCTTTATATTAGGGTAAGATTTCTTCTGATGCTATGAGTAAAAGTGGGTGACATTATCTGTATGTTCATCGAGGTGGGAAAGGGTTGAGCCAAAGTATTTGTTGTAAAACAGGGGCATTCACTCTGGTCATTTTTGCCCCGGGAATAGCCCACACTGCTTGTACAAAAAACCCTTGGCCAGGTAAGGCTGGCCCTGAGCTCTGACCACCGAGTGCCTGGAGTCACCCAACCTGACAGTCCGGATTTCAACGAGCAGCTGGGCTTGTCCTTTGAGCCTTGGACAGGATCTTAAGACCCTTCCCCTTGCATGCTCTGCGTTCCCCGGTCCCTGTCCAGCCATCCCTCCAACCTCACCCTGCCTCCCCACACTGCAGCCACACCTCCTACTTCTCAAACACTCTTTCTTATCACAGAACCGCCACACAAGCAATGTCCTCCTCCTGGACTGTTCCTGGCCAACTCCCATTTACCCTTCAGCTATCACCCTCTTTGAGAGGCTTCCCTAGACTCAGACCCAGGTTAGGTCCTGCCACTTGCTTGCATTTCTTGCAGAGCAATGACAATGGTTTTTTTTTTTTTTTAATTATTATTATTTTTAGGGCCACACTCTCTCAGCATATGGAAATTTTCCAGGCTAGGGGTCAAATCAGAGCTGCAGCTGCCAGCCTGCACCACAGCCACGGCAACTTGGGATCCGAGCCACATCTGCAACCTACACCACAACTCACAGCAACGCCGGATCCTTAACCCACTGAGGCCAGGGATCAAACCCGAATCCTCATAGACACTAGTTGGATTCATCTCCATTGCGCCACAATGGGAACTCTGATTTTCTAGGAAAATCTTCATAGGGAGGTCAGGCTCCTGGGCAGGGATCTGCATCTGTTCCCTTCACCATTGTCGCCCCGGCACCTGACACAGGGTGTGGCCCATAACAGGGGCCCGATAGATGCTCATCCAACCACAGCAGGCCAAACACTGGCACTGGCTTCTCACTGATAACACTATGATTATGGTGCAGTGAGTGATGCATTTGAGGTGGTTTGAGGGAGGGGTGACTGCCATCTGAGACAGGGTTGGCATTACCAGGCTTTCGTGGCTGCCTGCACTTCATCCTCGCAGGCGCAGTGCAGAAGCACGCACTGCAAACATGATTACCCCACCATGGTCAGAGGTAGCGCCTACCTGGGCTCTGCTTCAAGCAACTCTCCCAGAACCCCATGCCCTCCAAATCCTCTTGGAAACTCCCGGATGTTTGAGATTAAGGAGTCTTGTCCCTTCAGAGCTATCCTTCAATAAACGTCAAGTCAATCAGAAACTCGCTCTCCGAGTCCTGCCCGGAGCAGAGTGACCCCAGCATGGACAAATCCCACCAAACCACAAAAGACCCGGAGCCGCAGAGAGCTGGACACCAACCCTGCCTCCCGCGCACTCCCTGGAGTCGCTGCCTTAAGCAAAGAGATTACTGTGGGTAAATCATTATGGAAAAGCTCCCGCCGGAGAGGATGAAAGGAGAACAGAAAGAAAGCAGTGCTTCTCGGAGTCAGACAGGGCAGGAGGCCCCGGCCCACCGCTGGCTGATTTTCCCAGGCCCCCTCCCCACCTGGTGAGCCAGGAGGGGCTCACGCCTCCAGGGCTGAGCAGATCTGCCCCAAGGCTTCCGGTTAAAAAGCCTCACCCTTTTTCTTCTGGAACAGAGGAAACCTCCTGCATCACCCACACAGAGACAAGCCAAAAAGATGACCTTGTCAAATAGATATGGGGACAAAATACTGACGGTCCAGGGAAGAGGCTGCCATGTGACTCTGTCTGGGCACACGGTCCCCAGCTTGCCCGCATTCCCCTCCAAAAGCATACATCACTACAAACTGTTCTATATTGAATTACATTCAATTTTTCTCCAACCCACCAGCTCTTGGCTTCCTCTCCACCTGATGCTCCACCTCCCTAGAACACTCTTCCCAGGGGTCCACAGGCCAGATCCTCCTCACCCTTCAGGTTTGAGCTGAAACGTCACCTCCTCCCAGAAGCCGCCCTGGACCTCCCTCTCCTGGTCCCTCTAGCTGGGCGGCTTGTTTGCTTCCTTCATGGCTCTCAGGATAATCTGAGAGCTTTGGACTTAACTGCTTGATGACCTGTTTTGCTGCACCTTCCCTACTAGAATGCAGCCAACATGGGGGCAGGAACCCCATCTCAGTCACCATGGAGTCCCTGCATCCTTGGCTCAGCTCAGTGCCTGGCACTTTGTAGGCACCCCACTGAGTCATCATTGAAAAAAGGACTGAAACTCTGCGAGGGACATTGGCTATTTAAGCATCCATGTATTCACCCACAGTGCCAGGGACTGTGCTGGATGTTTGAGCCACATTCTGAGTCACTTCACAAAGCCAGAAGCAGCAGGTCCACATCCCTCTGGCTTCAAGAGGTGTGCCAGGGTGTGTTTCTGAAATAGAGAAGGTGTCCCACTGCTTGTGTTGCACAGTACACACACACACACACACACACACACACACACACACACACACACACACACACACACAGAGGAAGCCCATTGCAACCCCCAGGGCTCCCTGCTTCTACTCCCTAGGAAACAGCACTCACAGACAAAGCCACCCACGTAGCATAACAATTAACATCGCAGCCCTGAGTCCCACCGTGCCTGCGTGGATGGCAGCAGCTTCTGGGTCAAGGGTTTCCAACCTGAGCTGACTCTACTTTGTGGGAGTTAATTTTATTTTATTTTTTATAGTTGAGTTTGTTATTAAGGTATAGTTGATTTACAATGGTGAGCCAGTTTCTGCTGTACAGCAAAGTGGCCCAGTCATACATGTATATAACGTTTCCTTTCTCCTACCATCGTCCATCATGGTCCATCCCAAGAGACTGGATAGAGTTCCCTGTGCTGTACAGCAGGACCTCGTTGCTTATCCCTTCTAAACGAATAGTTTGCACCTACGAACCCCAAACTCCCCTCCATCCCACTCCCTCCCCCTCCCCCTTGACAACCGCAAATCTGTTCTTTATGTCTGTGAGTGTGTTTCTCTTCCATAGACAAGTTCATTTGTGCCACATTTTAGATTCCACATATAAGCGATATCACGTGGCATCTGTCTTTCTCTTTCTGACTTACTTCACGTAGTATGAGAATCTCTAGTTGCATCCACGTTGCTGCAAATGGCATTATTTTGTTCTTTTTAAGGCTGAGGAGTCTTCCATTGTGTATATGTATGTGGTGGTTAATTTTAAGTGTCCACTTGGCTGGCCCGCAGTTCCCCAATACATGGTCAAATATTATTCTGAATACTTCCGCGACGCTGCTCTTAGATGAGATCAGCCCTTGCATCACTAGGCTGGGAGTGAAGCAGATGGTCCCCTGGGACGTGGGTGGGCCTCACCCAATCAGCTGAAGGCCTGAGCAGAGCAAAACGTGGACCTTCCCGGAGCAAGAGGGAATTCTGCAGCTAAGCCTTCAAACTCTCACCACACCTGTGACCCTTCCAGGGCTGCAGCCTGAGAGGCCCCCCCGGCAGACCGTGGATGTCTCAGCCTCCAGAAGCATGTGAGCCAATTCCTAAAAATAAATCTCTTTATGCATATCTACATAAAGAGACAGACAGACAGTCACACACACATACACACACACACACATACCCCCTACTGGTTCTGTTTCTGTGCAGAACCCTAACACATCTCTCAAGGGCTCCAGCCTTCCCCCAGGTCACAGCCAGCCCCAGACACATGGGGAGTGGGGGAGAGGATGCCCAGCCCCTGTATGACACGCTCCCAGGTGAGACAAGGAGACGTGGGTGCACCCAGGGACAGAGCCAGGTTGCCAAGGGGCCCTGGGACTGGACTCAGCCAGATACCGACGTGGATTTGAGCACAGGCGTTACCACTTCCTCAGGCGTGATCTTGGGTCAGTTTTCTCATCTGTAAAATGGAGATGTCTGCAGCTCCTGGGTCACTGCGTTACCCTCTGGCCTGGTCCCCACCCCCGAGACTGTCTAGTGGTCACAGGGCCTGAGCGGGTACCTCCTTGCAAAGGAGGTACCCCTGGCTGGGAAGGAGACACTCCCCTGGGGAGAAGTTTCTCTGCCCTCCCTGCCTGGAGCAAGAACAAAAAAAGCTCCCAGGTAGCTCTTTGCTCTCCAGAAAGTCCATTTTTGTAGCAAACAGGCCGGTGAAAAGCCATCTCGAGACTCAAAGCTGAGCAGGTAACGGCCACTTCCTCCAGCAAAGGATTCGGTAACAAAAGAGGGAAGCGTGTTTCTGCATCCCTGGAGAGGAGGCCAAGGGAGCTCTGTGCTGACGTGGGGAGCACCTCATCCCGGCCTCCCCTCACTGACAGCTGCCCTGGTGGCGGCTGCAAACACTGGGTCCAATCTGGGTCTCTTTGGTTCAATGGAATTGGAACTTCGGTGGGTTTTAATTATTTATTCCTTTCCAAAGGAATGCAACCACCCTCCTGCTTACAGACGTCCTAGATCAGATCCAGAGTTCAGGATGCTTCACACATCCCTGGGGGTGCAGTTCCTGGTAAGCTCCCTCAGACACACAGCCACCCGACTCGGGTGGGACCACTAAACACAGGAGCCCCAGATGGAAGCGGATGGGTCTGGAGTCACCATGACTTCATCTGTTAAGAACCGACTCACCTTAGGGAAAAACACATCTTTGAATTTCCCTTGAACGCTAAATCAGTTTTAGGAAGCCAGGAGGCTCAAAGGACTTCATTTTGGCGGTTTGAGTTTCACGGCTTCCCGCCAGCACGGCTTCTGCTCTGACCCTCATACCCGCCCCCTTGTCCCCTTCCGGGGGTGAAGTGAAGTAGGGGCAGCCATCAGGTTTGCATAAGGGCCCATGAAGGCACACACAACTGTGCCCAGGAAGGGTCAGGGTTTGGGATGCCACTAGCAGCCAAAAGTATATCTCAGCAATAGCGTGAGTCTTGCCAAGACCCCCTTTTGGGGATGCAGCAGGGGGGTTCCCAGGTCAGCAGGGAGAGGTGGACAGTGTCAGCCAGCATACGGGTGTACGTGGTTTCACCCCATGCATGCACACAGGCTCCATGGAAGCCCTCTTTGGCGCTCTCCTCTAGTCCTTCTTACCCCCACCCCTGTTCGCCACAAACCTTGCTCTGCTGAGCCATTTCCCATATTCAAAGAGACAGGACACGGGTCTCTCTTTCTTGGGTGTGGGGACCGTGATGAAGGAGGAAAGTCCTTTGCACAATGGCCCACTCTGAGAAAGAGCATCACTGCATCCTCTTTTCCTGGGGGGTCATCAAGGCAGCAAGAGCTTTGGGGGCTGTGGTGGGGAAGGAATCCTATCCTTTAGTAGGTTTGGGGACCCAGTGGAGAAAAAAAAATTGATTGTGGACTCTGGACCCCCTTTCCTCTCTATGCCCAGCTGTAGATTCTGATATGGGTGGTGTTGCCCAGTTGATACTATTTTAAAAAAAACAGTGATGGTCTTTGAGAATAACAACTCTGCCCTAGAAAAGCTGATCATCAAAAGGGCTTCATCTCAGCAGCAGGAGGCGAGACCATTTTTGACAAAGTTCCAAGAGGCGAACTTACACACAGAAATGTAAAACCCAACCATCCCATGTTCTCAAAGACTCTGACAAACCTTTCTTCATAAACAAGATTTCAACACACACACACACACACACACACACACACACACACAATCTAGTGACTACAGGAAAAAGCATTCAAGATAGAAAACTAATTTCACTTGGCTAACAAAGAGATGTTTGATTTCTTTACTCATTCCGGCAAGATGTGCAGAGTGTCCACTGTGCACAAGGCAGTATGTGAGAAATCCAGATGGATCAGATTCTGATCTTCATGGTAATGATGCTCCATCGGGAAAAAAAAGGACATGAGCAAATAATTTCAAAACATCATTCAGCAGGAGATGAAGTTACCAGGATGGAGATAAAGATGTTTCATGCCATCATCTCATGGGAGAAAAAGGCAGAACCAGACCTGGGGAAAGTCCGTTGGAATTCTGCCCTGCCTGATGCAGGCACCGACACCCCAAAGACATCCTGAACCTCCATGAAATGGGATTTTGCACAGTCTGTATTTTTAGAAATTTCTCATTCCTTTTCGCAGTCCTGATTTGGCACAGGGAGATGTAAACCTCTCCCTCTCCTGATTAAAGAAACATGACTGGAACGTCAAGTATATGGTAGAAGCCCCACGTGGAAGAGCAGAGACCACAATGGCTTCATGTGACCCTGCATCTTCAGTACAGAAAGGACATACACACAGCCAGGGAAGAGAATGGTGACCTGGGGCACGGCCGTTCCTTCACTCCCAGAAGAGCTGGACAGGTGATGCTTGGCAGGTACCCAGGGATACGGTGGTCCATGCTGAGTCCAGTTGGGCAAGAGCAGTTTTCATTTCAGGTCACTTTCTGAGGGCTTTTCTCCATCACTTTTTCAGCTCTGTTGCTGGGGAGTCGGTATTAGCCGGGGTTACCAACCCCGCTTTACACACATGGGAACACACCCTCATTTCCTACGTGGCGGGCAGCATGGTACATTTGTTGGGACAAAGGACTCTGGCCTAAGACTGTGTGGGTTCAATGCTTACACTGTGGGTGGGCATGTAAGTTGGTACAACCACTATGGAAAACAGCACGGGGGCACCTCATAAAACTATACATAGAACTACCATATGACCCAACAATCCCACTCTTGGGCATAAATCCAGACAAAACTTTCCTGGAAAAAGACACATGCACCCCCATGTTCATTGCAGCCCTATTCACAATACCAAGACATGGAAGTAACATAAATGTCCATCAACAGATGAATGGATTAAGAAGATGTGGCATATATACACAATGGAGTACTACTCAGCCATAAAAAAATAATAACACCATGTGCAGCAACATGGATGGCTCTATAGATTCTCATCCTAAGTGAAGTAAGTCAGAAAGAGAAAAATAAATACTGTATGATATCACTTATATCTGGAATCTAATATACGGCACAAATGAACCTTTCCACAGAAAAGAAACTCATGGACTTGGAGAACAGACTTATAGTTGCCGAGGGGGAGGGGGAGGGAATGGGATGGACTGGGAATCTCGGGTTAATAGATGCAGACTACTGCCTTTGTAATGAATAAGCAATGAGATTCTGCTGCATAGTGCTGGGAACTATATCTAGTCACTTATGATGGAGCCTGATGGAGGATAATGTGAAAAAAGGAATGTATATGTGTATGTGTGACTGGGTCTCCTTGCTGTACTATAGAAAACTGACAGAACACCGTAAACCAGCTATAATGGAAAAATAAAAATCATTAAAAAGAAAAAAAAAAAAAAAAAAAAAGACTGCCTGGGTTCAATACCCGGCTCCACCACTTGCTAGCTGTGGAGCCTTAGCAAGTTGTTTAATCTCTCTGTGCCTCGTCCCCCTATCCTGAGCCACAGAATTGCCAAAAAGGTAAAGCATTGAAATTAGCATCTGGCGATGTAAAAACCTCTCCATAAACTTGAGGTATGATTACCCACCAGGTAGATTAAGCTGCTTTCCAAAACCACATAAGGTAGCGGCAGGCTTAGAAAACAAACAAAGTTTTGTATTGCCCAATTCGCTGGATTTTTTTAAATTGAATTCTGCTGCCTCTTTCCTATCCTCTTTCAAAGGAATAGGTAAACTCCCTCTTCCAAGCACAAATCAGTCACACTCGGACAACAAAAGGGCACTTTCTGATCAAAGCTGTTTGGTCGCCTGACCCAGGCTGAGCCAATCAGATTTCTTTCCTGGGAATTAAGAGTTGAAACAAGAGTCGGGTCTCTCTGGCTGCTGTCTTGAATAGAGGCCATGAAAACGTGAGAGCTGTTGGTGGCAGCCATTTCCCATCGTGTAGACAGAGAAATAAAGCAAGCCAGACTTCAAAGAGAGCAGGGTGCAGAAAGGGGCAGAGATGCAAAGCAGAGGGAGAGAGGACCACCTGGGTCCCAGGAGCTCCAGTGCCAGCTCCTCGAACCCAGCTGGCTCCCTGACTTCAGGGTTCCTGACATGCCCCCTGGAGTCACAACAAAGCCTGTTTTTTCTTTAGGCTACCACAGTCTGGTTTCTTTAATTGCAACCAAAGAGTCATAAGGCATACAAGGAGATGCCTAATTACCTACTGTGTCTATACAGCTCAAGAGTCACAAGGATCAGGAAATGAGAATTTGAGCACCAAATAGTAGCAGATGCCTGGGACTCTCTCTAGACATCAGTCTCTTGTTCCCCTGCCTTGTGGCATCATTAAAAACACCCTAAGAATCCCTAAAGAAATATTAGTATGGTGAAAGAGTAAGAAAAGAAAAATATGAGAGTCCCTGAGGAGGCAGTATGACCTAGTGGAAGGGGCATGAGCACTGGAATAAAATGTGTGTCTGCTGTGTGACCTCAGGAAAGTTACTTAACTGGCTACAATTTCTCACTTGGTAATGAGGATAAGGTGTCTATGAGGTTGAAAAGGTTAAGGAATATAAATTTCCTGCATATATCAAGCATGTATTAAATAGTAAGTCTTATTTATAGGCTATAACTATTTATTATCATAATAAAGTATAATAATATAAATAAAATTAACATTTCCAGATGTTATTTCATTACATATAAACATATGCATACATAATAAAACATTGTTCTTAACATGGCTTGGAACACCCAGGTAAGATTTAGGAAAAGCAAAAGCATTGCTCAGGGAATATTTTAATCAAATCTTAAAAAAAAAAAAAAAAAAAAACCAACAGCGAGGCATCAACAGCCTCAGAGATGCCACATGTTGCTAAGCCTCCTTGAGTAACATTCAAAGATGCTTGGATTCTTGGAGAGGAGGAGAGGGAATTAGGTTGGGAAGTTTCTAACGCCCCCACCAGCCGCTTTCTCTCCTGCTGGCCTGGGGTTCCCGCAAATGTGGGGAATGAAGCAGCGCAGCCCCAGAATAGCATCCTACCCTGTCCCCTGGCAGACGTTACTACTCAATCGTGATGCTTTTTCCTGCTAAACCCAGATAGTTCCACAGAGTCCTGCATGCAGTGACTCAGGCAACTATGAGCAATTAGCCTGAGTTGCTCTGCCCAATTAAACTGATTTGCTACGTCTGTTCTAGAGAGTAAAGAACCATCCTGAAGCCAACTGCCTCCAGGGGCCAGGAAACCAGGGCAGAGATAGAGAGGGCTCTTTTTCTGCAGACCTGACCATA
Organism: Sus scrofa; assembly: GCF_054392235.1. Lineage (NCBI taxonomy): Eukaryota > Metazoa > Chordata > Mammalia > Artiodactyla > Suidae > Sus > Sus scrofa. The sequence goes on from NC_139385.1 coordinate 43,489,137, forward strand.
TTTCCTAGGCCCGGTTCTTACTCGGGTTGGCCTGGGTTAAATAAAAGAGTATGAATTCTCAGCGGATAATTCTAGGACATAGTGGAATCCTATTTTCTATGTCTCTTGAAGGCCATTCTGGAAGCAGATGCAACATTAGTTCTGCCTAAAGACAAGGCAAATGTAGAGAATGACCTCTAGATGCCCTTGCCAGGCTGAACTGAATTATCCAGTAAGGTGGTGCACTCTGATCCCAGGATCACATGGAATGCTCCATAATCAAAACCTAGATATATTCATGTTGAAAGCACCCATTCATGTCAATAGTTTTGTCGTCAGAAAACTAAGATGCACCTTATAAACTGCCTCACTGACAGCTAAAGTGAACAGGTCCTCCTGCTTACTGTGATCTTACCCTCAGGCCACAGAGATACTGTGGGGCACAGAGACTAGCCTTCTCGTGTCTGGTGGATGCCGTGATGCTCTGTGCAGACCCTCCTTCAGTCTTGAGTGTCTTACTCCTCAGGGTAACAGAAAGCCCTGAGCCATCAGCCCCTATGAGGGACCACCTCAGTTGAAGAGTCTTGACTCACCAAAGGTGGGGCAGCCCAACTCCAGAGGCTGAGATCATAGGGTTATAAGAGCCAGGCTCCTGGCGCCAGAGGGAGACACTGCTCAAGCTCTGCCCAGTGTCAGAGCATCCCACCGCAGCCCTGGGCAGGCCCCACTTCTCCCTCTGCCCACCCTGCTTCTGCTCCGGCACCTCCCTTGCACAGGAGGTGATCACCTTTGTCTTATTAGCTTTTCAGGCAACCCCACCTGCAACAGGTCTCTTCAGGCCAAACCTGTCAAAGTCCTACTTGGCTTATCTTGTCCTTTTACTTCTCAAACACTATCATCCCCATTTTGCAGATGGGTCTCAGAAAAATAAATTGTCCAAAGCTGTGCATCCAGCCCAACTTTGTTCCAACACACCACACTGATAAACTATACTGCCCTTCATCAAACTCCAGGTAACTGGGACTTGCATGGACAAAGTTATAACAAACATAATTTGGCCCCAATTCGGGGGTGCTGACTTGCCATGCAATTCAGCAGAAACGCAGCCCTTGGCAGTGTGCCGAGTTGCTCCCCCGGTCCTTTGTTTCTTAGCAATTAGTGAATATTGAGTACCTCCTGGGAGTTCCCATGGTGGCTCAGAGGTAACAACCCAACTAGTATCCAAGAGAACACAGGTTCAATCCCTGGCCTTGCTCAGTGGGTTAAGGATCTGGCGTTGCTGTGAGCTGTGGCGTAGGTCACAGACGTGGCTCAGATCTGATGTTGCTGTGGCTGTGGCTGTGGCTGTGGCTGCAGCTGTAGCTCTGATTTAACCCCTAGCCTGGGAACTTCCATATGCCGTGGGTTTGGCCCCAAAAAGGCAAAAAAAAAAAAAAAAAAAAGGAATACCTCCCAAGGCAGAGGTGCATACTGGAGAAAATCAGATGAGAGGACAAGCAAATGCATCAAGTTGAAAGTGGCCAGTAGACTGGAGCCAGACCAGGACAAAGAAGCACAGGTGTGCCCAGGTCAGTCAGGATTGGATGATTTCCCCTTCTTTTTCCTTGAATTGCCTGAGAAATGGGAATTGCAGAGCCCTGAGCTTTGGGTCAATGTAAGAAGCTTCTCATGTCAGAGAAATGCATTTTATTTTGCAAACTTCCATGAGATACGTGAACGAAAAGTGATGCACAGTCTGAATGAGCCAGGACACTGAAGCTCCGGAAGATAACAAGAGCCTCCTTGCCAAAACCAGTCAGGATGCAACCTGAGACAGGGTGAGAGTGATATATGAAAAGAGCCAATTTCACAAGATGAGTCTAGGAGCTGATCCAAGCCACAACCATGAAGGGATGGGGGACAGAGCCACATCAAAATAATTTGCCCGGTCCAGGATGAGCCACCCCTGGGCACCGAGAGACAGCAAAAGCCACAAAGAGGGGCACAGAAGGGACTCAGAGCCTAACAGCCCATAGTGCGCCTGGAGGCTGTGGAACTTTCGCCAGGACACAGCGGGGGATGCTTAGGTTTCTGCTCCCATAGTGCTTCCCGAGGGGACCACAAGGGAGGGCTCCTTAGTAGTGTGTTCTGCATCCTGACAGTGGTGGTGGTTACACAGATCTTACATGGGGGGAACTGCGTGGAACCACACACACACACAAAGTGCACGTAAAACTGGAGAATACTCAACAGGGTCTGTAGTTTAGTCCACAGGTTGCAGCCATGTCAGTTTCCTGGTTGTGACACTGGGGTACAAGCTGTCCCCACTGCGGGACGCTGGGGGAAGGGGTCCCTGGACTCTGTCTACTACTGTTGCCTTCCTCTGAGTCTATAACTATTTCAAAACAAAAAGGTTTTGAAAAAATGTTCCTCATTATCCTCCCCCTCCTCCCTTTCCTCTTCCTCCATCTCTCTCTCCCTCTCATTACTGAGGATAATTTGACTATGTCACCAGGATAAAACGGGCTCAGTGGATTAGCACAGTTATCCTGTTCAGCACTTGGCCGTGGCCGCCTACATGGTGTTACGGGGATGAGGGATTATTACGCTGGACAGCACACATATTCCTTCCCACTTTGATCTCTTCCACGTCACTTGAAGGTCTCGTCAGAACCTCATTTGCCCAGTGAACTCCTGTTTCAAGTTTCTCTCCATGGACATCTATGCAAATGGACCTGAATGGTTAAATGTAATCGCACCACAGGTATCAAGTTTATTTTTTCAGGCCATCTTTTCCTTTGCGTCTTTATGGATGAAATCCCCCCTCCAGTTCTCCTACACACCTTCTGGTGCTTCAGGTGACGACCTGGAATGCACTGTTCCAAGTTCTTCTCTATCCTCAAGTAACGATCCATAAGAGTGTGTGTGCTTCGCACATGTGCACACGTGGTGGCGTTTATCTTCATTAAAATAGGGTGTTACATGCACCTACAGCGTGTTCACTCACTCAGCTTCACAGACACCCAACACGGCTGGTATTTCTCTGGTTCATTCATTTCAGGGGCAGACCTGGTTGCCTAATTCTTTCATTAATTCAGCCATCCTTCTCCCTCTACCAGCGATGCCACACTGAACGTCCTTGGACAGCTATTCTTGCTCGTGCTTGTCTTCTCAGTTCCACGGCCTGCATTTCCACAAGGGAGACAGCTCAGTGGAGAGGTTCACGTTATGTTCATTTTAACCAAAAGCTACAGGCTGCTTTTCAAGGAAACCCTTCCCTTCCTGGCGACAGGGTACGGCCATGCATTCCTCGTGCTCCCACCAGCAGCAGGTGTTCCGACTCTTTATATTCTGGACTTTTGGAAAGACACAAATGCACGCTGGGATTTGGTTCCCGCCTTGCTAGCTGTGAGCTTGCTTTCACGTGTCTGTTGGCCATTTGAATTTGCTCCTCTGTCACCTGCCTCTCCTGGCCCATGTTTCTAGTCAGTTTCTTAAGCTCATCCGGATGACTTGTAAGATTCCTCTGCCTATTCTTCGCATAATATTTTCCAAGTCTGATATCCGCTGGTTGGCTTCATTTATGATATGCGTTGCCATTCGAATGTCTTTCGAGGCATGAGGAACTGAATCTGTCTGACCCCTCTGGTAGGTCTGTGGGTCCCCAGGCCCTCCTAGATGGCGGGTATCTTGCTTCTTAGGGTCATGGGGGCAAGGAGCCTCACCCCACGCTCCCTCCAGGCTCACTGCTCTCCTCAAGGCCAAGCTCTTCCCAGGGCCGACTGCATTCTGAGCTCACCCCATTTTCTCTGCCAGAATTCAGAATGTCAAAGGCTATGCTTGCATCCAGCCACCCCCAGGGCCCCAAAGCCGTGGGGCTCGAGAGACCCATGGGTTAGAGTGGATTGCACGGGAGAAAAAAGCCAAATTCAGTGGCCTTCCTTTCAGAATCCCATGGTTTAATTTAAAGAAAAAGAAGGTGCAAAGTCTGTATGAGGGGGGTGTGTGTATGTGTGATGAATTCACAAAGACTCACTGAAAAATCTTCAGTGTTATTTTTAAATGTCTTTCAACAGAATGGAAATGTGCATATTGAAGGGTTTCTATTTTCCTCACTCTACGCTGGTTGTCTAAGGCAACCAAGTCATACTAACCAGAGGCAGGACATAAACCTACCTCATTTATTTAAATCCACCTCATAGCCCCAACCCAGACGTGCATTATGCAGACTGAGGTGTGAATCTGGTCAAACCAGGCCCAGTGCGTTTGTTCGCTCTGGCCGGGTAACAAATTCCCACAATCATGGCAGCTTAAAACAGCATCCAGTGATCATCTCACAGGTGGGGAGTCCAGCGGCCTCCACGGGGCTCTCTGCGCAGGGTCTCCCAGGCCACAGCATTGGCTGCCCTAGGCTTGCATCTGGAGGAACCCGAGAAAACTTTGCCGCCCAGCTCATGCAGCTGTTGGTCCTTGCGGCTGTAGGGCTGAGGTCCCTGTTTCCCAGGGGACTGTGGCCAGGGGGTCCTTCTCTGCTCAGAGAGGCCACCTACACTAATCCTCATGCAGTCTCCCCATCTTCACACCGGCTGCAGCCCTGAGTCCCTCCTACACTAAGGACTCTCGCTTCCTTTTCTACCTCCCGCCAGAGAAGGTTCTCTAGTTTAAGGGCTCACAGCATTGGAATAGGCCCACCAGGAACTGTGCCATGTAAGAGGCCACAGGCACGGGGGTGGTACCTCTTCACATGCACATGTTCTGGGGAGCAGGGGGTGTCGAGTCTTGGGACCCATTCCTAGAAATCCTGCCTATCACACCAGAGCACCATGACAACACCCTAAGAAAGCGCTGGGCTCCGGTAAGCTGTCCCTCACTGCCCTTGGCCCCTGGCCTCTGTCTGAGGTGTCTCCTCCACCTTGTTCTCACTGGTCCTTCAGCGCCTCTGACCCAACTCAGACCTCAGCTCCATGCTCTCCTGATTGCCTGTACCAGTCTAGGGGCTTCTCCTTCCCACACTGTCTGTGACACTGTGCAGTGGACACTTTGGGCATTTCTTCCATAGACTGGGCTCTTTCTTTGCTAGTAGAGACGTAGCACTGCTGTAAGTTCTCCATGAATAGTAAGGGAGGAAGGGGGAGGGAGGAGGGAGGGAATATAGGGAGAAGGAATCAGGGGAGGAAAGACGGAAGGAAGGAAGGGGGAGGGGGGAAGGGGTGGTCTAAGAGGACCACAGGAATTCCTCCTTAGCCTATAAATCCGTAACTAACTGGTCCAGCCTCCCACTCACAGGCAAGGCCCAGCATCCTCTGACACACTCTCTCTCTCCCCCAACCCCTCACCACACTCTCGCTCCATTTCAACACCAGCAGAAATCTCTGCTGAATTCATCCCCTCAATTCTTCTGGCCTCAATTCTTCAGTCTTTCCTGGTCTAACTTAGTCATTGCTTTTGGCTTGATCACATCAGACCTGAAGCCTCACACTGTGTCCCTGGTCCACCAGCCTCCCCAGGGAAGCTGCCTCAGCCCCCCTTTGTGCCCCACTGATACCTGTGGGCCCACCCTGCCTCGCTCCTACACATAGCCCACGGCTGGACCCCAGCCCCCCTGACACACACTGGCCTTGCTGGAGTTTCCCAACATCAGCCCCATAAACAGATACCACCTCCTATGTTTGCCATTCACCTATGGACCATTTACTGTTCCCACATTTTTAAATGGGCCTGCAGACGGTTTCAGTGCAATGAGACCATGTGATACCTTCAAGGACATTTCTGCATAGTTTACTGATCTCAGTGGGGAGACACCTGATATTCTCGGAAGACACATTCACGTCTATACACCTGTGCAGTCAGCATCCATTTATTAAGTGCCTGCTGCATCCCCAGCAGATCCAACCTTGCAAATAAGCATACCTATACCAGCCCAGGCTGGCCCACCTGTGCTCTGTTGTGGTATGTTCCTCATCTCAAGCCAGTAATGCAAACTCCATGACTGATGAGACTTGTCCAGAAGCCACATGCGAGGTGGGAAATCGGCACCCTGTCACCCCCACTCTGAATTCTCACCATGCTATTTCACTGCCAAAATCCTAATTCATTGTCAGAAATGTGCTTTCGACCCCTCAGTGGAAGAAATAATGACTTTGTCAATCACTACTCTTTTGCTGGACTTAACCGAATTACCTAAAATGTCAAGATAATGTCTTCCCAGCCTGTTTTCACTATGGTACCAGCTTCTCCTCATTAAATTATGTTCGGATACATTGATTTCCTTCAACAGGGAGTAATGGAACCCTGCCAGAAATTAACACTAATCTTCTAATTCAGTAAGAATAAAATATGGGACTGATTTAATCTTAATTAACAGTTCACAAAAGGCTGCTTAATGTCAGGTGGCGTACGCATCTTAATTATCCAACAGTGCTATTGCTATTCGCAAGATGAGGTGAGGGGTCTCTGAGAGTTCTGCAGGGTTGGTTGTGTGTTTCTTCCTTTTGTTCTACAGACACTTCCTCCTTGCTACCCCTCCATCATTGGGGTTGTCAGTGCATTAGGTTTACAAGCAAGAACTTTTCATTACTGGCCTCTCTCCCACAATGCATCCCCTTGACCTCATCTGAAAGAAACTGATACAGTCCATCAGACAGAGTAGGCTGGGTTATGCTGCAATAACAAACATCCCTCAAATCTTAATAGCCATACAGTTGATATACTGCATGCTACATGTTCATGACAGTTCACCTGGAGCCACTGGTCCCCTCTGTCCTCACAATAGAATGGATCTACAGAGCATCTTAAACACTGTTGCCACTTGCCATGGGAAAGACAGTGGGGAAAGTGTGCAAAGTCTCTTGAACCTTGTACTTATATTCCTCTGGCCAAAGCAAGTTTCTTCATCCCACCTCCACTCAAATGGGAGGAAGGAAGTTCCATCCAACCGTGGCCCCAAAAGAGGAGATAAAGAGAAAATCTTGAAGACGAGGGAAAAAATGACACATTACATTTAGGGGAACAAAAATAAATATTATGAGACCTCTAATTAGAAACTGCATAATCCAATGGATGGACCTAGAGATTCTCATACTAAGTGAAGGAAGTCAGAGAAAGACAAATGCATGATACCACTTACATGTGGAATTTAATTTTAAAATGATGCATATGGAGTTCCCGTCGTGGTGCAGCAGAAACGAATCCGACCAAGAACCATGAGGTTGCAGGTTCAATCCTTGGCCTCACTTGGTGGTTTGGGGGTCCAGCATTGCCGTGAGCTGTGGTGTGGCTCGGATCTGGCATTGCTGTGGCGGTAGTGTGGGCTGGCAGCTGTGGCTCTGATTGGACCCCTGGCCTGGGAACTTCCATGGGCCGTGGGTGCAGCCCTAAAAAGACAAAAAGAAAAAATAAAAAGGATGCATATGACCTTATTTACAAATCAGAAACAGACTGACAGGTTTCGAAACAAACTTACAGTGGAAACATGTGGGAGAGGGGGCATAAATTAGGAATTTGGGATTAACATACACACACTAGTATACATAAAACAGATAAAAAAACAAAGGCCTGTTGGATAACACAGAGAACTTTACTCAGTGTTCTATAATAACATACGAGAAAAGAATCTGAAAAAGAAGGAATTTATGTATAACTGAATCACTTTGCAGTATCTGAAACTAACACAACATCGCAAAGCAACTGTACTCCAATAAAAATTTAATAATTTTTTAAAAAGAAACCACACAATCCAGAAGGAAATGGAGAGACAATTTAAAGTGCTCCAAGGAGATTGGATATAGTTCCCTTGACAGACTGGGTCACTACGCTGTACAGCAGAAATTGACACAACACTATAAATCAACTATATTTTAATAAAAATTAAGTTAAATTAAATTTTAGAAAAACAAAATGCTCAAAGGAAAAAGAGCTGTCATCTCAGAATCTTACATCCCGTGAAAATATCTTTCAAAAATGCAAGTCTCGGAGTTCCCATCGTGGTGCAGCAGAAACAAATCCGACTACGAACCATGAGGTTGAAGGTTTGATCCCTGGCCTCACTCAGCAGGTTAAAGATCCGGCATTGCCCTGAGCTGTGGTATAGGCTGCAGATGCGGCTCAGATCCTACATGGCTATGGCTTGGTGTGGGCTGGCAGATGCAGATCCTAGCCTGGGAACCTTCAATATGCCCTAAAAAGCAAAAAAAACAAAAACAAAAACAACATACAGGTCTCCAGTGCAGCAGCTTAGAAGTCATTGCATGCATCCAGGCACCAAGGGGTCAAAAAAACGACTGGAAATCATCACCTCTTCCTAGATCCCTTGGAGAACTGAGGTCCAAAGAAGAGGAACCGAATGTGCATAAGCAGCTCCAATGGTTAACTATAACACAGAAGCTAAGAGCAGGGTTTCTGCAGTCAGGCTTCCTGCATGTAAACCCTGGCTCCGTTGCACAGAAATGTATGACTTAGACAAATGACATCCTTCCCAGAGCCTCAGTGTCCTCATCTGTACAATGGGAACCACAAGCATCCAGGGGGGTGTTGTGAGGATTCAGGGAGATGACGAGCACAAGAGGCTGGAACCTCATTTGAGGAGATGTGCAGGTGTTTCCCAGGGAGAGGTAGAATTCAGCCCTGCCCCACTTAACCACAATCGAACCTCCCCTTTCTAAGATGTTCAGAGAAACACCCCTCCCCATTTTCCACGGTCAACGCATGCCAGCCCTCAGCTCTACCACAGTGGTTCCTAAGGACTCACGTGCTCGCCCACACACATGCACACGCACGCACGTGCATGGTAGCACCTAGCATTTCACCTTCTGAAGGCCCAGAAGGCCCACCTACGATGCCCTTTGCCTTAGAACCAGCAAAGAGCGCCCTGCATCTCAGCCTTCATAAGAGGTGTGGGCATTCTCATGCCACGTCACTCTTCCCCACATTCACACCCCATTGTAATTACTTCTTTCACATTTTTATTTAAACAGAATTGCTTTTTTTACATAAAGTACATTGACTTTTAGAGGAAACTTTTATCCCTGCTGTAAATAGAAAAGCAATATCAGGAGTTCCCGTCGTGGCTCAGTGGTTGACGAATCCGACTAGGAACCATGAGGTTGCTGGTTCGGTCCCTGCCCCGGCTCAGTGGGTTAAGGATCCGGCGTTGCCGTGAGCTGTGGTGTAGGTTGCAGACGCGGCTCGGATCCCGCATTGCTGTGGCTCTGGTGTAGGCCGGAGGCTACAGCTCCGATTCAACCCCTAGCCTGGGAACCTCCATATGCCGCGGGAGCGGCCCAAAGAAATCGCAAAAAGACAAAAAAAAAAAAAAAAAAAAAAAAAAAAAAAAAGGAAGCAATATCATTTCAAGCAAAAACAAAAGCAATGAAAACAAACAGTGATATTGAATTCCGGCTGGGTGCTGTTGCCTGCCAAGCCTTGGAGGCAAGCCCCATCTCCTAAATGTTTTCTGCTAAAGGCATATCCACTCCAAGGAGGAGAGTTGGTTCTGGAGCTGGACTCCAAGACCGGAATCCCAGCTCTGAGGCTCAGTTGCTGTGTGACTAGACATTATCTCAAACGTCTGATCTTCAGCTCACTCGTTTGTAAATGAATGGAGCCAAATGTACAGGGTCCTTAGAAGGACTGAGACACGCAGCCCAGAGGATGGAGACACCCAGCCTAGCATTTGGTGAGCACACAACAAATAAAAGTTACCAGAGAGAGAGAATGAAAGTCTCCACCAAGGATAAAGAGCAGGCATGAAATATCACCCCGGGGCCATATTCCGTGGATGAAACATACAGTCACTGCCTCCACTGGCCCCATACCTCCCTCCCACAGAATGCCACTCAGGCCTATGATTGTGAAAGCCGACCCCAAACTTTTCCTGCCACCTTATATCCAGTCAATGGCCACCTTCATCCTCGAGACCCAGGCAGTAATTGTCTGCTTGGACAGATGACAGATAAACGGCCAGAGGTCCTTTCAAATTTCAGTATTTTTCTAAGTGGAAGACATGATGCCATTATCCCATACGGAGACACTGGGGGAAGCCATGCCCGTCCACCTGTCACCTCCAGGCTCTCAGGAAGCTGGACACCAACTGGAAGCAATGATGGAAGACACCAGGCCCGGAGCGGCCTCCGCCCACTGACCAACCCTCATTTGGACACTACCTGCGGTCAGAAGCAGACAGATGTCCACGGAACCCTTCATTCTGCTGGCTGGAAGTAATAAATCTCCTCTCACCAGCGACAAGTCATTGGCGTTGCCACTTCAGCTCTAGGCAAGCCCTTTATAAAGAGGGAACTATCCATCTACGGTGTTTGGAGAGTGGAAGTAGGTCGACTCTCAGGCCAGACTCTAATTCCTTGGCAAGTGAGTGGCAACTGGGGGAGGAGTCTGTGCTCTGGAACAGAGACTCCTTTGGCAGCACCCTCCCTTCCCCCCAGGGGAAAGACCTGACACCCTGCCGCCACCAGCCTCTTACCAGGTGCTGCACAACCCATGCAGAAGGGAGGCCATCGTTCTGGGGAGGTTCCTCTTCACTCCCCTGCGTTCTGAGCAAGCATGACCCAGCCAAAGGCTCCAGTGATTGGGCAACAGGCATGAGACTTTAGGGACATGGGTCTGCCTGGTCTTTACCCTCCCCAACTAGACCTGGGTCCCCGCCCCCCCAGCCTCTCTCTACATTACTTCACCCTTGCTGGCTTCCTTTGGGGCTCTTCTCCCATTTTTTAAGTTTTATTGAAGTATAGTTGATTTACAAGATTGTGATAATTTCTGCTGTACAACAAAATGATTCAGTCCATGTATACATGTATCCATTCTCATTCAGAGTCTTTTCCCACTTAGATCATCACAGAATCTTCTCGGATCCTGCAATGACTTTCCCATTGATCGTCTCACCCACCGTGGAGGTTGCTCCACCTGGGAAGAGATTTTCCTTTCTTGTTTGACCACTAGAGCAGGGTCTGGCGCATAGCAGGTGCTCAGCAAACAGGAGCTGAATGTGTGAAGGAATGAGTGCTCTAGACCAGCACGGTCTGATGGCACTTTCTGCGACAGTGGAATTGTTCTGTCTGTGGGGTCCAACACGGCAGCCACAGCTATGCGTCACACAGCTGGAAAGCTGAAATTTTCTTTTAATTCATTGAAATTAGACAGCCACATGGATACCCCAGAGAACTATTCGGATGCTGCAGCCCCAGACCAAAGCAAGGACAGAGTCCCTTCAGTAGTCAAGACAGAGGGAAGAAAGAACCAAGGGAAAGGAAAGACAGAAAAAGCAGCACAGAGCTTTATGCGGAATGCTGTGGACACCTTGTTAATATTATAAGAAGCTCTAACAGTGGGGGCTATTGGTGGACAATGCCCGTTTTCTTCTCAGTTAAGAGGCACCCCACTTTCTGGAGCACAAAGCAATTTGGCAGCTTGCACTAAGGACTCCTGAGGCTCAGGGACAAGAAATGAAGAAACCGCCAGCGTCCTGATGGGAAACATCAATAGCACAGCCCTTCTTCCACACACCCCCTAGGGCAGCCTCACTTCAAAACATGCCTGAGCGGCTTTATCCAGAGCTGTCACCAGGAACGCCCTGCCAGCTCCACTCCACCCCCTCGCACGGCGAGTGAGGGAACTGCGCTGTCTCAAGGGGGAAGCTCTGGTCCTGGGGGAGTCGCACGTCTCCCTGGGCCTTTCCAGCATTTGGGCACAGCGGGGCTGCTCGGGACTCCGGGCTCTCCCAGGAAGAGGAAACTCTAGAGGCAGTGGGGCCCGGAGTTTAGGTGTCGGACCCGGGGCAGGCTGCGTGGCTCCTTGGCCTTCGATCTCTCCTCTGTCCTGTGGGGATGCTAATTCCCACTCTGCAGAGGGCCATTTGGGACAACAAATCAGCAGATGCACGCAAAGCCCTTCGCGAGCGTCAGGCACAGAGTGGGGACTCAGTGTCGCTAATTACCCATGGTCCCACTCAGAACTCCTCCCAGGGCGCCGTCCCGCCCATCTCTCTGCATCCGCTGGTCTCTGCACATCCAATCGTGTGTGCTCTGTGCAGCGGCGATCCGTGAGCGATCATGTTTGGGTTTCTTAGGACTGCAGCATCCGCAATCCCTGAAAACCTAGAAATTACCCTAAAACAGTCACAAGCCCATGATTGCATCAGAATAAAAAACAACAATCAAGGATACAAATAATAACAACCACTAACATACACGGAGTATTTCTACTGTGTGCCGGGCATGGTACACAGAGGTTTACCTGCCTCACTTCATCTGCTCTTTAGGACGCCCTGACGTAGCGCTCCTGATTTATAGACGAGGATACAAGACTGGAGGTGGGGAGTCACTTCCCCAAGTTCTCACAGAAATTTAGGGCCCTCCCAGGATTCAGACAGAGGTCTGTGTAGGTCCAGGGCTCAGGCCTTTGACTCCTGGCCCCTGCCGGGCACAGTCAGGTTATGTCACCTCTGTAACACAGACCCCCTCAGACATAAGGAAAGCAAGGATCCCAGGCATCTAGGTGGCAAAGGGTCCTAAGGAAAGTGCCCATGGCTTTCATGCTAACTAGAAATACTGACTAGCTAGTGCTAACGTCCATTGAACCTTCCAGGTTTACCAGAGGAAGGACAGGAATGTCTGAAGATGGGTGTAAATTAGTTCTCTGTTGTTAGAGTAGCAGTTCACACCAACTTGGTATCTTAGCACAGGCGTGTTATCTTACAGCACGCTAGGTCAGAAGTCTGTAATGAGTCTCCCTGGGCTAAAATCAAGGGCTTGGCAGGGCCATACTCCTTCTGGAGGCTCCAGGAAAAAATCTGTTTCCTGGCCTGTCCCAGCTTCTGGAAGATGCCTGCGTTCCATGGCTCATGACCCTTCCTGCATCCTGAGCCAGCAGAGTCTCATCTTCCAACAAGCCTCTGACTCCAACCCTGCTGCCTTCCTTCTTTAGAAGATTCTGTAACTTCACTGGGCCCATCCAGACAAGCCAGGACAATCTCCCCATCTCCAGATCCTTAACTTAATCACAACTGCAAAGGCCCTCTGCCATGTGAGATAGGGTATTTGGACTTTCCAGGGATTAGGAAGTTGACATCTTTGGGGGCCATTTTGCTGCCTACCACAGTCTACACTCAGGCTCCGAAGGACTCACATCCATCCACATGCAAAATACATTCACCCCTTCACAACATCCTGCGAAAGTCTCAACTCATCACAGGGGAAATTAATGGTAGTTCACACTGAATGAGGGCATGCCATGGCGTTAGCCCACCTAATCTTCATACCAACCCAGTGGAGAGGTGAGAAATTCAAGGCTCAAAATGGCCAAAGTCGCCAAGTGATTGGCCTAAGCTGAGCCAGGATTTGAAACCAGGTATAACTGACTTACTCTGAACTAAGTTTAAGAACTTTCCGTATTTAAAGTTGGGTTTTGTAGAGTGGACCGAATTCAGAAAATCAAAAAGGAGAGGCGAGGGCTCTCTGGACAGGGGAAGGGCTGGAGCGAAGGCTCAGAGGCAGGAAAGCATACCCCACGTGCAGGAGTCTGCACATCAGCTTGGTTTGACAGGGACATGGAGCTCGTGAAGGGAAGCAGTGGGGACCAGACTTAAATATGCACGTGGGAATCACAGTGAAGTCCTTGAGTGACGAGCGACAGATCGAACCCTCTCCAGCAGGGATGTGCAAGAACTGAATCTCGGACTGAGCCATTCTGGTTGCTTTTCCAGAGATGTTTCATGAGGATGAAGTAAGATGGCATCTTGAACTAGGCATTCTTGTGCCTGTTTCATGTCTCCTCTGCTCAGGGAGATGCACACGTCATTGGGCCTCCCCTGCCTGTTAAATGAGCTTCACAAGGGCAGGGATGGCTGTTTTATTCGCTGCTATACCCCCAGCACTTAGAACACAGCTGGCACATAATAAATGCTTAATAAGTATGTGTTGGGTGAATACAAAGAGAAAAACAGTGTCCCTTTTTTTAACTTTCAAAGAAGGCTCTTTAAAACCTTTAAAGACCCCGTCGTGGCTCAGCAGAAAGGAAAGTAACTAGCATCCATGTGGATGTAGGTTCGATCCCTGGCCTTGCTCAGTGACTTAATGGTCCAGCATTGCCGTGATCTGTGGTGTAGGTCGCAGATGCAGCTCAGATCCAGTGTTGCTGTGGCTGTGGCAGAGGCCAGCAGCTACAGCTTCAATTAGACCGCCTAGCCTGGGAACCTCCATATGCTGTGGGTGCGACCCTTAAAAAAAAAAAAAAAGAGACAAAAAATAAAGAGGGCTCTTGATACATCAGGATCAATCATTTGGAAGCTCACTTTCGATTTGCAAGAGGACAGCCTGTTGAGAAAGGAGAAACCACTTGGCACTTAAGGTCCATGAAGACAAATTTGCAAAGTATCACCTAGCCTGGAAGAGGATAGAGAAGGGGATGAGATACCACCTGGGGGAGTCATGGGGTCTCTGAGGGGACTAGACTGGGGAGGGGGGCACATGGAGAGGAGTCTGCATGGAAGGGCCACTGAACTCTGTCCAGCAGCCCCAAGGATGTAGAGGGAGGCTGGTCAGGGCCTTCTGTCCACCCATGGCTGCCGAAATGGACTTGTCACACATGCCCTGTGCTGACGACCACTGCAGCTGTGATGTGTGCCATCTGCTGAGGGCATCCTTCCTGCTTCCCCTTTCTTGCTACCCTCAGATGGTCCATCCAGCTGCACAACCCCATCCAAATTCCAACAGTGTGGGATGTTCATAGCTTTTACCTGCCCACCCAAAGCCAGAAAGTCATGCCCTGACACCAAAAGGGAAGAGCTATCCCTCAGCATCCAGGCTCGAATGAGACAGGACAGGAATCAAACCCACTCCCACCACAGAGTATGGACGGCAGCTTAAGGCCTCTGAATAGTTTAGATTCTTTCCACACCCCAGCAGCCTCCCACTCTGCCCACAGCCCGCCCGGCTTTCAGGACACGCACATGAGCGCCACGAGCAGCAGAAAACACGCCACCTCTCTTCTCAACGGAAGCCGTAGAGGAGAATAAAGGAGAGAAACAGAAATCGGTGCCCAATCAAAGATAATTCACTGCATCTAAATAAGCAATCACGTTAAACACATTAGCCCACAGAGCTCCTATTGGGGCTACACGGGGAAGCCGAAAAGGGCCCAGAGCCCTGCCGTGATTTTGGAATCGTCCCCGGGCGGCAGGATCTTGTTAGAGCCTTTCAACTCAAATGGTGGTTCTGTGCAGACCTGCCTGAAATGTGGGTCTGACCCCATCATCCCACTGTTTAGACGATTCCCTAAGGTCTGGGGACAAAGCCCAGAGGCCTTGGTATGACAGCCAGGACTCCAAGCGGGCCAGCCGTGCCCACCTTCCCTCCTCTGCCCTGTGTGATGGCTAATGTCATGGGTCAGCTTGTCTGGGCTAAGAGATACTTAGTAAAACATTACTTCTGGGCACACATGTCTGTGAGGATGTTTCTGGAAGAGATTAGCATCTGAACCCATAGACTGAGGAAACATCACCCTCATCAATGAAGCGGGAGGGGCATCAACAAATCCATCAAGAGCCCGAATAGAAGGAAACTTCCTGGCTTCAGCTGGCTCATCCCTCTCCTCCTGCCCTCAGACACCAGCGAGCCTGGTTCTCGGACCTTTGAACTTGGACCAGGACTTACACCATTGGTCCCCCCCCGGATTCTTGGGGGGGACCAGACCTACCCCGCTGGCTTTCCTGGGTCTCCAGCTCGCAGACGGCAGGTGTTGGATTTCTCAGCCTCCATAATCATGAGCCAGTCCCCCTGATAAATCCCTTTCTGTGTATCTGTACGTGTCCTGTTGGTTCTGTTTCTCTGGAGGACCCTAAGCAATACGCACCCCACCCACGGGCCTGCCTCACCTCCCTCGGTACCCAACCAACCCCCCCATGGCAGGGTCTCTGCCTTTGTTTCCCGCCCACTCACCGCCGCCTTAACACACCTCCCTCATCTCTCCCCACTACACAATCTCCTACTCTCCTCTCAGACCTCACCTGAAAGCCACTTCCTCAGGGAAGCGTTGTGTACCTCCTGCCACAACCAAGCCCACATCATCTTTTCTCTCTCTTTCCCTCTCTCTCCATCTCTCTCTCTCCTCTCTCCTTCTTTCTCTTCTCTGGCTCCTTCTCTCTCTCTGTTTCTTCTTTCTCTTTCCCTCTCTCTCTCCTTCTCCCTCTTTCTCTTCTCCTCTGTCTCTCCTTTTCCTTTCTCTTCTCTCGTCTGTCTCTTTCTCTTCTCTCTCTCTTCTTCTTTCTCTCTCTCTGTCCCTCTGCCCTTCTCTCTCTGTCTCTCTGTCTCTGTCTCTCTTTCTCTGTCTGTCTGTCTGTCTGTCTCTCTCTATCACAAACTGTCTGGTCCTCTTCTTCTTTCTAGCTGTCACCAGATCTCAACCCTGGCAGTTTCTAGACCGCATACTCTACCTGGGGGTCATGCACAAGGCCCTCCACCCCACCTCCCAAGCACCCAGGGCAGGTCTTAAACACACAAAGGGGTTCAGAGCTCCCCAGTCAACTCAGGGCTAATGTCACCCCTCTGGGAACCATCAGCTGAGGGGAGAGAGCTGGCAGGGAGGACACCAGCGCTGTGGACAGAGTTCACCTGTCCTCAGCCCAGTTATAGCCAAGCCCAATCTGCATACTGATGATTTCCAGAGGCTTCCCAGGGGTCCACGGAAATGGCTGCTCAGGGAGACTTCTTCGGTTAAAGGGGCCTCCCAGATGGAAAAATGTCCAAAAAGAGCCCAGGACATGAAGAGCCCAGGACACCTTTCATGCCCCCTCCTCGCCATAGCCTTCAGAGGACTTGCCATATGAAAGGACTCTTCCACCATCCTGTTCCTTTGACAAGATTCTGTGCTCCCAGGGGGCCTCACTCTGAGTTCAGTAGTAGATGGAATTGCTCTTGGAATAAATGCTTCAGTGACTTCATCACTTCAGGGTTTCTGATTTTCAACCCTGCCCGTGGGTGGTGGGCAGAATTCTCACCCCTCCCTGTGCATACACGTCCTGGTACGGTCCCCTCCCCTTGAGCCTGGGGAGGACGCACATGAGATGGGGTAGCACTCCCATGATGAGGTCACTTTGAGTGAGTTCCTGAAAAGGGAGGAACTGGGCGGGCCTGACCTAATCAGGAGAGTGCTTTCAAACGGGGAGATCAGAGAGTTTTGCCTCCGCCAGCCTGGAAGTAAGCAAACAGCTATGGTGTTTTGCCTCCAGGGGCTGCCCAGCAAGAAGCTATAGGCAGCCTCGGGGAGCTGAGAGCTGTCTCCAGGAAACACCAAAGAGGAAAACGGGACCCGCAGTCATCAGGCCACCAAGAAACGGATTCAGCCAATATCCTGAAGGAGCTTCAGAGAGGACCCGGAGCCTCACTTGAGAATCATAACCCTGGCCAATGCCTCGACTTCTGCCCCATGAGACCTAAGCAGAGGCCCCACTGACCTCAACCCACACGCCCAACCCCAGGAGACCCTGTGATGCCACAGTGAGATCACAAGTCTGCTTTAAGCCACCAGGTGTGGTAATTCGTCCCGCAGCCAGAGCACACAGACCTCACTTGCTGTCCCTTTCCTTTACTCCGTATATATGCACACATAGTATATGCATCCCTGTAACATCCATGAATGGATACCCAGACTCCTGGCTCCTACTGCAGACGTCTGCACCCCGTCCAGGGTCAGCCCTCCTGGTTCCATCTCTGGCACGCCGTCAGGCTCCAGCACCCTCGTCCTCCCCCGAGACGCAAGCAAAACGAGCTTGTTTCCATCAGCTCTTTCCTCTGTGCAAACCCTGCTTCCCGCCCACCCTGTGCACAACCATAGCCTACACACGGTTAAGGTGTTCTTGTCATCAACCACCCTTCCTCGGAGGTGAGTCCCGGCCCAGTGACTAATGCCCTAACCCACTCTTTTCCACTCTGCTCCTGGGCGTGGTTCTAACACTGACTCAGCTCTCCTGGAACTGCAAGTCAGGACCCAGGAAAGGGGCAAGAAATCATTTGAGTGAATGGCAACCAGTAGGGTTTTTTTTCCTTTTTCTCTTATTTTCTTTTCAGATAAAGTGAATTCGAACAGAAACTATCAGAGCACCTTTCATACACTGCCTTCCATGTAGGAAGGGCTTAATGAAACTTGTGTTTCAGTGTGTGTGTGTGTGTGTGTGCGCACATGCGCACCCACACTGGGACACAATGTCAAATTAATTTCTTTTCTTTTTTTTTTAGGGCCGCACCTGTGGCATATGGAAGTTCCCAGGTTAGGGGTGTCAAATTGGAACTACAGCTGCTGGCCTACACCACAGCGCATGGCAATGCTAGGTCATTAACCCACTGACCAGGGCCAGGGATCAAACCCACAACCTCACCAATACTAGTCAGGTTCATTACTGCTGAGCCACAACGGAAACTCCCAAACTAATTTCTTATTGTGGGATAAGTTCCTAAAGTTTGAGAAATGCTACTCTGCTGTTTTATTGTTCTTGTTCGTTTGCTTGCTTAGAGTCTCTCTTGTTTACCACTGAATTTCCCAGAGCTTGAATATGGCTGGCACTTACTATATGTATATTGGATGGATGGATGGATGGATGGAGCGGGGAAGGGAAGAAAGAAAGACAGAAGGAAGAGGAAATAGAGAAACCAAGCCATAGGGTTCTCATGACTCTCAAAAACTGAAATTAAGGCTCTTGAAAGGGCCTCTTTAAAACCACATATGACTTTGTTGTGTGACAGCAGGAATTGACAGAATATTGCAGATCAACTACAATGAAAAAATAAAAATTAAAAAAAACCAAAAACACACAGAGTTGACAAGGGCTCAACTCTTGCAATAGAAACAGGAAGTAAAATAAGAGACACAACAATTGGAAGCAGGAAGATAAAACAATTACTTAGAGATCATATGCTTACAACTGGGAATATCCAAGGGAACCAACTGGAAAGTTCTTAGAATTAGCAAAAGAGCAAGAATTTAGAAAAGCATTTGGGTAGTAGAATGATGACAGAAGATCAATCGTTGCTGAACAAATACAGACGGTGGGAGAAGAATGCAGGCTGAGGGAAGGCTGCTGGGTTGGTATCTTCCATCTGGTTCAGGCCTCCTCTCCACTGTCTCCATCCACCCCCAAGGCTGGTCTGTGTGGACCACATCAGAGGGCTCCTGGACCTCTTGCTTCCAGGTGGTTTAGCCGATGGAGAACACCAGCAGGATGTCAGAGGGAGGGAGGAGAGATCAGGGTGTTTATTCCCCCACTTCCTTCCCTCCCTGTCTCCTCTAATAGGCTGGGTATCCCAACCCAAGGTTGCAGTGCCTGGCAAGGAGGCCCGCTCCACACAACTCTCCCTACCAGGTTCTGGTCTTTGCTGCCTCTTCCTACCTCTCGAACCTAAGGGTGCTAACTACCCCCTGCTATCAGCCCAGAGGCCATATATCTACTATCTTCTGATTTCCCTACAGTCTCCTTCTCCCACATCTTAGCAAACAGTCCATGTATAAACTCCCTTTGAATCACTCAATTTGAGTATGTCTGTTGTTTCCAGCCAGAACATCAAACCATATTGGGTGTGAGGATTCCATTCCCAATAACAAAAAACAAAAAAAAAAAATGGAGAAAGAGAGAGAGCAAAATACTGACCAAAAATGAATCAGACCTACCCAAGCGTGCCTGGATGGCAAGACCACAGGTGTAAAAACATCCATTCTTCCCAAATTAACTTATACGTTTAAGACAGTCCCAATCGAAATTCCAATTGGTTTTAGAAGAGGAGTGATGAGATTATTCAGGAAATTCCCTGGGTTAAGAGACAGCCAAGAATTCCTAAGAACCACAAGGCAAAGGAAGGCAAGCAGCAAGAAGAGATTTCCTATCATAAGGCTGCAGCCACAGGAGCATTTGAGAAGCCTAAGACGTGATGGGGAAACAAAGTGAAGTGTAGACATCCTTAGTCCACACCAGAGCACAGACAGAAACACTGATCACATGCTAAAGGAGGTGTCGTAAACCAGTGGGATAAGGAAAACTGCTCATAACCCAGTTTCGAGAAAATTGGTTGTTTATGGGAATATAATCAAGTTAGATCCTCATACACAGATCAAAATGAATTCCAAATGTGCATAGGATTTTAAATGTAAAAAACAGACCATGAATTCTTGAAGAAAATCTAGACAAAATTTTAGCTGATGCTAAGATAGAAAAGGCTTTTCAAGTGCGAAAAAAAAATCACCAAGAGATTGAATGAATTGATTACCTAAAAATGAAAAATATCTCTATTTCGAAACCATCATAAGCTCAATTGAAAAGCAAATAATAAACCTGGGAAATATCTGAAACAACTATGAGATCAGGAGTAACTTCTTTAATACATAAAGAATTCGTCCAAATCGATAAGAACATTAAAATGCCCCAATAAAAAAATAAATCCACAAATAACAAGTGCTGGAGGGGCTGTGGAGAAAAGGGAACCCTCCTGCACTGTTGGTGGGAATGTAAACTGGTACAGCCACTATGGAGAACAGTTTGGAGATACCTTAGAAATCTATACATAGACCTTCCATATGACCCTGCAATCCCACTCTTGGGCATCTATCCGGACAAAGCTCTACTTAAAAGAGACACATGCACCCGCATGTTCATTGCAGCACTATTCACAATAGCCAGGACATGGAAACAATCCAAATCTCCATCGACAGAGGATTGGATTCGGAAGATGTGGTATATATACACGATGGAATACTACTCAGCCATAAAAAAGGATGACATCATGCCATTTGCAGCAACATGGATGGAACTAGAGAATCTCATACTGAGTGAAATGAGCCAGAAAGACAAAGACAAATACCATATGATATCACTTATAACTGGAATCTAATATCCAGCACAAATGAACATCTCCTCAGAAAAGAAAATCATGGACTTGGAGAAGAGACTTGTGGTTGCCTGATGGGAGGGGGAGGGAGTGGGAGGGATCGGGAGCTTGGGCTTATCAGTCACAACCTAGAATAGATTTACAAGGAGATCCCGCTGAATAGCATTGAGAACTATGTCTAGATACTCATGTTGCAACAGAAGAAAGGGTGGGGGAAAAACTGTAATTGTAATGTATACATGTAAGGATAACCTGACCCCCTTGCTGTACAGTGGGAAAATAAAATTAAAAAAAAAAATGAGCTACGGACATTCACAGAAAAAATATAAATAATCAATAAACATCTGAAAATATGTTGAATAGCACCTTTTCCATATGGAATTGGCAATATTTTTTAAAAAACACGTTGGGGGTGAGGAACACAAAGGGAAGCAGAGAGCGAATGTGGGTTTTTTTTTTACAATTTTTCTTAAAAGCAATTTAACAAAATACACTGAGAACACGTCAAAATTTATACAGCATTATTTGCAACAGAAAAGAAATCAATCAAAAATGCCCAAGCAAAAAAAAAAAAAAAAAAAACCAAGCAGAAGGGGAAATTATAAATAAATGATGGTCCAATCACAATATGGAATATTCTGCAAGCATTACATTTGATAATCTCAGAGACTTTTTAATGAGCACGGGATACATTCGAGAGGTAACTTTTTCTTTTCTTTTTTTTTTTTTGGTCCTTTTTGTCTTTTCTAGGGCTGCACCTTTAAGATATGGAGGTTCCCAGGGCAGGGGTCTAATCGGAGCTGTAGCCACGTCTGCAACCTACACTACAGCTCGTGGCTATGCCAGATCCTTAACCCACTGAGCGAGGCCAGGGATCAAACCCGAAACTTCATGGTTCCTAGTCGGATTCATTAACCATTGAGCCAGGACGGGAACTCCTCAGGAGGTAACATTTTAAAATCAGGAACAAAAAAGCTCTCTAAGGTATGATTTCAATTTTGTTTTGAAAGAGAACTATATGAAAACTGGAAAAATAAATAAATATCATGCTTTGGAGAAATACATATAGATGCAAAAGAAAAAGAAAAGCAGCAGTGAATACTGATTGCAGGTGATGAGAATCTGGTGGAGGGCAGAATGGAGAAAGGACAACTCTATAGTTAGACAGAGGTTTTTGCCAAGGACCTAGCTTTTGTCTGAGGTGGTGGGTCCGAGGGTTCTTATTACATTATCAAAAATAAAATCACTATTACGGTAAACCATATGAAGTTGCTACTAATCAACTGCTTTTGATCTTCAAAAATGGCCATTTTTAATAGTTCGCTTTAATGAATAGGCAGATGACAGAAGAACAAAACTGGCCATGACTGAACCAACACTGAGATTATGTCATGACTAACGGCTGTGATTAATCCAATTTTAAGAAGAGAAAAATTCGGGAGGCAATTCACTAAAATAAATGTTAGTGGTATTCAACTCCCAGTGGGATGACTAAATGCAATTATTCTTTTCTCCTTTATTTTCTACTTCCCAAATTTTCTGCAAGGAAAGTGGAATATCTTACAGACTTCAAAATATATATTGGTTTCCTTGTCTTTCTACCCTGCTCTAATACCCAGTCTGGCCTCCATGTGTTTGCTGGTGGGGGGGGAGGGGGGCAGTGGGATGGACTGGGAGTTTGGGATCGGTAGATGCAAATTATTACATTTAGAATGGATAACCAAAGAGGTCCTACTGTATAACATAGGGAACTATAGCCAATCTCTTGGGATAGACCCCGATGGAAGATAGGATAAGACAAAGAAAATGAATATATATATTCATATATATATACACGTTCATATATGTGAATATATGAATATATATATTCATATATGTGCGTTCATATATATATGTGAATATATGACTGGGTCACCATGCTGTACAGAGGAAACAGACACAACACTGTAAATCAACTATAATCATAAAAAAAGACATAAATCAAGGTTTGAGCCCTTGACCCCACCTACGGCTAAGGTACAAATTCTGGAGTGGTATAATGATTATTAATAATAAGGTAATATTGGCAACAACAGCTCATGGCCCTGGGCACGCCATGTGCTCTGTTTATCTCGCTAACTCCTCCCAACCACCTGTGAAGAAGGGGCTGAAAGCGTCTCCATTTTACAGAGGAAGAAACCGCGGCGCTGAGCAGTCAGTTAACCTGTCCCAGGTCACAGAGGGAGTGAGTGGCAGACCTGGGAGTTAGACCTCAGACTCCAGAGACCGCTCTCTCCGCTGGCACACAGACCACCTCGTCCTCTGGGAATAAATAGAAAGCCAAACGCAGTTTATTCTCATCAAACACCAAGGCCAGAGCGGCTGTGAGGAGGGGGCTTAGTCCCCCGCAGAGAGCAGCTGTCTCTGAGACCCCAGAACGTGGGCTGAGAAGGAGTGCGCCCCGGGGGGCAAAGAGCAGGGCGCCCCGTCAAACACCAACTGCGGCCGCCTCTCTGGTTCAGAGCCTCCACTGTGAAATGAAGCATATAATAGGGTCCCTGGACACTGTGAGTCATGCCTGAAACATTTAACTTAAATCAGACTCAAATTCGATTCCTCAGAAACGAGCCCAGGGCTCTCAAGGTGCTGCTGCTCTCCAGAGTTGTCCCCAGTAGCGTGAACCCCTGGCATCACGACTCACTCCAATCAGGAGAGCAGGGCCCTCGGCCTCCTCCCCCTCCCCTGCCCCTCTCCACCAGCTCCCCCCTCACACCCTCTCTGGCTCCCCCTTCACACCCTCTGTCCCCCCACCAGCTTCAAAGTGGAATGTGCCTCCTATTCTTGCACAGCTGTTACTGTGTCCCTGGGCCCTTGCCAATACATGCAAGTACATGCACACATGTGTGCACACACGTGCACACTCATGTAGGTACATGCACAAACATGCACACACTTGTGCAAGATACCACCCTTCAAGTCTCAGCCTACATGTCAGGAGAAGAGGAAAGCCTTGGTGATACCCTTTCTCTGGGCCTGTGTGGGATCTCCTTGTTACAAATTCTTGCAACCATGTCTAGTTTTCCTTTCAGCTCTGACCACAGTTTCAATTAAATATTTCCCTGGGCAAACAGCTATTTAACATCTGTCTCTCTCACCATCCATGAGCTCCATGGGGGCAGAGACCTTCTGTCTTGCTCACCAAGCACATATCACAAGAGTTAGGGTACATGGAAGTCAATGAATAATACTGAGAGGGAAGGAATTATACCCATTTTAAAGATAGAGATGTTGACCCCAGCCTGAATCAACAATCACCAGGACTCAGCCTTCTAAATCCTAAAAGTGACAGACATTTAATTCATTAACATTTATTATGAACTTTTTCAAACATACACACAGAAAAGCAAGCATGACCAGACCCCCACGTAGCCATCGTCCAGCCCCAACTGCTCCCCATTTCCTGCAGTTCTTGTTTCATCTGCCCACCCTTCCCACTTTGGTTCATTAGCTGGTTGGTTTTCTCAGAATATTTCCAAGCAAATCCCAAACATGATGTCATTTACCCATAAATGCTTCAGTGTGTATTCCTAACAAGTTAAAACCTTTCAGTACATAACCATGATATCATTATCATCCTCAACTTAATTAATAATGATCCCTTAATAAAAACAAATGAGTTCAGGTCTCAAATATACCTTTTAATGTTTTTTTTTTCTTTTTTGCTTGAATCAGGATCCTAAGAAGGTCCACACATGGCATTTGAGGAGTCTCTTTTTCATTTGTAACAGTTCTCCTGTTCGTCATGTCCTTCATTCGTTGAAGAAACTGGGTCACTTGTCCTTGTATATTTCATCTTCAGAAATGGTCTTCCTACCTCAAATCAATATGTTTAGAGGGAAACTGCAACGGGGGGCTGCTGACGTGGCATCCTCCCTCTGCTGGGACTCCTGGGAGGGAGTCCTGCCTCTGGACCCTGCACATGTCACCGACCTTACATCCGCTTGTCGTTTCAGGTCTGCTCAGGGCAGAGGACACTTGCTTGATCCTATTCTGGTAAAGTGGATGCCAACACTCAGAGTCTGGGAACAGTCTAGCGCTTGGGACCCAGAGGGGCTGCAGCGCCAGAAGACAGCACAGAAAAGCCAGACACCTTGGTCTTTAAAGATAAGAAGCTGATGCGAACTACAGAAAGGCTAGGAGGTGGGAGTGTCTCCAGAGGTGTTTGATAGGACTCTGGACAGAGTGGCTATCCAAACTCCCTTCCAGCAGAGCGTCTCTGTAAATCACGATGGAAGTTTACCTCTCTGACACAAGCAAGTTCAAGAAATCAATCTACTCTCTCTGCTGGAGTCTCTGGACTTCAAGGAGATAATAAAATGTTCCAACTAAATAGAAATCATATTTATCTTTGGTTTTTCTCGGTTAAGCCAAGACCCAGATGAGCCCATGACTACAGGGCAGAAGCCCCGAATCTAACACTGCATGGAGGATATTCATTCATCCATTGCGCCACCTGCCAACCATCCTGTTGTCTGTGATAAGTTCCGAGCTCGTGGATGTAGGGATAATGATAATGGCAATGACATCTAACCTTCATGCACATTTTCCCACATGGTGTCATGCAGATGCTTCGTTTCCTTTACCCACCGCCATGAGGCTTACCCACTGAGGAGAGATACTGATAAGCCCAGTGTACTGGTTATCTATGCCATAGAACAGAGTCTCATGAACTGAAAACAACAGCATTTCATATCTCTCTGTTTCTATTAGCAGTCTGGTCACAGCTTAACTGGTTCTCTACTCCTGGCTCTCACTAAGCTGCATTTGAGATGTCACTGGGGTTGTGGCCTCATCAGAGACTCAACCGGGAAAGACCTGCCCCCAAACTCCCTCAGATTGTGGGCAGAATGTACTTCCTTGTGGCTATAGGACAGGGGCAGGGGCAGTAATTTCTTTCTGGAGGCCACCATAACCCCTAGAGGCTGCCCACAGTTCCTTTCCATGGAGAAAAAAGAATGTATACATGTATGTGTGACAGGGTCACCTTGCTGTATAGTAGAATATTGACAGAACACTGTAAACCAGCTATAATGGAAAAAATAAAATCATTATTTAAAAAAAAGAATTGGGGACTTGGAGCAGTGGGAGCAGTGGGAGGAAAGTGGTAGGCAGAGGACAGCACCATAAGACTATAAGTGACCCTGAATGGACCTGAGGTGGCCGGTTAGGATGTTACAGCAAGAGATGGAGTAGAGATGTGGTGACAAGAAGAAAAGACAGATTTGAGCTACGCTGGGAGGAAAGTCAAAGAGTTTTAATAGAAATTGAGAGCCAGATCCCATAATGGGGGAGGCGGGCAGGGGTGTTATCAACTGCCTTGTTATGATTTTAAATCCATGTTTTGACAATCATGGAAATTTACATGCCACTTTCAATAACAAGCAGGATCGCTAAAACTTTTTCTAAACTCTCGGTAAGAAACACCAATTTGGAGGGTTCAAGCTGGAGGAAGAAAGGCTCAGTGATCTTACTGTTGCTTCTGCAGCAAATGTTACAAAATTGTTATTGCATGAAGAGGGTATCAAAGAGGATGCAGCCAAAATGTAGGGAAAAGGCTAATACATAAAAACAAGAATTGGGGATTTTTTAAAATATTTATTAGCTTTTAAAATTTTATAACTCTTGGTCATTTGTTTTGTCATTCTAAGAAAATACTCAATCTCGAACTTAAAAATAAAAACAAACAAAAACCAGGAGGTTTGACCAGCAACTTGAGAGTTGTTCTATCTGGGCAAGGCTACCCTTTGCTGACCTAATAGCGCTTTGAAGATCTCGAGACACCTGCTCCTGCCACGGGCAGGCTACTCACTCTTGGATGGCATCAATGTAAAACCCTGCAGCAGGCTCAGGAAGTGAAGGGATGGAGACGGCTGTTCTCTGTGGGCAGCGGCACAAGCCCCGGAGTAATAACCCTCCGAGCCACCAATGGTACTGTCACCTGCTAGCAGCTGATACCCAGTTTTTTGTTGGAAGGACTGGTTCTTCCGGGATCCAGCTCATAGAAAGGTACACCAAAACAAAACTACATTTGGACTTCCTTCTTTCATCTCCTCTTTACCAGGAACAATAGTGTCATTAATCTATCATTGGTTTATGTGTTACTTCTTTATTGGCTTATTAAGAGACATTACCCTGTAGGCTATTGGTTTGTGAAATATTATTACTATGAATCATAATTCCCGCAGTGAACCTGTGTCAAATAAATTCCTGGCAAAGACAATCACAATCTCCGAGCATAATTTGCCCTGAACGGAACAAGGGGCACAGTGACGCCTGGTGGGTTAGAGAGTCAAAAGACGGAGTTCCCATTGCGGCTCAGCCATAATGAACCCGACTAGTATCCATGAGGATGTGGGTTCAATCCCTGGCCTCGCTCAGTGGGTTAAGGATCTGGCACTGCCGTGAACTGTAGTGTAGGTCACAGATGCAGCTTGGATCCCGCATTGCTGTGGCTGTGGTGTAGGCCGTCAGCTATAGCTCTGATTTAACCCCTAGCCTGGGCACTTCCATATGCCACAGGTTCAGCCCTAAAAAGCAAAACAAATCAAAAAAAAAAAAATCCCAAAAACAGATAGTCAAAAGAGGGCAGAGAATGGAGCCATGTTTCCCTGGAAATTACTTAAAAGACATTGTTAAACTCCTGTGCTAAGGGAATTAGCCAGACCCCAAAAGACAAACACTGCATGATTCCACTTATATGAGGTACCTAGAACAGGAAAATGCATAAAGACAGAAAACAGAATGGTGGTTACCAGGGCCTGTGGGAGGAGGGGAGGGGGAGTTAGTCCTTAACAGGTGCAGGGTTTCTGTTTAGAAGTTGAGAAAGTTCTGGAAATGGACAGTAGTGATGCAACACTGTAAATGAACTTAATACCACCAAATGGTACACTTCAAACAGTTAGAATAAGTTTCATGCTGTGTGTATTTACCCCAACTACAAAGGACAGGGAAAAATACGTTTTATGTCGTGTGTATTTTACCCCAACTCTAAAGGAGGAGGAAAAAGGCTTTTCTTTTGGGAAAGACAACAGGGGGACATTGGAAGCAAGAGCACAACTGAGCGTCCTCCAAACATCGGCGTCCCGGTCCACTCCCCTCCAACAGAACCGACATTCGCAGGACGAAACCCAAGGTGCCAGTTCTCAGAAAGTGACAATCTAATGGATGTCCCTGGTCATCAGCTCCCTCCAACTCTCTTCAGACTTTGTCAAAATCAGAATCCATATGTATTTGCTTAATGACTTAAGGGGCAGGAATAAACGCAGAGAAGGGAGGGCTACCGCCTTGCAAACCTTCCTGCAGGGCTGCCTGGATCGGCCCCGCTCTCTTAGGAGGCCAGGCCTGACCCCTAAGCATTCATTCAATTGATTGATGGATTAGATGAATCACTCTGGGGCTTGAGGTTATACCCATGTCCAGTGCTGGGGGCCAGTGACTCAGAACAGCCACAGCTTAGTGCTCAGAGCCCATGGGCTGGGGAGACAGGAAGAGACCGAGAGGCCGTTCCCGTCCCTCTGGGAGCCACCTCCAGGCAGAGGCCCCAGATTCAGGGCTCCCCCCTGATGACAGTCTTAGATCCTGGGCTCCCACTCCAGCTGACTTTTGGCCATTTCTTCTCGAAGGTCTAACCTGCACCTCAGGGTTACCGCATCCCACTCAATATCTCTCTAGTGCTCCACTAAATTTGCAATGAAAGAATGAGATCAGCCTGGCCCGTGTGTTGCAAAATGAATAGATAAATCCATTACAAAGACAGTGGGCAACTTG
The DNA here is from genome assembly GCF_054392235.1 of Sus scrofa. Lineage (NCBI taxonomy): Eukaryota > Metazoa > Chordata > Mammalia > Artiodactyla > Suidae > Sus > Sus scrofa. The sequence goes on from NC_139385.1 coordinate 43,517,777, forward strand.
AGCTGCTGGGCATGGGGCAGGCAGGGTCTGTGAGGTGTTCCTGCCGCCGTCATGGGCTCCGGGGTGATTCCCCAGCAAACCCGAAACAGACTTAGGGTGGGTTTATTGGTCCAGGTGGTTGCATTTGTTCCTGCATCTGCATTTGTTCGTCTCCTCCATGGATAAAAATTGAGGGTTGAGGGAGCTTCAGAAACATCCCAAGTGCAGTAGACAGAGTAATGACCCCAAAGATACTGTTCTGGGTTGAACTGTGTCCCGCGAAGATGTCCAAGTCCTGCCCCCACCAACCCCGTACTTGTGAATGTGACCTTCTATGGAAATACGGTCCTTGCAGATGTCCAAATCAAAATGGGGTCATCAGGGGGAGCCCTAATCCACGACGGCTGTGTCCTCATAGAAATGAGAAATCTGGACAAGGAAGCGGACATGAACAGAAGGAGGGCGATGTGAAGATTCAGGGTGACCACCATCTACAAGCCAAGGGAGGCCGGAGACGCTCCAAAGCTGGGGGAGGAGCGCGGAATAGAATCCTCCAGCCCTCAGAAAGACCCACCCTGCTGGCCCCCCCAGAACAATGGGAAAGCCCTTGCTGTCGTTTATGAGCCACCTGGTGTATGGTATTTTGTTACAGTAGCCCAGACAGACTAAAGCAGAAATTGGTACCAAGAAGTGGGGGTGCCATGGTAACTGACACCTAAGAACAAGGAAGTGGCTTTGGAAGTGGGTAATGAGTAGAGGCTGGATGAGTCTGAGGGGCAGGTCTACACAGCTGTGAACTGCCCACTGAGGGCGATTCTGGTGAGCACTCAGAAAGAAAAGAGGAGAGTTTTAGAGCAAGCCTCAACCCTCTTATTTTTGGCACGGGGGTGGGGGGATCCATGAGTGTGGCATGTGGACATCTCCAGGCCAGGGATCAAACCCGTGCCATAGCAGCCACCCAGGTCCTTAGCCTGCTGTACCACACGGGAACGCCAGCCTCAGCCTTCTCAGAGAATACCTAAGGAATCATGACAGGATGCTGGGAGAAATACGCATGGGAAAGGCCATTCTGATGGGGACTCAGGCAGACATGAGGAAACTGGAGCAAAGGCAATCCTTCTTATAAAGTGGCAAAGTTTGGCTGGATGGTGTCTGTGTCCCAGAGCTCCATGGAAGGCAGAACTTGCAGGTGATGATACTGGATATTCAGCTGAGGAGACCTCTGAGGAAAGTGTTAAAGGAGCAGCCAGGTTCCCCCGACAGCTGAGAGTAAAACATGAGAAGAAAGAAATAATTTGAAGATGGAATTATAAAGCAAAAAGGAACCAGGAGTTCCCATTGTGGCTCAGCGGGTTAGAACTCAATACAGTCTCCATAAGGATGTGAGTTCCATCCCTGGCCACGCTCAGTGGGTTAAGGATCCGGTGTTGCCACAAGCTGAAGTGTAGGTTGCTGGTGGGGCTCCGATCTGGTGTGGCTGTGGCTGTGGCGTAGGCCGGCAGCTGCAGCTCCCATTCAACCCCTCACCTGGGAACTTCCATATGCTACAAATGCAGCCATAAAAAGAGAAAATTAAAAAAAAAAAAAAGGAACCAGAACTTAAAGATTTGGACAGATCTCAGCCTATGCATGCTGAAAAGAAGGAGAAAGCATGTTTGGGAGACATCCCTCAGGGTGGGGCAAGTGGCCATTTATAAGAAGATGAGCAGGGAGCAGAGGCTCAGCAGAAGCCAGGAGCTTGTTCAAGACACTGGAAGCATGACTCATGACCATAAATGCAATTCAGAGATCCTCAGAGCTGCCATTCCCATCACAGGCCACAGCAACTCCCTAAGAGCCCCCGGAAGGGAACACAGCCCTGCCTACGCCCTTGACTGCAGCCCCAGAACACCCATTTTGGACTTGTGACCTCCAAAAATACAAGAGCATAAATTTGTGTTGTTTTAAGCCACCACATTTGTGGTCATTTGTTACAGCAGCAGTAAGAAACCTAATGCGCCAAGTCTCTTTAGAGCTTCATGCAAAGTGGTGTTCATCAGAAAAAACAGTGTAATGGAGTTCCCATAGTGGCTCAGCGGCTAACGAACCCGACCAGCATCCATGAGGCTGCAGGTTCAATCCCTGGCTCGCTCAGTGCGTTAGGGATGCAGCGTTGCCATGAGCTGTGGTGTAGCTTGCAGACGAGGCTCAGATCTCACGTTGGTGTGGCTGTGGTGTAGGGTGTCGGCTACAGCTCCAATTGGACCCCTAGCCCAGGAACCTCCATATGCCGCAGGTACAGCCCTAAAAGACAAAAAGATGAGAGAGAGAGAGAGAGAGAGAGAGAGAAAGAAAGAAAGAAAGAAAGAAAGAAAGAAAGAAAGAAAGAAAGAAAGAAAGAAAGAAAGAAAGAAAGAAAGAAAGAAAGGAGGGAGGGAGGGAGGGAGGGAGGGAAGGAAGGAAGGAAGAAAGGAAGGAGGGAAGGAGGGAAGGAAGGAGGGAAGGAAGGAAGGAAAAGACAAGACAACACAAGACAAGACAAGACATGACACTGAATGTGTTTGGTCGCATTTCTAGGAAACGTTCCTGCAGTCTGATTGGGATGGCGTGCAGCATAAAGGGTGGAAAAGGAGAAAACATTGCACCAGCTTCCTCCCAGCCAGGCTGCTGGATGGAGAGACTACCCTAGGGCAAGTCTAGCTTCAGGTACAGCATAATCAGGCCTCAAAAAATACCACCAGGATCCAGTCTTCACTCTCCATGTCTAGGCTCTGCTTCCTCCAGGCCCTGGCATCCCCTCATAGTGGCAAGAGAGCTGCCTCAGCCCCAGCATCACATGCATTCTCCTTCAAGTTCAGTGAGGGAAAAAAGTGGGCATCTCTCTCCCAACCCCCTGGCTTTGCTTAAGCCACATGCCCATTCTAGAACAAATCCTTTGGTCCAAAGAATGCAGTGTGGTGACTGGCTTACACTCAAGTCCAGTGCAGGGAAACAGTGGCATGGTCAATGGGTCAACAGCCAAATGGACAGAGTGGGGAGGGCAGGACAGGTAATTTGGGGAGAAAGTAGCAGAGTTTAGGTATGTGAAGCTCAGGAGTTTGTCTTATATGTTGGGGCCACTAGGAGGGGCCAGCTGGGTGGCGGAGCAGGAAGGGGGAGGGTGTTACCTGTCTAAGCCTATTTTCCTGTTCTTAAGAGCCCTCATGATGCAAATGCTCTCGGGACCCTTCCCCAGCCCCCACCAGAGGTCATTCAGTGAAGGAGGACGATGCCCTCACCCCTCAGCCTTCCAGAACCTAATTCTTGTCTTCCACATCACACCTACGGATTTTGGCTTCTATGCAAGTCTCCTGTCGCTAGCTTTGACCTCTTCGTTGGTGATTATTAATAAGCCTAGATAAAGCCAACTACTCTGCCCCCCCCCATCCTACCCCCCAAAAAGTTACAGATTTTCAAAGTTCAAAACGGGATCTATAAATGACTCTGTCTTGGCAAACACAGTCCCTCCTCTAGACAACTGTTGAACTGTTGGCAGCAGCTTAAAAGAGGCATTCATTTCCTCCTCTCTTTGCATCTGTGGTTTAGATGTGCAAAAATATGGTTCAGCATTTTTACTCTAAATCTCGACACACTCCTTCCCCCACTTGCCTCCCCAGCAGAGGATGAGGCCAATCAATCAGGCATTCTATCAGCCGGGTTGGCCTGACCATTTCAATAGTGGTGCTGATTGAGGGATTCACAGAAAACAGACAAGGTCACTGCTAAAGTGCAGGGTCAAGGGTGGCCCTAACAAATAGCCCATTAAATGGGACGGTTCTCACCTCTCTTTCCTGAGGGGGGGGGAAAAAAAAACACAGAGAAAAGCTGCAACCACACAGATAATGGGATGGAGTGGTGAGGAGCCTTCCAGCCAATTCTGTCATGTCCATGTCATTTTGGCTTATAAAGGACACTGGCAGCCCCTTAGGCAGCTGATCCAGGTAATTTAAGGGGGGAAAAGCAGCATGGCTCTTTGAGGGGCCTGTACTCTCCATGTCACCTTATGGATACAGACCTCCTCATTACTAATGTCATCATTGGTTGGTATTTAAGCACCTTCTGCTCAGAGGCTGGTTTTCACAGCCCATAAGATGCACTGGGGGTCAGGGAAGGTTTTGATTCAATATCTGTGGGAAATTGGAAATTTTCAGTGTACATGTGACCTCGAAGGCTCTGAGAAGGGCTGCAGAAAGGCCGTCTGTGCAGTGTCAGGAGTAACAGCTCAGTATCAGGAGTAAAGCATACTTAGCTTTTAATTCTGCCCTTGCCCCTCCCTACTGTGTAACGCTGCAGGGTGTTGTGAGAATTAAATTCGAGGGGAAAAACCATACGGCCTAGAGCATGGTAAGCACTTAACACATATTTACTATGAAAATCATTGTTAATATTGAACCCAGCACTTATCACAACGCATTTGACTATTCTTTCCTTCTTTCATGGCAGCGCCTGTTATAGCTATGAAACTGGTTTCCCTCAAAAGGGTATTTGGGAAAGACTGCAGTAAATGGTTTCATTCTAACTTGACAAACAGGCACATAAGCCAAAGCATGAGCCAGGCACTATTCTATGTGCTTTACATGAATTAACCCACTTAATCCTCACAACCACCCCAGGAATGATGAATATACACATTTGGACGTGAGGAAATCTAGGCATTGGGAGATTAAGCACCCGGTGCAAAGTCACACAGCTAGTAAGCGGCTGGCCCAGGGTCTAATCCCTGTCTTTTATGTGGGGGCCAAAAAACTCAAATCCTGGGAACCACTTGAAGCTATTTCCCAAGATCCATTTTTTCTTCTCCCCAAACTGACATAAAACCTCATTTTTATCAGGTCCCTCTTTTGCTCAAAGCCCTAGAATTTCCTCTTCACCGCCTCTGGCGCTAAATTCAAAATCATTCTGATTCTAGGCTCTCAGTCTGCCCTTCCTCGATCATCCCTCTGCTTGGCTTACCTTATCTCCTCCTGACAAACTCATATTCATCCTTCAAAACCCAGCTTAAAACTCACTGCTTCTGGAAGCCCTCTCTGAACATCTCCACCCAGGACAGAGTTACTGCCTCAACTTTTATACTCCCTTTCAGCTTTGGAAGAACCTCTATTGGTTGGCATTTGCTAGATTTTATTGCCCATTGCATCCATGCTAGTGGACAGAGCCCCCCCCCCCCCAATCTTCTGGCACAAGCCCTGATTTTCTGTTCCCAATCTAGTCCTTGAAGGGGGTAAACTGACCCTCCTACTAACCGTGGAAGGAGCCTGTGACCCATGGGTGGCCAGTCAGAGCAATACAGCACCCATGGCTACAGTATTGCTTAGAAGTGATCATGTGACCCAAGTGAAATCAATGAGACTGAATCCCAAGACTCCTGATACACTGGCCTGGACACATGCACTTGCTTCCTGCAGAAATATAGAGCCAAGACACTAAAAAGCCTGACACCACTAGGCCACCTGGTAGAAAGGCATTCCTGAAAGTGAAGCCAGCACAGAGGAGAGTGGAGAACTGGAAAAGGAGGAACAAACAAACTTGAGTCCCAGTGACGTTGGCAAGCCTCTGGATCAAGCCTTACCTGAAGTAGCTCTATTCCTTAGACACCTCAACTATGTAAACCAAGAAATTTTTTTTTCAACTAAAGAGGGTTAGAATTACGGTTCTGTCACTTGTAACCCATGGACTCTTGACTAGCGCAATTCCTAGACCTTAATTGAGTTCCCTAAGATTAATCCTAACTCACCTTCCCAGGGCCTGTGGCATAGCCTAAAATATCCTGCAAACATATGTTGCCATGAAATTCAATTTGAACATTTCCAAATGTTTGCTTGAGCACAAGCTCAGTTGATCCTGGGGACTTAGTGTGCAGTCATATCCCCATTTCACATAAGGGGAAGTGAGGCCAGAAGGTTTAAGAAACTTGCTCCAAATAATCAAAATGCCCATCTGTGCTATGTCTTTAATAATGTTCCTAGTGTTTTTCAGTCTCTTTACAGTTGGTATTTCATCAGTGCCCGTTGCCCCCGTGTTGGCATTCTGCTGTCCTGGTTCCACAGAGACTGAGTTCTAGCAAGCGAGGCAGTACCAGCTCAGGTCTAAATGGCTGTCATCTTTCAGGCTTAGTACCTTTCTCTCCCAGCCTACCTTTCTGGCAGGGCTAGAACCTGAATGAATGAACACAATCCACTTTTTCCCCCAAGCTGCCACCACCGCTGCCCCCAGCTCCTGAGCCCATTTGAGAAAGACACACACACACACACGCGGGCGCCCTTTATACCTCATGGATTTCAGATTCCACCAGGCCCTCAAGGTTGCCTTGAAATCCTTCTGTTTCCCTAAGAATGAATGAAGACTTGTTGGCTGTGTCTCTACGGCTTTGGAAATCCAGCTATTTCTCAGCAGTTGGAGTGTGAAATTAGGCAGATGGAACATCCAGATAACGGACAGCACTGCATCTGGAAACCATGGCATCAAACAGACAGTCAGAGCTGGTTGTTCGAGTGTGTGGGCAAAGAAGGCATTAATTCCAGGCCACTCATGATCACCAATGCAGCCCCCGCAAAGCAGGAAAAAGCATGAACCCTGCAGTCTCTAGGCTCTGATCCCACCCCTACCACTCACTCTCTGTGTGATCTTAAATGGAGACTTCAGATTGGCATTTTCCAGCCCCTAAAATGTGCATAAAATACCTCCAAGAAATGCTTGGAGGATTTGGAGAAATAAACCACAGTGGCACATTGCAAGCACTCAATAAATTATCTGATGTTTGCTCTTTAATTTTCTTGAACATAAAAAGACATGCACACCCTTGCCAACTGAGTCGGAACACAGGTTTTACAAATAATTAAATGAGGTCAGCGCGATTTCATTGAAGCCGCTCAGGCAGCTTCAGTGATAAATAAGGCAACTTTTTACAAGCGCGTCTATTAGAACCTTAAATTAGTCAAACATAAGGAAGCACACAAGAAAAATACAGACTAGGAGGTGAAGCCCGTTTGCCAATCAGAATGCTATAGAAATGGCCACAGATTGCAAATCATAAATTCCATTTTCCAGCAGCTCTGTTATATGCAGATACCAGAAGGCAAATAAAAGCATACTTAAAGATGGTGTTGGCAATGTCTCTTTTTCAAAAAAGACAAAAATGGCATGATTTCACAGCACCAAACTCAAACAAGCGGTAATATATAATATCAGACCCAAAATTTCTCAAAGCACTGAATAATGATTGAATAGCAGCTGAACTGGAACCATTCAAGCATTTCAAAAGAAAAAGACGTTGAGTCCTCCGTCACTGCATGAGAGATGATTCCCTTCAAATAACACCCAAGTCTCTGTTAACTCTTAGGGGACCCAATGACAATATCATGTTTCCAAGATGCCCCAAAAAACAGCCCGAACCTTTGTGGAGGTGGGGGAACACGACTCTGTCCAATCTTCTCAGCAAGGGAGTGATTCTCTTTTCCTTCTCTCTGTGCCTGTGGCATGTGGAAGTTTCTGGGCCAGGGATCAAACCTGCACTACAGTAGCGATCTGGATCCCTAACCTGCTGCACCGCCAGGGAACTCTTCCTCGGCAAAGGGGTGATTTCTCATCCCAGAGGCAGGTGGCAATATCTGAGGACATTTTTGGTTGTCACAACTGGAGGAGATGGGAACACTACTGGCATCTCTAAGGTAGAGACCAGGGGTGGTGCCAAACTTGCTAGGGGCACAGCAAGGCCCCCACCACAAAGAATGATCATCAGCCCCAAATGTCAACAGTGCTGAGGTCGAGAAGCCCTACTCTGGAGTTAGCCAGGCTGCTTTTTGGTGGCGTGAGCCTGAGGGGTCATATAACCTCTCCAAAACTCAGTTCTCTCCTTTGTCAAATGAAGGGACATCACAGGACGTACCTTCTAGGGCTGCTGAAGGTTTTGATGAGATATTAATAATAATAATCGCTACCATTCAGCAAGCTCTGGCTTTGCACCAGGCATTGTGCCAAGAGCCTGTATGTACTATCTGATTCTATATTTATAGCAACCCTATGAAGTAAATAACATGGCAAAGAATTCCCTGCTGGAGGGAGAGCAAGCTCCAAACCTCAGCAGCCTGTCTTGGCCTCTTCATTCTCCGGATTTGCAGTGTGGTCCACAGACCCGCCGCTTGCGAGAGATGCAGAATCTAAGGCCCTGCCCCCACCCAACCAACGGAGTCTGAATCTGCATTTTGGGCAGATCTCCAAGTGACTCAAGAGTTTGAGAGGCAATATGCTAAGGACAGTGCCTGGCCCCAAAGTAAACACAGAGTAAATGTTGGTTACGTGCACTGTCTTCACTCTGTGTGGCCTACAGAGAGAGTCGCTAGGGGAAAGTCAGGCTCGGAGGCACAATGCACACGGATATAGCAAAGATCTCACTACAGAACCTTGTCCATACCCACACCCCCAAGGGCACGGGGTCTGCCCCGCCTTTCAGGAAGTCTCTCTCGATAGGGATAAAGGCCAGCTGTCAGGAGGAGAAGAGCTGCAACCCCAATCCCGACCTTCTGACTGCTCGGCCATCATTCCTTCTTCCAGAGCTTATCTATTTCACACTATGGGGCAAATGACTCATGACAAGTCTGCCTCTCCCAGGGATTCTTGCAAAGCTCAAACCCTGCTTTCTTGCTTCTGTTTGATGGAAAAACCCAGACCTCTGGTGCTGAACCTCAAGCTCTGGGCCGTGCCCTCCTCGCATTAGCCACTCCAGGGTGTCATCACAGGATGATGACATCAAAAGCCACACTCTGTCCCTCTTGTTTTTTCTAATATTATATAAATGACGCATGGGTGCCTCCTCAGCATAAAACATTCAAGTTAGGAGTTCCCGTCATGGTGCGGCAGAAGTGAATCCGACTAGGAACCGTGAGGTTGTGGGTTTGATCCCTGGCCTCACTCAGTGGGTTAAGGATCTGGCATTGCTGTGAACTGTGGTGTAGGTTGCAGATGCAGCAAAGATCTGGCGCTGCTATGGCTCTGGCGTAGGCCGGCAGCTACAGCTCCGATTGGACCCCTAGCCAGGGAATATCCATATGCCGCAGGTGCGGCCCTAAAAAGGCAAAAGATGAAAATAATAATAATAAATTTTAAAAAATAAAACATTCAAGTTACACACAGGTGGAGACGGTACCAAGCAAAAATCCTTTTCATCAAAGAAGCCATAAAAGGCTCAAAGCAGAAACCCAAGACCCAGGGGAGTTCCCGTTGTGGCGCAGTGATTAACGAATCTGACTAGGAACCATGAGGTTGCGGGTTTGATCCCTGGCCTTGCTCAGTGGGTTAAGGATCCAGCGTTGACGTGAGCTGTGGTGTAGGTCGCAGACACGGCTTGGATCTGGCATTGCTGTGGCTCTGGCAAAGGCCGGGTAGATACAGCTCCGATTCAACCCCTAGCCTGGGAACCTCCATATGCCGCGGAGTGGCCCGAGAAATGGCAAAAAAGACAAAAAGAAAAGAAAAGAGAAAAGATAAGAAAACTCCAGACCCAGACTGCCTGTATTTGAATGCTGGTTTCTCTCCTCACAAGCTGTGTATTCTCCTCTCTGTGATTCAGTTTCCTCATCTGTGACTCCAAGATATACTCAAGCATTAAATGTGACAATGTCTGAGAAATGCTTAGCTCAGAGCCTGGCAGACATGATGTTTTAGGGACCCCTGTTGCTCCTGCATCCCTCGCCCGAGGTGAACCCCCTTAACAGCTTGGTGTGAAGACTTCCAGACCCTGTGCTATGCGTTTACCTACACAGGTGCCTACAAATACATGTGCTCTTTTCCCATAAAGATCATCACACTGGATCTTGGTTGTGCAAGGTGCTTTATGATTGAACCAAAGCGTGGGGCTATTTTAATACTAGTCACACAGACATAGGCCTCTTTGTTTTTAAGAGCAATGCAAGCTCATCCTTTGGATGGATGTGCCAGAGTGTAAGCAACCACTCCCCCACTGGTGGGCCCTTGGATGGTTCCCATTTCCTCCCACTGGAAGTGAAGTAGATACGTGGTGGCAGCCAAGCCCTGAGCATGTCAGACTGGGGAAGCAGAGCAGCCAGGAAGCAGAGCCAGGCAGAGGATGGTCTCATCAGAGTCTCTGCCAAGGACGGGAAGGATGACGACAATCTGGGGCACACTCAAAATAAATAATTGTCCTTAACCCTCCCCAAATTAGGAAGAGCATCATTAGTCCCTGGCTCCCCGTCACAGCTTGTTGCTGTGCCATCCCCCTCCCCCTCCCAGTACCCCCACACCATACCACCCACTCGAGGCCACACCCGGGCCCCAGGGTTATGCAAACGAGGGCCCCTCCGGCAGCGTCCCAAGTGCTCATCCTCAGGGACATGAAAGACGGCCAAGTACAGCAGTTTTATGGTTTGTTTAGCACAGAATACTGAAACCTTACTCAGAACCCTAAATCATAATGCAGACAAAAGGGAGAGTCCTGGCTGGACAGAGCTGGGTGGCTGGAGGGGGGGGAATGTAGAGCCTCATCATTTCCCCAAGACCCCTGTAGTCCTCCAGAACACAAGTGATAAACCACTCCTCGGGTCTGATTTGTTTTTCAGATTTAGTGACTAGAGCTCACAGGGGGCAAGTTATTCAGCCAAAGCCACACCTGACTCCCAGCCAGGTCACTGTGCTTTCTGCTAACTTCTGCAGCTTCTCTAATGTCTGGGCTCGTTTAGACTAAAATGTGAATGACTGTCTTGTGCCGAGATAACGAGCATCTTCAATGATGCTTTTCATTTGAGCCAAATTTCTCAAATCTAGTTACACAAGGGCTAGCCCAAGTGTAACCCAGAGACTGAACAAAGCAGATCTTCCTGGATCAGGGGTTTCACTGAAAGACTTGGGTATGGAAAAGCTAAATAACAGCTAGGAAAAAATGGTAAACACTGCTTTTGTATTTTAAAATTGATATAAGACAGAAATGAATCTGACTTTACCTGTGATTAAACCAGAAACTTCAAATAAACCTTGCCCCATAGTCAGCGCCTTCAGACTATGCCCCATATCATACCTCTGACCCCTAATGACAAGAAGTCACTCTCTCCTGTCACTGACCTGCTTTGGTGAAAAAGTTTAAGAAATCCTGAACTAAAGGAATTGCCCCTTTAATGGGAAAATTATAGGCAGCAGCATAAGGAAGAGATTTTCAATGAGAGAAGGTCATGCCCTGAATTCTTTTGGACAAAGCCCACCTCACCAAATCCACAATCTCAATAGTGGCAAATAAGGGCATTCAGTAAGTATGCAATAAATGAGCCAATAAATAGCTCACGCCTGGCACGACGCTAAACACTTTACAAGGATGAGATGGCATCATCTCCCATTTTACAGATGACAAAACTGAGGTTCTGGAAACATCTATCACCTCAATCCCCCAGTTCACTAGTGGTATGAACAGGGTCTGGAGGCCCTTCCCAGGAGGAGGACCAACCATCCCAGTTTAACCAGGAATGTCCCACTTACAGACTGAAAGTACCATGTCCTGGAAATCCCACAGTCCCAGCATAACTGGATAGCTGGTCACCCTAGGGGAGGGTCAGCTTGACACCGCTCAGAGAACAGAAATCCTTGATATCAATGTTTAAGTTCTTTGTTATGGGGTGCCTTAGGCAAAGTCACATGGTTAATGGGGGCTTTTCTGGGGAGTAAAGAGAGGTGCTAACTGTTGCTGCTGGGCTGGGCGATAAAAATATGGACTCCAAGTGTGGATGCAGGCATCCAAGAAAGAGGGCCCATGGGAGATGGGGGCCCACTGCGGTGGATTCCTTTGTGCCCTTCTGCCAGGAACTTTCCAGGTTTAAGCTCCGAAAGTCCAGGTGACTCCCTCAGGACCAGGCAAACTGGACAGTTCATCACCATACTTCCCTACTAGAAGCTGTTGATGAATATTCCAAATATTCCAAAACAACGCACACAACTTTAGCAACTACATACTCCACGCTTCTGTCTACTCACTTTTTTCCCTTTAGATTTTTTGAGCTTCCCCCCACCTCCCAGATTGGCAGGCGATGTGACGCTGTGTGCTGCTGTCCTGCTCTCACTGCGAAAGACCATAGAAAGAAAAAAATTTAAAGGTCATGGTGCTTTAAAATCAGTCTTTTTAAAATGAAAGAAAGCAAAGAAAATTGCCTGGATGGGTTCCTATTAGTGGGAAGGAAAAAAAGGTTCCAAATGGAAACTGTTCTTAAGAGAAAGCACTTTGACCCTGTATTGGGTTTTCAACGCGTGTTTAAAATGCTCCCTGAATGCTTCAAAAGTCCTTTTTGCATATTTATTTCCCTTCTCCTGCTAAGCATCAGCGTTAGGAGCACTTACTGACAAGTGGGGAGACAGAAGGCCTGTCTTGGGCCCCCCCTCTGATGAGTGCCGAGTCCTCCACCAGAGCAGCAAGGCTCGTCTGGGACTGTAGAGGCCCCACCAGGAACAACTCCCCATCTGTTTGCATTTCATCTTAGTGCCCCCCCCACCCCCACCCCCATTGGTCTCTCTCCCTCCCTTATTCTCATTCTCTCACTGCCTCCCTCCCTCCCTCCCTCCTTCACCCTCCTCCCCCATCCTTGTCTTTCTCTCTCCCTCCATCCAGCCCACACTGGTTTTCTGTTTGTTGCTTTTTCTCACCAAGCTCCTCCTGGCCTCCACGCCTTTGCACTTTCTGTTCCCTCAGCTCAAACACTCTTCCCCTCTTGCTTTGCCTGACTGTCTCCTTCTCATCCTTCAGGCCTCAGCTGCTGGGTATCCATCTCAGGGGGGCTGAACTGACTTCTCTCCGAAGGACACCCGCACCACTGCCCGCACTCTGCTGCTTCCTGCTGGCACTTTACTCCTTGTAGCTATTTCACATTTGTTTTTTTTAAAATTGATGTAGAGCTGATTTACAGTATCATATCAGTTTCAGATGTACAACCTAGTGATTCAACATTTTTATAGATCATGCTCCACTTAAAGTTATTACAAAATATTGGCCCTAGTCCCTGTGTTATACAATAGACCTTGTAGCTTATTTATTTTATACACAGTAGCTGGCGTTCCATGGCTTTGAAGGGTGTGTCTCCATCACACCCTCTAGTCTGTGGCTCCCAGGAGAATGGATGCTTAGTGAAGGCAGGCATGGCGCACGCTCGTGCTCACACCCCAGGGGCCCATCCCTGTAACCGGCAGAGAGTAGGCGCTCCATTGATACTTGCCACTGCGTGAGCCAGCGAGTGATTCCCAGCCTCTTTCCTGACCTGCTCTCTGGGTGATATGTGCAGGTAGTTTATTTAGGAGGTGATCCAGGAAGGGAGAAGAGGGTGGGGGAAGGGGAGGAAGCCAATCGGGGTATGACATCAGGAGGGTTATCCATGTGGGCAGGCGAGTTACCTGCTCTCCTGCCAGGTGCAACGCCACTGGCTGAGGGCGGCTGCAGGGACCTCACCTTGCACATCCAGTCTTCCCCTGCTGGGATGAAAGAAAGCCCCTGGCAGAGAGTCGTGGGTGCTGCTGTAGGACCCCATCAGAATGGCCCAGATTGGTGAGTACCACAGGATAGGAATGGGGACCATTGCAGCCTCTGCTACAACTGGAGACCCCCTCCCCCCCACACACACACACACCAGCAAAGGCACTGGTCTTTTAGAGACGCTCTTCTTGCTGAAAATGTGTTCCTGCAACACTGGACCACCGTTTCCACTTTAAAATGTCTCCTCCCCCTTGGCTTTCTCCCTTCTGCGCCCACCTCGCTCTGCTCACCCGTCCTCTCCTCTGCCGCTGACGCTTCTCCTACCCTCCTCATCAATGAAGACGGCCCCGCCCACTGCCCCCATCCTCTACAGGCCCTCTCCTGGGAAATGCGCCAAATTATACAGCCAGACAGTCATTCCCAACTCCATGATCCCCTCATCTGAGCTCCTGCCCCAACTGACACCCACCCACCAGAAAGAACGCAACAACAATAACAGCAGTGGATGAGAGAGCCAGCCGTGTAGTGTGGGAAGAAGAACACGCTCTCGGGGTCAGCCAGCCTGGGCTCAGATGCTGCCTCCGCTCCTCACCAGCTCTGAACCTGAACAAGTCTCCAACGCGGCTGATCAAGAAAGTCCCACGGCAAAGGGCGGCTGTGCTCAACTCCAGTACATTACAGCGCACAGCTGGGTGGACTACAGATCCGGCCGCCCGCTGCCCGGCTCTGTAAACAAGGTTTTAGACCATCCAAGCCCCTCCATATACATGTGGTGGTTGCCTCCACGCCACAAGGACAGACGCTCGTAGCTGGGACAGGAACTGGATGCCCCACAAAGCTGAAGATATTGGGCACCTTGTCATTTACAGGACAGGTTTGCTGATGCCTGGCACGTGGTTAACGGTGCTTACTGAGGAGTGGAGAGTACGATACTGGTATTACTATTACTTGTGTTCCGTTAGTATTGGCCAGGCTCTGAGCTAAGCACTTTACATGCGTTCTTATTTTCCAGCCTCATGACACTGAGCGCTGGAAAGTCTTGTTATAGATGAGGGTAGTGGCCAGGGTCCCTACATACCATCCTCACACCATTCTCCCCTCCCTGCTCCCCTGTCCCCTCTTCAGAGCACCCCTTCCCCCACCGCTGTCACTGTCAGCAGCCCCAGAATCTCGAGCTTGGAATCTGGGGAGCCTTTCTGGCTCCCCCTCCGACAAGTCTTGGAGATTCCGCCTCCGCACAACTTGGTCACATCCATACCTGTCTTGTCATATTCCTTCCACCCTCTTCCCTCCCACTCCTTAGACCAACACTTCCCAAAGCGGACTCCACAGAACACTGGCCCCCAGAAAATGGGTTCCATCATCAATTAACTTTGGAAAATACCGAGGCCATATGATCTTCCCTAAGAGTCACAACAGACATTAACCTGGAAACGCCTCCGAGAAGTCCTGCAACAAGATCTGTTTAATTCTTTGTAATCCAAGCACATATTCTACCCAATCTTTTTTTTTTTTTCCCTACTTAAAATCTGTCTCCATTTCCACAGGACACAGACTGGGAACCACTGCTTGGTCTCTCACAATGGCAGCCCCTGTGGAATCCCTGACCAGGCTCTCTTCCCCATCCTCTACCGCAGGAATTCACAAACTTCTCGTGTAAAGAACAGCTAGTAAATATTTTCGGTTCTGTGGGCCAAGAGGCAAAACTGACTGCATTGCACTGGTGCTTATGTAACAAAGACAGAGAACACATTTCCATATACTTTGTATCGGCAGGATTCAAAACTTCATTGAAGAACACTGAAATTTGAATTTCATAGGATTTTCACATCACAAACTACGCCTCTTGTTATGGTTTATTTTTTTTATTCAACTCTTTAAAAATGGAAAGGCTGATCACACAAAAACAGGCAGTGGGTGGGCTTCAGGGAGCAACCTGTAGTTTGCCCAGCCCTGATCCTCCTGCATTAAGAGAATGCTCAGGAGTTCCGCTCAAGGCTTCGTGGAAACAAATCTGACTAGGATCCATGAGGGTGCAGGTTTGATCCCTGGCCTTACTCAGTGGGCTAAGGATTCGGCGTTCCCGTGAGCTGTGGTGTAGGTGGCAGACACAGCTTGGATCCCGAGTTGCTGTGGTTGTGGTGTAGGCTGGCAGCTACAGGTCCAATTGGACCCCTAGCCTGGGAACCTCTTTTTAGGGCTGCTCCATGGATGCAGTCCTAAAAAGACAAAAAAAAAAAAGAGAGAGAGAGAGAGTGTGTGTGTGTGTTCAGAGACCTCCCGCTCCCTTCTGGAGTAAGACTCGCCTACCCCGAAGCATTCAAAGCTTCTGAGCCCGACCCCCACCCACCTGTCCAAGTGGACGTCCCACTGGGCCCTTGACACACTGTGTTTTACCCACGTAAACTTGCTCATGGCTCCCCCTTCACCTCCCACCCCTCACGCTCCTGTGTCTTTGCTCACACGCCTCTCTCCCCCTACAATTCCTCCTCACAGTCTCTGCACATTCAAACTCTATTCTTCAAAGACTAACGCAAAGTCCACCCCCTCCAGGAAGCCTTCCCTGATGTCCCCAAGTGGAACCGACATTTCCTTCCCCTCAACTTCCAGGCCTCTTCATCTCTGTATCACTCTATGATACTGGACACCATCCATCTCAGATTGTGCGTAGGTGTGTCTCTCTAACCCTGTAAGCTGCGCATCATGTGACAACTTGAAGCTGCAAAAACAAGTTCCCACAAGTAAGGACAAAGTTGAGGGTTTCGGGGGTGAGGGCTCTGCCAAGAAAAACTCTTCTCAGCCACCTCCCCAGGCCCTCCCCTCCTCAGATCGCCCTAGGAAGGCCCCTACCCATTACAGGAGTGGGAAGTGCTGGTATTAAGACAGAGAAGATAGTTCTTTAACCTGCAAAAAGCCTTGGAGGTTAACGTGGAAAAGATGAAGCAGAGGTTGACCTGAGTCTGAAAATTTCCTCTACTGGTGGTTCATCTCCCCACCTTTGGAAATGTAATGAAGCCAAGTCATACTAATACACAGGATTTAAACAGCAGGTTTGGACTCCAGAAATATCTATACCGGTATCATGCAGGTCAACACGACCCAGCCTGAAGAATGTTCTCATTTCCTAATCTTGCCTCCCCTTCTGTGGTAAGGGGTTGAGCTAATGAGAGATGACCTGGATCTTAGGGGAAAGCGACCAGATGGACGTGTAATGGCCTTCAAACACTCAGTGCCATGGTTCCAAGGGAAGCCCACTCTGTTTGGATTGACAGGCGAGGAGGAGGGTGACACCACCTCAGAAAAAGCTAGCCCTGAACCCCTCCTCTGACCAGAGCAGGAGAGCCACAGCCCCGGTGATGTCAGCCTCACCTCCACCCCTACACCGCCTCCATGGTTACACCGCCTCCACCCCTACACCTCCTCCACCGCTACACCTGCTCCACCACACACAGAAGCTGGGCCAACCTGAGGGCTTCAGGTAAAGCAATCCGAGTCTCAGAGGCTGGGCCACTTCCATCTTCTCTCTCCACCCACACACCCACTAGGCAGACCTCACTCCCCATCAGCACCTTCTTTTTGGGGGAGATGGGCTGGTACTAAGAGAGCTTCATGTACTTGCCTCATGTGGGTGGAGGCAAGGGAAACTGAGATAAAGTTCTGCAATTCATTACCGTGAGCCCACAAAGCCTTCTGACCTACAGTATCGCGCCAGCCAGCCTCAGCCAGCCACCAGGGCAGCCTCGGCCACTTCAAAGTCACTTTAAAATGTCTTCATAGCTGTCCGGAAAGGAAATATCTCCAGTTAGCACCCCTTCGGCTTTCACGAAGCTGTATCTTGACAGCTGTGTCCCCTTCTCCGGACAGCTCTACCTGCTGTCTAATCCACAGAACGTGTGACATGAGAAAAGCCACACCGCTGTGTTCAAGGTGGGAAGGAACGCATTCCTGGAGAAACCTCCTGTCTGGCCAACCATGGAGTCCAATGTGCCCTGAAGGGGATCGCAGGGGCCAGAACCGTGATGGATTAAACACAGTGGAAGTCTCTTTCTCCCCCACAGAGGAGCCTGGGCACACACAGTCCAGGACCGACGTGGCTCAGGGGCTGGGTGTCTTCCTCTCGATTTCTGACCACCCTCCTCACATGGCTGGATGGTTCATTACCAACCCTCCTTCCATCAGAAGGTAGCAGCAAAGGAGAAGAGCATGACATACCCCCCACCCCACCTCCACCAGAGAAACTATCCTGCACACGTGCCTCCCCCCATACACACACCCTTGGCCAGACCTTAGTCACCAGGGAGGCAGACACTCCTTCTCTAGGGCTGCCACAACAGAATATCACCGCCTGGGAGGCTTAAACAGAAGTGGATCTTCTCACAGCCCTGGAGGCTGGAAGTTCAAGATCAAGCAGCTTCCAGGGTTGCTTTCTCCTCACCTCGCAGGTAGCACTTCTCCCTGTGTCCTCATGTGGTCTTTCCTCTGCGTGCATCCCTGGTGCCCCTTTGGATCCAAATTTCCTCCTCTTAAAGGGACACCAGTCAGCTTGATGAGGGCCCACCCTAATGGCCTCATTTAGCTGAATCGCCTCCTTAAAGACCTTATCTCCAAATACAGTCACATTCTGAGATACAGGGGGAATAGGGTTCCCACATATGTATGTGGGGGGATACAATCGTAACAGCAGCTCACAAGAGCAGGTATGTAGTCTTCATCTGGTGAGCCACGTACCTGCTAAAAATTGGTAGGGGGGCTATTGGTAGGAAGGGAGAGATGGACTGAGGGGACCAATTAGCCGTCTTTGCCCCAGACAGCGTCCTCTCCCCGTTCATAGCACCCACAGCTCAGAGCATCTGGCACCAAGGATGTATTTTAGTAACTTAAGGGAGAGAAAGGAAACAAAATTCATGATAGTGCTGGAGACTTCGCGCTCAAGGGTTGGGTCTATCTTGGGCTGGTTCTCCATCGCTGGACCCTGTTGGATGGAGAGCATACAGCTGGCCCCTCTCTGGGTTCTGCAGAGTGATCCAGGAGTCTTGCCCAAGAGTGGGCAGGAGAGCACCCAGGAGCTCCAAGAAGAGGTGGAATACCCACAAGAACAGATCTTTTCATCCCTTTCGTTCCCTGCTGTATCTCATTGCCCAGCCCACAGTAGGTGCTCAATAAACTGAATAATGCATAAAAAGAACCCAGAGGCGGGAACTGCACACAGGCCCGGGGCCTCACTCATGGGAATCTGTAACCAATTCCATACATGCCCCACCTCTGACCCCACAACACGGCTCTTCTTCATGTGGCCAGCCCTACATTCCACTGACTGCTGAGCAGGACCCACCTTCCTAATTAGAACAGAGGGTAAGAGGAGTTCCTGTTGTGGTGCAGTGGGTTATGAATCCAACTGCAGAATATGATGGTGGGTAATATGAGAAAAAGAATGTGTGTGTGTGTGTGTGTGTGTGTGTGTGTGTGTGTGTGTGTGTGAGAGAGAGAGAGAGAGAGAGAGAGAGAGAGAGACTGGGTCACTTTGCCGTTCAGTATAAATTGACGGAACACTGTAAACCAACTATAATGGAAAAAATAAAAATCATTAAAAAAAATAATAATCCAACTGCAGCAGCTCTGGTCACTGCAGAGATTCAATTCCTGACGCAGCACAGTGGGTTAAAGGATCTGGCATTGCCACAGCCATGACATAGGTCACAGCTGCAGCTTGGATTCAGTCTTTGGCCCAGGAACTTCCATATGCTGCAGGTGCAGCCATTTAAAAAAAAAAAAAAAAAAAAGAGGGTAACTATAAGGAAGGAAATTGTAATACCAGCCAGACCCAATATTCCACTTGAGACTCACTTCTTAAGTAGATGTGCTCTGGAAATGTCTGTAGTTTTTTCCAGGTTTTCCCAGCTTCCTGGGAGAGCAGTTTGGAGCATGGGTTCCCAGCACTAGCACACTGTAAACGTGGGAACACTTGGGCGTATTTCCAAAAAATTCTATACCTCTGTTTCCTCCCTGAATGGGAGGACCACAGCACATAGCACAGAGGGTGTGCAGGCCTCAGAGGACACCACACACAAAGGCACCTGCGCCTGGTGCCTGATACAGAGTAGGTCCTCTGCAACGCTAGTGACCAGGAGAAACAGGTCCATCTGTCAGCTCCCTGCCCCTGGTTATTCCAAGGGCCCTTACTGACCTGATAAGGATAAAGAGGGCTGGAGTATGGATGGAAATTCTAGTTGTTCATTTAAAACTGAACAGCTGTGTTCTTTGCTTCTTCAATGTTCTTGAAAATATCAAGGAATGTGATACAGCTGTAAGAACAGAGGGTGGAAGCCAAGGATCCCCTCCTGGCTCGTCTCCCTGAAAATGGTCATGCATTGCTATAGGATGGCCTTCTCTGATGAGAGACAGAGCACTTGGGGGTATGGGGCTGGACGAGGAGACCCCAGAAGACTCTGGATCGGATTGAAAGGAAAGAAATCAACATTAAGATGTCCTGCTTGGAGAGGTCCCCATGGAACCAGGGCATCGACCTTCCCTTCCTCCTGCAAGTGCCAGAACTCTTTAAAGGATGGGATTTGGATTTTCATTTCTTAAACAGAATTCAGAAACGTGCACAGCGGTGAGAGTTTTTAAAAACCATGTACTGCAGCCTGTTAAATCATCGGAAATAAAAGCTAAGCAAGAGCTACTGAATTAGATTACCCAATATGAGAGAAGCATACTTTCATCTAAAGTTCCTCTAAATAGATGTTATTTTCCCTTGCTGTAAAGGTAGGCTATTTTCTTTATTACTCTTTACTCAAGAAAAACAAGGAAGGGAGGGGGTACACACCGCTGCACTAGTCAGTTGCCTCGACATTGCAAAGCAATTCTTATCAGCATTAATATTGCAATAGCCACGAGAAGAAATTGGGAGGTTTTCCTTATATGAAAACAGAAGTGAGAGATGAAAATGCAATCGCAAGCGTAAAGAGAGTGATTATGAAATCTGCTCAAGCCCCGTGTTTCTCCAGTGATTCAAGATAATCACATTAGCGGCTTCAAACATTATGCGGTGACATCATTCAAACAGATAGCTCCCAGAGGTTGGATACGAGACTAGGGAATTACCATCTGTCACACGTCTATGACAAATCTAATGGTCTAACCTGATTTGTAACTAGTTGGCGCTTGTGTGGGTCTCTCCGCCTGTGGTCACCTTTCTCACTCAACGATCCTCCCTGCTTCCGAAGGGTCCCTGTGGAGCCCAGAAGGTCTCCTTGGAATCGGGAATGAGGAACTCCTCATAACCCGAGGTCAAGTGAGCCAGTGCAGATCTCATTGTCCAGGGTTTGTCATTCACAGAGTGAGTGGAGAAAGCTTTCCTTGTTTCAAAGATTGGTTTAAGCCTCATGAGATGGCAGGTCAGGTATTGTGATGCGGGGAAACTGAAAGACCCAAGTTGGAGATGTGATTCTGCTACTTGCTGCATAGAGGGCCCTGCTCGTTTGCAGCATTAAGGTAGTAATGGTCTCTAACTCTGGGGGGCGGTTGTGAGAATTAGGTAAAATAATGTATATAAAGTGTTTAGCACGATGGTTGGCACAGAGCCAGCATTTAATCAGCGTCAGCTTGGGGTGTTGTTATCAAGATCTGAAATAACACAGGAGCACCCATCAGAGAGGGTTTGCAGGAATCTAATTCTCCAACCATAGCAGTGCTGTCCCTCTGGGTTCTTTCTTCCTTGTGGTCCATGTAGCAGATGTGCCTGGAGCCCATACCCGCTCAGGCCAACTTGGCAGTCACCGCCGCTTCAGGGGACAATTCCCAGCCACATGGATGGTTCCCTTCGCCAGCCCCGGGGGCACCGTCAGCCTGGGTTCTGAACAGCCTGGGAGTTGCAGAGTGACACCCCCTGGATCAACCGTCAACCAGTGAGAGGTAAGAACAGGTGGACCGCAGGTGGGGACGCTCTCAGAGGTGTTCCGTGCCATCCAGCATGGTCTTGGGGCAGGACTGAGCACTACCTGCTCACAGAGGGAAGCAGCTCGCTGACATGCCCTTCACTGGCTTCCTTCATTCCCTCTCTCTCCCCTCCCTCATCACGAGGCCAGCCCAGATAAATCCTTGCATCCAAACCCTCATCTTGAGTCTGCCTTCTGAAGAACCCAAACCAGGACTATCCAAGGAGGCTTCCTCCTGCTCAGCACCTCCCAGCTTCTATGAGACCCCCCCCACAGGTCCCCACAGGTCAACACGACACAACAGAGAGAGCCAGGGTTCACATCACGACTCTGCCACTTACAAGTGGTGCAAACAAATTAATTCCTCTCTGTGGCCCTCCATCTCCCCTTTGGGAAAGCAATAGCAACCTCATATGGTTTTCAGGGAGGATTCTGGCACAGAGTGGGCTCAACGTTTGTAGCTTGTTATTAGCTGGTTGGCGCTTCCCAAAGAGAAGTAGGTACCTGAAGTTTCCAAAGATGCCTGGAGAACTTGAGTGCCCAGCACAAAGGAACACGTTCCAAAGAGCAGCATTTCAAGGATGCGTCTGGGAGAGATTTTTAGGTAGAGAATAAAGTAACTATGATCACAGGGAATGAAACCTTCTCCAGAAACATGAAAGGCTGGTCTATCAGCAGACCCTTCGCACTAGGGGCCCGAGAAGCTGGGTCCTTGGCTGAAAGAGGCTACACTCGCCGTTGGCAGCCTGTAATTGGAGCTGGAGTGTTTCTTAGGTATTGCCAAGTCGATCGGCGACTGGTTTATGTTTCTAGAAAGTGAGTGACAGCTGCACAACAACTTTGAAGTCATCCAGAGGGAAGGAAAAAAGCACAACTCAGTGGCTCTGTGCCCTCCCTGTTCACCCTGGGGGACCAAGGATACATGAACATCTCAAAACAGCACAAATTCCAGTGAAAACTTAGCACTGGTTGGAACTTCTTGAAGAAACTATCCCTAAGTAAATGTGAAGGAAACTTAAAAATTAATGAACTTATGGGCAACCTGAGCACTGACATTTTTCAAAACATCCTCCAACGCTTTCCTAATTAAGGGGATCTGGCTGCCGGCTTCTGCTTCTGGTAATTGGAGTAGGGGAATTCCTGAGAGGGGACCCGAAGAACTGCCAGCTCTGGGTTAGTTTGGAAAAACTGGCAACGCAACTGTGAATTCACTTGTGGACTCTGTGGTTCCAGGCTCTGACCGGGATGACAAAGGAGACAGACTGGGAGCTAGGATTCCAGGGGAGAGCTCTGGGGAGCACCCATGGCCCACCCAAGAAAACACTGTGGCAGATAAGTGAGTAGCCAGAATCTTCCAAGCAACTGAGAAATGAAGTTTCCTGGAAGCCCCTGGCAGCCCAGGGGAGACCCCGTGCCTCTTCTGATCCTGATAAAATAGTAATTAGACAGACAGGGTCCCTGCCTCCAAGCACGTGGATGTTTGGGGAGAGAGACAAGCAGATAATCGGACAAGTAGCTTCCCACCATTTATAGAAGAGCCACAGTTCCAAAGCACAGGGTGCTACCTAGTCTTGGGGGTTGGAAAGGTCAGATCAGCTGAGACCTGAAGGATGAGTTCTCTGGGGAGGGAGAAAGAGAAAGAATGCTCCAGACAGAGCAAAGAACCTGCTTGGAAGAGCTGAAGTCCATGCATTTTGGAGGATCTGAAAGAAGGCTCTTGTGACTGAAGGTGGAGAGGGAGGGAGGGCAGAGTTAAACAAGATGACTTCTGCAACACACCTGGCACATCCTAGGCTCTCCGTGTTAACTGAGAGATTAATTCTGATGGTGACTCTACCAGCTCTGCTCATGGGCTGCTGTCTGGGCACAACCCACCTCCTGTTCAAACTACGCTCAGAATGTTGAGATGATTCCGGTGGTCACTTATGAACTGTGTGTTGGAAAAAGACCCATCCTGCGGCCCGAGCAGTGCCTTCTCTGTGCCTCAGTGCCTGCCTAGCTCTGCAAGTAACTGGAATGGGCCTTCTTCGTCAGGTTTAGCATCCATCATCCATCACCCCAAGCCCAGGGCTGGACTCACAGGTGTGCTACCTGCGTGGTCACACAGGGGCCCACATTCCATGCTCTGCTGTTGCCTTCTGGAAATTCTTCGTATTTAACTGAGGCCTCATTTTTATTTTTCACTGGATCCTGCAAATTATGCAGCTGCCCCTGCCTCCCGCTCAAAGCAGTTGATCAAAGTCCATCCATGCCCATCGTTGGTGGCCCCTTCTACAAGAGGAAGGATGGTCAAAAGAGCAAAGCCATTTCCTTCTAGTGGTACCTCTGGGGCTCTTTTATAACCTGGCCTTCTGGGCAGCTACCCAGTTGGCCCACTCCCTAACCTACTTCTGGGGCCAAGAACTACTGAGATCCCTGGACAGCAACCATGCTCATGTTTGCAGCTCTTCTTTCCACCATGCTGGGGAAACAGGCAGCATCCAGAGACAAGAGTCACCACCAATGAAGATAAGAGACCGGCCCTGCGTAGACTTGGGTTCAAATCCCAACTCTGCCTTTGAGCCGCTGGGTAATCTTGGATAAGGCCCTTAACCTCTCCCCATGCCTCCACGTCCTCTAAATCTCTAAACCTGAAAAGAGGAGTTCCCTTTGTGGCTCAGCGGTTAATGAACCCAACTAGCATCCATGAGAATACAGGTTCAAGCCCTGGCCTCGTTCAGTGGGTTAAGGATCTGGTGATACCATGAGCTGTGGTGCAGGTTGCAGATGAGGCTCAGATCCCACGTTGCTGTGGGCTGTGGTGTAGGCCAGCAGCTGTAGCTCTGGTTCAACCCCTAGCCTGGGAATTTCCATATGCCATGGGTGAGGCCCTAAAAAGCAAAAAGAAAGAAAGAAAGAAAGAAAGAAAGAAAGAAAGAAAGAAAGAAAGAAAGAAAGAAAGAAAGAAAGAAAGAAAGAAAGAAAGAAAGAAAGGAGGGAAGGAGGGAAGGAAGGAAGGAGAGAAAGAAAGAAAGAAAAAAGAAAGAAAGAAAGAAAGAGAGAGAGAGAGAAAGAAAGAAAGAGAAAAAGAAAGAAAGAAAAGATAACAAAACCCCAGGATTGTGGTAGAGATTAAATGGGCCCAGGAGGCAGAGTGTCCTGCAGGCAGTTGGTGCTCTGTGTTCACCACCTGCCCTTCTCGAGTCACCATTGTCCCTCCCCACACTGAGTGCCATCTTGGTCTGGATATGAGTCAGGACACAGAAGCCAAAGGGGGCTGTGGATGCTGCTCCCACTAGATCTCCCTCTTGAGGTGTTTGTTCTATGGGGGGTGGGGGGCAGGCTATAAACCTCACCAATCATACTCTTCTCTAACCTGAGCTTCCAAAATAAAGATGGGAGACTTTGAGGGCATGTTCTCATTGATTTTACCATCCACTGATTGCAGATAAAAAAGACTATTGGGCCATATCAGCTCTGGATACCTTCTGGAGCTGTCCGATTCTCCAGCTTTCCCTTCAACTGGGGTGCCCCTACATCCTTCCAGTAAGCCCCCTTCTTTCTTTGCTTTTTTTTTTTTTTGGATGCTTTCCCACCATGTGTACGTTCCTAGGCCAGTGAGCAAACCCACATGACAGCAGTGACCCGAGCCACAGCAATGACAATGCCAGATCCTTAACCCGATGCACCACCAGGGAACTCCCAAGCCCCCTTCTTTCTTACGCCAGTCACAGTCGTTCCTGTTGTTTGCAACGAAGAACTCTAACTCAGACACCATTCTTGAGGGAGTGCGGACAGGCTTCCAGGTTCTCAACCCACACAGGGCATCAGACCCAGCCCAGGGTAGCACAAAGCTGATTGCTGGGGTAAAGGGGATGTGTTGCTTTCTCCCAGTGCAGGTGAGAGACGTGTGTGTACCTGGCCCAAGGGAAGGCTCCTGGCAAGCCAGCCAGCCCAGTGCCTTCCCTCCCACAGGAAACACTTACACATTCAGTCTTGAGCTGCAGAACACAGAAAACAGAGCTGCCTGGTGCTGACGGGCTCCCCAAGCACAGGGGCTCTCGAGTTTGCAGCACTGATCTCAGGAGGTGCCTGTCCTCCAATTATCCTTTGCCCTCCAGCCTTTCTACAGCATGTCAGCAGCACATGGAGCTGGCCAAGCAGAGCCCTTCCCAGCCCACCGTGTCCGCACATCGAGTGGGCGGCTGCAGATGTGGGATGAGGAGGAGGCAACAGGGCAATGTCCACAACTGCCTCTGCCCCCAAAGGAGCAATTCACTCTGCAGGCTAGCAGTGGTGCCATCCTTGCAGAGTCCTTTGAATCAGCAGATGCCTGTGAGAGCTCATTACTTCAAAGTAAAAAAAATTTTTTTTCACTTTTTAGAGCCACACCTGCGGCATATGGAGGTTCCAGATCAGGGACTGAATCAGAGCTGTAGCCACCGGCTACACCATAGACACCGGCAATGCAGGATCCGAGCCATGTCTGTGACATACACCACAGCTCATGGCAACACCAGATCCTTAACCCACGGAGCGAGGCCAGGGATTGAACCCGTATCCTCATGGATACTAGTCGCATTTTTTCACTGAGTCACGACAGCAACTCCCAGTAAATTCATTTTTTAAATTGCTTTTCCCACTGCAACAAAGACTTTGCAGTGTGAACAGAGAAAAAGAGTCATTGAGGAACATCAAATATCAGAATCAGAAAGTCCCTTAGAGATCATCCACTCCAGTAACATTTTACAGATGAGAAAACTGAGCCCCCCCGCCCCAGGCAGGAAACTCTTTGCTCAAAACCCCTGTTATGGGTCAAATTGTGCCTCACCCCAACACCCCCCCCCAACACACACACACACACACACACACACAGGCACACACATTCATGTGTTGATGTCCTAACCACTTCCCCTTACCCAGCACTTCAGAAAGTGGCTTATTTGAAAATAAGGTCATTGTAGATATAATTACTTTAGACAGGGTCATACTGGAGTAGGGCTCACCCTACTCCAGTATGACTGCTTTTCTTACAAAAGGGAGAGCTTGGGAGCTTGGAGACAGACACACGCGCAAGGAGAACAGCATATGAAGATGAAGAAAGCGATTGGGGTGGTCTTCAGGCTAAATAACACCAAAGGTGGCCCTAAACCCCCAGAAGCTAGGAGAGAGGCGTGGGACAGACGCACCCTCACAGCCCTAAGAAGGGACCAAGCCTGCCAACGCCTTGATGTTGGACCGCCAGCCTCTGGAATGGTGAGATCATACATTTCTGTTGGTTAGGCCACCCCAGCTATAATACTTTGCCTGGAAGTCCTAGGAAAATAATAAAGGCCCCTGGCCCCTCTTAATGTACCCCAAACTCATTATTATTTTTATTATTACTTATTGTCATTTTATATGTTTTATATCCAATCTCATTTCATCAAGGATTTCAAACATCATTTAAGGAACAAATGAAAAAATATGTATATGTGTGTATGAAAAAGCACCAGGGAAAACTAAAAAATTAAGCAAATCAAGAACAGAGGGCAAAATGAGATCCATGAAGTCCTATACAATTACCAATTAAACTGCAAATTGGACTGTAGGTTTCCCATTAGGCAAAGTCAGAATAGAAATACAATCAAGCAAAGAAATCTTTCTTGGTGCTGAATCACATAGACAGGATGCTGAGAAGTCTAATAGGTCATACTCTTAAAAGCATCCCTACAACAAATGAAATAACAATATCTTAAGGAAAGAGATTTAGCCAGAAGGTTATTGCCTGAGCCAAGACTTTCCCTCAGGATTCCTGCATCTTATGTGATCTTCTTTCTTGCATTCATTCGACAAACCCTTTCTGAATGCTGCCCATGTGCCAGGTGCAGGGGACACAGCGATGAACAAGATACAATATGGTGCAAGAAGCCCGGGACCTGGTCTCTGGAATCTAGTGGGACATGGGGCCATACAGGCCCTGAGACAAGGGCTATGGGTCAGCGACCCCAGCACAGAGGTCCCACAGGTACACTTTCAAAGAACAGAAATTCTCCGTGGTAGCTTATGGAAAAGGAGCAATTTAAGCTAAGGATACAGGTGTGCCCTGTGCCTGGCAGGTCAGAATCCAAGGACGGGGACACTGTCAGACCTTGCATAGGCTGGAATGAAAGTCTGGAAGTGGACTGTGGGCCAGCAGCATCAGCATCACCTGGGAGTTTGTTAGAAATGCAGACACTCATGCCCCTCCTCAGGCCAACTGAGTCCGAATCTGCATTTTTACAAGTTCTTGGCGGGGGGTGTATGCACATTAAAGTTGTTGTGGGGAGTCCATACTTCTCTCTCTCTCTCTCATCTGAACACGTGCCTCATGCTTCTCTCCCTGTAAGACTGATTTCTTCTGTTCCCTTGTCAACAAGGCAGAAACCATGGCAACTCTCTGCACCTGCCTACATCCCAGGGTGAGCTATGGCTCCCTTTTTCTCAGTCCCAATTCTAAATTCCTGGCAGAGGCCTCTGCTTGGTTTAGACATAGTCAAATGCTCATCCCTGGACCAATCAGCTATGGCCAAGGAGCATGACCATACAGAAGAGAATGGCGCTGGCAAGACAACCATTGCATCATGTGATGATGGGTAGAAGGCGCAGTTTCCAGGGGCAGCCAACCCAAAAGGGGTGCTCAGTAAATGCTCATGGGGTTCACATTGGGGTGGTGGTGGCAGAGCGGGTGGTAAAGAGCATGGGCTCTGGATCGGGCTATCCATGTTCCATTCTAACTCCATTTCTTTTGTTATTTTTGTTGTTGTTTTGTTTTGTTTTTCTTTTTAGGGCCACACCTGTGGCACATGGAAGTTTCCAGGCTAGGGGTCAAATTGGAGCTGCCACCTATGCCACAGCACTGCCAGATCCAAGCCACATCTGCAAACTATGTTGCAGCTTGCCACAATGCCAGATCCTTAACCCACTGAGCAAGGCCATGGACTGAACCTACATCCTCATGGATACTAGCCAGGTTCTTTACCTGCTGAGCCACGATGGGAACACCCTAGCTCCATTGCTTCTGAATTGGTATGGCCATTTGAGAAAGTTGCTTAGACATTAGCTTCCGTTCTTCATCTATTAGATAGAATAAACAGGACCTACCGCACTGGGTACCTGTGGGCTTGAGTGAAATAACAGACGTAAAGCATTTAGCCCAATGCTCAGTAACAAAGGAAGCCCCAGATAAATATCAGCCATTGTTATTAGTACTGGTGCTGACAATGACAGCTAGACAACATCCATTTAATCAAGCCAATCAACTTCCTCCTCAACACGTCTCGTGATTTCTAAGGAGACTGAGGCCATGGTCTTTGAATTCATCTTACAGCCTGCATTAGGTTTGCCATTTTCAGCCATAGTTTTGGTTAATATCATTAGTTACCTCTGGTGTCTGTTCATTCCTTCAGCAAGTAGGTTTTGCTTGGCTACTCAGTGGCTGACACCTGCCAGGACTGGGGACACAAGAAAGAGACAAAAGTCGAAACTGACAATCCAATCTATTTTCCCCAATGTGCAGGCCCATACAGCCACTGGCCCTAGGAAGCACATTATGAAGGTGACCTTAAGGAGCACATGAGCATGGCAGTAAACAATGCTGAGTCATAATGAGAGCCAGTCCCCGAAAAGCAGGCTATTGCCGTCATAACAAATTGCCACAGAGTCACTGGCTTAAAACAACAGAAGTATATTCTCTCCAGTTCTACAGGCCAGAAGTCCAAGATCAACATGTGGGCAGGGTTGCTTCCTTCTGCAGCTCTGAGGGACAATCCATTCCGTGCCTCCCTTGTAGCTGCTGGCAATATTCGGCATACACTTGGCTGTAAAACTTTCACTTAAATCTCTGCCTCCATCTTCACGTGGCCTTTCCCTCCATGTCTTTGGTCTCAAACCTCCATCTCCTTTCTTTTTTCCTTCTTTTTTTTTGGGGGGGGGCACACCTGCAGCATATGGAGGTTCCCAGCCTAGGGGTCGAATCAGAGCTGCAGCCACCGGCCTACACCACAGCCACAGCAATGGAAGATCTGAGCCGCATCTGCAACCTACACCACAGCTTATGGCAATGCCAGATCCTTAACCCACTGAGCGAGGCCAGGGATTGAACCTGTGTCCTCATGGATACTAGTCAGGTTTGTTTCCGCTGAGCCACAACTAGAATGCCTCCCTCTCCTTTCTAAGGAGACCAATCACTGGATTTAGGGCCTACCCAAAATCCAAGAAGATCTCATTCTGAGTTCTTTAACTTAATTACATCAACAAAGACATTAACTATTACATAAGATCTCTAATATGTGGAATCGAACAATAAATGATACAAAAGAACTTAAGAATGGAGACTCAGGGAGTTCCCGTCGTGGCGCAGTGGTTAACGAATCCGACTAGGAACCATGAGGTTGCGGGTTCGGTCCCTGCCCTTGCTCAGTGGGTTAACGATCCGGCGTTGCTGTGAGCTGTGGTGTAGGTCGCAGACGCGGCTCAGAACCCGTGTTGGTATGGCTCTGGCGAAGGCTGGCAGCTACAGCTCCGATTCGACCCCTAGCCTGGGAACCTCCATATGCCGCGGGAGCGGCCCAAGAAAGAGCAAAAAAACAAACAAACAAACAAACAAACAAAAAAAACAAACAAAAAAAAACAGTAGGTTTTGTGGAAAAAAAAAAAAAAAAGAAAATGGAGACTCAAAGATTTTGAAACCAAACTTAATGGTTACCAAAGGGAAAATGTGGGGCAGGAGAGTTAGATTAGGGGGTTGGGATGACATACACACACTACTATATATAAGACCTGCTGTACAGCATGGGGTAATTACTCAGTAGTGTGTAATAAAGAATCTGAAAAGGAACAGATATAGATATAGATATATGTATGTATAACTGATTTACTTTCTGGAAACCTGAAACTAACACAAATTTCTAAGTCAACTACACTCCAATAAAATTTTTTAAAGACATTATTTCCAAATAAGGCCACATTCTCAGGGAGGACTGAGGGTTAGGACTTGGACACATCTTTTTCGGGGGAGGGCACCTGTCAATACTGCAGTCGTCTTTCTACTCTCCTTCAATCGTCTTAATTACAACAAGGAGGAAGTCCCTGTGATGTAATGTCCCTAACACCCCTTCAAAGCTGGCCAGTCTGCATGTCTAAGCCCAGCTTCAGCCGACCTCCGGCTCTGAGCCTTGAGCTGGCACAGTACGCAGCTAGAATGATACCTTGCTTTTGTGTTGCCTAGTGAAGCTGGTTGTTTCTTTTTGAAATAGAATTAATTAAATTGTAAAAGTACACTGACTTTTAAAAACAGCAAGAAATGAGTAAGTAAGGGGGTCCATGCACAAAAACTGGCAAACTTTGCGTGGAACGATGCTAGATGTCCCCTCCATCCTTCTCCTCTCTGCCCCAGAATCACCACAGATAAAGAGCATCAAGGGCCCTTCTGCCAGGCTTCACAACAATGCAGAGGAGTGAGAAGTGAGGTCGTGACGTCGATCCCCCATCCCCCTCCAGGTCGCCCTGTTCTGGCTATGTCCCTTAACCATGGGAATCACTCCTTGAAATGTGGCCTCTGCACACCCCAAGCTCCTTCACAAGTCCACCAACAGCTCCTTCCTCACCTCTCTGGGCCCACTTTCCCTAATCCTCGCTATTCCTGTGTCCTGCTATTAAAGCTGCTGTGAATTATCCCAGTTCGAGTGTGCCCTCTCTTCTCTGCTGGGGCCTTAACTGACATGCAGAATGATGCAAGTTTGAAAAACTCATGAAAATTCCATTTCCTTGAAGTCTGAGGTTGTCAGATTCAATAAGGGCACAGCTTTTCTGAGCTGAGAAGGTCTGGGTATTGAATCTCTCTTTCTGTTTCTCTCTGTGTGTTTCTCTATCGCTCTGTCTCTGTCTCTCTCTCACACATACATAAACACACACATACGTAAACATGTGCTCACACACACACACACACACACACACACACACACACACATCTTCCGATCTCTACTGATCACAAACCAAGCCACAGAGCCCTGAGTGATCTTCTATCTATGTCAGCAGCTGACCAGATGGGACATTCCCAAGAAGACTTCCAGAACAAAGCCAATGCCATCCACGGCTGCCCACCTCATGCTGATAAGTGGCTCAAGAGACACGAGTCAGAGAAGCTCCCCTTAGGTGGGCTTGGGCGCTCCGCTCCTTCCAACCTTCCTGGTACCTCCCAAATCAATGAGACTGCCCGAGGTTTGCCTTTGAGCAGGGCAGCCCCTAAGACGGCGTCGGTAGGGGCTCCAAAATGAGGTGTCCTACCCAACAGGGACATTGGGATAAAGAGCTGACACAGCACACTTTGTGCAGAGGCTGAGGCCTGGAAAGCAGCTTGAGATTAAAGAGAAAAATAATAACAGCGCAAATGTATTGATCCCTTCTCTGCCAGGCCCTGCACAACATGGACCTGCCTCATTCGACAAGCATGGTGGCCTTGCTGGAGAAGGTGTCCCTGTAACTCCACCCGGCAGGAGAAAACTGGGGTTTAGCAAGGTGAGATGACTTGCCTGAGGTCACACAGCCCACAAGGGGTGCAGGCAGGGCTGTAATTCAAGTCCATCACTTTCCAAGATTAGACCAGGTTGCAGAGATTGAAAAGCAGTGGAGAGAGAACAAGTCTGACAAGGAAGAAAAAGACTCGTGCTTCAGCATTTGGCAGCCACCAGCCAGGGTCCTTGGATGGGCACCCACGGCTCCCGTGTCCATCCTGCCCCGTGCATACCAACAGTTTCACCACTGACCACGCTGCTCTGGGCTTCATGTCCCGCAGCTGCTCCCTCCAGACATCAGTCCCCAGCACCTCATGTAACCACACAGCATCCCAAGGCATCCCACTTGGGGGCTCAGTGGTCCACATGGCATTCTGTTCCAAATGGGAAATCAGTTACTAGCCTGGGCGTCAAGCAGGAAGTGACTCTCCTCACCAAAGTGACTTTAAAATGCCTCGCCTTGAACATCACAGATAATGGCACAGGCTGACATCATGTGTCTCAGTGCAATGCACTGAGAAGGACGCAGCATGGTTTATGGCAGACCTGCCAAAAAGGCTCACCTGAGTCCAAGCAGGAGACAGCAAGCAGGTAAAATCCAGCCTGCATTTGTAAATGGGACTTTCTGGCAAATATCTGACCTGGATTGTTTAAAAATGTGGAGGAACACCCACACACTCCCATGCATACACACTCATACATATACACATTCACACACATAAAGGCTAAGGAATCCCACCAAAGTAAAGAAGTCTTTCTAACTGTGAAAACAAAAATGCAACGTATTGTCTTTGATTGGATGCTAGATTTTTTTAAAGCATCCATAAAGAATACTATTAGGATAACAGGGGGACCTGAAGTGCTCATTAAGTAAGAGTATTATATCATCATTAAACTCGTCAAGTGTGGTCATTGCACTGTGGTCATGGAGGAGAATGCCCTTGATCTCAGATGATACGTGATCAAGCGTTCAAGGGTGAAGTGTCATAGTACCTGCTGCTTACGCTCCATTTGGTTTCATAGGGTGTGTGTGTGTGTGTGTGTGTGTGTGTGTAAAGAGAGAGCAAGAGGAGTTCCTGCCATGGTGCAGTGGGTTAAGAATCCAACTGCAGCAGCTCAGGTCACTGAAGAAGCAAGGGTTCCATCCCCAGCTCAGTGCAGTGGGTTAAGGATCCAGCATTGCTGCAGCTGGGGCTCACATTCAGTCCCTGACCTTGGAACTTCCACATGCCACAGGTGTGGCCATAAAATTGTAAAGAGAGAGAGAGAGATCCAATGAGGGAGAATAACCACTGGGGAAGGGTATACAGATATGCATTAAACAACAGTTGGAAATCGTCTATAGGTTTAAGTTTTTTCAGATAAAAAAATCAGGAGTGTTAACATCAAAAACAAATGGAGACCAGCCCTGAAAACTCCCTGAGCAACCAAACCAGTGCAGTCACACAAGCAAATCATCACTTACCTTATTTGGCAAGACTAACTTGACCTGGGACATGTCTGGATTAGGCCTCTTCACATCATGAGTGAAACATTTAAACTGTCTCATAAGCTGTGGAAAGGTTCATGTGTGCCACATATTAGAGTCCAGATATGTGACATCATGTGGTATTTGGCTTTCTCTTTCTGACTTACTTCACTTAGTATGAGAGTCTCAAGTTCCTTCCATGGAGCTGCAAATGGCATTATTTTGTTCTTTTTCATGGCTAAGTAGTATTCCATTGTGTATATATACCACATCTTCTTAATCCAATCATCTGTCAATGGACATTTAGGCTGTTTCCCTGTCTTGGCTATTGTGAATAGTGCTGCAATGAACATGCGGGTGCACATGACTTTGGAACGGATAAGCCATGAGATCCTGCTGTGTAGCACTGGGAACTATGTCTGGTCACTTATGAGGAGCATGATAATGTGAGAAAAAAGAATCTATACATGTATGTATAACTGGGTCACCCTGCTGTACAGTAGAAAATTGACAGAACACTGTAAACCAGCTATAATGGGAAAAAAATAAAAAACATTTAAAAAAAATAAATAAACTGTTTCACAAGCTGGATACAAGGTAACCACTGAGCAATTCCTTATCATTTAAAAAATTTTAAAAAAAAGGATAATAATAAAAAATTCTAATGTTGTAACCAATCGCTGTGAAGAATAAACAGTCATTGCTTTTTCACTAATAAGCTGCTTTGGAACAACAGCCCCCTGAGCCTCAAGCCATGTTTTAGTTTGAGTGCTGCCAGTTTCCAGAGTGTTTGGTGTGTGCATAGTAAACATTTACTAAATGCTACTTGGGTGACTCGGTTATTTCTGAACTCTTGACAGGATAAAGATGCCTAGAAATGGAATTGCCAGGCTACATGGTGAAGGTATGCTAAACTTTCTTTAAAATCCCAAACTGTTTTTCCACAGCAACTGTCCTATTTTACACTCCTGCCAGCCCCATCTGAGCATGCCGGTCTCTGCAAAGCCACACCAGCACCTACTATTATCCATCATCTTTTTATAGCCATCCTGGTGGTTCCTCAGTGTCCTAATGGACTGATGATCTTAAGCATCGTTGCATGTGCCTATTGGCCATTGATGTATCCTGATGCAAAGGTTCCAAAATGAGATCATACTGATGGTCACACAACTCTGCAAATTTACTAAAAACTATTGAGTTGTGTTGTCACACTGAGCTAATTTTACAGGCTATTAAGTATATTTCTATAAAGCTTTTTTCCTTAAGAAGGGGTAAATAGATTGATCAATTCCATCCCCTTTGCAGAAGAAGACAACAAAGCCCATGGATAACAGCACTGTAATCCTGGCCTAGTTTTTGCAGACACAAACAATGCCACCAGGAGATCAGGGGTCTGAGCTGACTTCCTCCCTCACCCACGTTAACTGGAGGGTCTCAACCGCTCTTTAGCTCACAGGCCTAACGTAAATCACAAAAAAGTCTCTCTCCCAAGAAGGCAAAGGCTCAGCCACATTCAACAAAATTTACTGTCATTGTCATAACACTCTGAGTAGACTGTATGCCCATATTGATAAGTCAGGGTGCTGTGTGACCCCTCTGAGCCCCATCTTTGATGACAGTTTGACAAGATGGTTAAAACCCTGGCGTCAGGCAGTCCCAAGTTCAAGTCCTGCCTTTCCCGCCCACTAGCCATGAGACCCTCATCACCTAACTTCTCTGAGCCTCACTCTCCTCCTCCCTAAAGGGGGTATGATAAATGTACCTACCTTATAGGGTGGCTGCAAGATAAAATGACATCATGCATGTTAAAGCTCTAACACGGGGCTCAACAGAGGACACCATTACCATTTATTGAACTAGTACCTGTAAGGTCTTTGAACCAGTGCCTGGACATAGTAACGGGAAATAAATCAGTAATGCATTATTGATGCAGTCAAGATCCTGACTCCCATTGTGGGCGGAACCAGGGCAGCAGCCTCCCCTTTGAGACTCTCATCTTAACAAGGTTTAAGCCCATCAGGGTGTCCTGCCCCACCTCCACCCCATCCCCAGGACAGTACCCACTTCATAGCTATTGCTTAACAAAGGCTGAGTGGGTGAGAGATGGCCCTTGATACAAACATGGACAGTAGCTAATGTTTCTGTAGCTCTTGCTCATTCCTCAACCACAGTTCTACAAGGTGATACACTTTATAGAAGAGGAAACTGAGGTTCCCATCGATGGACCAACTTGCAGAAAGACATGCACACCTGTTAAAGGCAAAAGTGGCATGAGAACCGCTGGTATTGGACCCCAAACCACACACGGTCCCTTAATCATCACACAGTCCTGGGGGCACCTCGCTCCCAAACCTGGAGTGGGTTTCAGCCTGACACACCCCATGTATCACCCAAGACAACAGCCATTTACCAGCACATCCCCACGGAGGTCAGAACCCACAGCTGACAATATGCTTCAAGCCCCATTTGCCTCCAAAGTTATGAGCTTCCTGTCAAGCCTCAGAGACCATCTGAGTTTCCCATGACAAAAGGGCTCCCAAATTACTCTCCTTACCAGACAGCTGCTGTTTCCCAGTTAATTCTGACAGCAAGTGCATACATTATGTACACGCAGGGAACCAAAACCCCCTGAAAAAATTATTTTTCTTGAAAGTTAAAAGATCCCACTTCTACCCGGGGCTTTCATTTCCTCTCGCTCAAGCGGTGGTTCTATTAAAGCCAAATTACAGCACAGAAGTGACTGTGGAGTGTACATCAGCAGATCAATTTATTTAATTAGCCTGGGTAATTATAGAGGAGTGACAAATGCCTGGTGGTGGGAACGAACGCTGGGTGAGTAGGAACTGGAGGTGGTGCAAGTGCGTTCCCGGCCAGAGGGGGGGCTGCTTCCCCAGCTGCTTCCCCGGCCTCTGAGGGATGCTGCAGGAGGGGCCACCACAGCCACAGCCCAGCTCAGCTCCAGGGTCCCCACCAGACCAGAGATCCACAGCGGTTTCCAAACCAGTCAGAGGCTGGGAGATTTTCTTTCCTGTCTTTCTGTTTTGTGATAAGAATACATAAGACCTACCCTCTTAACAAATTTTAAGTGCACACTGTATTGTCTATAGGCACCAAGCTGTACCGTAATCTCTAAACTCACCCACCTTGCATAACTGAAACTTTCTGCCCATGGAACAGCAATCCCCGTTCCTTCTCCCTCAGCCTCTAGCAAGCACTGCTCCACTCTCTGCTTCCATGAATGTGGCTATTTCAGATGCCACGTAGAAGTGGAATGCACACCATTTGTCCTTCTGTGACTGCTGTTTCACTCAGCATGATGTCCCCCAGGTTCATCCATGTGGTCACAAAGGGCTCAAATCCCTTCTTTTTGAAGCCTGAAGGATATTCTGTTGAAGCCTAACATGAGGGGGAGGATGTGGAGAAAATGGACCCCTTGTACACTCTTGGTGGGAATGTAAAATGGTCTGGCTGCCTGGACAAAAGGATGGAGAGTTCTTTAAAAACTATTGAAAAAAAAAAAAAAAAAAGACTATGTGATCCAGAAATCCTACTTCTGGGTATTTTTCCAAGAGTTTAGATCAGGATCTCTGAGACACGCCTGCACTCCTATGTTCACTGCAGCACTGTTCACAAGAGCCAAGATGTGGAAACAACCTAAATGTCCATCCACAGAGGAAAGGATGAAGAAAAGGCAGTGAGGTTTTCAAAACAGCACCGAGTGTGGGAATTTTCACAAACTGGCTTTCTCCCCAAAAAGTGAGAATTCACTTTTTTCTCTTTTGGCCACCTCATTGCATATGGAGGCATATGGAGTTCCTGAGGGCCAGGGATGAGATCCGAGCCACAGTTGCAACCCGCTGTGTCTGCAGCAACACCAGATCCTTTAACCCACTGTGCCAGACCAGGGACTGAACTTGCACCCTGTCACTGCAGAGATGCCACCGATCCCACTGTGCCACAGAGGAAACTCCAGAAGAATTCATTCTTGACCAATACTCAGAGAGCACATTTCTATTAAATATATTTACTGAGCGCCTGCTGCTTGCATAATTACTTGTTTCACATCTGTCTTTACTGTCAGGCTGTGAACTCTGTGTGAACAAAGACAGAAAGGGGTTAAGGGAAAGTGTGATGGAGGCAGCCAACCTGAGTTTGAACCCAGGCTCTACCACTTCCTGCACAGGTGATCCTGGACCCGTTCAGTGCCTCAGGTTCCTCATCTGTGAGTGCAGGTGTGGTAATGGTGTCTACTTCGTATGGCTGTTGAAATAAAATATTCTTTGCAAAATATTTAACACAGTGTGTGGCATGTAGTGAGTTATCAGTACATTTTACCTATTAATATTAGTCATTAATGTTATCCCAATGCCTACTAATCAGTATACATCTAATAAACATTTACTGTTTATGGATGGATGGGTGGATGATGGAATAGGATGGAATGAGATAGCTGAGTGGATATGAGGATGAATGGATGGGCATATGGATGTTAGACAGATGGATAGATAGATGGGTGGATGCATGGGGACTGGGATAGAATGAATGTGATAGATGGGAGAGTGGAAAAATGAGTGGGTGCATGAATGGGTGGGTGGATGAGGGGTAGACCAGAATGGTATGAGATAGCTGGGTGAGCAGACAGATGAGTGGGTGGATGGATGGACAGATGGAGGGATGGATGGATGGATGGATAAGGAGTGGGATAGAATGAAGTGAAATAGATGAGTGAGTAGATAGAGGATAGTGAGTAGGTAGATGGATGGTCAGGCAGAGAGATGACAGGGAGGATGTGTGGGTGAACAGGTGGATAAATGGATGGGTGGGTGAGTAGGTGGATGGGTGAATAAATAGTGGTTTTCTGGGTGTGTGGTATCAATAAGCATACATGTAATATGACTCTTGCCTTCAGGGATAACTATTACCTCGTCTATGTATCTAGCAGTTTGTTGCTTATAAAGTAGCATCTTGTGATCTGACATAGGCCAATGAATGAGATATGCATAGAATGAATGAGACAGATGTTCTATTTAAGAGGAGATGAAAGGATGGCTCACAGAGGCTGTGTTCATTCACATTCATTCAGTGAGTATTTGTTGAGCACCTACTAAGTGTCAGGCACTATTTGACAACCACAGATACAGCATCAAACAAAACAAAAGTCTCTGCCTCCATGAAACTTATACTGCACTTGGGAAAGACAGAAACAGACAAATAAGGAAAATATATATGAAGAAACATGAAGGAAAAAGAGGAGATACAAAGTACCAGGAGGCAGATTGAATTATGGTTTTTAATAAGGGAGCCAGGTGAGGTCTCCCTGAAAATTAAGCTTGAGTAAAGACATGAAGGAGGTGAGAGCAGCCCAGTGGGGAAGAGCTTCCAGGAAGAGAGAGCAGCCAGTGCGACGGGCAGGCATCGGCCACCAGCGAAAGGGCACTTGCCCTGTGCCAGGTGCTGTCCCAAGCACTAAACACACAGTCAGGTATTTAACCCTCACACCAGTTCCTGAAGGAGGTGCTGATCCCATCCCCACTTTGCAGAAGAGAAAACTGAGGAACAGAGAGACAAAGTCACTTGACGTTGAAAGAGCTGGGACTGGGCTGAGGCAGCCAGCTCCAGAAATCATGCTCTGCACCATGATACCATCCACAAGCAGGGGGTCACACCTGAGAGCCAGGACGTGACCCACTCTCCCTGCCAGGGTGTGCTCCACTCCACCACAGGACATGCAAAACCCAGGGGAGATGGCAAGGCAGGCACACAGGGAAAAGCAAGGGACAAATGCAAGGGCCAAGCACGACATCAGGAGCACTGGGTTTAAGAAAGGAAAAGTCTTTGCTCTTGCTCTCATCTCTGTACACAGCACTGTCTCCTTCTCATCCATCATGTGATGTCCTATGCAGCCCTTGAGAGGTGGCTCAAATGTCTTCACTTCCTCATATTTCTCTCCTAAATTCATCTCTCCCTCCGTTTTACTCCCCTGACAATTTATTTAACAATCATGATTTAAATCAGACACTTACTGAGCACCGAAGATGTGCCAGGCATGTGCTAATTCCCATCACAGCCCTATAGGATGGATACCGTTTTGATTCCCATCTTCTAGCTGGGCATACTGCAACCAAAGGCTATAACCTGTAGGAGGTCACACAGATAGGAAGGACACCGTGCTGGATTTGCCCACCGTCCACCTCCAGCGCCCAGGAGCTCTGAAGAGGTAACACAGTTGGCCAAGGTTATCTGCAGACTTGTCTGTCTCCTTTGCTTCGCTGTGGGCTCCTGGAAAGCAAAGAGCACTTGAGTGTCCAAAGCACTTGAGTGTGCAAGTCCCAGCGCAGAGGCACCAATCTAGCTTTTGGTGATGGTACCCTATACCATGCTGGTCCCCCTATCTTGGGAGAAGAAATTTCCCTGGTAGTTTCACGTGGGTGTAATTAGCAGGGTTTTCTTCCACACAATACAGTTGTGGAACTTCTGGAAGGTCAAGCTCTCCTAAAATATCTCCCACCAGCCCCTGCAAAGTGCCACTAACCTCATTCCTGTGAGTCTAGGCATTACGGCCAGAAGGCCCCCTGTTAAACCGTGAACCCAGAGGGAGGTGGGGGCGACCTGTGATGCACTAGCCCATTAGCTCCCATCCCAGTCTCCCATGCATTGGAAGGAAACTCCTCTGAGTGAGGGGCCAGATGCAGACAGTAATTAAGTTTTCCTAATGCTGCAGCTTCACACAAACAGAAACCCTCCATGGAGAGTTGGAGGAACAGACAGAGCTGTGCTCCGTGGTTTGGGAGCTGTTAAGTCTGAGGTAAAGCTTCTGGCTTGGCTGCTGATGGAATTGGGGGGTGGTTGGCAACCATGGACATGTGTCTGTGAGCGTGGACATGCACAAGGGCTGCAGTTTGCATCTGAAATGGGGTGTGTTGCACTATTTTACTGTGAGGGCACTGTGGGAGGAGGGACTTGGGAAGGGGGTCATGGCAACTGTTTCTCAAGGGGCCTCTGGGCCTGGCCCAGACTTGGGGAGACTCTGAGCCCCTGCAGAGGTGACGAAGGACAATGCGAACTGGGGAGGGGGTGGTCCCTTCTCAGTATGGAGCACAGGCCCTGCTTCTCACTCAAGGATAGGCAATTTGGGAAGGGTTGGCAGAACCCCTGCCCCCTGCCTTGGGCATAACAGGAATGTCCTGGTGATGGTGACTACATGCACAGGACGGCAGCTGGGCATTTGTAAATTCAAAATACTGGGATGAAGAGGAATATCGCAAGGCGAGACCTGGACATTCTGTTTCTATAGATTGAGAAGAAAACATGAACTTGGGGGTTACTGATACTAACAAGCTTCTCATCAACAATGAGACCTGGAGATACTGCGATGACACTCTTACCTCCTCAAAGGGTGCTGTGCGGTGCAAAGTTGGATATT
Organism: Sus scrofa; assembly: GCF_054392235.1. Lineage (NCBI taxonomy): Eukaryota > Metazoa > Chordata > Mammalia > Artiodactyla > Suidae > Sus > Sus scrofa. Next base: position 43,558,566 of record NC_139385.1, read on the forward strand.
TTCCTTTTTTCAATAAAAGTTTCCAATGAAAAAGAAAATGTGAAATCTCAAAGAATAAAAATTGGGATAGGAGTTTCCGTCATGGCTCAGCAGTTAGCAAACCTGACTAGGATCCATGAGGACGCGGGTTCGCTCCCTAGCCCTGCTCAGTGGGTTAAGGATCCGGCATTGCCATGAGCTGTGGTGTAGGCTGGCAGCTACAGCTCTGATTCAGACCCTAGCCTGGGAACCTCCAGATGCCATAGGTGTGGCCCTAAAAAGCCGAAAAAAATTTGAGATGAATGTGGACCCAATCCAACATTGACGCTGAGAGTCCCAAGCAGATTCCCCCAACATGACCAGCTGCCAGAGTGTCCTCATGGCAGAGAAAAGGTCCCCATGAAAGGAAACAGCCTTTTGAGTACGAAGTCTGTAAACCTAAATGAGAAGACGTACCATAGGACAGCGAACTGGTAAGTTGTGAATTGGGAGGGGTGGATTGTGGAAGAAGGAACAAGATGGGGAGCAGTCAGTGCACGTGATTCAGGCGGGCATGCCAAGCTCTTACTCTGTCAGCTCGGTCTCCAATCAGGTTATTTTTGGCGCCAAAATGGAATGAGCCTTACAGCTCCTACCAATGACACAGGCGGTGTAGAACACAGGGCTGACCAAAGGATGGGAGCACGTGGATTATCAAGGGGGGGCGGAAGCTGCAGGTCATGGACACGGAGAACAAAAATCAAGGGTATTCAATAGACAGGAGTAGGTGTTTGCAGAGGACTCTGGGGAAAACAAACTTCCACAGAAATGCTGAGGATAAAAGCTCAGTTCTTAAAGTGAACGCTGGAACAAATCACTGATGTAGAACCATTATTTCTCTGAAATAGCAATAGCGTCCTGATATAAAGATATGTATCCCACCCCAGCAGAGACAAGCAGAGGACAGCAGAGGGGTGCATGGGAGAAGTCTGCAGCAGGGCACAGCGGATCAAACCCAAAGAAAGACTAGTCTCTTGGTTACATGTGCCCAAAGGTTTTTACTATTTCCTTAAAGAGCAATAAGCATACATTTTATACCAGAGATCCACTGCATAGCATAAACATGCAAAAAGTAAGTACCCCTCAGTGAACTATTTGGTAAGATGTATAGTCATCATTCCATAATGTGAGTGTCATCATTATTAAATAACCCCTTTGCCCTATTCTAAAAGCTCTGAATTGGATAATCATCCAAACATTATTAGATATAAATATAGGAACTGTGTAAGCCTTATTTCACTATTTATTTGAGGAATTGGCACCCAGAGTATATTTGTAACACACAGGATGCTTTTGGATGAAAGTAATTTTTAAAACCCCAGAGAAATGAAAATGTTAAAGGGAATTTAACAGCTCTTCAACTGAAAAGGACAGCAGTAGGACTTCAGGTAGGATTTGATCAAGCAACAACATCACCAAACACTCTCTCTTTCCCTCCCCCTACTTTGCCCCCGCCCACTTTGGGCACTAGATGGGTGTCAAAAGCAATGGCCACTAGAAGGGCCACATGCTTCACAGGGGAGGAACAAAAGTCCCGAGGCTCATTCTTATTGGACCTTTTTAATTTGTGTGCCCACTCCTTGTCAATTAATGTGGGCATGGAGTGACACAGACTTGGGCCTGGGTGGTCAACCCTGAGCCAATCACTGGGGTAATGGAAGAGGAATTACCAGCTTGCATTGGTCTAATTGGGACCTACCTCTGGATATGGGGTTGGGAACACCACACACGCACACGCACAGGCACACGCACAGGCACTGCATGACCATGCTATATGATTAGAGGAGTAGAAGATGTTGGGAAAACAGCCACATGTCCATAAGAAGGAAAACCAGGTAGGCAGCTCTCTATGCTGGATGCTGTTTTACCAGTCCTAATAAGGGTCTGGGCGTGCACCAAGGAAGCCAAAAGAGATTAAGTGAGCTCTGAGGTACAAGTAGGTGACTGCCAAGTCTTCCTTCACGATGCAACCTAGGACTAGCTCTGCTTCCCCAGAGAAGAAGGGAGAACTATTCCCGAAGGGAGTAGGAATATTTAGTAAGAACATTATGAAGGAAGAAATGTTACTATCCATCTTTTACAAATAGACAGATCAAGGTCCTTGGAGGTTTGATGAAGTTCCCAGGGTCTCAGAGAAGGAAGGGAGAGAGGGCAAGCCCTCTGCATCTAGCCACTCCAGAGACTGCATCTAGAGGTGTTAACCCGCAAGGACACTTTCTGTGCCCTCCCCCCCAGGGCTGTCTCAGCCCTAAGCCTTTGACAGAGTCACTCAAAGCCTGGACTTGTCACCATGTTCTGAGTTTCAAGAGCCAGGTCTGCTGAGTCTCCTCAAATCTCCAGAAACAACTGCAGAGCCCACCTTTGGAGCTGGTGGTCACCTCAGGAGTCAGAAAACAACCATGTTGGGGGTGGGGGGAAGGAAGCTATGAACAAAGCAATCAGGAGGAGAAAAAGTATGCCTGTCTGGTGAGTCAACGTGTACTATCCATCCCTGGAATAAAAATCAAGACAATGGCCACGTTAAGGAGGTAACCAGCACCCTGTTGACCACCAACCCCTGTTCTGTGCAGAGGGAGGGGACAGAACTTGGCAGATTGTCTCCACAAAAGCCCAGTTCAAATCTCACCTCCTTCAGAATCACCTCCATGACTCCAGTCCTGGCAGGGAGGCTTCCCCTTCTGAAAACTCTTCTAGACAACTAACCCAGCAGCTCCCCTGGGGTGCCCACCTGGCCTCTGAAATTCACTGTGGTCCAAACTCCATACCCCCTCTTCCAGCCCCCTCCATCTCCATAAAGGGGGTCACCATTCACCTACTGGCTCAAGCAAGGCCAGCTGTATAATTTGCAGAATCCAGTGCAAAATAAAGAGCAAAAGCCTCTGTTAAAAATTATCACAAATTTCAAGATGGTACCAGTAGAGCATTAAACCAAACACTGGACCTTCAAAATTCTATGCCCCATTCAATCATACAGACTGCATGTTCATGAAGCTGGTCCTGGGCTCAAGCGAAAAACCTATGAGTTGTCCTAATTTCCTTCTCCACCCCACATCCAACCTGTCAGTAAATGCTGTCAGCTCCAATTCTAAATATATCCTGAACTCAAAACTTTTCACCAGCCTCATCATGACCACCTCGTTCTAGTCACCATGATCCCCCTCTCCCAGACTCTATTGCACCACCCTCCTCAGTGGGCTCCCCAGGTCTCTCTCACCCCTCAAGAGCCTAGGCTTCGAACAGCAGCCCCAGGACAACCATTCAATGAATCAGACCATGTCATTCCCTACTCGAAACTCTCCAATAGCTTCCCATCCAGCTCAAAGCAAAAATATCAGCTGCTTACCATGATCCAAGAGGCCGAACATGGTCCAATCCTTGCCACTCTCTCCAACCTCATCTCCCTGTTCTCCTCTTTCACTCACTCTGCTCCAGCTACACAGGCCTCTTTGTTGGACCTCAAACACAGCACGCTTGTTCCTACCTAGGAACCTTTGCACTTGCTGTTCCCTCCACCTGGAACACTCTTTTCTCAGACATTCATGTATATTTTATTTGGCTCCCTTGCATTATACAGGTCTCCGCTCAACTGCCATCTCCCTGAAGAAGTCCTTGGAACCTTTTCTAAAATAGTCACGTTTCCCTCACTCTCTTCCTACTCACCCACCTTTATCTTTCTCCTGAACACTTGTCTCAATATGTAGTTGTATAATTTGTTTGTGCTGTTTGTTTGCCATCTTGTCTCCCACACTAGAGCATGAATTTGATCTGTCTCGTGTATCCATCACTGTGTCTCCAGCACCATGGACAGAGTTTGGCACGTGGCAAATATTCCATAAGTGAATTCAGTTAACCAGGTACTACTTTAAACTATGAGTTTCTTTTCCATGTCTATATGCTTGATTTACATGAACTTTAGTGGAAGTTTCCTAGTGGCAAGGGCTAGTTCACATTTCTAAAACCTTTAAATCACTGAACCCAATTCCACCTGTAAACTAGATGCTTCATGAATCTGTTCATTAGCTATTACCAAAAATTTCTCCTGGCTCAGGAATGACAGAGGTCAGCACTCCCAATTATATGCCCATAGCAGGCATCACTAACAGATCACAGAATTCCTTCCCACTAAGCCAGGACACAGTCTTAGAATCCTTCTCAAAACAGCCTTCCAAGAAAACAACTAATAATAAAAGTTTATGCTTCAAGCTATATTTTGAGCACCTCTATACTAACTTAACAATATGAAGGAAAAGATTTGAAAATCACTACTAGGGTCCAACTGCCTCCTTCCACTCCAGTTTTTAATATATAATCTTAATAGGCTGAGGACAGTACATTAACGCAGCCACACAATGTACTCTGGGTTTATGGGCAAACAAAGAACAGTCCTAGGTGTGGAAAATTGCCTTTTGTCATAATTCAACCTAGAGTCAGTTAGACCTCTGCTGAAAAAATTCACTTAAAACAAAATACTAGGAAAAAAAATGGATGGAATGTAAACCTCAGATTCCTTATTTGAAGGTAATTTAAATCTAGTCCCATGTTGATTTTACTGGCACTGCTCACTGGGGGAACAGACCATGTACTTTTATTCACTCATTTCTAAACAGCTTGGAATTTAAATCTGGCACCATTCCAAGGTCTGATGGGACTCCCAGGGTCACCTTAAATTTGGGATGCAGATTCTCACTGTCAGCCTCCCCTTGTCCTACAGCCACCTAGGGTCCTGTGGCTCCTTCCCAGGGTCCATGGGGGACCTGCAAGAGTCCCCAGGCAAAGAAAGCTTTCCAACTTGGCCCCCAAAGCATCCTTGTCTGAGATTCAGGGCTCCACCCTGGAAGGTTCGCAATCATCCCTGACCCATTTACTCTGTCCATTTTCCTCCGAGAACTCACTGTCAAAGATAGCTTTAGCCATCGGAGAAACCTAAATTCTTTACCAAAAACTAACTGGAGACTGGTCTCTTAATGATCATTGCCCTCGTTAAGGCCATTTTGGTGGAAAGCGATAGAAAGCCACCTGAACTGGTTTAAATTCACATTTTATCATAACAAGCACAGTTTTAACATACTAAATATTACAGTAATGTCTCACACAATCCAGTGGTAAGAGGGGCAGACAAACTCCAGGGAAAGCTGTCACAAAAGTTATGCTTGCCATCTCTCTAGGATCAAATGACCTTAGTTTTTGTTTCTCGCTCCAGGTCTCCTTCATTTTCTCTCTGTAAATAAGTTGTCCCTGCCTCTCTTTGACAAGAAATACCCAACTGGCAGCTCTCAAGTTCACACAGAGAAGCAAGGGTAAAAATGAATAAGCATCTCTATTTTCAATGATATATTCCCAGGAGAGAGAACCTGATTGGCCCAGCTTAGGTCATGTGCCCATCCCTTGTCCAATCGTCTAGAACCAAGAATCTGCCATTATGGGGGTGCGGTGGGAAAACACTGCTACCAAAGGATACCATGCGGTTCTGTTCCCATAGGAGAGTTCTTATCCGAGAAGACTTCGAAAAGATTTGTGACAACCAGAGTGGCCAGCATGATAGTCCCAAAAGCCTCTCTCCCTTGTGTCATGCTCTATCCTTAAAAGAAGACCATAAGTTATTTATATTCTAAAAATGCAGCCCCCTTTCCTGTCTCCCCAGAGTTTCTTCCTTTGGCTGCCAGGCTACTTCTGGTTCTCAACTATGTGGTCAGGCACAGCAGGCATGATGAGCCTGAAGAAAAATTCATCTCTTCCAGAATCAATCTACCCATTGACTCACATCACCTAGAGGTAAGAGGATCATCACTTCCAAACCAGACACTTAACAATATTTATTAGGCAAATATTTATGGAGCACCTAATTCTGTGCCAGACATTGTTCTAGGAACGAGGCTACAACAAAGCGGACAGAAATATTAGGTTACATAGTTTGATGAGGGGCTATTTTTAATTTGTGCATTTATGTATGCAACAAAAAAAGTCTTTTTTTTTTTTTTGTCTTTTTGCTATTTCTTGGGCTACTCCTGTGGCATATGGAGATTCCCAGGCTAGGGGTCTAATCGGAGCTGTAGCCACCAGCCTACACCAGAGCCACAGCAACGCGGGATCCGAGCTGTGTCTACAACCTGCACCACAGCTCACGGCAACGCCGGATCGTTAACCCACTGAGCAAGGGCAGGGACCGAACCCGCAACCTAGTTCCTAGGAACCTAGTTCCTAGTCAGATTCATTAACCACTGCGCCACGACAGGAACTCTAAAGTCTTTAAAGGGTCTATAAATTAATTCAAACACTGAGCAAATCACTCTGTCTGAATATATATTATGAAAATAGAAGGAACTGGTTAAATCTGACACATGCACCCACCCATATCCAGTGGGCACCCACGAGAAAAAGACAGTGGTCTTTGGGAAAAAATTACCATTACACATTTATAATTTTTTTTAAATACCTTAAACACATACCAACAGGTCATCACCTCTCGGTGGTAAAAGGAGGGCTTCTCACAGCCCCAATCAACAGCCCCACCAGCCAAGTCCCAGTTAGGGAAAGCTCTTTTGTCATCTAAACATCTGCACTGTCTAAACCCCAGACCGTCGAGGCAGCTGTCCACAGGTCAGCCATCGCCTGGCTCTGCAGAGCGCTCCTCTGCTCCCCACCCACTTGGAGAGCAAATAGCAAGAGTTTGGCTGCCTTTCTCCAGCTGGGCTTGGAAAGCAATTAATTTGGCGCCTCTTAAATCTCCCCATGCTCTAGCAAGGAAGGTACTTGGGGTTGTAAGACACAACCAGTGAGAGAAAAGAAGGCATCTCCTACGTCCCCAGTGGAAGGAGGAATCTATAAATCCATTAGCTCTGGCACCTGAGAAGATAAAGCAGTCTTTTAAAAAGCCATGAGCACATTTAGAGTCCACCTGAGAGTCGTGAGTGAAGGCAAGGCTGGCCCTGGAAGGCGTGACTGTAGGAAATGGGGGCTGGCTCACCCAAGCCCTGCAGGCTCCTGGTGATGGCTTTGCTCCACAGGAGGGTGATGCTCCTCTCTAAGCATCATGGATGAGCCATCACTACCCATCTCCAAGGGCAACCAGGCACACCTGCTTCACAGAGGAAGAGAGAAGTTGGGGCCAGTTCAAGTGTGCACAGGGGCAGCGAGGCATACTGACCCAAGAGGCTGCAGGACCAGGGGTCAAGCTCTCCACAGAGCTGACAGTCCATAAGTGCCGAGAGCAAGTCTGAGCCTGGAGAAGGGATGACACTTCCATGCATCATCTTATCCAGCCCTGGGAACAAACCTGTAAGGGAAGTCTGGTGTCATCTCTGGGATACAGATGAGAAAACTAGGGACTCAAAGGGGTGCTAGCTTGCCCAATGTCGCATGGATAATAAGGAACAGACTCCAGGGCCTGAATGGAGAACCTGTGCCCTAAATCAGTATCTCACGAGCAAGAAAAATGCCCAGGAAGAGAGAAACTTTGTCTCCAGCCTCTCTAGTCCTTACTCGTGTCTGGGGTCTCGGTGCAGCCCCCTCTGTCAGAGACTGGTAGGACAGGCATTCTATCCTTGGTTCTTTAGGGCCCCAAGATAGACTTCCAGCATCTTAAAGAGGAGAGAAGCCTCAACCCAAGAAAGCACAGCAATAAGTAGTTCATGCATGGAGGCCACACCTCCGGGGTTAACTCTTCCCTGTGATACCTTGGGAAAGTCACTTAACCCCTCTGAGCCTCAGTCTTCTCACATGTAATGATAACCTATACATGCCAGCCTTGCTAGGAGGATTATAGGAAACAAGGAATGCCAAGAGCTTGGCAGAGTGTTGAGCTTAAAGGAAGAGTCCGTAGATGGCAGATATTATCATCATTATCATGATCGACATTCCAAAGTTTCAACAGTCTGAGGACACCCTATGACAGGATCCATTCACTCCTTCATGCAATAAGTATTTACTGGACACTCACTAAGTGCCAGGCAGTATTCCTGGGTCCTCTGGACACAGCAGTGAGTAAAGAAGATGCAGTCCCCACCCTCACCAAGCTTACCATCTAGTGGAGGAGATAAAAAAATCCAGCATTTTTCCATTTTTTCTTCTAATCTGGTTGTCCATGTACAATGAAGAAAATGGAAGTGACAGCAAAACCAGTGGCCCCCAAGGTCCCAAATGATGGGGAAAACCCGCCCCCACAATTCCCCTTCTTAAATCTAAACCCCCGGAAGAGCCAGGAGCCTCCAGAGCATCACCTTTGTCCCATACTAGCAAGTCATCCGATACATAGTTTACCCAACAAACAAACCAAAAGGCTAAAATCTAGGATGTATCATGAATTCCTCTGAACCTATAAGAAAAAAGGGGGGGGGAATTTTTTAAATTGTTAATGAGGTAAGCTGGCAATTTAGAGGGAAGAAAACAACTAAAGAGGTAAGGAATGTCTAAAACTTGGTCTCAGCAAGGTTGTGAGGGAAGAGACACCCCAAACGCTGTTGGTGAGAAGCAGAAATTGAAACAATTTTTGAAATATACTTTGGCAGAGTTTATTAAAGCTGAAACTGTGCAAACCCTTTGATCTAGCAAAGTAAGTCTACTCAGCATCTGTCCTGTAGGAACATTCCAACAAGGGAACAAAACCACTCTTTCAATGCTCTTCATTAGAGACTCACTTATAATAGCAAAAACAAAATTTCAAACAGGCTAAGTATCCACCATTGGAGAGCTGGTAAAATACACTTTAACGTGTTCATTCATACAATGCTATGCCATGCAGCTGTTTTCAAAAATGACTTAGTTCCAAAGAAGATGACAGTATATAGCTAGTAGAAGAAGCAAGTGTGGGTGATACTGTGTATGTGTGTTATGTTGGCACAGACAAAAAAGTCTAGAAGGCCCATACTAAATTGTTAGAAATTCTGACAAGCAGCATTTGGTAGAAAATAGGAGAACCTTTAGCTTTTACCTTCTACATTCCTGAATTCCCCACCCCCACTAAAATTTACAGACCAATATGCAGCATTCATAATTGGAAAATGTTTTCAGTAAGTTTGAATGGAATTTTACACTTAAAATGGGTTATTTTTATGGTATATAAATCATGCCTCAATAAAGCTGTTTCAAAGAAAAATAAATCACATATTTGTTCAACATTCAACAGTTATTTGGCAACTCTTCTGTGTCAGACACTCTTCAGGGCAGCTTGAGGGGAAGAAGACTAAGTAAGATAGACACAGTCCTTGGAGGTCCCCCATGGTGCAGTGGGTTAAGAATCCAATTGCGGCTTGGATCCCCAAGCCCAGGGTAATAGGTTAAACAATCCAGGGTCACACAGCTGGAGCTCAGATTCAATCCCTGACCCAGGAACTTCTATATATCAGCCATAAAATTAAAAAAAGATTTTTTTTAAAAAAAGAAGAAGAATAGACACAATCCTGGCCCTCAGGAAGCTTATGCTGTCATGGGAAACATTTCACGGTATGAAAATTATCTTTCATTACAGTATTTTATTCTACTTGCAGTCTCAGACACTTTCTATAAATAGATATATAGATATATGGAAGAAGCATATTTCTTATATATTCACATATTTCTTTAGCATACAACCATGATCACTATACTAGGACATAAGAAGACACAAAGAATAATGATCATGTCTTACTCCTGAAAAGCATTTCTCAGTTTCCAAAGGTTCCCTGACAACTCAGCAAGAATCTCATAAGGCATCACCCCTGCTCGCAAGCTGGGGAGACAAATACCTCAAAGGCGATGCAGTCGATATACCTTGCTGGGAAAACTGGACAGCCACATGTAAATCAATGAAACTGGAACACACTCTCACATCATACCCAAAAATAAACTCGAAATGGCTTAAAGACTTAAATGTAAGACAAGACCCCATCAAACTCTTATTAGAGAACAGAGGTAAAACATTCTCTGACATCAACTTTACAAATGTTCTCTCAGGTCTGTCTCCCAAGGCAACAGAAATAAAACCAAAAATAAACCAATGGGACCTAATGAAACAGACAAGCTTTTGCACAGCAAAAGGAAGCCATAAAAAAATTAAAAAGACAACTTACAGAATGGGAGAAAATAGTTTCAAAGGATGCAACTGACAAGGGCTTAATCTTTAAAATATTCAAACAACTTATACAACTCAACAGCAAAAATGCCAACAACCCAATTGAAAAATGGGCAAAAGGAGTTCCATCGTGGCACAGTAGAAATGAATCCGATTAGGAATCATGAGTTTGCGGGTTCAATCCCTGGCCTCACTCAGTGGGTTAGAGATCCGGCATTGCCATGTGCTGTGGTGTAGGTCACAGACACGGCTCGGATCTGGCATTGCTGTGGCCCTGGTGTGGGCCAGCAACTACAGCTCAGATTAGACCCCTAGCCTGGGAAACTCACATGCCGTGGGTGCGGCCCTAAAAGGATGAAAGACAAAAAAAAAAAAGAAAAATGGGCAAAAGATATGAATAGACATTTCTCCAAAGAAGATATACAGATGGCCAACAGGAACATGAAAAAATGCTCAACATCAATGATTATCAGAGAAATGTAAATCAAAACTGCTATGAGGTACCACCTCACACCAGTCAGAATGGCCATCATTAATAAGTCCATAAATAACAAATGCTGGAGAGGGTGTGGAGAAAAGGGAACCCTCCTGCACTGTTGGTGGGAATGTAAGCTGGTACAACCACTATGGAGGTACCTCAGAAAACTATACATAGAACTACCGTATGATCCAGTAATCCTACTCTTGGGCATATATCCGGACAAAACTTTCCTTAAAAAAGACACACGCACTGGTATGTTCACTGCAGCACTATTCACAATAGCCAAGACATGGAAACAATCTAAATGTCCATCAACAGATGAATGCATTAAGAAGATGTGGTATATATAAACAGTGGAATACTACTCGGCCATAAAAAAGAACAAAATAATGCCATCTGCAGCAACATGGATGGAGCTAGAGACTCTCATACTAAGTGAAGTAAGTCAGAAAGAGAAAGACAGATACCATATGATATCACATATCTGGAATCTAACATACGGCACAAATGAACCTTTCCACAGAAAAGAAAATCATGGACTTGGAGAACAGACTTGTGGTTGCTAAGGGGGGAGGGGGAGACTGGGACTCTGGGGTTAATAGATGCAAACTACTGCCTTTGGAATGGATAAGCAATGAGATCCTGATGTATAGCACTGGGAACTTTATCTAGTCACTTATGGTGGAGCATGATAATGTGAGAAAAAGGAATGTATGTATGTATGTGTGACTGGGTCACCTTGCTGTACAGTAGAAAATTGACAAAACACTGTCAACTAGCTATAATGGAAAAAAATAAAAACCATTTGAAAAATAATAAAATAAAATAAAATATACCATACCATTTATAAATAAATAAGGAGTTCCATTATGGCGCAGAAGGTAAACAATCTGGCATTGTCGCTGCAGCAACTCAGGTCACTGCTGTGACACAGGTTTGATCCCTGGCTCAGGAACAACTTCCACATGTGACAGGCATGGCATAGCATGGCAGGGCATAAAATAAAATAAAATAAACCATAGGTTTTTGTGGGATTTTTTTGGCTTTTTAGATCCACACCCATAGCATATGGAAGTTCCCAGGCTAGGGGTCAAATCAGAGCTATAGTTGCCAGCCTGGGTCATAGCCACAGCAACAAGGAATCCAAGCTGTGTCTGTGACCTACACCACAGCTCACAGCAACACCAGATCCCCAACCTACTGAGAGAGACCAGGAATCAAACCTGTGTCCTCATGGTTACTAGTCGGATTCGTTTCCACTCTGCCACAGTGGGAGATCCCATATCATAGTTTTTAAAATCTCATTTTGAAATTATTTCTTCTCCTTCCTCCCTCCCTTCCTCAATTTACTAGAATCTTCATCTTCCTCAATTTACTAGAATCCTCCAAAACTGAACATGGCCCAGACATGGCTTGACCCCTATGAGAAGCTCTAGACCTGAGCGGTCCCCAGAGAGGGGAGAAGGACACACACTTCGGGACTTGGCCTCCTCCCTGAGGAGGTCTGGGGCCCCTGGGGGCATTTGTATCTGCAAGACTTCTACCCAAAACCAGAGGAGGCAGAGAAGGGGCAGACCCAGTGAGCAGTATCTCTTTCCTCATCTGCATAGTCAGGGACTCAGCAAACTTGTCCTGTAAACAACCAGACAGGAAACACTTGAGGCTTCGAACCTGAAGGTGTCTGAGTCAGTCACTCACTCTACATTGTACTCAGAAGCAGACATACAAGCAGGTAGATCAATGGCGGCGTGGCTGAGTTCCAATAAAACTGTATTTACAAAAACAGGCCTCAGGTCAGATTTGGCTCATGGATCATCGTCTGCCAACCCTAGTATTTAATGATGAATTTAATCCTTCTAATGTGACCTGAGGAAAGAAAATTTGCCTCTACCTGGCCACTTACAAACCGGAAGTAGTGGTGCTGGTTGATTTACACCCGCCTGGAGGTCAGGCCAGATCTATAAAGAAGGTGATAACAAGGAGCAGAAATGAGCCTCTGGATGATCTTAGTTAGATAAAGTAAAGGCATCGTATATTAGTTTGATTACAGAATTACAGTTCAGTGCTGCCCTCCTCCTGATATTCTTTTTTATTTTTTTATTTGTTAGGGCCGCACCCACAGCATATGGAGGTTCCCAGGTGAAGGGTCAAATCGGAGCTACAGCCGCTGGCCTACACCACTGCCACAGCAACATCATATCTGAGCCGCGTCTGTGACCCACACCACAGCTCATGGCAGTACCGGATTCTTGCAGAGCAAGTTGCTATATTTCATTGCATCTATCATCAGTTTTTTTGGAGTTCCCTTGTGGCACAGTTGAGGAACCGGCATTGTCACTGCTGTGGCACAGGTTTGATCCATGGCCCGGGAATTTCTACATGCTGAGGGTGTGGCCATAAAAGGTATTTTGTTCAAAAGGAGTTCCCGTTGTGGCCCAGCAGAAATGAATCTGAGTAGGAACGCTGAAGTTTCAAGTTCGATCCCTGTCCTCGCTCAGTGGGTTAGGGATCTGGCGTTGCTGTGGCTGTGGTATAGGCTGGTAGCTGTAGCTCCAATTTGATCCCTAGCCTGGGAATCTCCATATGCTATAGGTACAGCCCTAAAAAGCAAAAAAAAAAAAAAAAAAAAAGTATTTTGTTTAAAAATAAATATTTTTTAAAAATAAGATACCATCAATTTTAAAATGCAGTATTATTTTAGGAACCACTAAGAAAGACAAAGCACAGACAATTAAATGATGACATGTCACCCTGATTTAAGACACATCTATATCACAACAGTGGGGGGCAGGGGGTGGCAGTATGTCGTAGAAGCACCGAAATATGGCACATTCTCCCTTGATGGACAAAAATTTAGTGACCTAAGGCTACATCTCCCTTTTTTAAATAGAAAAAAATGTGTTTTTACTGAAATATAATTCACATACCTTACAATTCACCCCCTTAAAACTGTACAATCCAATGGCTTTTAGTATAGACACAGATTTATGCAACCCCAACCATAGCTTACGTTAGGATGTTTTCAGGACCCCAAAAAGAAACCCCACCCCCCTTAGCCATCACTTTCTAATCTCCCCACACCCCAGCCTTAAGCAACCACTAATCTCCTTTCTCTGAATCAGCTGATGAATTAATAAATACATGTGGTATATCAAGACAACAAAATATTATTCAACAATGAAAAGAAATAAAATCCTGATACACGCTACAACATGGATAAACCCTGTAAGCCTGATGCTGAGTGAAAGAAGCCAGACACACAAGGCCAGATAGTGTATGATTCTACCTATACATAAAATGTCCGGAATGCACCTCCTTTTTTATGGACCGGATCCCAACTAGATTCTGCAGAGAGTAACTAGAGTCATAACGTCATACGTGCCAGTTACTGGTGTTCAATGTTCAGAATCATCCTGTAGACTGAGAAGAAAAGATAAATGCTGCAATAAACCTGACCACTGAAAGATGCGGAAAGCACTTGGGGCATGCAGGACAGGAGGAAGGAAATGAGTAATCCTAACTTCCTGCCTTGCCTTGTGCAGAGTCAAGAAATACTGCCTAGCATTAATAAAGAAACTGGGTCCTCATGCTATACAGTGGGAAAAAAAAAAAAAGAAAAAAAGAAAATGTAATAAAAAATTAAAATTAAAATTAAAAAAATAAAGAAACAGAGTGTGTTATTTCAAGCCCTAAAATTAATCATTAGAAAACAGGACCAAAAAAAAAAAAAAAAAAGGCATTCCCATTGTGGCGCAGTGGTTAACTAATCCAACTAGGAACCATGAGGTTTCGGTTTCGATCCCTGGCCGTGCTCAGTGGGTTAAGAATCCGGGTTGTCGTGAGCTGTGGTTGCAGGCGCGGCTCAGATCCCAAGTTGCTGTGGCTCTGGCATAGGCCGACGGCTACAGCTCCGATTTGACCCCTAGCCTGGGGACCTCCATATGCTGCTAGAGTGGCCCTAGAAAAGGCAAAAAGACAAAAAAAAAAAAAAAAAAGAAGAAGAAGAAGAAGACAGAAGACAGAGAGATAAAAATGGGGGTAGGAGGAGAGGTATAGAACAGGGCATGAGCTAAGTCTACGCCTTTATCCATTCCTACCCATTTCGTGCATTCTACAATATTTACACTGAGGTGGAGGCACAAGGTGAAAGGTCAATACAAAACTGTTTAATGATAAAGAATCAGGAGTATAAGCATGGTCCCCACCCAGGGAGGGGACCTCTAGAACAAGTAAAAGTGGAAGGGTTTGTGAAAAGTCGTTACTGAGGAATAAGATGCAGGTTGGAGAATGGACAGGTGGGGGAGAGGGGCATATTAATTTTTATTTGTCACTCTTCCTTACCATTTGAATTTTTATTACCATGCAGGAGTGTTACGGTTGTAACAAAAAAAAGATATATGGGTATTTATACATATATTATCAAATTTATGCAGTAATATAAATATAATTATAGGTACTATTTAAAACATAATTATAAAATATACAATTATTCATTGCAATGTGTAAAATATATGTATTTTTTTTTAATCTTAAAAGATATCCTGGCTTTGAAAAGTCCCCTATTAAGAGGGAAATGCCCCTGGGTGGGTGACATGTAACATCTGAAAGGGGTTCTGTTCAAAAGCAGTCAAGGAGAAAGGTGAGATTCGCAGGAGTCAAGACACAGGAAGGAGAAAGGGAATCCTAAAGGTACCCTGCTTCCATAGCAGTTTGATTAAGGGTGGCCCTGAGTTGGAGCTAATATGACATCTTGTGGACTTGACATCTTGTGGTGAGGGGCGGGGGGAGTGAGAGTTCACTCCTGAAGATTACAGAGGTGTTCTAATGGGAGGGATGAATTTGCAGACCTCGTTGGGGGGATAGAGTGGTACCTGGAGTAGCCATGGTTACTTACCAGCGGGTCAATGGCCCCTCCCTCCAAGGGATGTCTCCTCAGTGACTCCCCAGAGGCCATTTCATGAGCTGCTGAGAGCCTTGATGAACTGAAGCCATGGCTCTCGCTCTTCACCCCATTCTGCAGCCATATCCTTTGGCCATGACTTTGTAGCCTCTCTCATGAAAGAGGGTAGAGCCCATTTCTCCTCCCCGACGTGCTTTTGGCCACGTGACTGGCTTTGGCCAATGAAATGTCAACAGATTTGATGTCCCCAAAGGCTTGAAAAAAGTTTCTGTGATTGAGCTCCATGACCGTAAGAACATGCCTAGGCTTGCCCACTGGTCCCAGAACAGATGCGGAGACAAAGGCATAGAACAGAACAAACCCCCAAACCAAGCCCCATCTGGATTTTCCCATCCCCACTGACCCTCGCACACATGTAGGAGGAACAGGGTAGGACCTGAAATCAAGGCACAGCCTTGCTTTCTCTGCCCGGGGTCATGTGGTCTCTCATGTGGCTTTCATATCTCCCCCTACAATACCCAGATGTGGAAATCTGACTGGCCCAGCTTGAATCCGGTGGCCACTCTTGGGCCAGTCAGTGGTGGCCAAGGAATGGTCTTAAGTGGCCAGCTAGCAACTCAACACAAGCCTGGGACCAGCCAGGACTGAGCAGGGCTGAACATTGCCATATGATATCTGCCATATGCAGACCTGGGGCTTGGTGGACCTCAAACTGCTGTGTGTAATTGAATTAAATAGCCTAGAAAAAGCTCCGTGGTCTGTGTCTGTGGGCATCAGCAATTCTTTGCCATCAAGACAGTTTTCCTTGAAGGCATTGTGTTTGTTTGTTATGGCTGTCATCACAAAACATCACAGACAGGAATGGACTGTCCCACGGTTCTGGAAGCTTGAAGTTCAACCTCAGGGTGTCGGCAGGGTTGGTTTATGATAAGACCTCTCTCCTTGGCTTGTAGACAGCCCCTTTCTCTCTGTGTCCTCACAGGGTCTTGCTTCTGTG
Source organism: Sus scrofa (assembly GCF_054392235.1). NCBI lineage: Eukaryota > Metazoa > Chordata > Mammalia > Artiodactyla > Suidae > Sus > Sus scrofa. Next base: position 43,575,007 of record NC_139385.1, read on the forward strand.
TGTGCACCTCTGGTGTCCACTGTGCATCCAGATTTCCTCTTTTTTTTCTTCTTTGCCTTTTAGGGCCATACCTGCAGCATATGGACGTTCACAGGCTGAGGATCACACTGGAGCTATAGCTGCAGGCCTACACCACAGTTCATGGCAATGTCAGATCCTTAACCCTCTGATAAAGGCCAGGGATCAAACCCCTGTCCTCATGCATACCAGTAGGATTCATTTCTGCTGAGACACAACAGGAACTCCCAGATTTCCTCTTCTTTCGAAGTCACCAGTCAGATAGGCTTAGGGTCTGTCCTAACAGCCTCGCTTCAGCATAAGTACCTCGTTAAAGGCCCTATCTCCAAACAGAGTCACATTTGGACCCTGGCTCAGGAGTTGAAGTTTCTACGTAAAAGTTGGGGAGATGGGGGGAGACACCTTCAGCCCCATAACAGGCCCCAAAGGCTCTGACTTAACCTGAGAAATCACGGGTCCTGGTGCCTGACTCCTAGCCAGCGTGGGGCTGTGTTTGCTTTAGGACTTTCTGGTCCCCACACAGGGCCTTCAACTCTCCGGAACTCTCTCTCCCCCTCCCCTAGGATTCTCCTCATCCTTAGGAACAACTGCAATCAGAAAGATGGAGGCCCAGGGAAGGACACCGTTCCCAAGCTTGACCTCCAAGCACTCCCAACCATGGACAGCGGCTGCTTACGAGAAGTTACGTTTAACCACGGATAAGGCTGCCGGTGGCTTTCTGAGAGGTGCTGAGAAGAAAATTATCTTCTTGGATTTCATTCTCATTTTGGTTTAATGAGTTGAGAGACTCTCATTTTGCAAAGTAGGGCAGCTCGCAGCTGAGACCAGGGATTTGGGTAGGGGGGTGCAGCTCTGCTGTTTCCAAAGTTAGGAGGCTTGGGCCCCGCATGTAGTGAGGAGGTGGGGGGAGAGTGCTTGCCAATCAGGGTCCCAGGAACCGATTGAGGGGGCCGAGGTATTTCTGAGGGCTAAAATTAAGCAACGGCAGCTGCAATGTTAACATTTGCATGTTTCAAAGCCAGGCAGTGTCAAGACTTGAATTAAGCCAGTGAATGCTCTTTTAATTGGACCCAGCTTGAGACGATTCTGATCATTTCCTGGGACTGAAAGCTGATGTCCTATTTTAAACTTGGATTCTTAAGAGAGTGGTCCTCAAACTTTGGGGTGCTTCAGAATCAACCGGGAAGCTATGGGACTCGAGATTCCTGGGTCCCCACCACCACCCCACCCACCCAGAGCCGCAGATTCTGCAGACCAGGCAGGGTCCTGGGGCAGGATCTGACTGGCATTGGTGCAGAATCTTGCTTATTTCACAAGTCCCAGGGCAGTGTGATGCAGAGGATGCATGAAGCAGACCTCCAGAATCTCTAGATGCAAACTGATTCAACGACTACTCAGAATCTGCTGTTCCCAGTTCTTCACAAGGAGCAGCAGGTGCTCTTCTCCGAAATCAGGGTCCCATCCCCAGGACTTCTCACTCCTTGCCCTCTTCTACTCTTCCCACAGCGCTTAATCGCTTTCTAATGTACCACAACAGTCGACGTCTCCCTGCACTGGCACATATGCTCTACAAGGCAAGGATTTTTGTATTTGCTCACAACGGCATCCCCAGTTCCTAGCACGGAGCCCAGTACACAGTACGTGCTCAATATTACTAAATGCATGAATGAATCAATATCTGTGCTTTCTGCTGAGATATAACACTCCTCATTTGGATGCCTGATATTAAAAGAGAATGAGCTGGAGTTCCCATTGTATCTCAGCAGTAACAAACCCGACTAGTATCCCATGAGGATGGGGGTTCGATCCCTGGGCTCACTCAGTGGGTTAAAGATCTGGCGTTGCCGTGAGCTGTGATGCAGGTCACAGATGCAGCTCTGATCGGGCATTGTTGTGGCTGTGGCTGTGGTGTAGGCTGGCAGTTGCAGCTCTGATTTGACCCCTAGCCTGGGAACTTCCATAGGCCATGGGTGTGGCCCTAAAAAATAAATAAATAAATAAAAATTTAAAATAAACTAGAATGAGCAGAGAGTGCCAAACGGGCAGAAAACGTTCTTGTATTTCCCCTCCCCCGATTCACTGCCAGACATCACCATCAAGGCTGCCTGGCTTTCGATTAACAGACTGCTTCAAAACATTTCTCTTTTTAACAGAGATGGATCACTTCTGGCTCAACGAATATGCTTACAGACGTCAAAGGAGTCAGAGCCCTCCGAAATCTAGCTAGGAAAAGTAAGAGCTGTGTGCCCTGCATTTTCTGTGACGTAAAGTCTAGACTGGGGAAGGAGGGCATGGACATTAGGGGGTCTGTCCAATCGCTGCCAATCTGGAAAGCCAGAGGAAGGGGACAGTCCTTACTGAATAAATAAATGTAAGAGAAACGCTGTCCTCCTGAAGTCCTGTAACTCCAGTGTGTGGGTGGGGCTCGAAGTGATCAGAAGGAACTTGGAAAATTATTTTGTTATTTTCAGTGCTGAGAAGACCTTGGCGTGAGCCTCTCTGAGTCTCCTAGGAGAATGAGCTGACTCCACGGAATTTCCGCCGTGGCTCGGCAGAAACAAATCTGACTAGAATCCAGGTTTGTCCCCTGGCCTTGCTCAGCGGGTTAAGGATCTGGCATTGCTGTGAGCTGTGGTGTGGGTCACAGACACAGCTCGGACCCCACGTTGCTGTGGCTGTGGTGTAGGCAGCCAGATACAGCTCCAATGAGATGCCTAGCCTGGGAAACTCCATATGCCACGGATGCAGCCCTGAAAAGAAAAAAAAAAAAAGTGAGCTGACTCTTGTGTCTATGTCAGGACTTAGAAAGTCTGAGACTCTGCTAGTCACATTCTCTCTCTGAATTTACAATACCCCAGGGCCCTGGGGGCCCAGTTCCAGAAGCAGAGTGAATCTTAGAAAATACAAACAGTTACAGGGATTCAGAGATGCCATGTCACACCTATGAGAATGGCTAAAATAATAAATACCGACAATACCAAGTGTTGGAAAAGATGGCTGGAACTCTTGTGCGTTGCTGATGAGAATGTAAACTGATAGGCGTTTTCCAGACAGCCACTACAGAAAAGTGTGGCATCTCTCATAAAGTTAAAAAGGCACTTACAAGGCGACCTAGCAATTCTACTCATAGGTATGTACCCTAGAGAAATGAAATTTTCTATTTCTATAGAAACCTGAACATGAATGTTTAAAGCAGCTTTATGCGTAATTGCCAAAGATTAGAAACAAATCCAGATGACCTTCATCAGGTGAATAGGTAAACAAACTGTGGTATATCCATACAATGGACTACGTCTCAGCAATAAGAAGGAACAATTGAGGCATTCCCTGGTGGTCTGGTGGTTAAGGATTCCCGGTTGTCACTGCTGTGGCTCGGGTTCAATCCCTGACCCGGGAACTTCCACATGTAGCAAGTACAACCAAAAAAAAAAAAAAAGAACTTTTGATACATTCAACAACCTGTGTGTGTGTCAAAGGTGTTATGCTTATGAAAGAAGGTCATCTGAAAAGGTTTACATATTGTATGATTTCATTTATAGGGTATTCTCAAAAAAACAAAACTACAGGGACAGAAAGATGGGTGGTTGTCAGGGGTTAGGGCTGTGGAGGAGAGTGAGACTGCCAAGGGGTAGCACAAGGCGGTTTTGGGTGTGATGGAGCTATTCTGTATCCTCACTGTGGTGGATACAAGAATCTACACTTGTGTTAAGTTACATAGAACCAGACAACCCCTAAAAAGTAAATTTTACTGTGCATTAATTTTAAAATGAAATTAAAAAATGAATGTGGCAGAAAATTTACTGGATTGGACTAAATATAGTTTTCACACAACTGTGCAGGAATAGGAGCTTGTCAAATAAAGTAAGTGCAGATACAAAGAATCCAGGGGGTCTCGTGTTCCCACATGTCAGAGCCATGACCAGAAATCGTACCTTTTATAAGAAGTTCGGAAAGAGGAGGGGGAGGGAAAGGCTACAGAGGTCCTGCTGCTGGTCCAGGATCCCAGGTGCTGGGCACAAGGACCTTGCACTCAGCAAAAGAGACTCCACAGGAAAGCGGGCATGTGTGTGCAGACCTGCCTGGGCTCCTTGGTGAGTCTACCCTGAGACAGGGTGTGGGAAAGGACTTTGAAAACCGTTCAGTGCTGTACAAGAGTGGCAGAGTCCCTAACAATACAGTACCCATCAGCATCACAAAACTCCATGCCTAATGAAGAGGTTCGGGTAAACCCAGCCTGAGCGCAGATCCCAACCCTAACCCTAAGCCCACTCATTTATCCCCAGGCTATGTCACAGGGACCCCAGTGATGGCCGTCTCACAGATCCATCAGCAAGGCTGCACGTGAGTGGCTATGCAGAATCAGGTTTTGGAGAAATGCTGAAAGCTCATCAGCTGGCTTCTGAGGCCCAGGTTGGCTTATTAACATACAAATAACTGCGTTTTACTTTTCAAAGCTTCCAGCACAGCCATGCTAATGAAGCTATTGCTTTAAAAGTCCATCTCCTCTGAAATGTCTAATTAATCTGATGCTCTGGAAGGTGCACAGAGCAATGTATCTGCCCAGCCTGGTGGGGCAGAGAGAGAACAAGGCAAGGCTGCTGACTCGGGGCCAGAGGTTTCCGGTGCCAGGGGACCTGACAATTAACATGAGCAAGGTGGGAGGGAAGGGCTGGTCCAGCAGTGTTTTTCAAACTTCAGGCCACAACCCAGTCACGGATTGTGAGATCAATTCAGTGGGTCACAACCAACAGCTTTTTGTTTGTTGGTTGGTTGGTTTGTTTGTTTGTTTTTAGGGCCGCATCCACGGCATCTGGAGGTGCCCAGGCTAAGGGATGGAATCAGAGCTACAGCTGCCAGCCTACACCACAGCCGCAGCAACACCAGATCCTTAACCCACTGAGCGAGGCCAGGGATCAAACCTGGGTCCTCATGGATACTAGTCGGGTTCATTAACCGCCAAACCACCACGGGAACTCCAGTTCTTTTTAAGTAATTGGAAAAATGGGAAGGAGGACAGAAAGGAATGGAAGAATATAAACTGGGTATGGTAAAGGTAAGCACTGTGTGAAGCTGGACCCTACATACATCTATCTACACGTGGACTGAGTCACCAAGAAAGTATGTTTGTTACAACACACATACACACACACACACACACACACACACACACACACACATACAGCATTTGGTCATATGCCAAGATTGCTCTAAGTGTTTTGGGAACGCTAAACCATTTCATTTTATAAGGAAGACATTCCTACTGCCTTAACTGAGGCACAGAGAGGTAGAGTGACATGCCCAAGGACACACAGCTAGCAGATGGGGATTCAAGTCTGCCTGACTTCAGAGTTCACAATCTTCAACAAAACTCCAGGTCCCAAAGACCTCAAATCCCAAGGACAGAAGTTCAGGAGAGAGGGCCACCTCCACGTGCCGGCACAGTAATAGCTAGCAACAGTCACTCCCAGGGACATGTGCTTCCTGCTCTGTGTTCTCCATGCACTGTCACAACTAACACAAAAACAAAAACAGTGAGGCAGGCACTATTATTATCCTCGTGTTTCAGATCATCAACCGAGGTCCGGAGGGAAGAAATGATTCACAAGGTCACAGAGCTCGTAAGTGAAACCATCATCCGTGTCATGGGCACCACAGGGTCTCAGCTGACGCTTGAAGACTGGAAAAATCTGGGCGCTCAAGGATCCCGTGGCGCGAAAGCGCTAAGAGAAAAAAAAGCACTGAACGAGAGTATGTCAGACTGACGCACTGGGAGCTCCCTGCTTGAGAAAGACGGCTCAGCTCAAGCTGCCTTGGAGACTAGCCTCACTGGCGACGTAAAGGATGCCTCCTAAGACAGGAGTGATGCTGTGGGGAGAAACACTCAGCCTGGATGGCAGGTGAGCCTCCCAACTCCCAGGGGGCCCATCTCAGCACCAGATGGAAAAGCTCACCAACCCCCAGCCCCCAGGCGTGCACACAACCACGCACATGCAAACGAGTCCAGCTCTGCCATCCCCAGCGCCAGCCCATACGCGGATGAGCTAGAGTTGTACCTGATGGGTGCTCTGAGAGAGCCCTTCAACCACCTATCCTAACAGGGCTTTTCCTTCTGCTTGTGGTTATGCTTTTATTAAGATTTTTCTCAGAAGCGCCTAGGACTGGAAAGAAGCCAAAATGCTCTTTGTTAAGAGCAAAATCAGACCTGGAAAACAGAGTTAAGAGCTTGGCTTCTTCAAAATCAGCCATGCCAGGGTTCGGTCCCCATTTAGGTCCTGGAGTCATGGGCAACATGCTTCAGCTTTCTAAGCCTCGGTGTCATCATCTGTAAAACGGAAATAACCCAGGACCCACAGCAGAGGGCAGATATGAAGGTGAGCCCAGAGAAAGCCCACAAAGGCTTAGCAGGGTGGCTGGACAGAGGTCGGTCAGCGGGCGACGAATAAGTAACATCCATGTAAGGGAGCCTGACCAGGTATGAGGTCCCTCCTGCCTCCCAGGGAGGTCACCCTGGAGGAAGCTGAGCCCAGAACCCTGTACTGGCTCTGCTCATCACACAGAACTGCCAAAGCAGCACATCATACAGATTCTCTCCTGTTGCCAGTGATCCAGATTTTCGTTTACCCAAAGCATCCCGGGTCGTCCCAGGTGGGGCTGGAGGATGGACTGTAATAGGCACCACCTCCATGACCTCCTGCAGAATAACAACCACCCCAGAACCTAGTGGCTTAGAGAAAAATATGATCTGTCGTTTCTCATGATTCTAACCCAGTGATAATCAACCAGTGGCAATCCCCGCCCTGGGAACATTTCTGGCGACGATGTTACTGGCATCTAGTGGATAGGAGCCAGGAATACTGCTCAACATCCCACAATGCACAGGACAGCCCCCACAACAAGGATGATGGACCCCAGAGGTTGAGAAACTATGTCTAGTCAAAATGCATCCAGTCCCCAGTGACCGGATACCTACCAGTTAAGTACAGTCTCTTTTGACCCAACATACAGGACCCGAAGCAGTGGCAGCATCTGGAAATCAAAACCTCTGCCCACGGACGGACGGAAGTCCCCAGGAGTCATCATGATAAGCCAGAGACAGGCAGCCCCTGAAGCAGCACCAGGGAGAATAATGGAACAGTGGGCTCATCTGTACATACACATCCTGGAGCCCATCATGCCCGGGGCCTCCTGGTCTCCCCCCAAAACTCGGGGTAACAGGCTGTGGTCCCACTGTGGGGAGAGGCCAGGACACGGCCCTACAGACTCCAGGCCACTTCCTGACAGTTCCATAGAAAGAGCCATGACTAAACCTGCCCAGAAGCATCATGTCTCCATCCTCTCTTGATAGATTCAGAGCTATGGCATGTTGCTGCACCTCCTCCTCCCTCTCTCTCTCAAGACACATTTCACAGACTCTACAGCCAAAAGGTTGCCAGGTCTGGTGTCTATGAGATGCGATGTGCTTTATGGAGACCCTCAAGTCCTCTAAAAGACTTCTAAGAAAAAGACAGTAGTCTTTGGAGGGCCTTGTTCTCGGACCTCCTGTTTGCTATTCTGGGCTTTCTGTAAACTCCAGCAAAGCACCGAACTTGCTCAGCGCCATCGATCCTGCTCTCTGCACAAATGACGGGCAGCTCCTACATCCACACCAATGCACTTCCCACTTTGTGCCTTTGCCTAAATGATGTCTATACTCAAATTTAGCTCATTAGGTCTTACCCACCCTTCAAGGCACAGTTCAGGCATCATCTCCTCCAGAACCTTTCCTCTGTACCCCCAGAAGCCCCACGCACCTCTGCAGCAGAGAGAGCACTGCCATGTGCTCACCAAGCCCCACTTCCATTTCCTCCTTGGCACAAAACTCAGTTCCTTATTGAAGGCCATGCAGGAGCCACTCTCCACTCCTCCAAGAAATTCTCATTCCTTACCATGTGCCGCTCTAGCAACAGGAGGTCCAGTCCTTCTCGTGCTACAAAGCTCTGACTTGCCCATCAGCATCTAGGGAAAACTCTGCTTTTCAAGGGGTTCACGTAGGTCAGGCCTCCCTAAATAACCTCCCTGTCTTAAGGCCAACTGACTTGGGACCTTAATCTGCAAAATCCCTGGTCTGCAGTGGCCGGATTGGCATGTGAATAACTAGGCGAGGGGGCAGGGGCAGGTATCTTGAAGGACCGTCTCAGAATTCTGTCCACCACGGCGAGGACTTCCAGTCTCCATACAAGAAAGCCTCCTTTTTGGCTTCAGCCAACACAAACAGGTTTCTATGATTTCCAACTAAATAATTCCAACCAAGCCACAGAGTGAAGGGAGGGAGCAGCCTTCTTAAGCCTGAGTGGGAAAATCTGAGGCCAGATTCGGGCATGCCAGCCGGATTTAATATCAGTAGGTGGAAATAACCTAGTTAAAGTGTCTTAGCCGGAATCCAAACCTACGGATAGCCACGCGAATGTCTAGAACATGACTCTGCTCTTTTTACATCCGTGCTGAAGGCCCAGGGCTGCCTTCACAGACCAGCCCTCTCCGGCCTCGTCAAAAGCGATATATGGAGACAGAAAGTAGAATGAGGGCTATGGAGCCCTTGGGGGAGGGAGAAAAGGGGAGTCATTGCTTAATGGCTACACAGTTTCTATTTAGGATGATGAAAATCATTTTGGAAATAATCGTGGTGATGATTGTGTGACAGTATGAATGTACTTACTGCTACTTTACACTCAAAAATGGTTAAAATGAGTTCCCTTCGTGGCTTAGCGGTTAACAAACCCAACTAGCATCCATGAGGATGCGGGTTCAATCCCTGGCCTTGCTCAGTGGGTTAAGGATCTGGCATTGACGTGAGCTGTGGTGTGGGTCACGGACACATCTCGGATCCCTTGTTGCTGTGGCTGTGACATAGGCCAGCAGCTGTAGCTCTGATTAGACCCCTAGCCTGGAAACTTCCACATGCTGTGGGTTCAGCCATAAAAAGCAAAAACAGAAAAAACTGGTTGGCAAATTTTATGTAACATATACCTTATCACAATTTTCATTAGGTTTGAAAAAAAGAAAAAAGCAATATGGACTCTGACGAGAGGAGAGAGGGAGAAAAAGTGTCCTTGAGGAAGTTACACTTGATTTGAGATTCAAAAGATTAATAGGAGTTAGCTGGGTGGAGAGAACGTGTCAGGCAAAGGGCAGCATGTGCAAAGACCCTGTGGTCCAGGAAGGTGGTTCAATCTAGGAGACATAAAGCAGTATGGTTGGAACAGAGAGGGCAAGGGGAAGAGCGGGGAGATGAGCTCTCTCATGGCCAGAAGAAGGGGAACCTAAGAGAGGAGACTTGAGACCACAGGGGCCAGGTGGTATCTGTCACAAAACCCTGCCTTGTCCACTAAGAGGCGACTCTCCAAATTCAGGTGCATGGGCCTTCTTTGTACTCTGGCTTCAGGATACTTCTGAAGGTTCTAGGAAATGTGAGCACAGAGCGGGCTGGGCATCCAGTGTGACCACCTATATGGTCTCAGAGGAAAGGCAGGAGGCACCCCCTTCTCCCCATCTACCAAAGGGAACCATGCAACTCACACAATTACCTCCTCTGTGCTCTATAAGAATGCCTTCATTGGCAAAGCAAATTAAAGGGACTTAAATTAATTGCCTGCTGAAGGACTTACTGCACTTAACCATCGGAGTCCCTGCTAAACAAATGTCAGGCATAATTGAGACTCTTGTCCCCTGACGCCGCCCAGCCCCTGAAGCAGAGGGAAGTCACCTTGGCACAAAACACCTGCAGAGGCAGCACCAGGCCCCTCCACGCAGAGACCACTCCCCCTCAAGAGCTGTTCCAAAAAACTCCTCATTTCCACTCCTGGGAACTGAGAAAAGTCACAAAGGTACTTTTAACCCTGTTTACTTAGATCCTGGCAGATAGGAATCCCAAGCACATCTCCTGGTCCCCACGTATCGCCAGTGACGATGTGGCCTATGGGACAGTAATGGTGCAGTTAGACATGGAGATCCTAATTCTGACTTGAGATATTTCACCTGCACAGCAGCAGCCTCTGTCAGCAGCAGACGGGCCTCACGGAGAGGCCACGTCCAGTGTTTCCCACTCCATCCAGCAGAGCCTTTTGCCCTGTCAGCCCCCAAGGGCTCTTATCTGTTACATTTCATTGCCAACATCTTCCAAGGGTTCCATCATGATTCACGAGGCTCAAGGACCCTAATAAACTTTCTAGGCAGATAAACCAGATTCGTAAGCAAGCCGGCTGGCTCCTCAGGACGGCTGGCACAAGGGAGGGCATCACATAGAGTGCCTTTCCAGGGGCACTTCACAACTTCTGTGGGCCTGAGGCATTTTAACTTCATGGGCTGTTTTCCTCCATTAAAAAAAAATTTTTTTAATTTCTTTTTTATTTTGTTAGTATAAAGATGAATATACCACTATTTTTTATTCTTTTTACAGCTGCACCTGCAACATTTGGAAGTTCCCAGGCTAGGGGTCGAATCAGAGATGCAGCTGCCAGCCTACACCACAGCCACAGCAATGCCAGAGCCGAGCTGCATCTGCGACCTACACCACAGCTCATGGCAACGCTGGGTCCTTAACACACTGAGAGAGGCCAGGGATGGAGCCCCATCCTCAGGGACACTATGTTGGGTTCTTAACCCACTGAGCTTAAGTGGGTTAATAAGATAATGGGAACTCCCACTGTCATATATGTAAACTTTTCCTTCAACCTAAAATTCTGTTTCTTCTACTGACTCAAAAAACAATTAGAACATGTTTGGAGCCCTGTGCCTATGGCGCCTCGTGGAGAGGTCGCCCCTGGTGCTTCCTCTCTCCAGAGGCCCCAGGAGGTGGCAGAGGGCCACCTCATGGCTGATCCAGAGCCAAAGCCTGCCCATGCCCTGGGGTGGGGGCTCCACTACGTGCCCCCCACATTCCCTGGGTGGGGACCCTGAGTGGCAGCACCCTCATTTCCCTGACAAACAACAGTGACGTATCTACCCGAGGGCTGGTTTCCTCTTGGGTCAGCAGAACATGTGTCCTGAAGGCCTCTCCATTCAGTCCCAGCTGCATGACCTCAGCCAAATGCCTCGGCACTCTCTCCAGGCCACAGTATCCTCCTACATAAGTGGGGAAAACACAGCATGTGCCTCACCAGGTCACCAGGAGGGTTTACAGAGAGAAAACCAGGAAAGTGCACCACGAACCACAGGTGATCTGGGTAACTAGGGGTGCTGGTGGACCCCTTCCTCTTGAGAATGTGATGGGAGCTACAACCTTACCTGGAGAAAGGTCACCCCAAACGCCCCATACATTCCAGGGGAGCACAGATCATCACCACCCACCCCATCTCTAAAAGCCACTCATCCACCAATCCTGGAACCCATGGGCCCAGAGAATAAGCAGCCCAGGTTCAGAACACCCGCTTGGTTCCACATGAAGGGGGCCTGGTGAAGAATAAGAGCCCAACCGAGACTCATTACCAACCTAACCTCCCCCAAATCAAGGATGGCACTAACACTGAGTCACAGTGCTGTGGGTTGCCTGGTCCTTTATCCCATCATCAATAGCCACGCTGGGGGCCACCCCAGAGGACTGCAGGGAGGGGAGGGCCCCTCGCACTGCAGTGAATGGAGCAACGTGTCTACATTCAAATCATGGCACCTGCTATGCGTCAGTCCCTGCAGCCAGCAACCCCAAGGGTCACTCCCTCATCTCCAAAACAGGACAAGGGCATCAGGGTGGCTGCAAAGACGAAACTAAACACCTTGCACAAAGGGAAGCAGGTCGTCGCCTCACTGGGCCCTGCTCCCTGACACCCAGGGAAACGTCCCTGAACGTCATTAAGCATGGGGACGTCTGCAGCTCCTCGAGCTGGAGCCAGCTAAACAAGCCACCCGTGTGAGAAGCAGCGAGGTGGTCTCTCCATCCTGCAACATGCAGCATCTGCCCTTGTGCCTCCCTGTTCCGGGCTTGCATCTGAAAACACTCTCTGGCTTTCCTGTCCAAGGGATCTTATGAGGTCCAATACATCCTCTGCTGGTCCTTAAAGCTCAGTGTCGGCCCCTGTAAAGGATGACCCATCTTGCCCTGGGCCCCAGAGCCCCCCCTCAATGAATGCAAAGCATCCCATGCCATCTATAATTTAAGACAGGTCTTCCCAATTTGAAGGAAAATCCATCCTAAGTTTCAACAGCCCTGGAAGATGACGACCTGTTTGTCCTAAGATGTGCCTCAAAGACCATCTCCCACCCCAAGTGAGTTCCACTTTCCACTTACAACAGATGGCCTACATTGGACCAGCATCTCCTACACCTGCCTTCCCTGTAAAGTCTGGCTATTTCATGTAGTGAAATAGCAAACTGACCCTCTGTGGAAGTCACATGGGGTTTGGCTCATGTAACCCCTCAACACTCACTAAGCATCTTCTAGGCATCGGGTGCCACCCTAAGCACTGGGACATCCAGAAGGTAACAGAACACCGTCCCTGCCTTGCAGGGCTCACCGCTTACTGGGGAGGACAGATGTGTCTACAAGTTATCCCTGTGCTGCCATAAGGAGCACATGACTTTGGGAGTTCAGAGAAGGAACAAGATCAGAGCTCTTCCTGGTGAACAACTCGGGCTGAAGCTGCGTCCCGAGAGATAACAAGGAGGGGCCAAGGTCTCTGTAATTATTCCCTCTTAAGGGGGTAGTTTATCTGTGTAAGTTCCTTCTGAAAAATAATGCAAACCTCCAAAGAGCTTACAAAAGGGGTTTTCACAGTAATGCAGCCGTGCACAGAATTCCAGTTGCTCCACAGCCTCACCAACACTTTCGATGGCCAGGGTTTCCCTTTTTAAACCCATGTGATACACCTGCAGTGGTATCTCTTTGTGGGTTTAATTCATATTTTTCTTTTTGTTTGTTTTCATTCTTAACATTTTATTGAAGTAGAGCTGATTTACAATTTTGTGATAAATTCTGCTGTACAACACAGTGATTCAGTTACACATATACACACATCCATTCCTTTTCAGATTCTTTTCCCACATAGATGATCATGGAATATTGGGTATCGTTCCTTGGGCCCTATGGCAGGTCCCTGCTGGCAATCATTGCATATACCTCAGTGTGCACATGCCATCACATGAAGCACTTTACATATGTACTTATTATGATTTGTTATCTTTTTTGTGAAATGCCTCGTCAAATCTGTGCCCGTTTTTTCCCTGTGGAGTATCTGTCTTTCTCTAAATGATTTTTTGAGAGTAGGTTACATATTTTAGACATGAGTCTTTTGTCAGATAAAAATGTATGGCAATGCTTATCCTCTCTCTGCACCTGCCTTTTTTACTCTCTAGAAGGTATCTTTTGGTGAACATAAATTCTTAATTTCAATGAGACCCAATTTATCAATTGTTCTTTGCAGTTTGTGTACTTTGTTCTAAGAAATTTTGCCAACCTCAAGGTCACAAACATATTCCATGTTATCTATTAGAAATGTTCTTTAAACTTTCACATTTGGATCTAAAATCCACCTGGAACTGATTTCTGGCTTATAGGGTGAAGTAAGAGTCAGGATTTATTTTTTCCCCCATATGGATAATTAGTGGACCCCAGGTCATTTACTAAAAACTATCCTCTGCCACTTCTCTGTGGTGCCTCTTTGATATAAATATCTGCATGTGTGAGAAAAATAATAATGCAAACCACAGATATTAAAAAAGAAGTGATGAATGATGGCACAGTAATAAATCAATTTCTCAAGTCCAGTGAGATCCCACTATGTACTGGCAGTGTCATTCTAGGTGAGCACCAACACACCTGTTCAAGTTTCTCATGAATTGGAAATTGATTCTAAGCTTACAGTAGTGTGTGGGTATGGTCTCTGTCCCCCTCAAAAAAAAATTTTTTTTAGGGCCACACCCGTGGCTCATGGAGGTTCCCAGGCTAAGGGTTGAATCGGAGCTGCAGCTGCCAGCCAAAGCCACAGCCACAGCCATGCAGGATCTGAGCCAAGTCTGTGACCTACACCACAGCTCACAACAATGCTGGATCCTTAGCCCACTGAGCAAGGCCAGGGATCGAACCCAGGTCCTCACGGTTCCTAGTTGGATTTGTTACCACTGAGCCACAAGGGGAACTTCTGCCCACAAATTTCCATCCCAGACAAAATGACACTGACAGGCACCCTTCCCTTCCTCATTCTATTGGTGAACAAACAAGACTCAGACATGCTGAATAACACACCCACATTCACTGTACCCAAAGGACATTGAAACTAGAGTTCTACGACAAAGCTACCGAAACCCAAAGTCCATTCTTTTCAGCTGCACCCTCTGCTGCTCATGCCTGGGCAGGTTGGGAAAGAATCGGGAGAGTAGGTGATATTAGGGCTGAATCTTAAAAGAAAACAGAAAAATGGCAGCCATGGTTTTAAGGCTCCCTATCTGCTCAAAGTAAGCAGAGAGGAACCTGAAAGCAGTTCACTGGAAATCACAGTAATGAGAAGGAGAAGTTCCAGCTCCAGTTTAAATTTGAAAGTGGCTCAAAGAAAGATGTCCATGATACATCTAAAAAAAGTCAGTTGGGGAGTTCCCTGGCAGCCTAGGGAATAAGAATTCACTGTTATCACTGCTGTGGCTCGGGTTCAATTCCTGGCCCAGGAACTTCCTCATGCAGTGGGCATGACCCCCCCCCCAAAAAAAGGTCAGGTAGATAAACAAAGTCTTTAGGAATCAGATGAATTGTGGTTTTATATGTCTGTGCATATCTGTGCCCATATGTTATAATTTTAATAAAATTAATTTTAATAAGATAAATTTAATAAATTGATTTTCTTCTGTTTCATCACTTTATAAATCACACCTCTCATACATAATCACTGAGAAGCGTTAAATGATGTTACCAAAATTTAGATGGCTTAGACACTTAAAAAGCATGACAAAGCATCATGAACCCCTAGGTAACCTTCAAGATGAATTAACCCTCATGTTATTCACTGTGGAGTATAAGCACTAAATTCTATCTATTTTTGTCTGAAAGTACTGTCATCCATCACTAGATTATATCTAAGTGAAAATAATAATACAGAGAGAGACACAGAAATTGAGAGAGACTTTTTTTTAACCCTAAGTGGGACTTCTAGTTCAAAATGGCAGACTAGGTACATGCATTTATCACCTCCTAAAAACCCCTTAAAATGGCATGAAGGCATTTAAAAAGCAATAGACCCACATGAATCAAAAGAAAGAGGGAGGAATTATCTGTTAAAGACAGGTTTTAATAAATCCCTGGAGCATGGTGAGGAAGTGGGAACGGGAAGCAGGGCCAAGAAAACTCCGGCCAAGACAACACAGGAAGTGAGAGGGATCAGCCACGGAAGAAGCCACCCTGCCTTCAAGCAGGCCAGAGAGCTTTAAGATCTGAAGATGCAAAGCCCAGTGAAGCCCTGCATCCAGCAGGAAACTCCCAGGATTCCAGCTGCACAGTGTAGATTGAACCAGGAGGGATCGAAGAAAGTTGTCTTTATGAAAAATAATAAGATCTAGATCATGTAAGAAAAATCTTGGGAAAAAAATCAAGACACAACAAAGGCAAATCATTTAAAGGGGAAAAAGGAGACTATAAACTCCAGGGAAAAAAAGAAATACAATGTCACCTTAGCGCTGGCTCTGAAAAGAACAACATTTACACAGCAAAAATAATATAAGCTCTATTCATTTTACTAAGTATGATAAAAATAACAATCTGTCGAGGCTAAGGAAAGGTGGGGTATGGGATGGAAATGAAGTTAAATCTCACAGCCAGAAGTCTGAATTAATAATTGAAACTGATCAATCACTAGCCACATTTTTTTCATTGTAAACCTTTTTGTGCTACTTTTTTTTTTAACCATAAGAATGACCACTTTACAGGAAAAAGACGGTCTCTTCAGCAGGTGGGATTGGGAAAGTTGGACAGTCACATGTAAATCAATGAAGTTAAAACACACTCTCTCACCATACACAAAAAATAAACTCAAAATGGCTTAAAGACTTAAACCTAAGACATGATACCATAAAACTCCTAGAAGAAACTACAGGCGAAACATTCTCTGACATAAATTGTACCAATGTTTTCTTAGGTTAGTTTCCCAAGGAAATAGAAATAAAAACAAAAATAAACTAATGGTACCTAATCAAACTCACAAGTTTTTGTGCAGCAAAGGAAACCATAAACAAGACAAAAAGACAACCTACAGAATGGTAGAAAATATTTGCAAATGATGTGACTGACAAGGGCTTAATTTCCAAAATATATAAACAGGGGAGTTCCTGTCGTGGCGCAGTGGTTAATGAATCCGACTAGGAACCATGAGGTTTCGGGTTCAGTCCCTGCCCTTGCTCAGCGGGTTAATGATCCGGCGTTGCCGTGAGCTGTGGTGTAGGTTGCAGATGCGGCTCGGATCCCGCGTTGCTGTGGCTCTGGCGTAGGCCGGTGGCTACAGCTCCGATTCGACCCCTAGCCTGGGAACCTCCATATGCCGCGGGAGCGGCCCAAGAAATAGCAAAAAGACAAAAAAAAAAAAAAAAAAAAAATATATATATATATATATATATATATATATATATATATATATATAAACAGCTCACTCAACAACAAAACAAAAAACAATCAAAAAATAGGAAGGCATGACAGATGATTGTATTAGGAAGATGTGGTATATATATATATACACGCACACATACACATAATGGAATATATATGTATATATATATACATACATACATACATATATATATATATATACACACACACACACACACACACACAGAATGGAATACTACTCAGTCATAAAAAAGAATGAAATAATGCCATTTGCAGCAACATGGATGGAAATAGAGACTCTCATCCTGGGTGAAGTAAGTCAGAAAGAGAAAGACAAAAGCCATATGATATCACTTATATCTGGACTCTAATATACATCACAAATGAAACTTTTCACAGAAAAGAAAGTCATAGACTTGGAGAATAGACTTGTGGTTGCCAAGGGGGAGGGGGAGGGGGAGTGAGTGGGATGGATCAGGAGCTTGGGGTTAACGGATGTAAACTATTGCCTTTGGAATGGATTATCAATGAAATCCTGCAGTGTAGCACTGGGAACTATGTCTGGTCACTTATGATGGAGCATGATAATGTGAGAAAATAAAATGTGTACATGTATATGTAACTGGGTCAGCATGCTGTACAGTAGGAAAAAAATTATATTGGGGAAAGAACAATTTAAAAAAATAAAGTAATAAAATAAAAATAGGAAGGAGCCCTAAACAGACATTTCTCCGAAGAAGAAATACAAATGGCCAATGGGCACATGAAAAAATGTTTAACATCGCTAATTATTAGAGAAATACAAATCAAAACTGCAGTGAGGTACCACCTCACACTGGTCAGAATGGCCAACATTAAATAGAATACAAATAATAGATGCTGGAGAGGATGTAGAGAAAAGAGACTCCTCCTCCACTTTTGGTAGGAATGTAAGTCGGTAATACTACTATGGAAAACAGTATGGAAGTTCCCCAAAGGATAGAGTTACCATATGATCCAGCAATCCCACTCCTGGGATTTTGTCTGGATATATATCCAGACAAAACTATAATTCAGAAAGATACATGCACCCCTATGTTCACTGCAGCATTATTCACAATAGCCAAGACTCATGGAAGCAACCTAAAGGTCCATCAATAGATGAATGGATTAACAAGATGTGGTACAGACACAATGGAACACTAGTCAGCCATTTAAAAAAAAATCATGCCATTTGCAGCATGATCATCATATTAAGTGAAGACACAAATAGACAAATACCATATGATATCCCTTATACGTGGAATCTAAAAAATGACACAAAAGAATCCATATGTGAAAAGAAACGGACTCACAGACAGAGAAAAAACTTGCGGGTTGCCAAGGAAGGAGCTGGGGGAGGGATGGAGTGGGAGGTTGGGGTTAGCAGATGTAAACCATTACACATGAAAGGGATAATCAGCAAGCTCCTGCTGTAAAGCACGGAGTTCAATGCTCAACATCCTACGATAAACTATAATGGAACAGAATATTTAAAAAGAATGTGTGTGTGTGTGTGTGTGTGTGTGTGTGTGTGTGTGTGTGTAACTGAATTAATTTGCTATGTAGCAGGAATGAACACAACATTATAAATTAACTATACTCCAATTAAAAAAAAAAGAATGACCATTTTTAATTACTTGTATTTTAAGACCCTTATGTGCATGTGTCTGTGTCTTAGATCAGGTATGTGTTAGTTACTGCCCCAAAAAGTAGAATAAAATACTCCACACTATCAGTGGGAGTGGGAAGTGCCCTTAGAAAGGAATAGGATAAAGAGAAAGAGAATATTCATTTTTCTTCTACAAATTTCTCTGATCTTTTAATTTGCCTTACCGCAGCATGTGTTACTTCTGTGAATTTTTTTTTTTTTTTGCTTTTACTTTTTTCTTTTTTTTTTTTTTTCTTTCTTTTTTTTTAAGGGCTGCACTCACGGCATATGGAAGTACCCAGGCTAAGGATCAGATCAGAGCTACAGCTGCTGGCCTCCACCACAACCACAGCAATGTGGGATCTGACCTGCATCTGCCACCTACACCAGAGCTCCTGGCAACGCTGGAACCTTAACCCACTGAGCGAGGCCAGGGATCAAACCAGCATCCTCATGGATACTAGTTGGATTCATTTCCACTGAGCCACAACGGGAACTCCTGTGATTTTTTTAAGTGGACAGTGGGGAGGATGGTGGGGAGAGAAGCAGGACCCCTGGCAAGTGGTTATGAAACAGATTCAAGAGAAGAGAGAAAAGGTCTGCACACCTGAGTGCCCAGAAAAATCTCCTGATCTGAGCGCAGAAATGGGACTTGTCAAACGCCACCCTCAACCCTACCAGGCATGAAATGCACGGAGAGTAATGACAGTGACTAGCCTGGGGACCCACCAACTGAAATTTAATAAGCGAGTGACCAACTCCATTGCTAAGCTCCAGGAAGAGCCAGGGTTTTTTTTCTTTTTCTTTTTCACTGAGAAGCTTAAGTGGAAGTGAAGATACTAATTTCATATTTCTGCTCCAACCAGCCAACTGAGATTGCCAACGTTGTGCTGAGATGCCAGCCGTGGGAAAGGCGAAATAAGCTTCATTCCCAGTGACTGCTGCTCCTAGAAATGATTCTTCTCGCTTTACACCAAATTATCTCTCAAGCCCTGATGATAGCAGAGAATATGGAGGAGATTAAAGCCTGTTCCGACCCAGCAGTGATCTGATACTCTGCCTTGAGGTCTTGCAGAGCGCAGTGCAGACAGATGAGGGCTGCAGCCAAGCATAAAGAGCATAAAGAATCTGAGCGACCCAGGGCAGGGCAGAAAAGCATGCTCTCGGGGAAATGACCCCTGCATCTAACTTAATCTTTTATGATGAATCTCCAATCATCAGCATTCCACAAGATCCCTCCTTGTCAAAAAGAAGTGTCTGCAATGCTGGTAGGAGCTGGTACCCAAATCGGCAAAGGTTTTAACCCTTCTTTACTCATTATTCTAAAACCTAAGTGTAACCCCCCTGTTTGGAACCCTCAATGGCTACCCAGCACCAAGAGACAGAGCATGAGCCAGACTTGTATATATGGTAACAACAACAACAACAGGCATTTATCTCTTATTCTGTGCCAGGCATTGTTCTAAGTATTCTACAAATAGTTATACCTCGTAATAATCCTATGAGGTGGGGACTGTCATTTCCTTGTTTTACAGATGAGAGAAATAAGGCACAGAGATGCTAAGTCATTCATCCAAGGTCACACAGCTTAAAAGTGGTAAAGCATTTTGATTCCAGTCTGTGTCTGCCTCTTGGTACCCCTATTTGCATGGTTAATTGGTATCTCAAACTTAACATGTCTTAAATGAAGTCTTGATATCTTCCCCGTTCTATCCTCTCCCTCTCCTGCCCACCCCCTAAAAAAAAAAAAAAAAATGTTTCTCCCTAAATCATCCTTATCTCAGGTAATGCCAACTCACTCCTTAGCTAGTCAGGCCCAAATCCTTAGAGGTATTCTTGACTCCTCTGTTATTGCCACACCACTCCACAACCAACCTATCAGGAAATCCCACCTCCAAAGTCTGCCTTCAAATTCATTCAGAGTTTTAATGGAATCTTACTCAGCCATAAAAAAGAACTAAATAATGCCATTTGCATCAACATGGTTGGATCCAGAGATTATCATACTAAGCGGAGTAAGCCAGACAGAAAGGCAAATATCATATGATATCACTTATATCTGGAATCTAATATACAATACAAATGAACTTATAGACATAGAGAGATAGACTTATGGTTGCCAAGGGGGACAGGGCATGGAGGGGATGAATTAAGAGTTTGGGATTAGCAGATACAATCTACTATATACGAAATAGATAAACAACAAAGTCCTACTGTACAGCACAGGGAACTTTATCCAGTCTCTTGGGATAGACCATGATGGAAGATAGTATGAGAAAGGGAGTGTGTGTGTGTGTGTGTGTGTGTGTGTGTGTGTGTGTGTGTGTTTGGGCCACTTTGCTGGACAGCAGAAACTGGCAAGGTATGCTAAGTTGACTATACTCTAATAACAAAAAATTTTAATACATTCAGAGTTTTACCACTGCTCACCATCTCCACTGGCCTAAGCCACCATCATCTCTCTCCTGGATTATGCTGCTGATCGTCTCTTCATTGATTTCTCTGCCCACCTATCACCTCACACAATTCTGAACCCCAAGTAGAAGTCCAACCAATTACAAGTTCCTCAGCAGCCTTTCAATCCTGCCCCCCTAGTCCTCGGCCCTTATTCTTTCCACTGCAGCCACACTAGCCCTGTTACCCTTCTTGAACATCACAGACGTGCCCCACCTCAGGGCCTTTGCACCTGCTTCTCTCTCTGCCTAGAATGTCTATTCCTGGCTATCAACACGTCTCACTACCTCATTGCCTCCATGTTTGGGAATCACCCTTTCTCATCCCTGATCATCCTGCTGATATGGAAACTGCTCAGCCCTGCAACCTACTTACGATCCACCTTCTCTGCTTAATTTTTCTCTAGAGCACCTATTACCGGGAATAGAACTTAACACAGAGTAGGTTCTATAAGAAATACATCTACTTACGATCCACCTTCTCTGCTTAATTTTTCTCTAGAGCACCTATTACCGGGAATAGAACTTAACACAGAGTAGGTTCTATAAGAAATACATCTACAATTGATGAATAAATAGAATACCACTTCTGACAGAAGATTTCATGTTTTTATAGGAGCTATTTTTAAAGTTAACTAAATTATGCACATTGCTTCACTCCAATAATAGAGATCCTTTAGTGATCTGAGTGTATAGCATTTTCTAAATTTATTTGACCTCAAAACTCTTTTGTCAGGTTAGTGCTTCTTGGAAAATTCTAAGCTGAAGGAATATAGGGGGAACTAGAAGGAGTAGTACAGTGAAAGCAAACAAATTCTGGTGAAGAAGGCAAAGAAATTTCCATTTATATTCCAGCCCCAACTCATTGACAACAATTTTCTAGAGTATTGCACTGGTGAGGATCCTGAAGATTTGACCAAAATAGAGGCTGGGATTGACTAGTGATGTCTGCACAGTGCACAGCACAACAGGATGGCATCACAGTATCTGCCTTCCCATGGAATTTGCTGACAAATCCAGGAGGATCAATGACGTGGGATTTCTCTTTTCTTCTGTGGCCATTATTTTCACAAGAAAAGAAAGTCACAAGAAATTTCTTGCAAGGGCAAGAAACATGGAGGAGAAACATTGAGTAAAATCTCACAGATCCCAACACCAGGCTTCTGAAGGCCGCTTTGTTTTGCTAACCAATGGAGTAAAACCTGGTCTTTAAAGAAGTCAAGAGAAATAGCTAGAGATGCAGGTTGAGGAGAAAAATAGCACCCCAGTGTTCGCCGCCAGCCCCCACCCTCCTTACCCCCCACAGAAGTAAGCACGCCCTTCCTCATCTCGGTGAACGACAGGAAGCAGGTGTTTTAGAGACTCCATGGGAAGAATCCCTGCCAGGGTTTCACTGCTCACAATCCAAGCCCCTGCAGTGCGGGGCTCAGAATAGGAAAGCTGGATTTCTCTTCCATACAAGCCCCAGATTCTGTAATCAAGCCCCAGATTCTGTAATCCAGTGTAGGAGACAGAACGGACCCCACAGAGACTCTCGCCCACTTGATCCCAGACTGATCCCATTAAACCAGCCTTTCTTGAGGCCACCAGTTCAGACTGCTCCATGCAGGGCAGTCATCTCTCACTCAGTCCCTGTCTATATGCCAGTCCATCTACAGATAGCACACAAGGTGCAGGTGGATTAAAACCTCCCTAGGAAAAGTAAAACTCCTCCAAATCAATAAGCCAAGATGGCTCACTGGAAAACAAGGGTGGGGGGAGGACATGAAGAAGCAAATTCATGAAACTAGATCCAAGTTGCCAACAACTGCATGAAAAGTTCAAACTCAAGGGGAACAGGGAAAACATGAATGAAAACATTTCTATATATTATTTCAGGAAAGACCCTTCATCTGCCTAACTTCCACCTGTCCTCCAAGTTGCAGCTGAAATTCCATGGAGATATTATTTTCTTCATAGTTCTCATCACCAGTTATGATGGACATATGTGTGCCTTTTAGAGTTTAATTTCTGTCTTCCCTACCAGCTCATGAACTCCATGAAGGGACCCATGTGTCTGATTTACTCACCACTATGTCCCCAAGACTTAGAAAAGTGTCTGGCAACAGTAGGTGCTCAATAAATATTTGTTCAATGAATGGAGCATCACTAGCTCTTAGCAGCAACTCTGGAATGGGATTTTGCATCCTGTTCGCATCACCAAGACAGACCGATCTCCCCTTGGAAAGTACATTGAGCAGAAGGGCAGAGCTGCTGCCTTCCACTTATACTGCCCCAAAGAGTAAGAGGCACAAGGGCTATTCCAAGCTCCCCCACCTATCCGGAAATAAATGCAAGGGGCCTACCTAACACCTTTCCACAGAAGTATCACTGGGGAGCCTGCTGATTTAATGTTCCTAAAAGGTGTAGCAGAGGATGCTGCCAAAGTGTAAATTCTCCCTAAACTTATGCCTTTAAATTCTACTGCACAGGAGCTGTCAGAAAGCAATATTTTGTGAGCTACAGATTCCAATAAAACTCACTCTGAGATGATGAAGGCTTCCTTGGTAGCCTAAGGGTTGATATATGAATAATCTGCCAGCATTATGCTGTGTCACTTAAATATTCCTTTGGAGATTTGTCAGAAGAAAATTTAAGTAAAATTAAAGTTCAAATGGAAATGAAAAATTAAGTTATGATCAAAACTATAATCTCATATTGGATTTTTTTTAAAGCTGTAGAGAAAAGTCCCATTTAAGATTTCCTATTTGGTATTTATGGATCCAAATGGAGGTATTCCCACTGTGCCTTGTTTAAAAGGCTGATATGCAGGGTTTGGGCCTCCCCCTTATTTAGATGCTGAACCTCGCTCCAGGGGAAAACAGCATCTATGGGCAATCCAATTTTAATCATTTTTGCTTTATTGGAATTTTCATAGGAGTCCAGGTACAAAAGATTCAGAATTAATCTAAGTCATAAACAAAGCAAAAATGGAGAGGAATGGAGTGAATGATACTTTAACACCTATAAGGCATGGTTCTTTTTTTTCCTAAAATATGCATCATGATATAGGATAGGGGAGGGAGCTTAAGCACTGCTTGGATTCCAGCCCCTCCAAGTCAGAAGAATGTCTGAAGTTTATCTAAAACACGAACAGCTTTTCCACAGAGTTTCAGAATGTTCCCTGACATTTATCAAACTGAGAGATGCAGCTATGATGGAAGGAGAGGTGACAGCAAGCAGAAGTCTAGAAGCCCCTGGAGAGAGACACAGCTTGACCATGAAGCTGAAATGCACACTCCAAAAGAGTCATATTTACAGCAGATTGAACCCTGTGGACTGCATGCATAGAATCCTCTGCCAGTGTGGCGCATGTGCTGCAGCCTGACAGCAAAGCCCAGAGAGAAGAGGGGTGATGTGCTGTGTGTGCCCTGTGCTGTATGGACCCATAATGCTGTGATGATCACATTAGTGCACCGTCCTTTCCAGTCTAGACCAACAGCCCCTCTGAGGATAAGCTCACGGTAGTTGGGGGTTCTGTTTGTTTTTGTTTTTTGCTTTTTAGGGCTGCACCTGTAGCATATGGAAGTTCCCAGGCTAGGGGTCAAATCAGAACTACCGCTGCCAGCCTACATACACCACAGCCACAGCAGTGTCAGATGACGAGCCGCATCTGTGACCTACATCACAGGTCACTGCAACACTGGATCCTTAACCCACTGAGAAGGACCAGGGATCGAACCCACATCCTCATGGATGCTACTCAGGTTTGTTTCCACTGAACTATGATGGGAACCCCAGTAGTTTTTTTCTTTTTTTAATTTTTTTATTGTTATTTCCCCAATATATTTTTTTCCTACTGTACAGCATGGTGACCCAGTTACACATTCACGTATACGTGCATTTTTCTCACATGATCATGCTCCATCATAAGTGACTAGACATAGTTCTCAGTGCTACACAGAAGGGTTTTTTCTGATCACAAATAATAAGGAGTTCCCATCGTGGCTCAGCAGAAACGAATCTGACTAGTATCCATGAGGAGGCAGGTTTGATCCCTGGCCTCGCTCGGTGGGTTAAGGATCCAGATTGCTGTGAGCTGTGGTGTACATCACAGATGTGGCTCATATCTGGCATTGCTGTGGCTGTGGGTAGGCCAGCAGCTACAGCTCCGATTCGACCCCTAGCCTGGGAACCTCCACATGCCATGAGTGGGCCCTAAATAATAATAATAATAATAATAATAAAGATGACGGAGTTCCCACTTTCCATGCTACCCAGACAGGGGTCCATACAGCGTTGTCCTTGATTCCCACTGTAACTTAAAGGGAAACTGTCACAATGTCCAGAGCCCTCAAAGTCCTGCAAATGAAAGAGGAGGAGGTCCTCAAATTCTTTGCAGCAGGAACCCACCTAGGTGACACCTTGACTTCCAAATGGAACAGTACATCTACAAAAGGAAAAGTGATGGCATCTACAGCATAAATCTGAAGAGAACCTGGGAGAAGCTTCGGTTGGCAGCTCCTGCCATTGTTGCCATTGAGAACCCAGCTGATGTCAGTGTCATATCCTCCAGGAATACTGGCCAGCGAGCTGTGCTGAAGTTTGCTGCTGCCACTAGCGTCACGCCTAGTGCTGGCCTCTTCACTCCTGGAACCTTCACTAACCAGACCCGGCAGCCTTCTGGAGCCAAGACTTCTGGTGGTTACTGACCCCAGGGCTGACCACCAGCATCTCACAGAGCCTCTTTCATTAACCTGCCTACCATTGCTCTGTGCAACGCAGACTCTCCTCTACATTACGTGGACATTGCCAGTCCATGCAGTAAGGGAGCTCACTCAGTGGGTCTGATGGGGTGGATGCTCACCTAGGAAGATCTGCATGTGCCTGGCACCATCTCTCATGAACACCCATGGGAGGTCATGCCTGATCTCTGCTTCTACAGAGATCCTGAAGAGACTGAAAAGGAAGAGCAGGCAGCAGCCGAGAAGGCTGTGACCAAGGAGGAATTTCAGGGTGAATGGTCTGCTCCACCTCCTGAGTTCACTGCTACTCAACCTGAGGTGGCAGACTGGTCCAAAGGCCCTCCATAAAGGTGCCCTCTATGCCCATCCGGCAGTTCCCTACTGAAGACTGGTCTGCAGCTGCCACTGCTCAGGCTACTGAATGGGTAGGAATAATCACTGAGGGGTCTTAAATTGTTCTTACACAAACTCTTTTTTTTTTTTTTTTTTTTGTCTTTTTGCCTTTTCTAGGGCCACTCCCATGGCATATGGAGGTTCCCAGGCTAGGGGTTTAATCAGAGCTGTAGCCATCGGCCTACGCCAGAGGCACAGCAACGCAGGATGTGAGCCCCGTCTGCAACCTACACCACAGCTCATGGCAACGCCGGATCGTTAACCCACTGAGCAAGGTCAGGGATCGAACCTGCAACCTCATTGTTCCTAGTCAGATTCGTTAACCACTGCACCACGACAGGAACTCCAGATCTTTGCCGGGGGGAGAGGGGGGTGTTTTTTTTTTCTTTCTTTCTTTTTCTCTTTAGGGCCGCACCCACGGCATACGGAAGTTCCCAGGCTAGGAGCTGTAGCCGCCAGCCTACACCAGAGCCACAGCCACAGCCACACCAGATCCTTAATCCCGGAAGCGAGGCCAGGGATCAAACCTGCAACCTCATGGTTCCTAGTCGGATTCATTTCCACTGCACCACAATGGGAACTCCCCTTACACAAACTCCTATAATGGAAATTGGTGGATGGAAAATAAAACCGTTTCTAAAATTGAAAAAAAAAAAAAAAAGATGAGGGAGTTCCCTTGGGGCACTAATAATAAAGATTATTTTCTAATTTGAAGTTTTCTTATCAGCCAAAAGGACACTTCAAAGCACACAAAGAATACTAAAAAAAAAAAAATAATTGATTAACCCAAAAGAAAGTGGAAA
Organism: Sus scrofa; assembly: GCF_054392235.1. NCBI lineage: Eukaryota > Metazoa > Chordata > Mammalia > Artiodactyla > Suidae > Sus > Sus scrofa. The sequence goes on from NC_139385.1 coordinate 43,601,619, forward strand.
AGGAGAAATGGAGGAACAAGGGACAGAAGACACAAATAAAAAATAAAGCCCAAGACAGCAGACTTAAATCCAACTATATCAGTAATTACATTGACTGTAAATGGCTTATACACTCCTTGTAAAAGGTACAGATTGAAAGATTGGACAAAGAAGCAAGATCAATTATATGCTACTTGTAAGAAATACAAGCAGAAGAGTAAAAAAGGATGTGCAAAATGGAAGCAAGAGTCATTTTGTAAAAAAATCTCCAAAGTAACATCCTATCATCTTTTCCACACTCTGTTAATTAAAAGTAATGCACAGGGTTCAGCAAAGACGAAAGTGATAGAAATTGCACAAGGGAGTGAAGACCAAGAGGCAGAGACAACTAGGAACCACTTTAGAGGCTGTCCCTCAAACAAATCTAGCAAGAAGGACCAAGAGGGAAAGAAGAGAAAACACAAAGTACCACCATCAGAAATTAAAGAGGTGATATCAGTAGAGATCATATCAACACTCAAAGGATAATCAGCGATGAAATGAACAACACTGTGTCAAATGAAATGGATAAATTCCTGGAAAGACACAGTACCAAAACTGAAAAAAAAGAAGAAATAGAAAATATGAATAGCCATATAGCTAGTAATCAAGTTGAATCCATAGTTTAATAGTTTCTCACAAAGAAAAGCCACAGTCTCAGATGTCTTCACTTATAAATTCTATCAAGTACTTATTAAATAAATAATGTAAACATACCCACACTCTTTGCAAAAATAAGAAGAGAGAACATTTCCAATTCATTTTATGAGGCCAGCCACATACAAACAGCAACAAAAACCACACACCAACATTCTTCATGAACACTGATATAAACATCCTTAATAAAATATTTGCAAATCAAATCCAGCAATATGTAAAAAATATAATACAACATGACAAAATGAGGTTTATCTCAGGAATACAAGGTTGGTTCAACACTCAAAAAGTAATTAGTAGGCGGAGTTCCCGTCATGGCGCAGTGGTTAACGAATCCGACGAGGAACCATGAGGTTGCGAGTTCGATCCCTGCCCTTGCTCAGTGGGTTAACGATCCGGCGTTGCCGTGAGCTGTGGTGTAGGTTGCAGACGCGGCTCGGATCCCACGTTGCTGTGGCTCTGGCGTAGGCTGGCGGCTACAGCTCCAATTCAACCCCTAGCCTGGGAACCTCCATATGCCATGCCTCGGGAGCGGCCCAAGAAATGACAAAAAGACAAAAAAAAAAAAAAAAAAAAAAGTAATTAGTGGGGAGGGGGAGGGAGTGGAATGGATGGGGAGCTTGGGGTTAATAGAAGCAAACTATTGCTTTTGGAATGGATTAGCAATGAAATCCTGCTGTGTAGCACTGAGAACTATGTTTAGTCACTTATGATGGAGCATGATAATGGGAGAAAAAAGAATGTATCCATGTATGTGTAACTGGGTCACCAGGCTGCACAGTAGGAAAAAAATCGTATTGGGGAAATAACAATTAAAAAAAATTTTAAGTAATTAGTGTAATTCATTACATTAAGAAGAAAAAGAAAAATCATGATTTTTCTCAATAGATGTAGGTAAAACACTTGATAAAATTTTAAAAAGGTCACCAATTTATGGCCTTTTTTAAAAAACCCTCAGCAAACTAAGAATAAAAGGAAACTTCCTCAATCTGATCAAGAGCATTATTTTAAAACTTATAGCAAACATCATATCCCTGATAAAACAATAAATGTGTTTCCCTTAAGAAATAAGTCAAGGATGTCCATTATTACTTATTCTACTCAACATATTATGGGAATTCACAGTTAGTACTACAAAGCAAGAAAAATAAAAAGCATAAAAATTACAAGAGAAAGAAGTAAAGTTCATTATTTGCAAATAACATGACTGTGTACATAGAAAAATCCTATGAAATCTACAAAAACCACCATAATTAATAAGTTTAGTTATATATCTAGATATAAGGTCAATACATAAAAATTAATTATTTTTTTGTCTTTTTAGGGCCACACCTGCGGCATATGGAGGTTCCCAGGCCAGGAGTCAAATCAGAGCTGTAGCCACTGGCCTACACCACAGCCCACAGCAACGCCAGATCCCCAACCTCCTTTCATCGAGGCCAAGGATCGAAACTATGCCCCCATGGATACCAGTCAGATTCATTTTCGCTGAGCCACGATGGGAACTCCAATTAAATTTTTATCTACCATTCCTGTGGTGGCTCAGCAGAAACAAATCTGACTAGCATCCATGAGGATGCAGGTTTGATCCCTGGCTTTGCTCAGTGGGTTGAAGATCCAGCACTGCGGTGAGCTGTGGTGTAGGTCACAGATGCAGCTCGGATCCCACACTGCTGTGGCTGTGGTGTAGGCCAGCGGCTACAGCTCCAGTTCGAGCCCTGGCCTGGGAACCTCTGTATGCCATGGGTGTGGCCCTCAAAAGGCAAAAAAAAAAAAAAAAAAAAAAAAATTATATACGGCCAATGAACAATTGGAAAATAACATTTTTAAACAGTACCATTTAAAATATATCAATAGAATATATCAATAGGAGTTCCTGTTGTGGTACAGTGGAAACGAATCAGACTAGGAGCCATGAGGTTGCAGATTCAATATCTGGTCTTGCTCAGTGGGTTACGGATCCAGCGTTGCCCTGAGCTGTGATGTATGTTGCAGACACAGCTCGGATCTGGCATTGCTGTGGCTATGGCATAGGCTGGCAGCTATAGTTCCAATTAGACCCCTAGACTGGGAATCTCCATATGCCACGGGTATGGCCCTAAGAAGCAAAAAATAAAATAAAATAAAATAATAAATAAAATAGTATCAATAGACATCAAACAACCAGGAACAAATCTGAAAGAAAGATTAACAAAAAACTCTACACTGAAGATCACTTAGAGAAGACCAAAATAAAATGAATAGACATGATATGTTCCTGGATTAGAAGATGCAATATTATACTGTTATAACTAATATAATACTGTTAAAACAGCAGTCCTCCCTGAACCGATCTATAGATTAAAGGCAATCCCAAACAATCTCAAAAGAGTTTCTCAGGAAACTCAACACTCTGACTATAAAATGTATATGGAAATACAAGCAATATAAAATAGCCAAAACAATCTTGAGAAAGGGGAACAAGATTGGAAGGCTTACACATCCTGAATTCCAGACTTACTATAAAGCCATATAACCAAGATAGTGTGGTATCGTCATAAGGATGGAAAATAGATCAATGGAACAAATACAAGAATTCAAGAATAGACCCACACATATATGGTCAATTGATACTTTTTACAAAGATACCAAATCAATTCAATGAGGAGAGAAATACTTTCTTAACTAATGGCAGAACAACCAACTAGACCTCCACCTGAGAATTAAAGAAACTTTGACCTCTACTTCAAACTGTGCATGAAAATTAATTTGAGATGGATCAGAGATTTAAACACAAAGTTGAAACCATAAAACTTCTATGAAAAAAACACAGGAGAATATTCTTGCAACCTTGGGGTTAACAAAGTTTCTTAGGCAAACACAAAAAGCCCTGACCAAATAAAGAAAAAAAAAATGATAAACTGAAATTCATCAAAATTTTAAGTAGCTTCTCATCACAGAACACCATTAAGAAAATGGCAAGGCAGGAGTTCCCGTCGTGGCTCAGTGGTTAACAAGTCTGACTGGGAACAATGAGGTTGTGGGTTCGATCCCTGGCCTTGCTCAGTGGGTTAAGGATCTGGCGTTGCCATGAGCTGTGGTGTAGGTCGCAGATGCGGCTCGGATCCTGCATTGCTGTGGCTGTAGCGTAGGCTGACAGCTGTAATTCTGATTCGACCCCTAGCCTGGGAACATCCATATGCCACGGGTGCAGCCCTGAAAAGCAAGCAAATAAATAAATAATGACAACAGCAGATGACAATATGGAACAACTGGGATTCTCCTTTGTTGCTTATAAGGATGTAAAATGGTACAGCCACTTCGGAAAACACTTTGGCAGGTTTTGGTTTTTTTTTTCCACAAAGTTAACTACACACCTACCCTATGACCCAGCAATTCCACTCCTAAGTATTTACTGAAGAGAGTAAAAATATATGTCCGCATGAAGATTTGCAAGTAATTGTTCACAAGAGCATTCTTCGGAATAACAAAAAAACTGGAAACCAATGCCCATCTAGTGGTGGATGAGTAAACAAATTATGGACTATTCATATAATGGATTACTACTCACCAATAAAAGATTAAAAAGGGAAGAAACTACTGTTACACACAATTCTGGATCAATCTCTACAACATTTTGTCTGGGGGGAAAGTGAGGCAAAAGGGAGAACGTGATTCCATTTATATGAAGCCCCCAAACTCGCAAACTGAATCTAGGATGTTGGAGACCAGAATATCAATTGCCCCTAGGAGGTGATGGGAGGTGATCAGGGTCATTGGGGAGCTTTCTGGGGCTAAGGAAATATTCTACATCTTGTTGGCATGATGGTTACATGGATGTACACAACCGTCAAAACTCACCAAATTGAACACTTAAGATCTGTGCATTTTATTGTATGTTGTTTGAAAATCAAGGAGAACACACAACTCCAGATTTCTCAAACAGTGCAGCCTGCACTCTGCAGAACACTGGATTTTTCAATACTCTTAGTGTCATTTTCATTTCTTTTATGTCTCTTGATTTCTGAGTTTCTTCCAACCAGCCAACCCCTGGCATGCCATGTAACCTTCCTGAAAGTTTCCACCTACACTGTGTAGGACCAAACTCTCACATATCAGTAACAAAAGTCTTTACTTTGGAGCACTCTAGAAATCCAATGCTAGCATTTTGAGATGTATTTATTGCTCACACTCCCCCAAGATTTGACCTTACTATTACTTCAAAAATTAAACACACTGCCTGTGTTACACTTCTCACTACCAGCTGCCTATGGTATATTTTGTTTGAATCACACAATATTTTTTTATTTGAGCCAACAGGCATATTTAGACATTTTCACAGAAAAATCCAGACTTATTTAAATCATCTAGTAAATCCAGCTATAATCAACTGGTGCTAAAATATGGCAGCCCTCTTTTCAAAACTTTTTTTACTTCGATACATTTCTTTTTAAAGGACTCATTTGCTGCAACCGCCTACAAAAAGTAAAGTCAATGGCAGTGCAACAATATTATCCAGTTCTACCTGGATACTGTTGGCTACAGAAGGGTCTGAAGTAGACCCTGCTCTTCATGTTTAAAAGGGAGAATATAAAGTGCTTAACAAAACATTTTAGCACCTCTAGCTGTGTTCTTGACGGTCATAAAGATGAGAGAATTAAAATGTAAATAACCTTATCACAATGTAACTGAACCACTGTTTAATGCCAAGTCTGTGTAGCACCCAGTCAGCCCTTGGTCCACCTAAAATCTCTTTGTATGCAAATACGAACTTCAGTCCCAAAATAGAAACACTATCTCAAGTCTAAATTCCCCCACTGCACTCTGATGTATCAATAGGAGATACATCTCATTGATTTTTACATCCCTGGAACCAAGCACAACATCTGGCCCAGCACATTAACAGATTTTTTTCATCAAATGGACTCAATGGGCACTGGATATATAAACATCTCTCAAACGGGAACCTGGAATGCAGGGGAGAGGCAGACTTTTAAAACAGGAAGGAAGCTCCCTCCCGTTCTTTCAGTGAAGAACTCAAAGTAGAGAAGAGAACAAAGTTACAGACCCCACCAGGGACAGAGACCCTCAGAGATACCTTGAACTCAGGTAAAGATGCTGCTGCCTTTTTTTTTTTTTTTTTTTTTTTTTTTTGCCACGTGCTCAGCCTGCGGAAGATCCAGGGCCAGGGATCAAATCCTCGCCACAGCAGCAACCTAAGCCACCAGAGAACTCTGAGATGCTGCTTTTTATAAAATGTCACCTTCAACTAAAAGCCCATGTTCCAGACAAGTCAAACTGGGAAACAAATATAGGATCCAGGGTTAGCTCTCCACGGTGGGATGAAGGAGGTCCTGTGAGAACAGCATAGGAAGATCTCAGAAGGAACTTTGGGGCCATAGAGGGAGGTGCCTGACACATCCTGGAGACCCAAGACCACTGGTAACAATCTGATAATGTTAATACAGATAATCGTGATGCTGATAATAATGACAGTGAAGTGAATATTTATTAAGCTTTTACTCTGTAGCAAGCTTTTCATGCATCCTCTCATTTAATCTTCACTATAACCCTGGGAGGTAGGGAGCATAGTTATCTCCATTTCATATTTGGAAAACAATGGCAGATTCCCACCTGCTGGCTTTTGTATATTTGTGTAGTGTGTCCCCTTGCCTGTGGGTGGGAACTGTGACCTGCTTCTAACCACTAGAATATGGCTAAAGGGATGTTTTATTGTTAGATAAGATCATAAATCTATCTCACTAAGAGACTTTTCAGTTGACCGCCTTTGGAGAAGCCAGCTGCCATGTTGTAAGCTACCAGCACGCAGAGACCCACGTGGCAAGGAGCTGTCGGTTGGCAACAACCAATGAAAAATTGAGGACCTAAGTCTGGCAGCTTGCAATGCTGCCAACAATCATGTGCACTTGGAAGCTGACCCATCACCACTGGAGCTTCCAGATGAGTGTGCAGCCCAGCCAACATCTTGCATGGCAGCTTTGTAAGACCCAGACCAAAGGACCCATTCAAGCCCCCACCCTGGATCCCTGACCCACAGAAACCACCCTAACAAATGAGTGTTATTTTTTTGAGAGAAGTTCCCAGTCCAGAGATTGAACCCATACCAAAGCAGTGACCTGACCCACAGCAGTGACAACACCAGATTCTTAACCCACTTAGCCACCAGGGAATTTCAAACATGTATTGTTTTAAAGCCACTACGTTTGCAGTAATAGAGTTACACAACCATAGACAATGAATATATAAACAGGCTTATGTACTTGACAGAACTAAGAAGGATGTCGAACTTGGGCTTGAACCTGATTTCAGAGTTGTGTTCTCAGGCTCCTCAGGGAGAGCCAGCCTGGGAGGAAGGGATGCTGGGCTGTGATCACTCTCCTCTCTCTGCCCAGGAGTCAAACACATGAGCCCTACCGACAATGCCACATGCATTTTTGACGAGTGAGGGAACGTTGCAGGCTGTGCTGCTTCACTGAGAGTCCATAAGAGAGGGAACACTTGTGTCTTGTTCACACCAGGTCCGCAGGACAGTGACCTAGTAGCTGACACATGGAGGGGTGAACAGTGGGGAAACCCAAGAGTTTGTGGAAGAAGTTCTCAGATCATTGTGCCGTAGCAGTTGCCTGGTTTGGTGCTGGTGAAATGGGTACTGTCCCCTACGTACAGCCCCACTCCTGAGATTCTGACTTGGTAAGTCAGAGTTGGATCCAGAGAAGATACACAGTTAGCAAAGATCCTGGTGTATTCAGTGCAGTTGGTCTTTAGACTGCAGTGTACAAGTTACCCCCAAATGTGAAGGAAAATGAAAAGGCGATTCCAGGAAGAGAGATTGAAGCAGGAGTTCTCGGCCCATGCTGCACATTAGAACTACCTGGGAGCTTTTAAAATCCAAATCCAGGCTCCACTTCCTGGACCAATTACTTTAGAACCTCTGGAGGGGGGAGTTCCCGTCGTGGCGCAGTGGTTAACGAATCCGACTAGGAACCATGAGGTTGCGGGTTCGGTCCCTGCCCTTGCTCAGTGGGTTAACGATCCAGCGTTGCCGTGAGCTGTGGTGTAGGTTGCAGACGCGGCTCGGATCCCGCGTTGCTGTGGCTCTGGCGTAGGCCAGTGGCTACAGCTCCGATTCGACCCCTAGCCTGGGAACCTCCATATGCCACGGGAGCGGCCCAAAGAAATAGCAAAAAGACAAAAAAAAAAAAAAAAAAAAAACCTCTGGAGGTAGAACACAAGCAGCATTATTTTTTTTTAATTGGGGTAAAATGTATATAAAATAAAAGTCGCCATTTTAAAGTGTACAGACAATTCATATCATTTGGTACGTTCAGAGTGTTATTCAACCACCACGTCTATCAAGCTCCAAAACATTCTCACCCTGTCAGAAGGAAACCTTACACCCATTAGCAGTCACTTCACCTTCCCTCCAGCTAAACTGCTTTCTGTCTCAATGGGTCTGCCTACATCAGATATTTCATATAAATGGGCTCACAAAATATATACAATAGCCAAAAGGTGGAAACAGCCCAGATGTCCATCAGTGGATGAGTGGACAAACCAAATGTGGTCTGTCATTATGATGGAACATTATACAGCCATAAAAAAGAATGAAGTACTAGAGTTCCCGCTGTGGCACAGTGGGTTAAGAATCCAACTGCAGGAGTTCTCGTCATGGCTCAGCAGGTTAAGAACCCAACTAGTATCCATGAGGATGTGGGTTCAATCCCTGGCCTTGCTCAGTGGGTTAAAGGATCCAGCACTGCCGCGAGCTGCAGTGTAGGTCACAGATGCGTCTTGGATCCAGTGTTTCTCTGGCTCCGGCACAGGCTGGCAGCTGCAGCTCTGATTTGACCCCTCGCCTGGGAACTTCCATATGCCACAAGTGTGGCCATTAAAAAAATAATAAAGCAACTATAGCAGCTTGTGTTGCTGCAGAGGCTCGAGTTCAACCCCCTGCCCAGCACCATGGGTTAAAGGATTAGCATCACCACAGCTGTAGCATAGGTCACAGCTGCAGCTCGGATTCAATCTCTGTCCCAGAAACTTCCACATGCCTCAGGTGCAGCCATAAAAAAAAAAAAAAAAAAAAAAAAAAAAAAAAAAAAAAAAAAAAAGAAAGAAAAAGAAAAAAGAATAGAGTACCAGTGTACACTACAACGTGGATGAACCATGAAAACACTACACAGAGTGAACAGACATCAATATTTTTTTTAATCTCCCAGGAGATTCCAAGGTACAGCCAAGGTGGAGACCCATTGGTCTAAGCAATGGACAGAGCTCAGGCTGAATGAAATGAGGTAGTCAGGGGAGGGAAGCCCATTTCATTGAGGATGCCCAGCTATGCCCGGCTGCTGCCAGGATGGGGGTGAGGTGTGACAATGGAAGCCCCAATCTGAGGGTATGGGGACACTTTTTAGCTACTTTGTGTCCTCAGCCAGTTGATAGGTTTCATGAGTTCTCCAGCTCTAGGACACAGGAGGACAAGGAATCCAGTGAGAGGGTGTCGGCAAGAAAATCCATGCTGTTTTCCCTTGGGGTACGCAGGGACCAGCCTTGATTCCAGCCATAGGCCCAACCCAGCTTTCCAAATTCCTTCTGAAATTTGACTTTCCACTTACGGAACACCCAAAACCCTGCCCCAAGGTCAAAGTGGGACACCTCAGAGTCCACATAAGAGGCACGAGCTTCTGAAGACAACTCTGATGCACATGTGCAGCTAGAATCACCCAGCTGCCTTCCCTTCCCCATCAGGGGACGTGACGGGGTTGGCGCTCCAGAGACGATTTGCATTGGAGTTTTACGGAAAATACGGTCACGTCCCTCACAGCCCACGCTGGAGCAGCGGCTTGATAACACGGCTGAGTGTTAGCGCAGGCTTGCCACGGCAAGATCAAACCTGAGAAAACCAGCAGCAAGCTCCCAGCAACATTTCTGCCAAATGATGTGGGGAAGAAAACAGCAGAGGTGCCCGTTTAATACTGCCTTCTCGGCATGAAGGGGTTCGGCTGGCCACGCCAAATGTGCTCATTGCTGGGGCCTTTCCAGTCAAAGCAAGTCCAGCGTGGACTGTCCTCCCATAGCCGACCAGAAGGGGACTTAGACCAGTATAACACCAGCGCAGATCTGAATAGATTTAACTCCCCCACATCAATCCAGATTATTTTAATATGCTTCCTCGGGAGCATTCCATATCTCTTACAAAGGCAAATGAACATCTCTCTGTGATGAATTAAAACAAAGAAGTAATAAATTGGGGACACAGGGTGGGGGTGGGAGTTGCTGGCGGTACTGGAACACACTGCAAATGGCATTTCCAAGTCTAGACTTTCCATCATAAGTGCCAACACTCCTGTTTGCAGAGATCCCAGGGCTTCTCAGACTCGAACACCCACTGAGCAGTTCATCTCAAGCTTTTTCTCTAGACCTCCAGCCCACTCAACCCACCTTCAGTGGCCAAGTCCTGTTGCGTTTACCTCCTAAATCTTTCTGGAATTCATTCACTGCTCAGCCACCCTCTGACATCATCATAAATCAAGCCATGGTCTCTGGCTATTTGATTATGAACACCTCCGGACACGTCTCCCCATGTCTCCTTCTCCTGCTGCAATCTGGACTCCACACAGAGACCACAGGAGTATCTTCAGAATGGCCATCCAAACAGGTCACTCCCTTCTGACAGCTCCCCACACAAGCTCACCTTTACTGAGCATGATTATCTTGTTTCATCCTACGACAGACAGCCCTTTATTTCACCAACACGCATCAAGCAAGGTGCCCAAGGTGACACAGTATGTGGTTCCAGTGCCTTCACAGGAGACCCCTGTGAGTCAGCCTCTCCCTCCTCCAGCTCCATCGCCTCATACTCTCCCTGACCTTGCAGGCCCCAGCCACAAGAACCTCTTTGACGTCCCTCAAATGTGCTGTACTCCTTTTGACCTCGGGGTCTTCGCATGTGCTGTACCTCACCCCAAAATGCTGTTCCCAACCTTTCTTGCCTGGTTAACACATATCCCCCCTCCAGGTCTCCCCTTAAGTGTCATCTCATCAGGGGAAGACTTTTTTTTTTAATATAACAGCTTTGTTGAAATATAATTCACATACCATACAACTCATCCATGTAAGGTATACAATTCAATGGCGTTTAGTATATTCACAGAGTTGGGTAACTACCACCACAATTTTAGAACATACTCATCCCCCTAAAAAGACACCCTGTATCCATTAGCAGTCATCTCCCATTTCCCTTACTCTCAGCCCCTGGCAATGACTATCTACTTTCTGCTCCTAAGGATTTGCCCATTGTAGATGATACATATAAACAGAGCCCTACAATATGTGGCCTTTTGCGTCTGGCTCCTCTCACTGAACATCTTTTTTTTTTTTTTTTTAAGGGCTGCACACACAGCATATCGAAGTTCCCAGGCTAGGGGTCGAATCAGAGCTACAGCTGCCAGCCTACACCACAGCTCACAGCAATGCCAGATCCTTAACCCACCGAGCAAAGCCAGGGACCGAACCCTCATCCTCGTGGATGCTAGTCGGTTTCATTAACCACTGAGCCACAACGGTAACTCCCCCACTTCTAGCATATCTCGATTCGTACTCACCTCACTTCACTATTATAACTTCCTGCTATTATAAAAGGAAGTAAGGAGTTCCCATCATGGCTCAGCAGAAACGAATCTGACTAGCATCCATGAGGACACAGGTTTGATCCCTGGCCTCACTTAGTGGGTTAAACTATCCGGCGTTGCTGTAAGCTGTGGTGTAGGTTGCAGACATGGCTCAGATCTGGCATTGCTGTGGCTGTGGTGTAGGATGACAGCTGCAGCTCCGATTCTACCCCTAGCCTGGGAACTTTCACATGCCATGGGTGTGGCCCTAAAAAGACAAAACGAAATAAAACAAAATAAAATAAAATGAAGTAGTTCAGTGACCCCATGTGGCTGTGGCTACCGTACTGGAAGGTGCATCCCTAAACTGTCCACTCCCTGAAGGCAGGAACCCTGCCTGCTTTTGCCCATCATCAGACCCTCAGTCCCCACTACAATGTCTAGGATGAAACAGGCATCCGTGCATACCTGCTGAATACCAAATAGGTGAATCCATCCCAACTTTCCCTCCCCCAAAAATCACCTCAAAGGTTCAACATTCAACACCTGGTCTTTTCCAGCAACTTGTATGTATTAAGAAAAGGCACTGAGATGTGGGGCTGCTGTAAGCAGAACAGACCTCCCTACTGTGAGCCCAAGGACCTTCTGCTCTTCTGGTTTCCACCATTTTTTTCCTTTTGGGGGCTGCACCTGTGGCATATGGACGTTCCCGAGCTAGGGGCTGAATCAGATCTGCAGTTGCAGGCCTATTTGATAGCCATAGCAACATCGGCTCAAGCCACATCTGCCACCTACACCTCCGCTTGCGGCAATGCCAGATCCTTAGCCCACCAAGCAAGGCGAGGGATCAAACCGGCATCCTCACAGACACTATGTCAGGTTCTTAACTCGCTGAGCCACAACAGGAACTCCTGACTTTCACTTGGTTGACGCCAAAACCAATTGAACAAAGAGGTTTTTGGTTTGTTTGTTTTTTTTTTTCAGTGTGACTGAGTTTTGTTTTATTTGTTTTGTTTTACACTATGTGAAGCACTTTAAAAGGGCAAAGTGCCTGTCTGGGGAAGCCTATTTAATTTCCTCCCTTTATTTTAAAATATTGGCGAATGTTATTATAAAAGGAAGTAGCTCCAACAAGTAGATTGTGTGTGCACGCGCGTGCGCGCGCACACACACACACACACACACACACACAGCTCATGAGCCCATGGGGCAAATGCGTCTAACAGCAGCTTCCTAATAGCCAGCCTTCTTTGTGGTGAGGAAATAATTATCAGTATGTAAAAGCCTATATATATTCAACCATTCTCACTTCCTGCAAAATTCAAATCTACAATTGATTTTCTTGCTAGGCTCCTGAAACCGGCTTTGTCAAAATTACTCAGGAATGGAATGAGGCCAAGCATTGCCCCTTGGGGACTCAGGACAAAGCAAGTAAGCTGTGGATAGTGCAGAGTTGGCCATAAGCAATTCTACCCAGACCTATGGGACAGCGATACCCTGTAGGGTCCCTCCCCGGGCAAGTCCCTGTTGCCTGGACTGCAACCAGAAGCATTCGGGCACAGGTGCATGAAACAAGTATGGATTGGGTTTTATTGGTGGTGAGGGGGATGCAGTCGGTTGTGGTGCCTTAATGGACCCAGTTCTTCTCAACACCCTAAATCCAGGCCCTTTTCCATATGATTTCATGGTTCTTCTCATTGAAGAGTCCAAGCATATGCCTCCAGCTCTTAACGTCGCCTTTATGTCTTCCCGTGGCCAATGAAATGTCAGTCTGCATTCTGTGACTGAAAGCTTGAAAAGGGGGGTACACAGTACTTCCTGCTCTCTTGTGCCTCTGTCCCCACCATGGGAACACACCCAGGCAAGCCTGTTGGTCCCAAGAGAAGATAAGAGACACCAGGACAGAAGAGAGCTTCTCAGATGCACCCAGCCTAGATCAGCTAATGCTCAGATGATCTGTAGATCCACAAAAATACAAACAGTGTTAAGTCACCAAGTTGGGGTTGCTTGTTACATAGCACTTTTGTGGTGGGACAGCTGACTGATAAAAGGTCAATGTCCTTATCTCTGTAGGTTGTAACCAAATGTGAACAGGCAGGCAGCTATAGGGGGATCCTCCAATTGCCTTTATTCATAACAAGGTAGACGGGAGAGCTGGTTTGGCTCTGACACTATCTGTTAACTACCCAGAAACTGGTTATTCCTTTCTTCTTTCTTGTTCACAGAACTCCTGTTTCGCTCAGGGAGGGAGCTGCCTTGTTTCTTAGAAGGGTTGCCCCAGCCTCAGGGAATGAAGCATCATTGGTCTAAGCAGGGTTTGGCAGAGTACAGCCCAAGAGCCAAATCTGGCCCACTGACTGTTTTCATAAATAAAGTTTTATTGGAGCAAAGTCATGCCCATTCATTTATGCATTGTCTGCAGCTGCTTTCACTCTCCAATGGCAGAGTTGAGTAGATGCAACAGAAGTTGCCTGAATCAAAAAGCCTAAAATCTTACCACTTTTAACAGAAGTCTGTTGTTCCCTAGACTACAGCTTAAATCCTAAACTAATGTTACTCAAACCCCTCTCAACCAGTGACTGATTTAGGACAGGTCTCGAGATGAATTCCAACTGTTTATTGAGGGCTGATGAGGCTGAGATGTATGAAGTCTGCTGGGGTTTTTCTGGGAGGGACTTTAATACAGAAATGTGCAGGGAGACGCCGTGGCCCTTTCTTTTTGCCTTTGGGTGCTGGCACGTGAGGACTTCATATCTGGCTCGTGGCAGCCTCCATGACCATGGGGAGAAAGGCAAGTGCATCACAGAAAAGGCAAAAAGAAACCCGTTGTCTCGAGCTATTCATTCCACAAACCCTGGACTCGGCTATCTTTGGTCTTAGTATTTGACTGAGATAATAAACCCCTGTTGTTCAAGATGGGTGGACAGTCACTCGCTGGCTGGCTCTGCCAGAAGCAGGTCTTGTCTGTCTTTCTTGCCCTCAAATGCCTGGAGTCGCTGCAAGGGGCCTGGGGAGGTAAACCCCACTGCTGCAGCAAAGGCAAAGTAACCCATCCAGTGAGAGATGAACTTGGATTGAGTCAGCATTTCCTCTGTGTTACTGACCAGAGCAGTGTGTCCTCTCATTAAAGGGGCAGAGAGACATGGAAGCTCCTCTCCCAGCTCATTTCCAAGGGGACAAAGTGAGGCTGGAACCTCCTTGCTCTAAGGGCCGAAGAAGGGAACTGGGGAAAGTGCCGGGCAGGAAAGATGCAGCACTGGACGTGGTGTTTGTGGAGCTTTGGTCCGGGGACCCAGCAGAAACCGCATTTCTAGACACAGGGTTTAAGAATGGAAACCTGGAGTCGTGTCTGCTGACACACTCCCTCCCTCCAAGCCAGAGGGAAGGCATTTTGCTCCACCATGCCCGGGTGTGAGAAATGTCACATTCCTATTTCTGTAACTCCAGTTAAATCTGCTCTCAGTCCCCAAACGCCTGGCAGGTGGGGGATTTGGTCTCGTCATTATCAAGGCTTCTTTTCCTTCTCCATGAGTTTACGTAAGAACTCCGGGCTTACATGTTGGAAAACCAAGCATGCCCTAGGTCCCTGGAGGTCACCAGTGTTGCAGCTGCTCCTGTTCTGGCAATACTGGGGGGCCATCTGCTACAAGCAGACCTTCATACGCTCATCCCACTGACCACAGACTCAGCCACAGGTACCCTCCCTGGAGCAGGTCTCCACTACATGTGGACACTCCAAAAAGTCTTTTCTTAACCTCAGCTTCCTCTAAAATCATGCCACCCTCCATTTTCTCACCTCTAAACACAAATGCTAGCTCCTCCAACATCACAAACCTTGGTGTCAACTCAGCTAAATCCTCTTCAAGAGGCTTCAGACACCAAAACTCTTCACCTTCTCACTTTATGGAGGCAGTGCACGGATGTCTGAGATCTCTCTAGTGGGGGGGGGGAGGATGGTGACAGTGGGAACTACTGTCTCTTGTTCAATGCTGTTTTACCTTGTTCATCCTTATATCCCCACTGCCTGACACATAGTAGGTACAATAAGGATGGCCCATAGTAGGTGCTGTTAGTGACTATTGAACTGAACTCTCAAGGTCGAAGCTGTAAGCAGAAACCAGCCAAGCAACAGGATGGAAAATCAACCAATAAATTTTTTTTAAATGCAAGCAATCATGGCTTTGAGCTCTGAACACACAGGGCACCAGCCCAAGTTTGGGCAATTTTAATACAACATCAATTTTGCCTCCAAACAAACTGGCATCAGCTCTGGAAGCCTCCCTCTGCCTCCGAAAGAGAACCAGTTTCTCCTTCTTTAAGTGCATTTCTCTTTGGGTGTCAGAGCAGCAGTTTCCACCCCACCTGCCTCCAGCCAAGGCCTGAAGCCAGGCACCAAAGGTCTGATGGCTAAGCTACATATTTTAGAGTGAAAAACAAAATAACATCTCATCAATCTGTAAGCACCACTTTCCAGAGGTCAGATCCCATCTGTGGAAAATCCTGCAGGTTGAGCACTGACATGGCTCAACTATACACTTTGGGGGGTTTTGCAGGGGAAAGTGACGGTGCTCTGTGAAATAAAGGGACAAAAACCAGAGCCCCCAGAGTAATCCAGGAGGGAGGAGGTATGTGGAAAGATGCATGGGTGAAGCAAAGTGAAAGAAGTTAGTGAGCTGGCCAAGACCCAGCGCAGAGTGATGTGATCCTGCCCTTGGCCCCAAGTCTCAACAAGCCAACAAAATCCATTGATGTGAACAGTTGATGCTCTGGATCAAAGTAGATAGAGGAGAGAGGCAGCAGTACTAAACTCAAATACCTGGGAGCCTGGAGGGTTCTGAGACATTAAGCCCCACCCCCGTCACAGCAGAAATCTCAGGTAGGGCTTCAGGCATCCATGGACCATGGAATCTGTGGCCTTGAGAGCACTGGCTCCTGAGTGGATGCCCCTGGTGCATCTTCCAGCTCCTCCACTTCCTACTGGGGCTATGAACAAGTTATGTGCCTCTAAAACCTGTTTCTTGGAGTTCCCTGGTGGCCTAGAGGTTAAGGACCTAGCATTGTCACTGCTTGGCTCAGCTCACTGCTATGGCGTGGGTTTGATCCCTGGCCTGGGAATTTCTGCCTGCCATGGGTGCAGCCAAAAAATCAATAAATGGTGGGATTGTAAATTGGTGCAACCACTGTGGAAAGCAGTGTGGAGATTCCTCAGAAAACTGAACATAGAACTACCATTTGATCCAGCAATCCCACTCCTGGGCATCTATCCAGAGAAAACCACGACTCACAAAGACACAGGTACTCCAATGTTCATTGCAGCACTATTTACAATAGCCAAGACATGGAAACAACCTAAATGTCCATCGACAGAGGAGTGGATCCAGAAGATGTGGTACATATACACAATGGAATATTACTCAACTATCAAAAAGAACAAAATACCAGCATTTTTTGCAACATGGATGGACCCAGAAACTATCATGCAAAGTGAAGTCAGCCATACAATGAGACACCAACATCCAATGCTTTTGCTGACATGTGAAATCTGAAAAAAAGGACAGACTGAACTTCTTTGCAGAACAGATGCTGACTCACAGACATTGAAAAACTTATGGTCTCTGGAGGAGACAGTTTGGGGGGTGGGGGGATGTGCTTGGGCTGTGGGATGGAAATCCTGTGAAATCAGATTGTTATGATCATTATACAACTACAGATGTGATAAATTCATCTGAGTCATTAAAAAAATGGGAAAAAATCAATAAATAAAAGATAAATGAATAAAACCTATTCCTCATCTCTAAAGCAGAGGTCATATTTCCACCTTCTAAGGAAGTTGTGCCATTAAGAGGAGATGATGAGAGGAGAGCATTCAGCACAGGGCCTAGCACACGGCAAGCTCTCCGTAAATATGAGCCATCATCACCAAGACCTCCAGCTCTGAGGGCAGAGGCTTCCCCATGGACCCAGCCGGCCTCAAGTCAAGCCGAACAGCAGAATCTCTCAGCCCTACCCAGGCCCTACCCGATACTGACTGAGTCAGGAGGCAGGGCCCAGGAATCTGTACTTTTTTTGTTCAGGACCACACGGTAGCAGGTGGAAGTTCCCAGGCTAGGGGTCGAATTGGAGCTGCAGCCGAGGCCAACGACACAGCCACAGCAACACTGGATCTGAGAAGCATCTAAAACCTATGTCCCAGCTTGCAGCAATGCCGGATCCTTACCCCACTGAGTGAGGCCAGACATCCTCACAGAGACTATGTCGGGTTCTTAGCCCACTGAGCCACAGTGGGAACTCCCAGAGCATCACTCTTTTATGGCCAGATAAGATTCCCTTGTGTGATATACCACGGTTTGTTCATCTGTTGAAGAGCGAGTAGGTTATTTCCATCCTTTGGCTATTATGAAAGATGCCACTATAAATGTTCACATATAAGATTTTGTGTGAACCTAAGTTTTCATTTCTGAATAGATCTATCCCCAAGTAAGCTAAACAAATGACCAATAAGTACATGAAAAGATGCTCAACAACCTTAGCCGTTGGAGAAATGCAATAAAATCAAAACCACATCCACTTCACATTCATAGGCTGGCTAGACTCAAAAAGACGGCCAGTAACGAGGGCTGCTGACGATGTGGAGAAATCGGAAGCCTCGCGCACTGCTGGTGCGGAAGTCAAATGGTGCGGCCGCTTTGGAAAACAGCCTGGCTGTCCTTCAAACAAGAAAGCATAGAGTTACCACACGACCCAGCAATTCCCCTCGTAAGTATGGATCCACTTGGGCTCTTTTAATCTGTGGGAAATGAACCATCGGTACTTGGCAAGAACAAAGGGGGGTGAGGGAAGAGAGGGAAATGGGAGTTGTGAGCACAACCTTCGCAACAGAGGCTTGTGGCTGCTTTCCTAGTGAGAACATCTCACTGTGATGAATGATTCTGGAGCTGAAAACACAAATATTCCTAAAAGGTGACCCTCAATGACTTCATCAGCTGCTCACCCAAGAAACCACTGTCTGTTCAACCCTGGAGAAAGACATGCTGGGTGGGAGCTGATGAGCCGTGGTCAGTCTGAGCTCTGTACTTTATGAAAGATGGAGGGGATTTTCAAGAGTTACATGGACTGTATTGAATTGTTCCTCTGCCCCATGGCTTTAGAATCTCCTGCGTAAGCCCTGGCATTCCTGTGTTTTTTATTGCTTCTCTAAGTAAATCTCTAGTTCAGCATCATCTGGAGATGATTGGCCAAGAAAATCTCTCTCAAAAAAAAAGGCTAAGGATATAGGCATAGCTATGCTACAGAGTTAACACAAACTGCATTTGTCTATGTGAAGCTCAATACATTTTCACATGTGATTTTTTTTAAAGGGATGCAGGGTGAGGTCCACCAAGGCATTTGCCCAGCAAGATGCTTATGTGGGTTCTTATCTGCTTTGGGTTAGGGTACAGTCACCTCTGACTGATCTACGTCTCAGTTAATATATCCTCCTCTCCTGGCAAGTTCCAGGCATAGAGCGGTTCCGTGCACATTTGGTGAGTGAACGGGAGACAGATGGCAACAGGAATTCCAGAAATACAGTCCAGACCCCAGAAACTATGGGTATCAACAAGACACCAGGGCCAGCTTCCTCAGTCTCATCATGATTTCTCCATCTGAACTTGAACCCCGTGGGTGGCCCTTGTTACAGAACTCCTGTCCTGTGTGGACACAGGCGTGTGCTGGGAGCGCAAGCCATTGCAAGATTTTAGCACATCTGCTTAGAAAGCTCCATGTTTTGCTATTTCCCTTGTGTCACTGCCCTGCCCTCAGGAAGAAGCCTCGCCCTCCATGTAACTAGCAAACCCATAACGCTCCTCTCCTTGGCCCACACTCTGCGAGGCCCTCCATTCCTCCGACAGCAGCGCACATTAAGGTGCCCATTCTCTGTGCTCATCATTTGATTCTGCAGATCACCCCTCTTCTGATTTTTTTTTATCCCAAATGTGTTTCTTGGGATTGCTTCCCCTTCATCTTGATTCAGGGAGATTTTAGTGCTGCTTCCGTCTGAAGGAGCATCCTCTGTAAGCCTTGCTTCTCCTGCTGAGGGCTGGCAGCGGATGGCCACTGCACAAACCACTGTCTGTGCACAGAAGACGGTGGTGAGCTTAGAGCATCCTGGGCATTTCGCATCCGTGCAATAGGAACTGGGGGCTCTGCACCAGCAGCTTCGTCTTGTGTTTCCTCTTTTTCTCTTCCAGAGAGGGATGAAGGAGACCCTTGGCGAGAGGCATGTTCTCGTGGGGAGGTCGTCACACTGGAAAGGAGACTGACGTTTTAAAAACTTCACTGAATTTGGAGTTCCTGTTGTGGTGCAGCAGAAACAAATCTGACTAAGAACCATGAGGTTGCAGGCTTGATCCCTGGCCTCCCTCAGTGGGTTAAGGATCCAGTGTAGCCGTGAGCTGTGGTGTAGGACACAGACGCAGCTCAGATCTGGTGTTACTGTGGCTGTGGTGTAGGCTGGTGGCTACAGCTCCGATTCGACCCCTAGCCTGGGAACCTCCATATGCCACGGGTGCAGCCCTAGAAAGACAAAAAACAAACTTCGTTGAATTATAACCTATGCCTAGAAGTCTACACACACAAGAGGCCAACTTGAGGCATTTCTCACAAACCAAACACACTCACATAACCAAGGCCCAGATCTAGAAACAGAGCACTACCCAACCCCCCAGAATCCCCCTCCCCTCCTTCTGTCACTACTCACTGATGGCCCACAGCCTCAACCCGCTTCATCTGATTTCCTGCTTTATGTCAGGCGGCAGTTCTCTGCTATGGGCAGTGTTGTCCCCTTGGGGACACTGGCACATGTCAGAGAACACTGGTGGTTGTCGCAACTTGGGGGAAGCAAGTGACTGGCCGTGATCGAGTAGAGTCCAGAGATGGCACTCAGCGTCCCGACAGGGAACTGCCCAACCTGAGATGTCAACAGGGTCAGGTGAGAAACCCTGAGGTGAAGGGAATCGCATGCTGCGAACTCTTTTGTGCTCGTCATCCACTTCAACCCTTCCATTCTCATCATCTAATAAGAAGCAAAAATGTCACAAGGAGGAAGTAGGACCCCAGATAAAACCCAGAGCTTCCCACACACCTAGTGCCTTTAGAGCTGAGAGTTGATTTCAATTCTCTCTATCTCGTTTTTGAGTGATTTTTCCTAAAACAGCATCCACTGGGCTCAAGGCCCTAAGACTCCCGCAAAGCTGAGGTTCACATGGGAATTTTTCACACGCCCACACAGGTACACACTGTTATTTGCATGCAGACATCCACCCCCAGACACACACACCCAGAGACACACACACACCACCAAAGACAGAGAGCAAACTTCACCCTACAAGCACAGTTTCCCGAAAAGCAGAAAAGCACCTTTCTTTCCCAGAGCAAGTGCATTGTGTTTGTCAGACTATAAGGGTCAAGCTGTCACTAAGTCCAGCTCTCAGTCTTCCTGCTCTAGGAAAGAGAGATTGTTTTTTTCTTTACTCAAGAATATAGATTTTAAAAACAAACACTCCTGCATCTCAAAGCAGGCTGTACTTCCTGAGCTGCACATATTGATCAGGGTTTTATTGTCAATTTTCTTTCAGTTGAACTGGAAAAAATATAATCTAATTACTTCCTTAGTGACAGTTGGGAATCCGTCGTACTAAGTCCAACAGTGTGTGTTTGTGTGATTGAGGTGTTTAATTTGGGGGATGACAAAGCAGAAGCCGTGGCCATGTTTTAACGTAATCAGGACAGAATCCCTCCAAAGGGTTGAACTATCACGATGACACAAAGCTCCTTCTGAAGCAGAACTGGATTCTGCCAGAACTGAGTCAGGGTGGGCTCTGGGCACCATTTAAGCTGTAACATTTTATCATTGTGCCTTCAAGAGTCCCTGGCATGTGGAACAGGCAAGACGGAAGAACTCCCAATGTTGGCTAAGCTTCTACAAAGTAAATAACCTGGGCTTGTGGATACTTGACCCTGTGGTTCTCTAAGCTGCTGACTCCCAAACTGTTCTATTTCATAAGCCAGTAAAATATTTTTTTAAATTTGGGAACCAACATAAGGTTGCCCTTTTGTTGGAGGAGTGGGGGGTTAAGAAAGGATGTTTTTAAACTACCAATTTCCCTCCACCCTGCTTCCCCCCAAAAATACCACCATAATCAATCAACTGGACTAGGTTTTGCTCCAGTAACAAAAAACCCCTAAATCTCAGTGCCTTAAGAGGACGGGAGTTGTTTTTCTCACTCATGCTCCATGCATTTTCCATGCCAAGGAGCAGGAGGTGGAGATTCTGTCTCCGCAATGAACTTAACTCAGGTAACAGAGGTTCTATCACCTGCCACGGCAGCAGAGGGAAGACAGAGCTGGAAGACCAGGCACTGGACATTAAATCCTCCAGCCTGGAACTGCCACTCTGCACCCTGCTCCAGCCCATTGGCCTGTACCAGTCATATCCCTCGCCCTGCCCCACCCACGGAAATGGAGGAAGGGGTGTCATCCTCCTATTGGCCAAGAATGAGATGAGAACTGGATATGAGTAAGTATTAGACATTTCTACCCCTTAGCATTTGTAAAAGAAAAAAAAATCTGAAAATGCAAAATAAAATTGAAGAGAATTGGAGTTCCCTTGTAGTGCAGTGGATTAAGCATCAGTGTTGTCACTGCAGCAGCTGGGATCACTGCCATGGCATGGGTTCCATCCCTAGCCCAGGAACTTCCACATGCCATGAAGACAGCCAAAAAAAAAAAAAAAAGGGACAGAATAGGCATTATCTCAGAATAAAGAACAATCCCCAAGAAAGGATAAAGAGCAATATTTTGCGCATGAGCCCTTTCCCACAACATCTTCCTCGTTGTTTTTTGTTTCACCCTCGATCCATGACCGTTTTACACAGAATGACCGTGGTACAAGGAACAGCATGTGGGGACCACAGATCTGAGCCAGGTGATAAAAAGGCACCAAGAGTAGAGCACCGAGTCCCTCAGAAAGCCCTGGCAGGTGCAGGATGTCCACATTTCTCACCATCAATGAACGACATTCCCAGGGAGCATGGAGGCACCGCAGCCTCAAACAGGGACTGTAATGGCTTCATTCTAATGCCCTCACTTTGATCTCCATCACCATGTAGAGCCGTCAGGTCTAAAATTCCCCCTCTAGTCCCGTTCTCCCATCTTCCACCTCTCCGGCCCAGCCCCCTTCTCAGTCTGCTCTTCACGGCCTCAGCACCCCTCCCCTCTTGCTTTGTTGTCCTCATCGGCCCAGGCCCTCCACTCATCTCCAAGTCCTTCGGTTTCTTTTTCTTCAATTAAGTGCATGCAACATTAAATGTCGTACTTTTTCTTTAAAAAAAAAAAAAAAAATCCCGGAGTTCCCATCATGCCGCAGTGGTTAACGAATCCGACTAGGAACCATAAGGTTGCAGGTTTGATCCCTGGCCCTGCTCAGTGGGTTAAGGATCCGGCCTTGCCTTGAGCTGTGGTGTAGGTTGCAGACATGGCTGGGATCCTGCATTGCTGTGGCTCTGACGTAGGCTGGCGGCTACAGCTCCGATTCGACCCCTAGCCTGAGAACCTCCATATGCCGCAGGAGCAATCCTAGAAATGGCAAAAGATAAAAAAAAAAAAAAAAATCCTATTTTGTCTGATCAGAATGGTCTGCCCATCTCTCTAGACATCCTTCCATCTGCGTACAGGCTGAGTCCAGGATGATGTTCCCTTTAGAGTAAGGAGGTCTGTTTCTCGGGGTGGTAAGATTTGAGGTGACTTTTCTTTCTTGTACTTTTCTTTTTATTTATTTATTGAAGTCTAGTTCATTTACAATGCTGTATTTGTTTCTGGAGTACAGCAAAGTGATTCAGTTACATATATATATATATAACTGATTTACATATATATAACTGATTTTTTCAGATTCGTTTCCCTTATAGGTTATTACAAACTATTGAGTATAGTTCTCTGTGCTATACAGTAGCAGCTGGGATCACTGCCATGGCATGGGTTCCATCCCTGGCCATGTTGTTTATCTGTTTTATATATAGTAGTATGCATGTGTTAATTCCAAACTCCTAATCTATCTCCCCCTTTCCCCTTTGGTAACCCTAAGTTTGTTTTCTAACTCTGTGGGTCTATTTCTACTTTGTATATAAACCCATTTGTATCATTTCTTTCTTTCTTTCTTCTTTTTTTTTTTTTGTCTTTTTGCCTTTTCTTGAGCCGCTCCCTCGGCATATGGAGGTTCCCAGGCTAGGGGTGGAATCTGACCTGTAGCCATCCTCCTACGCCAGAGCCACAGCAATGCAGGATCCTAGCCACATCTGCAACCCACACCACAGCTCATGGCAACGCTGGATCGTTAACCCACTGAGCAAGGCCAGGGATCGAACCCGAAACCTCATGGTTCCTAGTTGGATTCATTAACCACTGCACCACGATGGGAACTCTGTATTATTTCTTTAGATTCCACAAATAAGCAATATCATATGATATCTGTCTTTCTCTGTCTGGCTTACTTCTTTCAGTAGGATAATCTCTAGTTCCACCAATGTTGCTGTTAATGGCATTACTTCATTCTTTTTTATGGCTGAGTAATAGTCCATTATATAAACATACCACATCTTCTTTATCCATTCATCTGTCAATGGGCATTTATGTTGCTTGCATGTCTTGGCTGTTGTAAATAGTGCTACAGTAAACACTAGGGTGCATGTGTCTTTTCTTTCTTTTTTTCTTTTTTTCTTTTTTTTTTTTTAGGGCCATGCCCAAGGCATATGGAAGTCCCCAGGCTAGGGATCTAATCAGAGCTATAGTCACCAACCTATACCAAAGCCACAGCAATGAGGGATCTGAGCCCCATCTGCGACCTACACTGCAGCTCACAGCAATGCCAGATCGTTAACCCACTGAGCGAGTCCAGGAATCAAATCCACATCCTCATGGATACTAGTCAGATTCATTTCTACTAAGCCATAACGGGAACTCCCCACGTGTCTTTTCAAATTATGGATTTCTCCAGATATATGCCCAGGAGTGGGATGGATGGATTACATGGTAACTCCATTTTTCAGGGTTTTTTTGTTTTAGGAAACTCCATATTATTCTCTACAGTGGCTGTACCAATTCCTTGTACTCTTCTGCATTCCTTGAATTTCTTTTTACACATCTATTTCATTCAACGTAAATATATTTTTAAAATCTATTCTATATTACATATATTCATATACTCATCTAATCTCCCTACTTGATGGAAAAATTCTTGAGTTATCAGTTAATTTTGTAGTCTCACGTCAGAGGTTCTGATTCAAAAACATAGGACCTTGGAATCTTCAGGTCTGGAAACCATCTGAGATGACTCCCTCACAGGTGTTCTAAGACCAGCATTCTGAGAAGCCCTGATACAAAAGAAAGGACCCTCAAGAAGTTGTTTCTACAGTTTATTTTCCTGACCAGCACAGGAAGCAACTGAAGTATCACCCAGTCAGTACCAATCATGGTACTATGTGTATGTGAGGAGTTCAGAAACAGTTTGATCAAGGTTGAGGATATAAAGGAGGCTCCGCCTTTGGACACCAAGTCCCACCTCACATGTGGCGGTAACCAATGATGACACTGTCCCTCCAGGTCCATAGTGCATGGTTTTTGTTCATAGATGAAGTGCATCCATCCCCAAACCCAATCTCAGTTACCTGCATACACTTTTACAGGACATCGCACCAGACCTATTCTGCAGGAGAAACCAAAACGGTCCCGCTAGAAGTGTTCAACAGGAGTGAAAACTTGAGTTCAATTAGCGAGGACGACACTGAAGCATCTCCCAGGAAATATTTTCGGCAGCTCTGCCCATCCCTGACCTTGCTCTATTTCAGAGCAAAGCCTTGCTTAAGCTGCCCTAGCTTCCATCAGAGTAATTCGTACAGACTGACAGCAAATGCAGATGAAGGACAAGAAAGTTCTTCGAACAAAGATTTACATCACACCCCCACACACTCCTCCCTAGAGCCTGATCCCCTTCAGCAAGCAATGCTCTTCCACTGAGCGCCTGGGGAAACCTTGGTTCACTGATGCAATGTGACAGATGCCCCTGACATCAAGGAGCTTTCAGTCCAAGGGGAAGAAACAGCTTGAAGAAACAGCTTGACCACAAGGGACAATAATACCCACAAGATGGAGTAGAAGAGCTCACCCTGATATTTAAACAAAGTAGCTCCAAGGACTGGTTCCCAAACTGGGTCCCCAAGGCAGAGCCAGGCTGGTTCCTCGAGACTCATGGGGAGCTTCGGCAACCACAGATACCGGCTGAGCCCTAAGCCTCCGAATCTCTGGGTGTGAGCCCCCGGAATGGGAATATTTCATAAATACCCGCCTTCCATGATTCTGATGCTCTTAAGGGTTGGGAAAATATGGAACTAGGGAAAACATCAAAGAAGGCACTAAAATAAACCCACAGATGTTGGCTACTGTGCTGACCACTGTGTCAACATCCTGCCTGCATGATCCCTGATACTTAGAAAACCCCACAAGGGAAGTATTTGTGGGAACGGCTGTGGGTGTTGTCGCTCAGGGCCAGGAACCTGCGATACTCAAACTCTGCCCTGCTGGTCACCCTCCCCCTCCAGGAGCCAGGTGAGAGGTTTCCTACAAGTTTTAATACAATGCATCTTATTTTCCAAGATTGCTGGGGCCCAGAGATGTTAAACAACCTGCCCAAGTTCTCACAGGTTGTAACTGTCAAAATCTAGGCTTCAAACCCAGTCAGATGGGGCTCAAATCTGACTCCAAAGACGGCTCCACTTGCTTCAACCCCAGGGCTGTCCCAGTTGTAGAGGTGATTGAACCCACCCAACAGCTACTTTTGTTTTCAGAAACTATCTCAAGCCCCCTCTGAAATTTTTTTTTTTTTTTAGGGCCACACCCGAGGCATATGGAGGTTCCCAGGCTAGGGGTCTAATCGGAACTGTAGCTGCCAGCCTACACCACAGCCACAGCAGTGCAGAATCCAAGCCACATCTGCAACCTACACCACAGCTCAGGGCAATGCCGGATCCTTAACCCACTGAGCGAGGCCGGGGATGGAACCTGTAGCCTCATGGTTCCTTGTCGAATTTGTTTCCGCTGGGCCACGACAGGAATGCCCCCTTTGAATAGTAGATGAGGGCTGTAGAATTCCTACAGAGCAAGCCTGCAGAGAGAACGCGGAGCGGTTCCCCTGTTTGAGATCCTGCACAGACAGAGCCATGCGTCCTGGGTCTGGCCCCATTTCTGCACCTTCCTTAGTGCTCAAGTATAAAAGAGCGACAACAGTCTGACAGATTCCCTCCCCCGGGAAGACAGGAAGGAAGGGTTAACTCTTCATTTTTTGAAGACAGGTTCAGGGTCAAAGACGATTTCACAAGATGGAAAATATCACGGCCACAGAACACTTTGTATTCAAATCGTAGAATGCTTTCATTTCCAAAGGGCCCTCGCTTGCCGTCTCCTCTCATCCTCCTAACGGACCTGGGATGGAAGCAGGCTTGGAATTCCTAACCGCCCTCCCCAAATAGGAGACTGAGGCACAGGCTTGCCAGACACCACACAGGGAGTGTGATGACGGGTGAAGGTCATTGCCAACCTCCTCCCCGCCAGGCCACTCCCAGATCCGGTGGACTTCCGGCAGAGGGGACAGGAGGGCGGGGTCACTCAACGCTGCCAGTGGAGATCAGGACCCAATCCTGCAGGCCCTGGTTACCCGGCCACACCCCGTCTGGGATCTGCAGGTGAGACACCAACTGGTCCCCACCCTGCAAGTCTCGGCTGACACAGCAGTTCCTCAGGGAACATTTCTCTGAGCCACCAAGACTGGGCCAGGCCCCACCCCATAACTTTCTGGCCTTCTCCCACTGCAGAACTTAGCACCCCATATGCCACTATTTGTTCAAGTACAGGTCTTCCCTGTGCTCACCATGTCAGCTGCAGCACCTGCAAAGAATAAGAATATACGGGAAAACCTAACGGCCCCTGAGTGTAGATGATGAACTTCTTTTCTTTTTTTTTTTTTTTCTTTTTTTTTTTCTTTTTTTGTCTGTTTGTCTTTTCAGGGCCGCACATGGCATATGGAGGCTCCCAGGCTAGGGGTCTAATTGGAGCTACAGCTGCCAACCTACACCAGGGCCACAGCAACGCCAGATCCGAGCTGTGTCTGTGACTTAAACCACAGCTCACAGCAACGCCGGATCCTCAACCCACTGAGTGAGGCCAGGGATCGAACCCTCAATCTCATGGTTCCTAGTCCAATTCATTTCCACTGCGCCACAATGGGAATTCCAATGATGAACTTATACAGCATCTTATTTAACCTTTCCTATATCTACAACAGTAGGAACTATGAATAGCAATTATCAGATGAGAAAACTGAGCCACAGAGAGACAATGTAAATTGCCCAAGGAGCTAGCTAGGAGGTAAGTGGAACTCGGTTTAAGCCCAGGGAGTTGGATTTCAGAGCCTGTGTTCTCAACCACTAGAGTAGGTACCTTCCCAGAATCTACTAGATGGCTTATGAGTCTTTTCTGAATAAATGAACTGAGGCACAAGCAGATAGATGGATGGATGGATATTGTGGTGGATGGGTAGATGGATGGAAAGAGAGAGGGTTGGGTGAGTGATGGAGGGTGGGTGTATGGACAAATGGAGGGAACATCAGGTAAATGGGTGAGTGGATGGGTGGGTGAAGGGAGGCAGGGAGGGTTTGGTGGATGAATGGATGGGTGGATGAATGGAGGAAAGAGGGAGGGTTGAGTGCATGGATGGATGGGTGTGTGGATGGATGGATGAAGGAAGAGAGGGAGGGTTGGGTGTATGAGTGGATGGAGGGAGGGAGGGGAGTTGGGTGGATGGAGGAATGGATGGTGGAAGAGCAGGAGGGCTGGGTATATGGATGGATGGGTGGAGGGAGGGAGGGAGGAAAGAGTTGAGTGGGTAGATGGATGGGCGGAGGGAGGGGCTTGAGCAGCACGGTTTGCCATTTATTCAGAGTCCTCTAAAGATCTAATAGGAGTTAGCTCAGTGGGTTAAAAACCTGACTAGTATCCATGAGGATTTGGGTTCGATCCCTGGCCTTGCTCAGTGGGTTAAAGGATCTGGTGTTGCCACGAGCTGCCGTGTAGGTCACAGACATGGCTCAGATCCTGCATTGCTGTGTCTGTGTTGTAGGCCGGCAGCTGCAGCTTGATTCGACTCCTGGCCTGAGAACTTCCATATGCCACAAGTGTAGCCCTAAAAAAAAAAAAAAATCCAAATGTGTTATTTAGGGAATCTTTTTACCTGGAGCTAGGCAGGCAAGAGACTTGCCCATGAAATACATATCATTTGGGGTAGTGCCCAGCCTCGGTCACTGCTCTCTGAATGTCCCCTTTATCATAAAAACATGCACTGATAATTAATGCAAATTATGGCTATCACTGAAAGTTGATGAACTGATGACATTTGGACAATCAATAATCAATACCTTGGCTGTGTCACACTGCTGCTATTCTAGGTAAATTCCCCCAAAGGGTCTTTAATCCCACCATCAAATTTAGCAGCCTCATCAATTCTCTCCCAACCATGAGGAGAAGAAGGGGTGTATTAAATACTCGAAGTTCATCCCAACAGACTCAGCCCCTTTTGTGCACCTGGACCTGACCCTCAGCCCTGAGATGCCTCCAGTCCTACAAGGCAGCCCTTCTTCCAGACTCTGGATTGACCCTAGTGAATGCCCACCCATCAGGGGCTCTCACTTTCTTCATACGTCCTCTTTTTGAAGGCTTTCCTTCAATCTGGCCTTCACCACAGGCTGGAGTAGTTGTTAACAAAATCCAAGTCAACCTGGGTAAGGAATGGAGCTAGGGAGCAAAATTCATTAGAGGATCAAATTCTTTTGTTCTGTTTTTTGTTGTTGTTGTTTTTAGGGCCTCACCCACGGCATATGGAGGTTCCCAGGCGAGGGGTCGAATCAGAGCTATAGCTGCCGGCCTACACCACAGCCACAGCAATGCAGGATCTGAGTTGCACTTGTGACCTACACCACAGCTCATGGCCACACCAGATTCTTAACCCACTGAGCGAGGCCAGGGATCGAACCCGCAATGTCACAGTTACTAGTCAGATTCTTTTCCACTGAGCCACAATGGAAACTCTATGGGATCAAGTTCTAAGAATACTTGAAAAGGGAAAAGAAACTGAACAGCTCTCAGGGGATTTTGCATAACTGAAGAAGACTGGGGAGTCATGGCAGACCACAAGATCTAAATATCATATAGACTCCGACCTCCCACACCGAAAACTGTGCTTCAAATACTCTGAAGGCCTTTGCTAAAACCAAGTCAGGAAGATGGGGCATTCTATGCAATACACTGAGACAGTCCATAGGCAGATGTGATCCCACATCACCTCTGGAGGACCTCTGGGGTTCTGGTAGCACATGTCCTGCATACTCTTTCTCACTTCTGCTGCTGGAGAGCTACCACAGTGAAGTGGTTAAGGGCACGCGCCCAGAGACCAACCAGGTGGTTTAAATCCAGCCCCACCTCTGAGGGACTCTATAACACCAGGCAAGTTATATAATATTCCTGAGCCTCGATTTCCTTATCTGTGAAATGGTTATGCCTTATCCATTAATCAAATTCTACCTGAGCACATGCTAAACACCAGAGACACAGTGGGAATTTAGAACAAGCATGGCCCCTTCCCTCATGGTGATCATAGTACAGAAGGAGGGAGGTATTCATCAAAGAATCATGCCCAAAGAAATAGGCATCTCTAGCGGAGCTAAGACCTAACTAGAGACAGCTGGTGCTGTGAGAACACGTAACAGGGGTGCCATGACTTTGTCGGTGTGGCCAGGCTGCCCTGAGGCAGTGGTGACTCAGCTGGCAGATGAGATGTTGACCAGGTGAACAGGGGAGGGAAAGAGCTTTCCAGGCAGAGAAAGCAGGAAGTGCAAAGGCCCTGGGGCAGAAAGGAGCACGGCATGTTTAGAGGAGCCTGAAAGAGACTAGAGAGAGCAAGTGAAGGTGCAGCTGGTTGCAGCACCCACTTCCCAGAGGACCCTGCAGAAGAGCTGCAAGGAAACAGAAGACCCCATCTACGATGAGTTCAGTCAACAGTTACACAGGACACAGGTCCTTCCTGGATTTTCCCATGAAGGGCTGCAGTGGACTCAGAGGCCAAGTCTAACATCCTCCTTGACAGCCCCCCAGGCAGCCAGATGCCAGTGCACCCTCACTCACAAGCAAATATCAAGAACCACGTGGAACCTGCCAAGCGGGGAGAGACAGGCTTCTTCCAAGGCTGTGGTTGGTTCCAAGAGTCTTTCAGATGGAAAGCAGCTCTTCACTGGGGCCGGAGAGCTGAGCCTCTTGCTCCACCCAGTGAAAGACCAGATGAATCAGACCTGGTGGATCTCTCAGGGGGCCCCTGTGAAGAAGTTTGTAGTGGAAATGAAGGGCTTTATTTGTTTGGCAAAACATGGGGTAGTTTAATCGCCAGGAGAGAGGAGTGTCTGTCGGTCCAGGTTTTCTGGAAGGGGGAGCAGTGTGGACGAGGGCTTCCGTTTCATCTGTGGGCCTTTGCAGAGGGAAAAAGGGAAAAGCTTTGCAGCCATCTGGCACGCTGTTTGCATCTCGTCTGGCTGGGCTGTGATGCTTCAAACAAGGGTGGATGGGGCAGCTCTTGTCCTGTGTTTGCAGCAGGATGAGAGGTAGCAGGGGGAGGCAGGTGCTGGGGACCACAGCCCAGGTCCAAGGACCAGAGCATCCAACACCACAGACTCAAGGAGTAAAGTAGTGCTGGATGGTCTTCCCATTCCATCCCCATCCTGGTACCTACAGACAGTCCATCATGAGGAGATACAGCAACACACACCCGCAACACCTCCCACACACACGCACACAGAATTGCCAGGCAGAGCAAGCAAAAAAACAGGATGCCATTCAAACTGGAATTTCAGATAAACAAGGAATCATTTTTTTAGTGTACTACGTCCCAAATATTGCATTAGGATATACTTATTCTTTTTAAAAAATTGTTAATTTGAAAGTCAAGTTTAACTAGACCTCCTGTAGGTAATCTGGAAACCCTAGTCCTGCACAAACCCAAGACTTGAAAACTCACAGACAAGGTCACACACACACTCACACACACACACACACACACACACACACACACACACACACAAGAACACCAAGGTCACACACACACACAAGAACACCAACATACAGGCACACACACGTACGTGCACACACATAGCCCACGTGCCTCACAGGGCCCAGAGCAAAGGAGGAAGCAAGGCCAAATTGTGGGTCCTGTACCCACCGCCCTTCCCTGTCTTCTGTGTCTGGGCTCAGAACCAGTAAGAATCCCGGCCACCTCAGGGTCACTTGGCATCCAGCACCAAGCTGGGGCTGGAGGTGCCCTGGTGCAGCAGGTCACAGACCAGCATCTGCCTGGGCTCTGGCTTGGAAGACACAGCAGAGCCCTGTGGTCCTTGGCAAGTATGGGCAGGGGGTGGGAGCTCTGAGTTTGGAGGTTCATCCTGGAGCCTGCCAGCTGGGGACCCAATGATGAACCCATTTCCTCTCGTCTGCTCCCGCTGCCTCCACCAGGCTCTAGCTCTACCTTTCCATCACACACCGAGCCTTTACTGAGCAGCTACTAAGGGCCTGGCATTGGACACACCTCTGGTAAAGCCATAGCCCAGCATGCCAAAACCTCAGCAATGACCTGCCCAGCTCCTGCTGACCGTGCCCAACAAGTCAAGCATTGCAGAAGTGGGGGTCACTTCCTTGAGTCCTCCCAACAGCCAAGGAGGCAGCTGTCATTGCTAGATTATCCCCATTTTACCTTTGAGGAAACTGAGACCAGAGAGCTGAAATAGGGCACACAGGTGGGAAGCAGCAAGGCCTGGAGGAGGAAAATGCCAGCCTTGGAACGTGCAGCGACACAGCTGAGGATGTTCAGGGAAGCAAACTTTCCTGCAGGTGAGGCCACCTGCCACAGTCAGAAACCAGAGTGCCATCAGGAGGGGCTGGTGGGATGGCTGGGCCTCTGGGGTGGCAGGGTGTAGATGGATCCCAGTGGAAATAAGGCGGGCAATGCATCTGATCAGTGCCGCTCAGGCTTCAGAGGATGACCCCACCGAGAATGGTACCCTGCACCTTGGAGGCTCGAGGGGTGGGCACGTATTTAACCAGGATGCGAATTCAGCACAGATCCCCTTCTGTGCTTGGATATTCTGCCCCTAGGAACCTCTTAGAGAAACACAAGCACGGAACCCCAAGCAGTGTATGTGAGGATCTTTGCCACAAATAAAGTGTGCTGCATCCACAGAGCAGGATAACTGCCTTACAGGCAAGGAGGAGGCCAGGTTCCACAATGAGATGCCAAAGACACCCCACTGCGTGAAAAGGAAGCTTTTCCAAACAAGAAATGGAGCGCTATCCCATTTTTATTTTAAAAAGATTAAAATTAAACAATGTGCATTATTATGTGTTTGAACACGCAGAGAAAGGTTTGGAAGGGCAAACATCAAGCCCTCCCCTCCTGGTGTCCCCTCTGAGAAGCAAGATTGACAAAAGGCAGGTAAAAGAGTTGTTGGCTCTTTGTTTTATATGTACTTGCATTGTGTAAATTCTTTACAACGAGCAAACACTAATATGTGTTGCTAATAAGCAGCACAAAAGCCACGGAATTGTACTCAGACCATGGAGACTCTTTCATCCAGCCCTGTTCCTAGAGGCCAGGGCTTACGGCTCCATCAGGACCGTACAGCACACGGAATCCAAAAGAAGAATGAAAAGGGCAGTAGATTTTCCCCCTCAGGCACCACCCGCCTTCCAATTTAAGCCCACGCGTTTCCAAGTCACAAAGTCTTCCTTTTCCACAGACGCAAGACACAAGCCCCAGAGCAAAAACACAAGCCCTGCCGGGTTTCTCCAGGAAGAAGGGCTGACAGGCGAGGCAGGTCTGCGCACAGTCGAGGGTGGTGAGGCCGGACGGGAGGGGCCACAGAGCCAAGGAAACCCACTGGGTAGCCTCTTTGTTCCCCAAAGACTCTTGACACCTGGAGCTGCGCAGAGCTCCTGAGAGCCTGTTTCTGTGACACCCTGAGACACAGCAAGAGGAGCCAAGGAGAAGGGAACAAGCAAACCTCACAAAACCCAGCCATAATGGAGCACACTAACAGTGTCTGCTCCTCTCTCCATTTTGGAAATCTGTGCTTTCTCCTTCATACCTTCAATCACAAGACCTCTCCTTGCTGCCTGTCTGCCTCCTCCCTGTCCTTGGAGTTCCTCCCCTGCAGTTTTTCCCAGGCCACTCCTCCTCTAGGGCTGCACTCAAACCTCCAGCCCACCTGGGACACTGGCTCCAGCCAGTGGGGTCTAGAGGGTCAGGTGCAGCCGAGACCCTACAGACTATAAGTAACCTTCCTGCTGACACTGATAAGAAGTGGAAAGCCAGCACCTCTGCAGAACAGCCCCAGAGGCATAGGGCTCTCATGGGCTTCTCAGGGCATCCGTGCTGATGGTCAGAAGTGCTGTCACCTCTGCATACAGTTGTCTGCAAGGAAGGCCGTACAGGAAGCCCTGTGTGGCTCAGAGAAGCAGAAAAGGGAATTAAATGCACCATCTGCTTATTAGCGAGAGATTTTGAGGCAGATGCTTAAATATGCATGCCCAGACATTATAAAACTTCAGGGTAAATGTTAATTTCAATAACCCGAGTTCTTGTGCTTGCAAAAAAAGTCTTTCTTTTCTCTCTCTTCTTAGTGGTTTATAGGCTCTGTACCTGTGTCGAAGCAAAGAGAAGGTTAACCTCACCAGATTTTGGCAGCTGTGCAACGTGGGACTCCAAACACTCACTTGGGGACCCATCTTAGAGAGAGGCTTAGGAAAGAGCCACCAAGTCACCATTCCCTCCCGCCTTTCTTATCCCTAGCCAAAAATCAGACAGCACTAGTCTGGTACCCCGCCACGGGAGTGGGAAAACCCCACTCAGAACCCCCACCCTTTCCCTGATGCCAAAGACCAGGAAAGTCAAGAGTAGGGGAGCTGACTCCCTCTCGTCTGGAGCCCCACAGGGTGAGCACCTGCTGTAACTTCACCCCAGAACTGTGTGCATTTCAAGGGCAGCTATACTCAAGCCCCCATGGGACAACCTGGGGGTGAAAAAGCCTTCACCTGAGGTTCTCAGCATAAATGTTTTCAGCTCTGTGAGCCATACAGTCTCTGTCCTAAGGACTTAACTCTCCCATCGCAGCAGGAAAGCAGACACAAATGATATGAATGGGTGTGGCTGTGTGTCTATGAACCTTTAGTCACAAACACAGGCCAGGAGGCAAGGAAGTGGGGTGGGGGAGCAGGATGTGGATGAGGCTCATGGACCAGAGTCTGTCTCCTCCACCGGAGCAGGGTCTCCATCAGAACAGGGACCAATCCGTCCTGTAGACCAGTACCTAGCCTGGCGCCTGGCACAGAGGAGCTGCTCAAATACTTGGAAAAGGAATGAGAAAGGTAAGTGGCCCCCAGCAGAGAGAAGTGAGGGTCTCTGGGCCAAGGACCACAGCCAGGGCAGGGCTCTGCATCCAGGCTGGGTCTGCTTCGAAGGTAGCGTGGGAAAGTGACAGCTGAGTGTTTTGAGAAGACAGAGGCTCTACACATATGGACTACAGTTTTGCAGGAGTGCCGAGACCATGGAGTGTCCAGTGTTTGACTGCACACACCCTGGCTGGGTGCAGGCTGTCCAGACTCAGGTGAATCTTTGCACCCCTCTCAACTGGCCTCCATTAAAACTCCAGCAACAGCCCATGAGTGTATTAAATCAAATGGGCTCCCTTCAACACCAATGACCCGCGTCCTTCTCCCTCTACTGTCGGAGGAGACACATCCTCCTGTTAGTCCTCTGGCCTTCCTCGTGGATCCTTCTCCTCTCATCCCTAAGATGTCCCAGACTTATACGAAAACCTCCTCTCTTGCCCCTCCTCTCTTGCCCCTCCTCTCTCTCTCTCCCCATCCATCTCAGGTGCCTCTTGGCCTCAACTATCTTCATTGATGACCCTCAAGTCTGAATGTCCATCCCAACAATTAGATGTTGTCATCAGGGTCTCAGAGTCAAGAATCAAATTCATGGTCATCCCTGCCTTCCTGAAGGTCAGGCTGACTCCACATCTTCCTCATTCCCAATACTCAGGAGATCCTTAAGTCCTGGGAAACACATCTCAGAAGATGTCCTCCATTCAGGCACCACTCCTGAATGCCACCACTGCCGCCACCCAAGCCACCAGCAGCCCTGGCAGAGTCTCCTGCCCCAGGCCCCAAACTGGTGTCCCTCCTGCTCCCTAAACTCCAAGTCACATTCCAGTGGACACAAAGGGACAATGACCATCCTGCTGAAATTTTTGAAATAAGGAGGACACTGGCCTGCAGTCTGAGTCTTTCCAGCTGAGAAGCCCAAATCAAGCTCCCATTTGCCAGCAATGGGGTTAAATATTTCTGAAATGATTAAAGCCAAGAGCAACACAGCTCACACTCCCAAACTGCTCTGGGCACAGAAGCCCCACCTCCCAGAGGCTGGGGGGATCTGACCATTCAGGATGCAGCCTCTCTGTTCCAACTAAAAGGAATGGCCTCCATGCCTTCTTCCTCCTCCAAGGACCCTCCACCCTCCTGCACCCAACTCTTCCCTCTCAGAGGATGAGGAAACCTCCTGCCATTTCCCGCTCGAGCACAGCATTCCTCAGAAGCCTGCCCCACAAATTACAGAAGAGCCGAGGCAGACACACTGCGCTCCGGTGGGCGGTCATGTCTTCATGTCAGCCTGAAAGATCGTTGCCAGGGAAATATCTTTATCTCGGCAGAGAGAGCTTCCACCCTGTGGAGTCCGGCTGTGCTCAAATGGGAATCCTGAAACCCAGATGTTGGTCTCAACGCCCTGTCCCGGCAGCCGGCTTTGGAACTCTGCATTGTGGGAGCAAACCCTGCATTCCACCTGCTCTGCCACCCGCACCCCTGTCCCCCAGAATCCTGGACCCTGAGAACCAAGGAGGGAACTGGGGGGAAGCTGATGAGTTCCATGCAGAAAGCTGAGATGCTACCCAAATCCAACCTGAGGTTTATGTGGATAGTACCCCCCTCACGAATGGATGAGGGGATGAAGGACACTGTCTGACTCACCCAAATAACTAAACACAGAGACGACTGTTTGTTTTGTACCTTTTCTGCCCAAATGCTAGGCCAAGCATTTTCTATTTATTACCTGGTTATTTTATTGAGTGTACACATAACCTGCTATTGAGGCTGTATCTCATTATCTCTGTTTTATTGATGAGGAAACTGAGGTTATATAAATTTCCCAAGGCCACATAACTCATGAGTGGTACAGCTGGGATCCAAACTCAACACCCACACTCTGAAATATGTTTTGCAAGTGTAGACTCATGGCTTGAAGCCAAGGCGATTTTGCCTGCTTGCTCCTGCTACCCCAGGCAATGTCTGGGGACACTCTGGGTTGCTGCAACTGGGGATAGGTATCATTGCTACTGGCATCGAGTGGGTAGAGGCCAGAGATGCTTAGCAGCATCTCTACTATGCACAGGATAGCACATCCCCCCATAGCAGAGCATGGTCTGGCCCCAACCGTCAAAGCTGAGACACCCAGGTGCAGACCATCCCAGTGTGAAGGGAAAAGACCCACAGTCTGGATTCACTGCTACAGGGAGCCCCATGCTGATAACAACCTTCTACTCTAGTCTCAACCCCAGGGACTCCGGAGTGGACAGTCCATCGGGGGATTTCAGGGAATCCGATGAGCTAATACACTTGAAAGCTCAACTCTGCCCAGCAACAACCCAGAAATCTATGCCAAGCTGCCCGATCTTGGGAAAAGCTGAACAAAACACCTGGGGTTGATAACCAATGACCTAGGAAAGGCTGTTCTCTCCTTCCAGGAAGAGCTGTGGGTCAGACTCACCCTGGGGTCCCTCCAAAAGAATCAGTAAGGGCTCTGGGAGGACCAGTTTTTCGATTCCTTCTCAGCATCACTGGTCCTGGAGGAGGCAAAAGGAGTCTATAAAATTTCTGATCCCTGGGTGGGGGAGGCGCTAGCTCTCACTAGTCACACACATTCCTTCCACCGCACATCCAGCAAGACTCAGGTGCTGAAAGGGCTCCTGGGGCTCCAGGTTACCTCCTAAAAGCATCCTCTAGAAACCACCAGAGGAAGAAATGCCCTCCTTAAAGGCAAGAGCTGAGCTCAGGAGTCACTCTGAGCGACAACTAGTCACATGTAAACCTCAGCCATCCAGAGCACCAGGTATGGTGACAGGAAAGGATATTTTATCCTTAAAAACATCTAGATATAAGATGGACAGGGAGGTGTTGCCCGGGCAGCTTCTGCAGAGAAAAGCCCAAAATGATCTGCATCTAAAAATAATCCGCTATTAAAGAGCAAGGATGTTTTTGACATTTCAGCCGAGCTAATGGTCTACACAGACAGAATCTCATGAAAAAGCATTCTGTTGTTCTTGATCCATTTGGACATGGTCTGTGAGTGAAGAAATGGCTCTCCTCCTGGAAGAAATAGCTGCTGCTCCTGGCACCAGCCTGAAACTGCTTCCTGGTTCCTTAAAGAGAATATTCCTATAGAAACTAAAAAGGAGGAGAAATCTGTCTGGTGAGGATGCTGGGTGGCCTGGGCTTTGGCCAACCTTGAAACTTGAAAACCAAGATGCTGGGAGTTCCTGTCGTGGCGCAGTGGTTAACGAATCTGACTGGGAACCATGAGGTTGTGGGTTCGATCCCTGCCCTTGCTCAGTGGGTTAACGATCCGGCATTGCCGTGAGCTGTGGTGTAGGTTGCAGACGCGGCTCGGATCCCGCGTTGCTGTGGTTCTGGCGTTGACTGGCAGCTGCAGCTCTGATTCGACCCCTAGCCTGGGAACCTCCATATGCCGCGGGAGCGGCCCAAGAAATGGCAAAAAAAAAAAAAAAAGAAAAAGAAAGAAAGTAAGAAAACCAAGATGCCCTCTCCATGAGGGGCCCTTTCCCCAGAAGGTTCAGGTTCCCCCAAAAGAGAGAATCACATTCAGGTTCAGAAAACAAGGATGACTTCTGTCCAGTTATGACATAATCCCTTAAACCAGGAGATGCCCACTTCCCTTCATGAACCAAAAGTTCCCTGGCGTTTCTGCCTTTTTAAAATGTCATCATCTGCACATAAAACCTTTAACCCCCTGGAAGGCATTTACCATGGAGAGGCTGGCCTAAGACCTTTGTCTCTTGTGATGCACCCTCAGAACTAAGCATGGCTGCAGACAAGATGCATGGAGTGGATTTCAGCACTAAATCACATTCACTGAGCACATACTACACACCAGGCGCAATGCTAAGCATAACCTTTCTATGCATAACCTCCACTTAATCTCAGGAACAGTAACCCCATGAAACAGGACCTCCTTCTAACATACCCTTTTCACCACTGAGGACACCAAGGCCCAGAGAGCTTAAGTAACTTGCCCCTAGTCACCCAGCTGGGCCAGAGCTAGGAATCAAACCTGAGTAATCTGACTCCAACCCACATTCCACAGCATTCCCTCTGCACCTGGTCACTTCACTCCATTCAGGTGTCCTGGTCTGTGGCAAAGTTCCATGTAAGAGGGAGGTCACAGGAAGAGAGAAGGGCTTCTGACAGTAGAAGTTTCACAGCATCACGCAGCCCCCAGAGCTGTGTCTCAGACCCAGGACCTCTCCTCTCTCCACACTGCGACACATCCCTTCCCGCTCTTTCCAGGACGTGTCCCTGTAAACCTTCCATAAGCAGCATCCTTCTCCTGGCATCTCAGAGAAAAATTCACCTGCTTCTAGTGTCCAGGTAGCCCATGATTCGAGCACAGTCACAGCCTGGGAGCAGCCCCTCGCCGAGTCAGCCGGGCTTTGATGCAGCCTAGCGAACCGGAGGCAGACTGCTGCCGCCTGCGTGGATTCAGGAGAAGCAAGGAGACCTTTCCCTTGTGGAGCTCACTAGCCACAAATCAAATTTTTAAGATGAGTTATGCCAAGCAAATGGTCAAAAACAAAAATGTTTGGAAGAAACAAAAAGGTCAACCCCATTATCCATTTAAAACTCTCAAGGTGGCAGCCCACACCATGGGGACAGCTGTCCAGGCAGCCCTCGTTTGTCCTCCAGACACTTGTGCTCCCCAAATGTAAGGTCAGCCAGGTCACAACTGGATGATTCAGAAGAGGGGACAGAAATCAGGGGCCTGGGGTTCAAGCTGGCCCTGGGGGTCCATCCCACATACACGTAGGGAGTGACTCACATACCCGCGCACATATGCAACAAACCACCCTCACCCTTGGCGGACAAGGACCAGAGCCGTGCAGCACCTGAGGAGATACACAGAACTTTGCTTCCCTGTCCTTCTCTGCAGGGATGGGGAGAAAGGACTGGCTTCAGGGCTGGAAGCCACCTGCCTTCTCTCTCAACTCTTGCTGCCCAGCCAGCCTGGGGAGCAGTGACAAGAAGACAAGGGCAGGCGAGGGGTTTGGTGAGCTGCCACCAGCACACACACTGACAGGGCAGGGTTGGCAAAGCCTGTCCCCAGGTACTTTCCACCCAAGCCCCTTAGCAGGTGGAAGGCACACACAACCAGTCAAGTCCCAGAGAGACACCTAAAGCAGCTCTGCCCCGGATGGGGCTGTGAGGTGAGGGGTGCTCAGAATAAACCCCCACCTCCTTTCCTTTCTGGGTTCCCCAGGACACAGAGCTCCCCCTCCCTTTTCAGCCAACTACAGAGCCCACGGGTCCCCCTGCCAGCGGTGACTTCACGGGAGAATCAGCAAGTCTATCCTACATAAACAAGAAGGGAGTTGCCACCAAGAACGGAGCATCTAGTTTCTCAGGAGGTCCCCACAAGCTGTCACACCGCGCCCGCCCGAAGGAGTTGCAGCGCAATTGTCAACTTGGACCTGGCGCCGACGGGAGCATTCTGCCCACCCCCCAGGCCCCGTTCCTGCTGCGCCCCCCCCACCCCCCGCACTTACACCTCTGTCTTCGCCACCTGTCTGGGTGCCGGTCTCTTCCCTGCCCAGACGTGGCGCGTCTTCTTCCTCCTTCGCTGCGCTTCCTCCTTCCAGCCCCAGCCTCAACCTCTTCTCCTCCGGAGGGGCGTCCTCCTCCTCCCGCCTCTGCCGGCCATCCCTGCCTCTGAGCTTGCCCGTGTCCTCTGGGCTGCCACAAGGGCTGGCCATGGCTCCAGGTGACTCTTCCTGCACTTGGAGGAGAGGAAGGACCGGCAGCCTTCCGAACCCAGCGGCCTGTGGGTGGAAGAACGGGCTTCTGAGCGCGGGCTTGGTGGGTTCGCGCGGCTCGTCTCGGAGCTGGGCTCCTCCGTGGACCACTCCTGTCTCTCTGCCGCCCCCTGCTGGCTGCTCGTGAGCACCGCGGGCACGCGTGGAAGAGGCCTGCGCGGGTCTCACCTGCCCGGGGCCAGGCCCGCTCAGCCAAAGCCCGGCCCCGAGGTCGCACAAGGATGGTCCCCCTGCCCAAGTAAGGGAGAGAAGGAGGGACAGGCAGACATCGACTTCAGTGCCCCGCAAGGATGGACACCCTGGTCCTTGGTACTGCTCTGCATATTGACTGGTTTGGAGGTGGCTGAAAAACACATGGAGAATTCTGCCTGGAGGATGATGGGCTTAATGCAAAAAAGCACCATCTTTCAAGGCTGTGCTTACCTATCAAGGGTGTTTACCGAGCATCACTATGGACCAGGCAGGGTGGTGCAGGCGGGGGTTACAATGGTGACCATGGCAGGCATTGTCTCTGCCCTGGTGGAGCCCAGCGCCTAGCGGGGAGATGTTGATTGACTGCCATTGCCAAAGGGGTGAAGGGCTGCAAAGAAAAAGCACTGGGGACACAGGAAGCTAAAACAGAAGCGCCTCAGCAGGTCTGGGGCTGGGAATGGAGCAGAGGAAGTGAACACTGAATGGAGGTACAAGAACGAGTAGTTCTCAGCCAGGTGAAGGGTGTTCAGGCAGAGGAAATAGCTTGAGCAAATGCTCGGAGGCCGGGAGGGAAGCACCAAGAAGCCTGTGGGGCCACAGCAGGGTGGGCGAGACGAGAGGTTGCCAGGGACCAGGCACACAGGGCGGGACCAGGGAGAGGACCACTACAGGGCTCAGCACAGCAGCAGTTCAAACGGACAACAGGAGGAGACACTGAGAGGTGCTCTGGAGTGATGGATTGATAACTCTGAGTGTGCCCCATGTGCCCTTAGCACCGATGTGGGACCCCCCTCCACAGCCATGTGGTGAGTTGAGCCAGGAGGTATCTTCTGGACATTTACGTCTTTTTTTTTTTTTTTTTAATTTTCCCACTGTACAGGAAGGGGGTCAGGTTATCCTTACATGTATACATTGCAATTACAGTTTTTTCCCCCACACTTTCTTCTGTTGCAACATGAGTATCTAGACATAGTTCTCAATGCTATTCAGCAGGATCTCCTTGTAAATCTATTCTAAGTTGTGTCTGATAAGCCCAAGCTCCCGATCCCTCCCGCTCCCTCCCCCTCCCATCAGGCAACCACAAGTCTCTTCTCCAAGTCCATGATTTTCTTTTCTAAGGAGATGTTCATTTGTGCTGGATATTAGATTCCAGTTATAAGTGATATCATATTGTATTTGCCTTTGTCTTTCTGGCTCATTTCACTCAGGATGAGATTCTCTAGTTCCATCCATGTTGCTGCAAATGGCATGATGTCATCCTTTTTTATGGCTGAGTAGTATTCCATTGTGTATATATACCACATCTTCCGAATCCAATCATCTGTCGATGGACATTTGGATTGTTTCCATGGACATTTACGTCTTATATCCAGGATCCAGGGCAGTCTGAGAGTGCCAGGCTCCTGTGTTCCCTGAATTTCCCCAACTAAGAGCTGGCACAACATTGCAATTGCTTGTGTAAATTTTTCCCCTACTCATTGTAAATCAGCTATAATTTAAAACTTAAAAATAATAACTAATAAATAAAACTTTCCCCTTCTAAGCTCCTGCAGGGAGTCACTGCCTCTGACTTTGTTCATGATTTTACCCTTTAAATCTATCACAGTGGGTGATACACGGTAGGTGCTCAAGAAGCATCCATTGGATGCAGAAAAGGATCTGTTCCCACCCAGAGTTCTCTGCACCCTCCATGTTCCCCTTCTCCAGCCCCTTCCTCTCTCTTCCATCTCTTCCCTTCCCCCAGCACCAATTAACTCCTGTTATTATCCCCACTGTACAGAGGAGGAGACAGCGGCATAAAGAAGGCAAGTGACGTACTCAAGGCAACATGTGGTGGGGGAGGAACCGCTGCCACTGAACTGGGAAACCTAAATGCAGCAGGGGGGGGTCACTGAATCCCAGGTGGCAGAGGCCAAGTGGCGGCTCTCAACCCCCAAGGCAAAGGAGCGTCAAAGCAGAAGTCAGAACCGTCCGACTCACACAGAGCTATTGCACTGGCCAGTCAAGCACGGTGTTCCTAGAAGTGAAACAGATGCAAGCATACTGACCTCTTACTTGATCTGTATAAGCAGGAGAGTTCTAGGTCAAGCGAACAGAAGTCTAACTTGAATCATAAAAACAGACGGTCCTGACCCCTCAATCAAGTCCCAGACCGGAGCCAGTTTACAGACCCAGGGAGGCTAGGTCCCCTTGAGGAAGGACCTCGGTACACTGCCAAAAATGTATGCTCTTAATCTTGCTCCCAGCTTTCCCCAAAGGGACCTATGGCCTTTTACCAGAGTGACTAGAAAAAGAAAAAGGAAAAAAAAAGCAGGTATTTCCAGGATCACTGAACATAGGCTCTGAATGGACACT
Organism: Sus scrofa; assembly: GCF_054392235.1. Lineage (NCBI taxonomy): Eukaryota > Metazoa > Chordata > Mammalia > Artiodactyla > Suidae > Sus > Sus scrofa. The sequence goes on from NC_139385.1 coordinate 43,644,784, forward strand.
AATTCCAAGAGACCTAAAACATCACAGGGGTCCACCCGTCAGAGTAGGGTTTGTATAGGTCAGAGGACAACAGAGTTTTAGTTCCATCGTCTCACTGTGGGCCCAGTGGGTCCCCAACCCCACACTGTGTTTATTAATACAGTAGTAGAGCTGTGACTTAGGGGCTGTGCTCTTAATCACAAAACAAGCTGACATCTCTAGGAAGAAAGTATAATTCAGCATTCTGGTCCCCATGCTCCATGCCCAGCCCAAGGTCACAGTATCAACTCCACCTCCATTTTTAGCATTTGACACTAAGCAGGAAAATTAGAGACAATCTAAAGAAAGGCCATGAGAGAGTTCCCGTCGTGGCGCATCAGAAACAAATCTGACTAGCATCCATGAGGACACAGGTTTGATCCCTGGCCTCGCTCAGTGGATTAAAGATCCGGTGTTGCCGTGAGCTCTGGTGTAGGTTGCCGATGCAGCTCGGATCTGGCATTGCTGTGGCTGTAGTGTAGGCCAGCGGCTCCAGCTCCAATTTGACCCCTAGCCTGGGAACCTCCATGTGCCAAGGGTGAGGCCCTAAAAAGACAAAAAAAAAAAAAAAGAAAAAGAAAGAAAGAAAATAAAGCACTTGAGGAGTTCCCTGGTGTCCTAGCAGTTAAGGATCCATCATTGTCACTGCTGTGGCTCAGGTTCTGTTCCTGGCCTGGGAACTTCCATATGCCGTGGGCACAGCCAAAAAATAAAAATAAATAATAAATTTAAAAAAAAAGAGAGAGAGAGAGAAAGGGTATGAGTTTGCTAAGCCAGTGGGGCTAGATACCCCAGGGACCTCTCCTCACCCCCGGCAGTTTGACTAGATCTGATGTCAAGGTGGGGGAAGGGACAGAACAAAGGTAAACCCTTTGACCCTCACTTGAGAAAAGGTCTGTAAATTCTTCGGGAGGCCTCTCAGGTATGGAATAAATAAATAATAAAATGACAGACTACAGGAGTTCCCATTGTAGGGCAACAGGATCGGCAGCATCTCTGCAGCACCAGGACTCAGGTTCGATCCCCAGCCCAGCACAGTGGGTTAAAGGATCCAGCGTTGCCACAGCTGCAGCCCAGGTTGCAGCTACAGCTCAGATCTGATCCCCAGCCCAGGGGCAGTCAAAAAAGAAAAACACAACAAGCTGCAGTGATGGAAACTACGAAAGAGGATATGGACTATTTGAAGGACGATGCGCCCTCTGCATTGGCAGGGTCTTTGGACAGCCACCACTACCCACAGCCCCTGCAGAAAATATGAACCTGACCCCAAAGAGAGCCTGGAAATGCAGATTCCAACACAGGAATTCAAATGCGAGTCGTTTATTTCGGAGGTGATTCCAGGAACCTGGCGATAGACTGAGGACATGGGATGGGAAAAGGGAAGGCAGTTTATAAGGCGCTGTTGTCAACCAAGTTACCGCTGAGACCACCTAGAGCTAATCCAACAAGGAGGAAGCGTAGCTGGTACACCTCAGAGCTGTCCCAGCTAAAGCTGTGGGAGCTGGGGGTCCACACAGTCTAGACTGACCATCCTTAGAGGATCCTAATTCCCATATTTCTGCCTAAGTGGACACTGGTGGCTCGAGAGAGCCACAGGCAAAGGCAATCAGCCTATGCAGAGGTGGTGAGGGCAGGGATGTGGGCAAGCACACCAACCTCCGAGGCAAAGCCTAACCCTGGTCCTTTGATGGGTGCCAAAGATGCCTGGGCTTCGCCCTTCCACAGCGGGGCTTAGAGAGCAGGTTAGCTCAGCAAGGGCTTGGAGAGCAGGGCTCAAGTGGGGTTCGGGCTTCACTCTTAACCACATAACCTCAGGCTGCAAAACTGACTTTTGGAAGCTTCAGCTTCCTCATCTGTAAAATGAGCATGACAGTACCTTGTGGATTATTGTGAGAACTGAATAGAATTGTGCACATAAAGCCTTTAGTCTAATAGAGAATAAGGGCTTGCAAAGAAAGTGTATCCATTAATATTATTAACTCAGGTGCTTTGCTTTTCTTTTCCTTTTTTTTTTTTTTTTTTTTTTTTTTGTCTTTTTAGGGCCGCACCCGCAGCATATGGAGATGCCCAAGCTAGGGGTCAAATCAGAGCTGCAGCTGCCGGCCTACACCACAGCCACACCCATGCCAGATCTGAGCCATGTCTGTGACCTACACCACAGCTCATGGCAATGCCGGATCCCTACCCCACTGATCAAGGCCAGGGATCAAACCCACAACCTCATGGTTCCTCGTCGGATTCGTTTCTGCTGCACCACAACAGGAACTCCTCATGGGCCTTTCTTATAGGGAAGGCAAGCCTGGCCCTGAAGTTGGCAGGTCCTGAGGCTTCCAGAAGCAGTGGTAGAGAGAAAGAAGGAGACTGAATAAGGATGCGACAGACCACCAAAATCAGGGAGTCAGCGGCCAGGGCCAGGAGGACAGCCGGATCCCACACAGGAGCTGGTCAGTCACAGGAAACTGAGTCTGACATCTCGGGATGGTCATAAATTGGGGCATGAGGAACATAAAGCCCACAGTTTCCCTGCTGAAATCCCTCTTGTAAACGTCTAGCCGTCAGGGAGGTGGAGGGAGGAATCCAGCGGTCAAGACCACCCTCTTCCCCTAACACCCACCTTAGGTTGTTAGCTGAGGGCCAGGGATCCACCAAGATGAGACAAGCACTCTCCCCAAAGCTCCCATCCCTCCAAGCTCTCCAGGCACTCATCTTCCCATAAGAACAGACCCCCAATCCCAAGGCACTGCTGTTTCCTCTCCAGTGAGAAATCCCAACAGGGGCTGCTGACCCCTCGAAACCCATAACTTCTTCAGGTAACTGACACACAGCCATGTACCTCCTGGTGTCACTTACACATCACCGGCAGTGTGTCCACTGGCTATATGGACCTCCAGTGTCAGCCAGGACCCCAGTGTCAGCCAGGACCCCCAGTGTGAGGTCAGGACCCCCACTGTCAGCCAGGACCCCCAGTGTCAGCCAGGACCCCCAGTGTGAGTCAGGACCCCCACTGTCAGCCAGGACCCCCAGTGTCAGCGAAGACCCCATGTCAGCCAGGACCCCAATGTCAGCCAGGACCCCTAATGTCAGCTGAGACCCCGTGTCAACCAGGACCCCAATGCTAACCATGACCCCCAGTGTCATTCAGGACCCCCAATGTCAGCCAAGACCCCCAATATCAGCCAGGACCCCCAGTGTACCAAACTAAAAAGTCAGGATTTATGCCATTCTGCACCATTGCTAAGGACCCCATAAACCCCATCTTACTTCCCATCAATGGTCACTGGGGACAGGGAGGCTTCCTCCTCCACACTGGACCCCAGGTCACCACGCATCTTTGCTCAGAGTTTCTTGGCTTCTGCCTCACTTCGAATGTGTACCTGTGTGTCCTGCATCTACAATTACACAGGGACTCATAGTTCCTACCAGGACCATCAATGAGCCTTCCATCAGCCCAACAATGAGGGCATAATCTTGCTAAGGTTTACCCTTCATTTTGAAATTTTTTGTTGTAATTATCAAGATGCAAATGACAATCCAACAAGTCATCATATTCCAAGTTCAAAAATGTCATTTTTTGCCTTTGTCACATCTCACTTTTAATTCTGGGATGTGACTAGAATCCTGTGTTTTTCTTCTCCTCCTCCCAGGGACCACCACAATCCAGCTCTTCATCTGCCTAAACAGTTCACACCCAGGATTTCTGAGCCTCTCTCCTATGCCCCCAGCACCCAAATTTTTCCCTCAGTTCTGAACCAAACTGGTGAGCAAGCGTCTGCCAGGACGACCAGGCAAACACCGGACGTCAGCGTTTATCTAATCCATTCCTGCCAGCCCTTCCTACAGGCATCCTGGGCACTTGGCTATTTGTCTTGATTATCCAAATCTCCCCTCCTCTTGCTCTTACTAAGTGGGTTCCATTGTTTTCTGCCACGAGGTGCTGATTGCTGCAAGAGCCTTTTAATACACATACAACACTTAGAACAAAGACGAATTCCTGCCTTCTCTCTGGCATGACTGCACCATAAATTGCAGAGTTGAGAGAAGAGAGCGTCAAAGGCACGCCCACACAGCCTGTGTGTGGAAAGACAGCGCTGGGGGAGGAGGGAGGCAGCCCCCATCCCCAGCACCATCATCCTGAACAGCCCAGACATGGCCATGGGGCAGCAGTGGGAATGGGCACAGTGACTCCTGGGCAGCAAAGGTCCCAGACTCAGAAGCTTCTGGACAGACCCTCTGAGACCCTCAGACTCTCAACATCCCAACATTATTATCTTGACTTTTTTTTTTCATCTTTTGGTCTTTTTTAGGGCCATACCTGCAGCATATGGAGGTTCCCAGGCTAGGGGTCTAATCGGAGCTGTAGCCGCCGGCCTAAGCCACAGCCACAGTAATGCCAGATCCGAGCCGCATCTGTGACCTACACTACAGCTCTCGGCAATGCCAGATCCTTAACCCACTGAGGGAGGCCAGGGATCGAACCCAAAACCTCATGGTTACTAGTCGGGTTCCTTAACCACTGAGCCACGACGGGAACTCCTATCTTGATATTTAAGGCCTTTTTTTTTTTTCTTTTGGCTGCACCTGTGGCATGCGGAAGTTCACAGGGCCAGGGATCAAACCCAGACCACAGCAGCAACCCAAGCTGCTGCACTGACAATGCCAGATCCTTAACTTGCTGGCACCGCAAGGGAACTCCAAGGGCACATTTTTGTGTGTCACTTTTTTCTCTAGAAAACTCTATGGAATTCACTGTGTGAAGGGAAATTAAAATGAGTTTTTGTGGGCAATGGGATAAAAACCCCTAAAAGCATATGAATATTGAACCCACTGAAATGATATGTGCATATTTCTGTTTTTCTTAGAAGAAGATTCTGAACTCACATGCACAAAGGATTCCATGACCCCCTAAAAGGCAAGGACCACCACGCCGTGCAGTCACGTCAATATTTACTATAACTTGATCTTGCACACGGCCAAGGGAAGGAGTAACAGGGAAACACTGATTGGATGTCTCCACTGCGTGAGGCTCTGATGTAACCCATCTCATTTCTTTCTCATATTAACTCTATGCAGTAATTCTTATCCACAGCCTCATTTTTCAGATTCAATGACTGAGGACGGAGAATCTAAGTTCCCTCCTCATGCCATCCAGTTGATAAGAGCTATGGTAAGAATATTAGCAAAATAATAGCTGATGTTTCTGAGAGCTATGACTCAGGCCCTGTTCTAAACACCTGAGGTATGTTAACTATTTAAATCTTCACTGCAGCCCATGGAGGTAGTAGTACCCTTTTTTTTTTTTTTTTTTTTTTGGTCTTTTTGGCATTTCTTGGGCCGCTCTCGCGGCATATGGAGGTTCCCAGGCTAGGGGTCGAATTGGAGCTGTAGCCACCCGCCTACGCCAGAGCCACAGCAACACGGGATCCGAGCCCCATCTGCAACCTACACCACAGCTCCTGGCAACGCCGGATCCTTAACCCACTGAGCAAGGGCAGGGATCGAACCCACAACCTCATGGTTCCTAGTCGGATTCGTTAACCACTGCACCACGACAGGAACTCCGAGTAGTACTCTTATTAATAATAATATTAATAACCACTGAGGTTGTTATTATTATCAATATCATTATTATTTACTACCACCATTTTACAGAGGTGGAAGCTGAAGGACAGAGCTGGAACCTGCATCTCCCTTATCTGCCTTGAGCCCATGCTCTTAACCTCTCAGTGATACCACTTCCCAGAACTGTCTGGTGATCACTGTAAGATCAGGCTGATTTGACTGTTTAGAACCAGCAAAGACCACAGTGTGTCCTATAATAATTCCAGACTTACCATTAAGCAAGAACCTCACCCTCAGGGTTTTTTTGCTTTTTTTTTTTTCAGTCTTTTTTAGGGTCAAACCACAGCATATGGAAGTTCCCAGGCTAGGGGTCGAATCAGAGATGCAGCTACCAGCCTACACCACAGCCACAGCAACACCAGATCCAAACTGCATCTGTGACCCACACCGCAGCTCATGGCAACACCAGATCCTTAACTCACTGAGCGAGATCAGGGATTAAACCTGCATCCTCCTCAATACTTACTGGGTTTGTTACCGCTGAGCCACAACAGGAGCTTCTCATTCTTAGTTTTCTCTGTGTTCAAATACCACTCACAACCCAGGAAGGTGCACCTCCATGCTAGTTACAAAACACGAGGTGAAGAAAGCTCACTCAAGACCACAGAGAAGGAAAGAAGGTTTGAATTCAGGTATGTCTGTCTTGTGAGCCTGAGCACTAAACCACAATGCAGACACTTGCCTAACATCTGGCCTTCTTGTATGGAAGGTCCTGACTTAATGGCAGGCAGGGAGGTCCCTTGAAGGTCAACATGAGGCACAGAAAGTAGACAGCCAGTCCCTGGTCACCTCCAGAAGATTACACCAGAGGAAACATAATAGCAACCATACGGGTTGGAAGGTACTCTTGATGAAACAAATAGAAGAGGAAACTCCCCATCTCTTGGGCTGAGAAAAGAGTCTCCTAAGATAGAACAGACGTATCTTTCATCTTTCCTCCCACATTGCTGCCAGGGCTCAGCAAGAGTCCCAGTGGCTAAGGCCACCAGAGCATCCCAGCACGGCTACCATACTATTTTATGAGCATGAGTAAAAGCAATTTCCAAGCAATGCCTCCAATGCTGAGTGGAATTTTTTACAGTAAGAAATACACACGTGTTCTTACACACATACACACACAGAGAGAGACAAAAATCTAAGGATCCTGAGGAAGTGAATGCTTGCAGAAAAGATACATGTTGGGGTTCCCTTATGACATGGCAGGTTAAGGATCTGGTGTTGTCAATGCAGCAGCTGGGGTCACTGCTGTGACAGGAGTGGGAATTATACATGCTGCAGGCATGGCCCAAAAAAAGATATGTGCTATGTCCCCATCATGGACCTGTGGCACCTGACCCCTCATCTACATCTAGGCAGGGTTCACTCCATCTCGCTCTCTTTCCCTCCCTCCTTCTCATAACTACTGCCTCGCTTCCTCCAGTTTTAATCAATACATAAGCCCTGATAATCCATATACCGTTTTTATTACTAGCTAGCTCCCTGCTTTCCATCCCTGGAAGCAGGACCTCTCTTCAGCACCATGGCCAGAGCAAACCTCCCCTTTTCCTTCAGGGCCACGAATGACTGGATTTCTGATCCACCCTCTGTCCCCATCCATCCCTCTCACTCCCTCTTGTGCCCCTTCTCTCTACCCCTCCCTAACCACCCCCATCCTCCCTCCTTCCCTCTCCTTCTCTTCCCTTGTACCTAAGGCTTCTCGAACACACCTGCAGGGATGTCACAGTTGTGCCCAAGGACGGACATTTCGATGACAGACACAGGGACCCAATCCAGCTGCCCGAGAAAACACAGCTTGCCTGGGTCCTGGGCATGAGACCACCTGGAGATAGCACATCTCGGCTCTGAAGTCTGACGGACTTGGGCACTGAGCCCCTGTAGAAGGAACTAAGGGTCAAAAGGGTTAAATGCTGAGGATCACACTGCACTTATTGGTCCCAGGATGCATGCACTCCAAACACAGCCTTTCCATCCCAGTCCAGAGCAGGGAAAATGCTGAGGAGTAAATGGGCTAAGAAGTGGGCACTCAGGTTCTTGCTTACTGCCCACACTCGCTACCCTCTCCTATCACAACTAAGAAAGGACAGTGTGTGTTGTGTACACCCAAGTGTGTGCATGTAACTGGCTCTGTGTATGCACACATGTTGGTGGTGGGGGGAGGGCAGTGGCAGCAGGAAGGATTAGGGAGAGAGGGAGGCATCCATGAACAACCCTAGCAAGAGGATGGGATGCAGGCCAGATCAATCTGAGAGAGAAAAAAAAAACACACAACAGATGTTATCCACCTGGGGAGAGGCTCCTTACCCTGTAAAAATCATTTTAAAAGAGCTAACTCTTTTGAGCAATGGACATAGCCAGGCATTGATAACTGCTTTATGTGCATCAAGCCATCCAGTCATGACCACAGCCCCATGAAGTAGGCACTCTCCCCATTGTACAGATAAGAACAATAAGGCTCAGAGAGGTTGAGTAACTTCACAAGAGCTACACAGCTCATGAGTGACAGACTCAAGCATGAGCATAAAAAAGGCAAGAGCACCATGGTTTAAAGGGTAATAACAGTCCTACGCAGAGAGGGTCAGTGAATTAGGGTTTAGCAAGCTTGGAGAGCATCTTTTCCCCTGTGCTCCAATCTCAACAAGGAATTTTTATAAAGACAATGCTGATGAGTTCTTCTCCACGTGTCTGGAATACCAAAGAACAAGAAAGTGACGAATCCAAGCATAAGTGTCTTTGGCTGGGTAAATGATAGACCTTACTGTCAAGGTGTGTTTTCTTAAGCCAAGACATTAACACTGTGATGCAAACTGCACTGACTTTGGATTCTGGCTCTTCCTACAACTTGCTTCAGTTGTTTGGGTCTTAGCCTACCTCCCTCCACCCACACTCCAGCTGCTGAAAAGGAGGGGCTCTGACCAGGTTATCTTATCCTTCCAAAGAAGGCTGCTTCTGTTCCCAAAAGGTGGTTCACGACATGGTCTCCTTCCTTCAAGGTCTCCCCCAAAAAACACCCAGCAGCAGCAGCAGCACCGGACCCTCTCTCCCCACCCAGGAATTTAAGGATCAGGGCTTCCCCAGCCGCTATGGACTTCAACCCCCCCCAGGAAAATGCTCACCGAGTCTGCCCTGAGTGCCAGCTGCCCCCAAGTCCCCTCTGAAGCCAGTCACGTGCCCACCCTCCTTCAGGTGATAATCCATCAGCTGGGTTTCCTGGGGAAACAGAACTCATTCTTAAGCTCTCTTTTATGGCTTTTACCCAGAATTGATTTGAATAAATCAGTCTAATGCTCTCTCTACAATGGAACCAATTGTTAAAAAGCTTTATTTGCTCAGCTTTGAAAGAAGGTTGGAGCTTTCTTCTTCCCATTCTAGGGCTGATGAGGTGGGGGGGAGGAAACACACACATTAAATTGGACAAAGAATAATTCCTCAAAAGGTGGGGACCCAAGACCCTCCCAGGATTCCCCAGCCAGGGGACCCCTGCAGGACTCACACCTGGAGAAGGCCAGAGGTGACCAAAGGAGATTTATCAGTTCCTGCTGCTGATGTCTTGACATGATACCTGCTCTGCTCACCCAGAGGCTCAAGGAAGTAAGCCTTCCTTCTACTCTCCTGCTTTCCCAGTTCTTCTGATTTCTCCTCTCTCAGAAAGGACACAGCAAGAGCTGACCTCCACTGAGTCCTGGCAATGTGCCAGGCACTGCATCAAGTCCCAAAGGCACCTACCATTCAACGATCCTAGTGACAATGGCTTTCTTTTTATTCTGAAAATCCCCCAAAGTCTTGCCTACCTCAGGACCTTTGCATGTGCTGCCCCTCTGCTTCTCTCCAAAACCCCACATACACCCAGCTCTGCAAGGCTGGCTCCTTCTCCTCCTTCGTCCCTCTTTCCCAACGCCACCTCCTCCTAGGGGTCTTTCCCAAACACACTGGGATAGATGAGGTCCTCACATGATTCTGTCATGGATCATTCTGTTCTTTTTCTCTGTATCACCTGCTCAGTTTATAGCATAGAAGCAAAACACTGTCTTGTTTAAGGATGCAAGTTTGGGAGCCAAGGACCTGAGAATGAATCCTTACTTCTCCTCGTATTAGATGTTGGCTTAGGGAAAGTTACTTAATCACTCTGAGCCTCAGTTTCCTCACCTGCGAAGTGAGAGTTATAAAAACACCCACCTCTTGGAGCTGCTATAAGGATTAACTGAGCCGACCTCCGTAAGATGCTTTGAAATGCGACGGGCAGGACACAACCACTCCATCAATGGTTGCAGCTACTTGTGTTGTGATTGTTGGGTGCATGTCTGTCCCCCCACCTACCCCCGTGCTCCAAGAATGCAGAGCTTGGTCATCCTATTTCTCGTGAGAGCCCCAATGCCAAGTTAGGGCCTGGCACACCTGGGTACTGAAAAAAAATACTTGTCGAGTGGAAATTTTGTTTGTTTCACTGTGTTCACTTCATATAGGCTTTTGAGAGACACAGGGAAAAAATGGCATTGAATTTTACCACTTTACAGATGGAAAACAAAACCTCAATTTTATCCAAGCTTGGCCAATCAGGTGTCTAAGCAAGGTGAGAGCCCGTGTGGCCAGCACGTTTCCCACCAGGGGGCAGGAAACAGAAAGCTGGGGCTGCCCCTCTCCCTCTGGGACCTGAGACTATCACACCTCAGCAATAAGGATGTAACTGCTCAGGCAATGTCCTGCGGGCACAGGCACAGGCTTAGGGGGCTGCCACAAACTTGCCTCTCTGACCCTCCCAGGGGATCCTGATGATTTACAAAGATCAGGTCCATGGCTGATGGTACAAGAGGGAGGTGGAGGCAGGGATACTGGGGCTGCGGTTCCAGGGGCTTGGAGGGTCCTTACTCTCAAGTGAACACCTCGAACAGGGGCCCACCCTTACAAAGCAACTGACCTTCAAAATCATGCAAAGGTAAGGACCACATATACTTTTGTTTGCTGCTCTCCCTAGCACTCCTGGCAAAGAGCTGCCCTTGATAAATTATTTGTTGAATGAGTGAGTAACTACACTGAGGGTTGAAATGAATAAATCACGGCAACAATGATAACCTGTATTTATCTAGCTTCCTCCTTCCTCTGACTCCTGAGGTCGTACTTTGAAACTGCTAGGGTTCCAATCCAGCTCTACCATGTACTGGGTGATGCTGAACAAGGAATCCAGAAGTTCCCTGGTGGCTCAGAGGGTTAAAGATCCAGTGTTGTCACTGCAATTATTCGGGTCGCTGCTGTGGTGTGGTTTTGATCCCAGACCTGGGAACTTCTGCATGCCCTGGGCATGGCCCCCCCAAAAAAAGAAAAAAAGAATTAATCTAGTCTCTGTGTACCTCAGCTTCCCCATCTATGAAATAAGGATGTTAATAATCCTTTCCTAGTAAGACGGCGAGGTTTAGATTAATTCATACGTATAAAGCCCTTGGAACAGTGTCTGGCATACAGCAAGCACTCAAAATAAGTGTTCGCTGTCACTGTTACCATTCTGGCTTTTCTCCTATGTTTATTATTTTCAGCCTTTATTTGATTTTCCTCTTGCTATAAGCTTCCTTGAGCCCTTTTGGGGAAGAGGCAGAACACAAATCAATTTAATAAATGAACTACTCAAATATAACATTTACAGGGCAGACTTAATCTAACAGATTTTCTCCTAATAAGACACACTTGCAAATTAAACTGTCTAATTTAGGTAATATCTTTCGAAATGTTAAATGCTCATCCCCTCTGCCCCAGAAATCTCGCTTCTAGGGACTGATCTTAGACATACGTTCACGTGAGTGAGCCAAGGGGGTGGGGGTGCAAGGAAATTCATTGCAGCATCGTTTGAGAAAGCAAACAGCCGGAAACAACCTACATGTCTGTGCATGGAAGACTGGCTAAATGAATTTATGGGGTAACCTAAAGCAGAATGCATGCTGCCACTGAAAACCGGAGCAAAGTTTTATGCACTGACATGGAATGATCTCCAAGATATATTGTTTATGAAAAAAAGAAGTTACAGAATGTTGTAGAGAGCATGACTTCATTTATGTTTCTAAATATATACACACATGCACACACACACATGCATACACACATACATGCACACACAACTCATATGCACACACATAAATACACTACAGTCATTACACACATTTTATTTTTTTAATTTTTTATTATAGTTGATTTCCACTGTTCTGTCAATTTCTGCTGTGTAGCAAAGTGACCCAGTCATAGAGCTATACATACTCTATTTCTCATATTATCTTTCATCATGTTCCATCACAAGCGATTGGGCATAGTTCTCCATGCTATACAGCGAGACCTCATTGCCTATCCATTTTTAATGTAATAGTTTGCATCTATTAACCCCAAACACCCAGTCCATCCCACTCCCTCCCCTCAGCAACCTCGAATCTGCTATCCAGTCTGTGAATCTGTTTCTGTTCTGTAAATAGATTCATCTGCACCATATTTTAGATTCCACATATAAGCGATAGCATATGGTATCTGTCTTTCTCTTTCTGACTTACTTCACTTAGTATGAAAATCTCTAGTTCCATTCATGTTGCTGCAAATGGCATTATTTTGTTCTTTTTTATGGCTGAGTAGTATTCCATTATGTATATATACCACATCTTCTTAATCCATTCATCTGTTGATGGCCATTTAGGTTGTTTCCATGTCTTGGCTATTGTGAATAGGGGTGCGATGAACATAGGGGTGCATGTATCTTTTTCAATGAAAGTTTTGTCTGGATATATGCCCAGGAGTGGGATTGCTAGATCATATGGTAGTTCTATATTCAGTTTTCTGAGGAACCTCCATATTATTTTCCATAGTATTTGTACCAATTTTTATCCCCACTAACAGTGTAGGAGGGTTCCCTTTTCTCCACACCTTCTCCAGCATTTGCTATTTGCAGACTTACTAATGATGGCCATTCTGACTGGTGTGAGGTGGTCCCTCACTATAGTTTTGATTTGCATTTCTCTAATAATTAGTTACATTGAGCATTTTTTCATAATGCACAATTTTAAAGATGAAGAAACTGAGGCTCAAAACCCTAAGATTCCATGGCTACCCACTCTACCTTGTGACAGAGTCTCAGCACAGAGAGACAGGGTGGAGATCAGAGCATAGTTCCAAGGAATCATCCTGGTAATATATAAAGAGACACTAAAACAGCCAAAAGTGCTGACATTGAGCAGAGCCTGGGGGTAAGAACTGACTCTTTTTTTCTCAGTTAGTTCCAACATCTTACTGTGTCTCTCTGACCTCAGCGTTTGGGATAACACCTTCTAAAACAGAGTCATTCTCCAAAAAATACATCAATAAAATAAAAAGGTAAAAATAAAAAATAAACGAAAGGCAATATATCAACCCCAAATTCCCAATCCATTGCCTTTGGAATGGATAAGCAATGAGATCCTGCTGTATAGCCCTGGGAACTATATCTAGTCACTTATAATGGAGCACGATAATGTGAGAAAGAAGAATGTATACATGTATGTGTGACTGGGTCACCTTTCTGTACAGTAGAAAATTGACAGAACACTGTAAACCAGCTATAATGGGAAAAAATAAAAATCATTATAAAAAATAAAACTGTGAGTTGAGAAAAAATATTTTTAAAAAGAATACCAATGGCCTCATAATACTAAAGAAAGAAAGGTAATATGTGCACATATGGAATATTATTCAGGTTTTTTTAGGGCCACACCCATGGCATATGGAAGTTCCTAGGCCAGGGGTCGAATCAGAGCTGCAGCTGCCAGTCTATGCCACAGACACAGCAAAGCAGGATTCCAGTCACATCTGCAACCTAAACCATAGCTCACAGCAACGCCAGATCCTTAACCCACTGAGCGAGGCCAGGGATTGAACCCACATCCTCATGGTTACTAGTCAGGTTCATTACCACTGAGCCACAAGGGGAACTCCTTATTTAGTTTTTTAAAGAAATAGAATTAATACATGCTACAACATGGATGAACCTTGAAGATATTATGCTCAGTGAAATAAGCCAGACACAAGAGGACAAATTGCATGAATACACTTAGATGAGGGGCTTAGAGGAGTCAAATTCATAGAGACAGAAAGTAGAACGGTGGTTAGGGGAGCCGAGAGTGGGAATGAGAGTTTAATGGGTAAAGCAACCTGAGCCAGAGTAGTGACAATGCTACAACCTTAACCCACTGAGCCAGCAGGGAACTCCAGTAAATGAAGTTTTATTGGAACACAGCTATGCCCATTCATTCATATATTGTCCATGGCTACTTCCTCCCTACAAAGGCAGAGTTGAGAAGTTACAAAAGACCACATAACCTGAAAGGTCTAAAATGGCTATTACCTAGCCCTTTACAGAAAGTTTGCTGGTCCCTGGGTTAATGGGCCAGATGAGGTACAAAGGCTGCTGGGCAGTCAACACCAATGACACTACACACCTGTTACTTTCAGCCAAATTACCATTTAGACTAACAAGGTTCTATGAGTTTATCACCCGCTGGGTAAAATGGCACTTCCTTTTGATTGTCCTTGTCTCTTTTCTTTTAAATTTCAAGGAATCTTTTAGTTCTTTTGATTCAGTGGTTGTGTGCAAACTGATAGAACACACATGAGATCTGGAGTGAACAGCCAAGCTAGCAGCCAAGTGGTAGCACTGGTCAGACAGCTGATGGTACTGCCCACCAAGTATCTGTTCCCCTTTCTTGGCAGGGTCACCCCCACTTCTCCTGTAGGACCTGTGTCAGTTGCCTTTCACTGCATAACAAACCACTCTAAAACTTAGTGGCTTAACACAACAATAGCAATTTATTCTGCTCATAAATTGGGTCAGATCATCTCTGCTCCAAGCAGCCTCACCCTGGTTAGTGGAAAACTTACTTTCAAGACAACCTGTTCACACGAATGGCAAACTGACTGGGAGCTCAGTGAAAGTCAGGGACTGTGGGGCTCAGATCCTCTCCACGTGGTCCTCTCCTTCAGCTGCTTGGGCTTCCTCATGACACGGTAGCTGGGTTCCGGGATCAAGTGTCCCAGGAGAGAGGAGGAAGGAGGAAACTGGATCCCCTTTTACGTCACAGCCTCAGAAGTCACAAATTGCCACTCTCACCACAGTCATGGGTCCAGATTCAAGGGGAGGGAACAGATCCCACCTCTCAGTGGGAAGCGGGGTTGGTCAGAACCATTCTAACTAGAGCCATTAGATAGTCTTGTTGGTTTTTTGGGTTTCTTTTTTTTTTCTGCTTTTTTATTTATTTTTTATTTTTTCCATTATAGCTGGTTTACAGGGTTCTATCAATTTTGTACTATACAGCAAGGTGACCCAGATGATTGGATTAAGAAGATATGGTATATATACACAATGGAATACTACTCAGCCATAAAAAAGAACAAAATAATGCCACTTGCAGATAGTCTTGTTTTAATCTCTTTTCTTAGGGCAGCACCCGAGGCACATGGAAGTTACCAGGCTAGGGGTCGTATCGGAGCTATAGCTACGGGCCTACACCACAGCCACAGCAACCCCGGATCCGAGGTGCACCTGCAACCTACACCACAGCTCACAGCCACACCAAATCCTTAACCCACTGAGCAAGGCCAGGGATCGAACCCATTTCTTCGTGTATACTAGTCAGGTTCATTACCACTGAGCCATGACGGGAATTCCTAGATAGTCTTGTTTTAATAAAACAGTTCAGCAACATATTTTTGCCCTATATTGATACCACCTCTTTCTCTGGATGGAGTAGTATGTCTGCAACTTTCCAGATTCAGCCAATGCATTCATTAAGACTCTTTGACTTGCAAAAGGCAGAAACACAACTCAAACTAGTTTGTATTAAAATGCTATTGACTGGGTCATATGGTAGTTCTATGTATAGTTTCCTGAGGTACCTCCATACTGTTTTCCATAGTGGTTGTACCAACTTACATTCCCGCCAGTAGTGCAGGAGGGTTCCCTTTTCTCCACACCCCCTCCAGCACTTGTTATTTGTGGACTTATTAACGATGGCCATTCTGACTGGTGTGAGGTGGTATCTCATGGTAATTTTGATTTGCATTTCTCTAATAATCAGGGACGTTGAGCATTTTTTCATGTATGTACAAATGAACCTTCCACAGAAAAGAAAATCATGGACTTGGAGAATAGATTTGTGGTCGCCAAGGGGGGTGGGGAGGGAGTGGGATGGATTGGGAATTTGGGATTAACAGAGGCAAACTATTGCTTTTGGAATGGATTAGCAATGAGATCCTGCTGTGTAGCACTGAGAACTATGTCTAGTCACCTATGATGGAGCATGACAATGGGAGAAAAAGGAATGTATACATGTATGTGTAACTGGGTCACCATGCTGTACAATAGCAAAAAAAATTGCATTGAGAAAATAACAATTTTTAAGATATTTAATTAAAATATAAATAAATAAATAAATAAATAAAATAACTTTTTTTTAAATGCCATTGACTTATGTACCCAGGAAGCTTGAGGGGATGGGGCTAGCTTCAGGTTCAGCTGGATCCAGGTTCGAACAGTGTCCTCAGGGCTCTCTGTATTGCTCTCTCTTTTTAATCCCTCAGCTCAGCTCTGCTTTATTATCAAAGAGCCCTCTGGTTGAACAAGCTAAGTCCCATGACTACCCTGAACCACAGAAACTAATCAAGATTACTCTGAAAGTAGGAAAGAGTGGTCCCCCTAAGGTAGAGGTGAACCTGTCCTTTGTACCCAGTGGTCAACAGCATGGTCCAAAGAAGCCAGGAAATGACAAAGGGCTCTAAGACCATCACCAAGAGGGATGCTCTGGGCCCTCAAAACTATAGCTGTTCCCAAATTCCAAAAGGGCATGTAGGTGAGCTGCTTGTTTGTTGGTTGGTTTTGATTCAGTAAAGAAAGATGTATACATCTAAGGATAACCTGACCCCCTTGCTGTACAGTGGGAAAATTAAAAAAAAAAAAAGAAAGATGTGAGTTCCAGGACCTCTTGGGAGGCTGCCAGGTAAAGAACCATGTGGTTAAAATTCACTCTTGGAGCCCACGCTCAGGACAAATGCAATCATGGCTCTATACATCTGGCATCAAGAGACAGTCATCTTTCAGCAAGTTTGAAATCTCACTTGGTGTATTTTTCCCAGCCTTGTCACTGGAACTTCAAAGGTAACCCAAAGATACTCTTGAGTTAGTAGGAAGCTCAGCAATATTTCTTCCCTGACAAATCTTTGCACCTCAGCTCCAAAGATCTTGGGGTGTGCAAGGTGACGCCTCAGTGGGAAAATACTGCATTTGTGCCTTCCATAGGAAAGGCTGTTGCTCACCATACGAAGTGAGGTTTTTCCAAACCCACGAAAGAAATATGTCCCCTTTGCTCCATAACCCGAGAAGGAAATAAAACTCAGATTCTCACAAATAGGAGAAGGTTGAATTGTGTTTGTTATTCTCAGCTCCGAGGCTGCATTGATTACTTCCAGACAAAAAAAAAAGAGAGAGAGAGAGCTCCATTTCTAATATACAGTCACCCCACATCAGATTTATATACTTGAGTTTAAAGGAAGCCAAGGAAAGTTATCTGTTCTTGTTGTACCTGATTAACCTCAATACACAAATCCTACAAATCAATAGTTAATTAAAAATGTGGCACTGCCTCTGTAGTTAAGTTACCTCATCCCTCTGCAAACATTACCCACCTTGTATATGATGAAGCTAAAAACCACGCAGGCCACCCTCTAGGGCAATGTAGAATTAAACACACAAGAAAATAAAGCTATTTCCAAAATATTTCTATACAGGCACCTCAAATGCAACATTTTGGCTGTACTTGTAACACGGGGCACCCCAGAGAAGCTGCCTCAGGTGGTCTTCAGAGCTTTCCAAGTCTTGGAATCATTGTCTCCTATGGGCAACACAGCCCGTGTCCTCTGTCTGGTCAAGGCTTGTGAAGATGCTCCCACGGCGATTTGAAGTACTGGGTTTCCACTTTCAAACTCTCTCCGGGCTGAGAGCCTAAGAACTCACCCTCACCCTGATCTCAAATTCACCCACACTTTCTCTTTTTTTTATCTTTTTTCTTTTGTCTTTTTAGGGCTGCATCCACAGCATATGGAGGTTCCCAAGCTAGGGATCGAATGAGAGCTGTAGCTGCCGGCCTACGCCACAGCCACAGCAACACCAGATCCGAGCCACGTCTGTGACCTATACCACAGCTCATGGCAACGCCAGATCCTTAACCCACTGAGCGAGGCCAGGGATCGAACCTGCATCCTCATGGATACTAGTCAGATTCGTTTCTGCTGAGCCACGGTAGGAACTTCCATCCATACTTCCAAAACTACAAATAATAAAGAATAATAAGACAGAAATAATAAGAAATAATCTATTTGTCACTTCTCAGTTACTGGCAACTCTTTGTGGGTTTCTTTGTTTTAACGTCACACTAATTTCTGCCATAACAAAATCATGTATTTTATTACTAAATGTATTGATGGCCTGCCTTATTCCAAAGGGGGATTAAAATGGCTAAGAAAAGAGTGCATTGGAAAGAGCTTTACCAGAATCATCCACTGTGTTAGACTCATGTAACAGTGGTTTCTCCCAGGGGCCTTGTCTGTGCCCCACCCCCACCAGCCTTCTTCTCCTAACAGGTGCATCCATCCAACCCTGCCCCTGGACTCAAGTTGGGCCAATCATAATATTCCAAACCCCTGCTCTACAGGTGGACAAGTGACCCATGAGGGCCCATCACAACCCTTTCCTGGGAGTATTCTGGGAAAGAGAAAGTCAATCTTCTTCCTGGTGACAAAGCCATAAGAATGAAAGGCCAAGACACATCTGCCAAGATCCAACCCCTCCCCTGCCATACACAAATCCCAACTACTGGAGGAGGGAACAAAAACAAAGATACGGAAGGGAGAGATGGAGAGAAAATGGGCAGGAGAGAGCTGCTCCATGGTCTGGTTGCATCAGTCGACACATATCCTTCTCTGCCTCAGTGGATTAGATGCTAGAGCCTGGAGGAATACCCAAGAAAGAGATGAAGACAAGATACTCATCCCTCTGACCTTTACCAAAGTCAACATTCACATACTTTAACTGATCCTCGACACCCAACTCAGCTGAAAGAATCTGAAAGACCAAGATTCTCACCAGCCAAGAGCAAAGGCTGTTGGTTCCTGCCCCTCCATCCTCCTCAGCTGGAAGGAACTGGAGAAGATGCCACTCCTCGTATCTATGAGCCAACCCCTCACCAAGACGTGGCATTCAGGGGCACCGGACCACTGCTCTTGGGCTGCCTAGGGTTGTGTTTTCAAGAACATGAATTTGGAGTTCCCATCATGGCACAGTGGTTAACGAATCGGAATCCGACTAGGAACCATGAGGTTGCGGGTTCGGTCCCTGCCCTTGCTCAGTGGGTTAACGATCCGGCGTTGCCGTGAGCTGTGGTGTAGGTTGCAGACGTGGCTCGGATCCCGAGTTGCTGTGGCTCTGGCGTAGGCCGGCGGCTACAGCTCCGATTAGACCCCTAGCCTGGGAACCTCCATATGCCGCAGGAGCGGCCCAAGAAATAGCAAAAAAAGACAAAAAAAAAAAAAAAGAACATGAATTTGGCACTTGGTGGGGACCATTAGCTAATGGGCTGCCTAAAGAAAAGCAGAACCCTAGGAGACAGGGACACAAGTTGGGTCTCCAAAGAGTCTAGGCAGAAAGAAGGGATCTGAGGGTCCCAGGGGAGGAGAGTATCAGAGAGAAGCAGGGGAGAGTCTAAAGTGACTGTCTTTGGAGATGAGAGTGGCTGCAGACATTTTGGAGGAAGCCCACAGCATCACGCATGGGCATTGAAGATACCAACCCAGTTTGGACAGACTTGCACAGGATACCATCAGTGGTTCCTGGAAGCCACCTTTAGCTATAGAGTTACGTGTGGTGGTCCTGGGGTAAGCCAGGGGCACCCACCTTCATGGACAACAAGCCACAGCCTCCCCAGTCTTAATTAACAATAGTTAATATGTTTTGAGCACTTTCTAGGTGCCAGGAACCATGGTAAGAGCTTACCAGGCATCCTATCAATTAATCCTTACAATAACCTTATGAGGTATGACTTGCATTTTTA
Source organism: Sus scrofa (assembly GCF_054392235.1). Taxonomy (NCBI): domain Eukaryota; kingdom Metazoa; phylum Chordata; class Mammalia; order Artiodactyla; family Suidae; genus Sus; species Sus scrofa. The sequence continues at coordinate 43,664,514 of NC_139385.1, forward strand.
ACCCCATATTACAGATGAGGAGACTCTAAGAGAGAAATTTAAGTCACTTTCACCAAATCAATGGCACATCCAGGATTCCCAGTGTGATCTTTTTAACTACAAAGCCATGAGACCAGGGTACACTTCTGCCCAGACCCTCCTAGCTCCCCCTCAAGAGAATGGACTCCATCACCAACACCCACACCTTCAGGCACCAGATAGAACCTTTTTCCCCACTTCTCAGGCCACAAAAATTGGATCAAGCATCAGCACTGGTTCAAAATTGCAGTTACTGGAGTTCCTATAGTGGCTCAGTGGTAACGAACCTGACTAGTATCCACAAGGACTCGGGTTCAATCCCTGCCTTCGCTCAGTGGGTTAAGGATACTGTGTTGCCATGAGCTGTGGTATAGGTCACAGATAAGGCCTGTATCCCATGTTGCTGTGGCTGTGGCGTAGGCCAGCAGAGGTAGCTCCGATTCAACCCATAGCCTGGGAATTTCCATATGCCGTGGGTACAGCCCTAAAAAGACAAAAAAAAAAAAATTGCAGTTGCTGGCTCTACCCCCATGGCTGAACCACCTCATATAGCATCAACTCCCACCAAGGCCTGCCCACATTCTCCACCCCCTCTGAACAGAGTAATGAGAATGTTAAGGTTTACCACCCCCTCATTAAAGCTGACTCAATTCCCCACCCCTACGTGGCTCAGTATCCCTGCCCTTCCCCATCAGCCCACTCCAGGGAGGCCCAGAAAGCCTGGATGATCAGACCCACCCATGTACTGACAAAGGAGCACAATATCCATCTCAAGTTCAGAGCCAGGGTCTGTGCGCCGGGCACAAAGGAGAGAATGCTTTGGCTTATTTCCAGTGAAATGAAAATACAGAGCAGAGGAGAAATGAGGAAGACCAGCCTGAAGCTGCACCAAGTCCCATAAGTGACAAATGCTGTGCGTACATGTCAGGCAGCCAAGGCTATAAAAGCCACCGGTGAATTAGGAAGAGGTCCAAGGCAATGATGTCGTGTGAGAACATCTTTATGTAAGGCTGCTGCCTCACAACGAGGCTGGCAGGTGTCTCCTGGTCAGATAAGTCCTCAGACCCCGATGGTGCCTCCCATCAGGAGAAGGTGGAGAGAAGGCAGAAATGAATCCAAAATGAATTCTTGAGTCACTACTTCTCTCAAGGAAGCCATAGTAGCCAGGAAACACAGCCACCCTCCTTTCTCCATGAAAAGCATTCCAGGAAAGGTGTCATGGTGGACATCTGTCTGTCTGTGGCCGACACCTCCATTAGCAACCTGATCTGTCTTTGGGAAGAAGTCCTCACTGTACAGCCTTGGCAGGGGGCAAATTTCAAAGCCTGTTTCCCACTGCCAACTCCCTTCCCAAACACTCATGATGCCTCCTACCAAGACTTAGATTCTTGATAAAGGGTTGCAAAGACATGATTCAATTGCTCCAGCTGGCTGGATCCAACAGCTCCCCCCCCCAGTCCACACACACATTCCTGCCCATTCCCCAAGCCTGGTCCTCCAGCCACCTATGTATTCTGCTGCCTGTAAGAACTTTACAGTGAACTCTCTTCTTGCTTCACAGATGGAGCTAGTTTCTGTTGCTTGCAGTCAATAGTCCTGACTGATGCACACTTCATTGTGTTCGTTGCATTTTGCTTTCGGAGCCAGCAGCCGCAAGGATATTTCAAACCACGGGCATTAGTGCAATTCTACCAAAAGAAGCCAGAAGCCACGTAGATACTTGCCAGGAAGAAGCACTTACAGATGCTTTGAGGAAAGGTGTAATAGTGATGTATTGCGTGAGCCCCAAATTGGGACCATGGGAGTCCTCTCTTTAGAGCCTCAGGGCCTTTGCACATGCTCTTCCCTGGGAATTCTATCTGACTAATGCCCATACCTCATTCAAGCCTCAGTCTAAATATTACTTCCTCAGAAAAGCTATCATAATTGGTCATCATATTGACTTGTTATTTATCTTTTTAAGGTCCATGTGCCCCCCTACACTGTAAGCCCTAAAAGGGAAAGACCAAAGCTATTTTTCTTATCCCTCTCTCCTCAGTACCTAGAAAAGTCAAGCATCTAATAGGCATTCCAAAAGTATTTGTAAAGAAACTCCCATTCAAGGGCTAGAATTACCCATCCATATTATTACAACTACTGTTATTATTAAACCTTCATGACATCCATGAAGAGGATGTTATGATCATTCCCATTTTACAGGTGAGGAATCTGAGAAACAAGGAGGTTAAGGAATTTGCCATAAGTCCCCTAGTGATGCAAGGTGGAGAGGGGATTTCAACACAGGCATTCTGACTTGAGTCCTCTTAATCACCTCCACAGAACTTTATGCAAAGGAGATGTTCTGATTATCTTTTCTGCATAAAAAACCACCCCAAAACTCAGCGGCTTAAAAAGAATTACATAAATCGTTCAGAGCTCCACAAGAAAGGCTAGTTTCTGCTCTGAACAGTATCAGCTGGGGCATGTTGACTGAGAGCTGGAGGGATCATTCTCAAGACTGCTTATTCCATGGCTGGAAGGTTGGTGCCAGTGTCAGCTGAGAGCCCAGCCAGGGCCATGAGCCAGAGGCTGCAGCTCCTCTCCACATGGGCCTTGCCACAGGCTGCTGGGGCTTCCTCACAGCATGGTGGCTGGGTTCAAAGCCTGAGCTTGCAAAGAGAACTTAGCCTCCAAAGTCATGGAGAGTTACAAATGCTGTGCCCTCTCTGTGGAAACAAATTTAAAGGGAGGGGACTTTTGTACTCCACCTCTCTAAGAGGGGGGCGGTGGCGGACTTCTAGAAGAATCCATGGGATGGGAGATAGTATTGCTATTACAATCTGCCACGGCAAACAGGATATTGCATAACTTCACCGGGCTATCCTAACTTACAAACCTGACTTTAAAATAACCACCCTAACCACCCATTCCCAAGGACCCCCAGATAAGAGTTGAGAAAGCCACTGAACTCCAAAGGCAGCTAGGGAAAGTAAAAGTCACTCATGGGGCAGTCTTGGCGAAGGGAGACTTCCCCCACAATATTTGCATATTTTCACTTCATTTCCCTACAACGCCTGAAGCTCTACTCATTAGAAACTCATTTGCGATAACTAGTAACCAATTTAAAAATGCAAACACCTCAGGGTCTAACCAGAGTCCTCCAAACCCTCTTGTAAAATGGATTCATCAAGGATTTCCTCCTGCTCCCTGCTGAGAGGCAGTTAAAGGAGAGACTCGCAAAGGGCTATGGGTAAAGGATACTACAAGCCCTTCTGTCTGGAGACGCGGGGTAAGGAGCAAATGGAGTTTAGCAGACGAGGTCAGAAAGGTAAGATTTTTTTAGGCTTCTGAGCAAGCACATGGTTTTGGGCCTTTGCAAATATAGCCTCAATCAGGCTACAAGATCAGTCACTCCTGGTGGACCAAGGCACTTTTCAAAACATCCTTGCACGGCCACACAGAGTGACCCACTTCCCTGTCAGTTATGGCCAGCAGAGTCATAACTGACACTGTCACCACTCTCCTCAAACCTCTTCTGGAAGCATTTTGAATCAATGCAACAGAAATGGACATTTACCCAAGGAACATCATTCCTCTCCTCCCAGAAAGCAAAACCTTCTGGCCATTTGCACATACAAGAGCCCACAAAAAATGACCTTCATGTTCCAGCATGGTCATTAGGCTGGGGACATTTTCTCCAGGGGGTGTGTCTCTTTCTCTGAATTAATTTGCACTCTGAGGTGCCATCTGTCAATGACACTGTTCTCCAGTTGACTTTCAAAGCATCACTGCTCCCTACACGGTCACCAGCCCTGCCCTGCAAGTGCCGGGCGATACTGAACTTGGGTTAGAAAAGAGAAAGTTGCAGGGGTATCCCAATTAACATCTTAGAGTCTCATGTGGGGAGGAAATATTTTTTCCCAAGCTCTGGGCCAAACCCTTGTTTGTAATCTGCTTTGGTTGTTGGAAAATGCTAGGATAAGATTTGCATGGGCAGTGGAAGGGGCCCATAATTTAGTATGAAGTGGTCAGAAATACTTCCCTCATCAGACAACCCCTCAGTGGAAAGCTAGAAGGTGAGAAGAGTTATCTAGGTGAATAAGGACGTTGGTGGAAGATTGTTCCAAGCAGAGGATCAGCATATGCAAAGATTAAGAGATGGAAGAACACTCAAGGTGCCTAAAGCAGGTCATATCACTGTTAGAGTAAGACCTGAGGGATGCAGAATTAAGTTGGCACCAAACTGTAAAGGTTCTTGTCAATCACATTTAGCACGTGGACAAAGGAAGCCAGTAGGTGTCTTTAAGCAGTGTAATGATGCTCTCTGAGCTATGAAGAGAGAAATCTGGTTGAAGAGTGGATGGGAGGGAGGCATACAAGGTAAGAGGCTGCAGTAACCCAAAGGAGATAAGACGGTTGGCTGAAACAGGGTTGTGGTGATGCGGATAGAGAGGAGAGGGGGACTAACTTGATGGCAGTGGAGGCAAGGGAAGAAGGCATGATGGTATCTAAGTTTTTTGGGAGCATGATGGATGGTCAGGCGAGTTGGACCTGATGAGCCCAGGCAGAAGAGGAAATCAGGAACGGAAGGGTAAGCTGAGGTCAGCGCAAGAGGGAGGTGACATCAAGTGGAGGTGACCCATGCACAGGTTGAAACACCAGAGTGGAGTTGTGCAGAGAGTTCTGGCATGTAAATAAAGACTGGAGGACCTGGGAGTAGGTGATCCCCCAGTAGAAGGGGCAAAGGAGTAAGAATAGAACCCAGGAGATAGATGAAGGGGAGAGATCCATGATTAAAACCAATCAACCATCAGACGCCATCTCAAAAATCACTGATTGGAGGTTTCCTCGGTATGGGTTATTCAGAGCCATATTTAAAGATCATATTCAAAATAACTCGAAACATTTAATATTGTTTTTTAATTAAATTAAAAAAAAAAAACAGGAGTTCAGCTCTTGCACAGACCCTGAAGCAATTTTCTAGCAAGTGCCTATCAAACAAAAATGTGATCTGACTTAAGAGGGTATCACATCAAGTGTAAGAATCCAATTCCATTGTCTGTAAGAGCGTTTCTGCCAGGTACAAGACCCTAATCCAGTTGAAGCGATTTTCTATTGATTAACAGGCTGGGAATACACAGGTTGTTGGTTTCTGAGACGCTTTCCCTGGGTCTTGATGCAAGCTGTGAATAATTTTCACAGAGTCAAAAAGCTCCCGACTGTCGAAATAAAAGTGACACTTGGTCATGAAGGAGGCAGATTATAGGTCAATCACCTTGATTATTTTTTAACTGTGAGGAGTCATTAATGTTACTGAATAAGCAAATCTGTTTGCATAACCAGATTTTTATAGGCTACTGGGAATAAAGGTTTTCCTAAGTGGATGATTTGTACAACGATAGCCTTTGGGTCTCTGATGGTACAGCTCTGATGAGGAAATGTTCCTTTAATTATGTGGAAGGCCAATTACCACGTTATAGCCACATTGTTTTGCAGATTGCATATAATTTCGCCATTTCCATAGCTTCAGCACTATAATTCTGGAGAAAACGCAGGCACCAAGAAGACACTTGAGGCACATTATGCTGGAGATGAAGATGTTTTAGCGAATTCAATTTAAGCTACAACATTAAAGTTATTTTGTTGAATAAAACATAACACAATAATGAGCTTGTGTATGTCAACTCTATAGTGGAGGTAATAATAGCTAGAGAGAGCGCGTCCTCTCTCCCCTTTTTCATGCTCATTAGAGTAATAGATAATGCTATGGAGAGAACCCTGCTCTAATATGTGCTTCATCTCAGGTTAAGTGTGTTCCCTGCAACTGTGCTTCATGGGGGGAGAAAAGGTAAAGGGACTAATTTGGGAGCCATTCACAGAAGTGCTACGATTTGATGTTTTTTATCCACTGAGATTTCTTGTTCCCAATGCCAACCAGGAAAGGACTTTCTTGAGAAGCACAGATTAATCACTATCTTTTATGTACTCAGCACTGGGAGGTTTGCAGGGAGAAACCGAAGAAATCAGTAGCGTGGAGAGAGAGGAAGAACACGATGGCAGAGAGTCAAGGCTATTGCAGTGCTGATCTCAATTCTGCCACTAGTTACTGAGACCAGTGACTTCCCTCTCCAGAACTCAGTTGTTCTTATCTGTGAAATGGAGGATTAGGAGGGTCTTCAAGGACCCCTGAAAATATCACCCCTCCATGACCCTATAAAATACTTTTCTCTCTCTCTCTCTCTCTCTCTCTCTCTCTCTCTCTCTCTCTGTGTGTGTGTGTGTGTGTGTGTGTGTGACTTTTTTAGGGCAGAAGCACAGCGTATGGAAAATCCCAGGCTAGGGATCAAACTGGAGCTGCAGTTGCTGGCCTACACCACAACCACAGCAATCCGGGATTCAAAGCCGTGTCTGCAAAGCCAGATCCCTGACCCACTGAGCAAGGTGAGGGATCAAACCCATATCTTCATGGATACTAGTCAGATTCATTACTACTGCACCACAGTGGAAACGCCCTAAAATATTTTTCATTCATCCTAATACAGATCTTGACTACTTGGCCAAGAAGATACAATAATCATTAAGCTGAATATACCAAACAACACAGCCTGGAACGACCAAAGCAAAAACAAATAAAGTCAGTTTCTGCTGTGGTGCAGTAGGTTTAAGGACCTGACATTGTCTCTGTGACTGCGTGAGTTCATTCCCCAGCCTGCCACAGTGGGTTAAGGATCCATTTTGCTGTAGCTGTGGTGTAAATCGAACCTGTGGCTCAGATTCGATCCCTGGCCCTGGAACTTCCATATGCCATGGGTGCAGACAGAAAAAGAGAGAGAGAAAGTTATATGGAAAGACGGACAAATCCCCAATAAAAGTAACCCATGCAATACAGTAGGGAAAAAATTGTATTGGGGAAAAAACAATTTAAAATAATAAAATAAATAGTTTAGGGGAAAAGTCCTAAATGTAAAAATAAATAAATAAATAAATAATAAAATTTTAAAAAAAGAAATATTTAGCACACTTTCCATGCACTAGGCACAATACTGTGTTCACGACACCATTCTTCTTCCTGGACATGCAGATAGACTACATTTCCCAGCCTCCCTTGCAGTTACCATGTGACTGCATTTCCACCAATAGGAATGTAAGAAATCACATGCCACTTCTGGTTAAAGGGAATTAAAAGCAAGTGTGAGTGCTCCATGCCTCCTCTTCTTCCCATTCATGTGGCTACAAGTTAAAAACTCTGAGATGGCAGAATTACAAGACTGAAACCTCCCAGTTCTCTGAAACACTGTTGGAGAAGGGCCACCAAGGAGAGCCCCTGACTTGCACTGGATTGTAATGTGGGTAACAACTAAATGGCCATTTCGTGAAACCACTGAGATTCCAGGGGTTTTGGTTTTGGTTTTGGTTTTTTGTCAACAGCAAAACATAGCTTTTGTCAACAACATAGCCTGGAACTACGGAAGCAAAAACCAAGAAAGTCAGTTTCTGCTGGGGTGCGGTGGTTTAAGGACCACCACACCACATTACCCTGCCTAACATTTAAGGTTCTGAGAGATCTAGCAGATGGTGAAAGAAGGCAGATTTTAATTACACTGCTAATCTTGATTATATATTTTAAAATTAAACAAATGATCCTAAAAGGCAGATCACCCACATTCCTTTTAAGCATGTATGCCACGTATGCAAAATACGGACCACATATAATGCCATAAGAGAAATCTCAACAAAACCCACATAATTGGCATTATTCAGATGACATTTTCTGACTATAATGCAACAAAATTAGAAATGAACAGCAAAAAGACAGCTAAATACAAGCATACATTTGAAAAATTATAAATATCCTTCTGAATAATTCATGAGGTAAAGGAGAAATCACAATAGAAATTCCTAAATATTTATAAATGAATGACAACAAAACTAAATATATATATGCCTTTTTTCGTATGGATTCATTCAGCTACTTGGCTTTCACTTTCATCCTGTTATTCAAGTAGGCAGTAGTTCCTTATTCCACCCCTACGTATTTTTATGCCAACCTGTAATTGATAGGAACATACCTCTTTCTTCTGGAAAGCTAAACACTGAGCTGAATTGTTCAGCAACACAATCATGGATGGAGCAACTATGTGTTATTGGTCGGGTAGGGCAGTGGTGGCAGGGGACAGTGAGCAAGCACACATTTGCAAACGCAAACAATTCCCTGGGCAGCTCTTTTGCTGTGCTGAGCATCCAGACAGAAACTAAAAGTCAATCACTGAGCCATCACAACATTTTCATTTTGTTTTAACTTTTGGCAGCTGGTTGCAGTTGAGAGAAAGAAAAGAGATAGGAGTGCAAAATAAGTACATACATGTGTAAAAGAAAATCGGAAAACCAATTGTATCTTTTTCTCTCTTTAGCTTCTCAGGCCATTTGTCTCATCATATACCAAGGTGGTATTCCCGGGTCCAGGACACTGGAGTGGCCCAGACATAGGAGGTCCTTCCTAGGAGCCACTTTGCAGGGAAGCCTGTGGGGCAAGAATGTGCTTGGGGAATTGGGTGCAGGAAGGAGCTTCAGACAGTGCTTCCCTCCAAGAAGGAGGGATATGGGATGGGGTAGGGTGACTTGGCTGTATCTGTGATGTCATTTCCTAGAAACCATAAAAGGGCTGAAGCAAATGTTGCAATGTTATGTTACTAATGGGGGTATGATTTCCTTATGGTCTGTTTTTGTCTGCATGTTGGAAATATTGCACAATTTAAAAGAAAAAGCAATAAATTAACAAGAAAAATGAACTTAAGAGAAATACCTAAACCTCCTCTGAGGCAACATCCAAACTGACTTGAGTGCTCACTTCGGCAGCACTTATACTAAAACTGGAACGATATAGAGAAGATTAGCATGGCCCCTGCACAAGGATGACACACAAATCCGTGAAGTGTTCCATATTTTCCTTATATCTGGAATCTAATATATGGCACAAATGAACCTTTCCACAGAGAAGAAACTCACAGACTTGGAGAACAGATTTGTGGTTGCCGAGGGGGAGGGGGAGGAAGGGGGATAGCCTAGGAATTTTGAGTTAATAGAAGCAAACTATTGCATTTGGAGTGGATAAGCAATGAGATCCTGCTGTATGGCACTAGGAACTATATCCACTCATTTGTGATGGAGCATGATAATGTGAGAAAAAGAATGTGTTTTATATATATATATAAAACTGGGTTGCTTTCTGTATAGCAGAAAACTGACAGAACACTGTAAACCAAATATAAGATAAAAAATAAAAATCATTTAAATAGAATGGGAGAAAATAGTTTCAAATGATGCAACGGACAAGGGCTTAATCTCTAGGATATACAAGCAACTTATACAACTCAAGAGCAAAAAAGCCAACCACCCAATGGGAAAATGGGCAAAAGACCTGAATAGACATTTCTCCAAGGAAGATATACAGATGGCCAATAGGCACATGAAAAAATGCTCAACGTCCCTGATTATTAGAGAAATGCAAATCAAAACTACCATGAGATACCACCTCACACCAGTCAGAATGGCCATCATTAATAAGTCCACAAATAACAAATGCTGGAGGGGGTGTGGAGAAAAGGGAACCCTCCTGCACTGTCGGTGGGAATGTAAGCTGGTACAGCCACTATGGAGAACAGTATGGAGGAACCTTAGAAAACTATACATAGAACTACCATATGACCCAGCAATCCCACTCTTGGGCATATATCCAGACAAAACTTTCCTTGAAAAAGACACATGAACCCACATGTTCATTGTAGCTCTGTTCACAATAGCCAAGAACTGGAAACAACCCAAATGTCCATTGACAGATGATTGGATTAGAAAGATGTGGTATATATACACAATGGAATACTACTCGGCCATAAAAAAGAACGACATAATGCCATTTGCAGCAACATGGATGGAACTAGAGACTCTCATACTGAGTGAAATAAGTCAGAAAGAGAAATACAAATACCATATGATATCACTTATAACTGGAATCTAATATACAGCATAATGAACGCTTCCACAGAAAAGAAAATCATAGACTTGGAAAACAGACTTGTGGCTGCTCTGGGGGAGAGGGAGGGAGTGGGAGGGATCAGGAGCTTGGGGTTAATGGATGCAGATGATTGCTCTTGGGATAGATTTACAATGAGATCCTGCTGTGTAGCATTGAGAACTATGTCTAGATACTTACATCACAACACAACAATGGGAGGAAAAAATACATATACATGTATGTGTAACTTGGTCCCCATGCTCTACAGCGGAAAAATAATTAATTAATTTTTTAAAAAAGAAAAGAAATCATTTCAAAATTAAGTAAATAACTAGAAGGGTACTTTTTTAAAAATGAAATAAAATTTGTAAAAACTGACCTGAAGTTGCCAAAAAGCTAAAAGCAGACCAGTTGGTAATGTGACTAAGAATTGACCTGAGAACGTCTCCAAGCAGGGTCTCCCAAGGAGACACCTTACATAACCCCACTTGTCCCACTGCAGGTTCACCAGAACCCAGGAGTCCCACATCTAGCAAAGAGTTAAATTCCAGAAGGGAATTTGATTCCCAAGTGTCCAGTTTGATGTGCTCTTGTGAACTCTGCGAGGTTGATGTTATCACCACAGATGTAACAGCAGATGGGGGATAAAACGTGGTTCTGGAGGAAAAGAAACACAGCCCCACTTCCCCCACTGAGGCGTGCTGCAGTACCCCCACGGGTCCTTGAATGGAGGCCCCCAGCATCCCTCTACTCACTCCTTCTCCCCCCGGTAGGGGAGGGGGTGCCTGTAGCCCCATCTTATATCAAAAATTCATGGCTCTGGGAATGAGGCTGGAACCTCTGGGGGTTTTTTTGTTTTTGGTGTTTTTTTTGGTTTTTTTGGTCTTTTTAGGGCCGTACCTGAGGCACATGGAGGTTCCTAGGCTAGGAGTCTAATCGGAGCTACAGCTGCCGGCCGACACCACAACCACAGCAATGCCAGATCCGACCCGCATCTTCGACCTACACCACAGCTCACTAAAACACCGGATCCTTAACCCACTGAGCAAGACCAGGGATCAAACCCATATCCTCATGGATACTAGTTGGGTTTGCTAACTGCTGAGCCACGACAGGAACTCCCTGAGCCTAGAACATTTTTGGATATGTTTCAGGCACCAGAAAATCCCAAATGGTTAACTGCTCACCCCTTCCACATCTGAAACACCAAAGTTCATTAAAAATGTCAGCCTGGGAGTTCCCGTCTTGGCTCAGTGGTTAACGAATCCAACTAGGAACCATGAGGTTGCGGGTTCAATCCCTGACCTTGCTCAGTGGGTTAAGGATCTGGTGTTGCCATGAGCTGTGGTGTAGGTTGCAGATGTGGCTCGGATCCCCTATTGCTGTGGCTGTAGTGTAGGCCGGTGGCTACAGCTCCGATTCCACCCCTACCCTGGGAACCTCCATATGCAGCAGGAACAGCCCCAGAGAAGGCAAAAAGACCAAAAAAAAAAAAAAAATTCAGCCTGAATTGTAATGGCTCTCTGCAAGTTTTATAATTCTAGCGTGAAATCATTCACTTCTGCTTTTTTTTTTTTTTTTTTGTCTTTTAGGAACAAGTTGGATTTCTGATGAAGTTTCCTTACAACGGTGGTGCCTGGTTCAGTGCCCAACAGAGGTATAGCCAAACCCTGCTGAAACTACCACTCTCAAGATAACAGACAGCCTGTCCACTCTGAGATGGGGTTGCTGTAATCAGAGTTCTCTGACCAGCCTTAGACCCAGGCATCACTCAAAAAATGGTTATTGAGCACCTACTGTGTACCAGGTACCACTTCGGACACTGAGAATACAGCAGCAGACAAGACAGACAAAAATCATGGATCTCAGGGGGCTACAGTCTAGTTGAGGAAGACAGACAGTAAGAAAATTAATGTAATTGCTGTATAGCACAGACGACTCAACCCAGAATTTTGTGATAAACTATGTGGGAAAGGAATCTGAGAAAGAATGGATATATGCAAATATATGACTGGGTCACTTTGTTGCACAGCTGCAATTACCACAACCCTGTAAATTAACTATACTTCAATAAAACTTTCAAAAAAGAAGGGAGTTTCCAATGTGACTTAGCAGTCATGAACCCGACTAGAATCCATGAGGACACTGGTCTGGTCCCTGGCCTCGCTCAGTGGGTTAAGGATCTGGCATTGCCATGAGCTGTGGTGTAGGTTGCAGACGAAGCTCGGATCCCCTGTTGCAGTGACTGTGGTGTAGGCCGGCGGCTACAGCTCCAATTCCACCCCTAGCCTGGGAACCTCCATATACTGTGGGTATGGCCCTAAAAAGACAAAAAAGAAAAAAAGAAAATTAATATATTAACATGTGTTATTAATACATCATGTATGGAATGTGTTACTATAGTATTATAGCTGGTTAATATACAGTGGTAATATATGTATATATAGCTATATATTGAGACATTACATGTATAAATCACACACATCACATATACAAATACATATATATATATATATATATATATATATATATACACACACACACACATACATACAGGTAGAAAGTGAGTGAGTTCTAAGAGCTAAAGGGTAAAGTAAATCAAGAAAGGAAATAAGTATGGAGCGTGGGCTGCAGTCTCAGCTGCCTGGCCATGGAGGATGACCCTGAAGGCCATGGTCAAGTCCTACAGATCTCTTATGACAAGAGCATTCCAGGGAAGGGAACAGCAAGAGTGAGTGGCCCGAGGCTTGGTTGGTTGCAGAAATCACCTAGAGCAGGTGAGGGGGGCCCTGGGTAGAGCCACAGTGGGGGATCTTGGCTTTGCCCAGTGAGATGGAGGCACAGGTGCTGTGAGCATGGGGCTGACATAGCCTGGCTGCTGCAGGAGGAAGGAGAGAGGCAGAAGAGCCCGTCAGAGAGGCTGCAATGACCTGGAGGAGCGATCCAGTGGGACTGGAGCAGAGGGGAGCTGTGGAGGCAGAGGCACGGAGAAGCCCCCGGAAATCACTGCTGGAACACAGGGGAATGCAAATCTCCAGAGCCAGGTTTCGTCGGTAAACTTTCACGTCTCTGTGCCTCTCTTTCCCCACCTTGAAACTGGGCACAACATCACCGTGCCTGCCTCCCTGGGATGTTTCGTTAGAGTCAGTGACCCAGAGAGGAACCAAGGCTCCTGACACTGAAGGAGGATAACTTCCCTTCCCGGTTACACCATGGAAAGGCCATACCCTCGGACTCACGGAGATAGGGTCCATCCCTCGTTAAGATACGAGCAGTGGAGGAAAGCATCCCCCACACACACAGAGAGCCAGTCTCCCCAAAGGCCTGTCCCCACTCAGATCCTTTTTTATGACTCTCAGAAAAAATGGTGCGAAAATTTGATAAGGCAAGATACCAAAGTTCTGGTGTTGTTACAGCGAGGCCTCTCACCAGCTGATAACGTGCAGACATGGCAGGTCAAAAGTACTTTTTTATGGCTCCCAAACGCTCGGTGTCAGAGTTCCAAAGCAGCGGGCTGAGTCAGCTCGTTCCCAGCCACTCAACCATCCAGAACATCGTCTCTGCAAATCTGCAGTGCAATGCTGATTTCTGAGATCATCCTCTGGGTGAAAAGGAGCCACCTGGGGAGGGGGGTCACCATCTCCACAACAACCACGGCAGTGATGGCAGATGGCAGATGGCCAGGCTTTCCGGGGGGTGTCGGGGGGTGTCCACTGTCCTAGGAACACAGTGTTCCAAATGTAACACCTGCAAAGCATTCTCCTCTCTGTTCAGTCCTGCCACAAGAGTCTCATTTACAGATGCTATCTGTTTAAAACTTTTAATCTCTCCTTTGGAATATATGATGTCTGGGCTTTGCTTCTAAATAACAGAGGTGCTGAGGGTGGGGGTGGGAAGTGCTTAGGGGCTGTAGATGAGACAAGACTGGAGAGTTTTAGAAAAAAATTAAAATCATTATATAGGGAGTTCCCTTCATGGTGCAGTGGTTAACAAAGCCGACTAGGAACCATGAGGTTGCAGGTTCGATCCCTGCCCTTGCTCAGTGGGTTAAGGATCTGGCGTTGCTGTGAGCTGTGGTGTAGGTTGCAGACGCGGCTCGGATCCCGAGTTGCTGTGGCTCTGGTGTAGGCCGGCAGCTACAGCTCCGATTGGACCCCTAGCCTGGGAACCTCGATACGCTGCGGGAACAGCCCAAGAAATAGAAAAAAAAAAAAAAATCATTATATAAAAAGTTAAAAAAAAAAAAAAAAAAGACTGGCCATGAGCTGGCAATTGCTGGATTGTCTTTGGTTGGTTGGTTGGTTTGCTTGTTTGTTGCCTTTTTTGGGCCACACCCGCAGCATATGGAGATTCTCAGGCTAGGGGCTGAATCTGAGCTATAGCTGCTGGCCTACACCACAGCCACAGCAACATCAGATCTAACCCATGTCTGCTACCTACACCACAGCTCACGACATCAATGCTGGATCCTTAACCCACTGAGTGAGATCAGGGATCAAACCTGCATCCTCCTGGATACTAGTCAGATTCATTTCCTCTGAGCCACAACAGAAACTTCAGGATTGTTTTTTGTTTATTTGTTTTATTTTATTTTATTTCTTGTTTTATCATTTTAATTTTTTTTCCGCTGTACAGCATGGGGACTAAGTTACTCTTAAATGTATACATTTTCCCCCCTGCCCTTTGTTCTGTTGCAGGTATCTAGACATAGTCCTCGATGCTACTCAGCAGGATCTCCTTGTAAATCCATTCCAAGTTGTTGGATTGTTTTTTTGTTTGTTTGTTTTTATCTTTTTAGGGCACACCTATGGCATATGGAAGTTCCCAGGTTAGGGGTCGAATCAGAGCTGTAGCAAGACCAGAGATCGAACCTGTGTCCTCATGGATACTAGTCAGGTTCATTACCACTGAGCCAAGACAGGCACTCCTGCTAGAATGCTGAATGGCATCATGGATATACATCATGCATTAAACTAGTCTCTCTATATTTCATACATTTGAAATTTTCTGTAATAAATGTTTAACCACCTTAGAGAAATCTGGAAAAATCTAATAACATTACCTTCCCTTGGACACAGCAAGTGAAATTCATCAGCTATATGAGCAGACATGCCACATAAAGTATTATTCCTTGCAGCACTGGTTCTAAGAGCAAGAGGCTGGAAACAAGCTAAGTGTTCATCAGGAGGGGATTGGTTAATTAGGGCACATCAAACAATGGGATAGATGTGTGCAGCCAATAAAAGGTAAAGAACACTCTATGTCCTAACATGGAACAAACTCCAAGATGATGGACAGAATAATTCCCCCTCCCAACCCCGGTAAACAAAGTCTATGTGCCAGCCCTGGAACCTGAGAATATATCATCTCACATGGAAAAGTGATTTTAAAGGTATGATTACGTTAAGGATTTTGACATCAGGAGACTTACTCTGGATTATCCAGCTGAATCTAGTGCAATCACAAGTGTCCTTATAATAGGGAGGGAGGTGGGCCATCGTCAGAAAGCCATTTGAAGACGTTATGCTGCTGGGTTTGAAGATGGAGGGAAGAAGAGACCACAAGCCAAGGAATGCAGGCAGCCTCCAGAAACTAGACAAGGCAAGGCAACAATTTGGTTTTAGCCTAGAGAGATCCATTTGGGATTTCTGGCCTCCAGATTGTAGAAGAATAAATTAGTGCTGTTTGGAGTACGGTTTGTGGTAATTTATTACGCAGCAATAGGAAACCGTACATTATTTAAATGGAAAAAATAAGGCACAACACAGTGTTTAGGGTAAGCTATCCTTTATAGGAGATGGGTAGGTATAGGTACAGAGATAGAGATATGGAAGGGGGCAAGAAACTGATAACACTGATTGCTTATGGGGGAAAACTGGAGGCAGAGGGAAGGGGTGGAAGGGTGACTCCAGTGTGTACCCCTGTGTCACCAGTCTCCTCTGGGTTCTTTTCCCTCCCCCGACACACCCCAGAATGGCAGGAGGAACAAGGTCAATGCCACCTTTCCTGGAGCCTGGTCTGTCCTTCCATCTTCCACATGGGCCACAGCTAGGAGTCCTCAACACCACTTGCTCCATCTTAAAAAATCCTCAGTTCCCCTGATTTTACATATCAGCTAGGGAACCTGTGGAAGGCCATCACAGCCCCAGGCAAAAATGCTTCCAGACCTAAAATGATTAGCTTTATGAAAGCTATTATGCAAATGTATGGCCATTTCAAAGATTGGCCTTGCGAAGACCCAGCAGAGAAAGGAGAGTCAGTTGAATTCAAAAGTTTTTGATTATCCAGGTTCCCTCAAATGCTCATTTGAATATTAGAACTCAGTCCAATTATTATGTGACCCCTGTACCATCAGATCTTTTTAAGCCTGACTCCCATTGTGCTCAAAATAAGGGCAGTGGAGAACAAGAACAAAGGTTGGTCTAGTGCTCTCAGGCCCTGGGGGCTTTCTGCCCCACACATTTTACCTGGACCACAGCATCAGCCTGATCTCTTGGGCGAACAAGGGGAGGCAGCTGCAGGCATGCCCAAGCTCAAAGACTAGGCGCAAGCATCCTGACAACCCAGAAGGAGACAGGAGAACATTTACTCAGCCCTTGCTACCAGCCGGACACACTGCAGAATATACCACTTGTGTTAACTCCTTTACTCCTCCCAGCAACCCTATGAGATTAGTATCATTTTTACCAACCACTTTGCCAAACAGGGAAACAGAGGCACCACAGATGTGTGGCAGGGCTGGGCTTCCATCCAGCAATGCAACAACCCTGCCCCATCATCTCCTGAATCTGTGTATGCGTCCCCTTGAAAGCGTATAAAACTACTCAATATTCTGTAATAACCCACACGGGAAAGGAATCTGAAGAGAAAGGATATATGCATGTGTATAACTGAATCACTTTGCTCTGCACCTGAAACTCACACGACATTGTAAATGAACTACACTCCAATAAAATTTGTTGAAATAAAATAAAAATAAATAAAGCATATAAAACTAGTAATTTGGGGTTTCTTAGGTATGACATGAACATATCTACATGGATGGACAAGGGTCTGGACAGGATGGGACTGAACCCTGGAGGTAGACAGCCTGGGTTCAGCCTTGGCCCTGACCATGTTCCTTGTGACATTATGATAAGAGAGACTTTTATTATTGTTGTTATTATTCTTTTTTAAATATTAAGATATGACTCACTGTAATAGTCACCTTCTTAGTAGTTGTTAGCAAATTCACCAAGTGAGGCAACCAGCACCACTCTCTAACTCCAGAGTATTTTCTTCACCTCAAAACAAACCCCACGCCTACTAGCAGTCACTCCACATGCCCCGCTCCCAGCAGGCCCTGAAACCACTAACCTCGGTTCTGAGGGATGAAACCTTATCCTCTGCACCTGCACAGAAGCGCTGGGAACAGCGCCCGCCCATTGGTCTGTAATGCGGTTGAGATGAGGTCACGTGCAGAAACCCGCCACGCAGCGCGCCTCACGCGGGCACGCACTCTGATCAAAATCCCGGCCCTGAGATGATACACGACTCTCCTCTCTACCCACCATCCTCAAGGCTTAACTCCAAAATGCGGGATGGGAGTTCCCTCCGTGGCACAATGGGAGCCGGCAGTGTCCTGGGAGCGCTGGACGCAGGTTCAATCCCTGACCCCGCACAGTGGGTTAAGGATTCTGCGTTGCGGCCCCTGCAACTTAGGTCACAACTATGGCTCATGAACTCCATAGGCTGTGGGGCGGCCAAAAAAAAAAAAAGAAATACAGGATGTTGGTCAGCACATTCCCTCCTTTCCCAGATGAACGACCCTCCTGAGAAGATGGTGGTGGGTGAGTGCAAACTCAGCCTGATGAGTCCTGGACCCCACACCCAGCAAAGGGCTTGGATGGGATGGTCTCAGACTGTCTGATCACACCATTCCCTTCCTTGAGAACCTTCAATGTCCCCCCGACCCCATTCCCCAAGGATAAAAAAGCATGGCTGACTCCACAATCTGGCCTCCACCTAGTCCAATGATCGCCGACGGCTGGAGAGATTCCAGTTACTCCAGAAAGTTTCCTTTGAAATCAGCTTCCTTCTCTTGCTGTCTTGGGACCTTAAAAAATCATTTTAGAACCTGACCCCCTTGCTGTACAGTGGGAAAATTAAAAAAAAAAAAGAAAAAGAAAAAAAAATCATTTTAGGAGTTCCCTGGTGGCCCGGTTAAGGACATGGTGTTGTCACTGCTGAGGGGTGAGTTCAGCCCCCGGCCCAGGCACTTGCATATGCTACGGGTTGTGGTCAAAATTTAAAAAATAAAATAAAAAATCACTTTACCTCTCTGAGCCTAAGGAGCCTCATCTTTGAAGTGAGAGCATCCTGCTGTATAGCACCGGGAACTATATCTAGTCATTTATGATGGAGCATGATAATGTGAGAAAAAAAATGTATACATGTATGTGTGACTGGGTCACCTTGCTGTACACTATAAAACTGACAGATCACTGTAAACCAGCTATAATGGAAAAAATAAAAATCATTAAATCTAAAAAAATTTTTAAAAATTTTAAAAATAAAGTAGGAGCAGTAATGGCTGCCTTGCAGGGCTACTGTGGTTATTAAGCAGGAACATAATTAAAGGGTGCCTGCAACGCTCCTGGCACCAGCAAAGCCAGAGCTCATGTATTGTAAATTTTTGTAAAGAACCAGATGGTAAATATTTGACATTCTGTGGGCCACATGGCCTAAATTACTCAAGGCTGCAGCTGGAGTGCAAAAGCAACCAAACATCATATGTAAAAGAATGGCCATGAGTGGGTTCCAATAAAGCTTTATTTACAAAAGCAGGTGGTGGGCCAGTTTGGGCTGTCGTTTGCCAATCCCTGCACTAGTCAATAGCTCTCTCTCACTCACCTGCAATGCTTTATTCCTGAACCACACCAGACTCTGCCCACAACTCTGCACCCCAACTCCATGCCTCTGCTCCAGCCAGTCCACCAACCCAGAATGTCCAGCACAAACATCCCACCTCTTTTGTGGAGACTTGCCTGGCTTCCCTGTGCTCTGCAGGCTCCCGAACCCCATACCCCCATCCGTGAGTGTCCACACCATCTCGTGGTGAGTGGTTTACAATTCTCCCCTCCAAACTGGACAAGGAACCCCTATCCTCAGGGCCCAGCACAGCACCAGCATACAGCAGGCGATTAGTAACAGTTGATGGAAAATCAGCAATAATCTCAACATGCAGCAGGATGGGGAATCCCACAGACTTGACATTGAGTGAAAGAAGCTGCATACAGAAGAGGTACTGCTGGATGATGTCAGCTATACAAAAGTCAAAAGAGGCAAAACCGGGAATTCCCGTCGTGGTGCAGCAGAAACAGATCCCACTAGGATCCATGAGGTTGTGGGTTCGATCCCTGGCCTCACTTAGTGGGTTAAGGATCCAGCATTGCCATGATCTGTGGTGTAGGTTGCAGACACAGCTCAGATCCTGTGTTGCTGTGGCCGAGGCCAGCAACCATAGCTCCGATTAGACCCCTAGCCTGGGAACCTCTATATGCCGTGGATGTGGCCATAAAAAGACCAAAAAAAAAAAAAAAAAAAAAAAAAGAATAGGCAAAACCAATCAATAACCATAGAAATCAGAACAGATGGTTACCTCGGTGGAGTAGGAGGTTATGATTTGTGCAGGAGCCCAAGGAAAATGTCTGGGAGTTGAAAAGATGCTCTATCTACATCTCAGTGGCGGTTACACGGGGATATCAGTTTGCTACGCTACCACAACAACACACAGAAAAGCAGGTGGCTTAAGACACCAAAAATTTGCGATCTCAAAGTTCTGAAGGTCAGAAGTCTGAGATAAAGATGTCATCAGGGCCATGGTCTCTCTCCAACTGTTCTAAGGGAGTAGACTTCCTTCCATGACTTCCTACCAGCTTCTGGTGGTTGCCAGCAATCTTTTTTTTTTTTCCACTCGGCACCTGGAGCACATGGAAGCTCCCAGGCTAGGGGTCAAATCGGAGCCACTTCTGCAACCTCCACCACAGCTATGGTAACACCAGATCCTTAACCCTCTGATCCAGGCCAGGGATCGAACTCACATCCTCACAGAGACAGCACTGGGTCCTTAATCTGCTGAGCCACAAGAGGAACCCCAAGCTGCCAGCAACCTTGACTTCTTAGTTCCTAGAGGGATCATCTCACTCTGTGCTTTCCTCTTCACATGACCTCCTCCCTGTGTGTGGGTCTGTGTCCAAATTTCCCTCTTCTTACAAAGACACTGGTCATATTGGACTAAGGACCGGCCCCAATCCAGTGTGACTTCATCCTAACTAGTTGCATCTACAACAACCTGTTACCAAGTCAGGTCACAGGCTAAGGTCCTGTGGGTTAGGACTTATGTTTTGTGAAGACACAATTCAACCCGCAACAACAGGTATACACGTGTAAAAAAAAAAATCATCAAATTGTTTAAAATTAATGCACTTTATAAATATTATGTCTCACGACAGCAAAATAGAAGGAAGAAATAAATAAGCAATAACCAACAAGCCCCACTTCCCGTCAGCATCTGGGAGATAGAGCCAGTAATAATAACCCTCAATGTGTTTTTTTGTTTTTTTTTCTTTCACAGCATCAAACATGTACTCCCTCCCCATAAAATCTGCTGGGTTCCTGGGACCTGCCTCTTCCAGAGGTCAGGGAGAGACTGAGGGTGAAGCAGGCGTCATTTTCAGAGTGAAGCCACCTCAAAATTAGCAGGACCAGCCAGCTGCTCACTTTCCACCCTCACGTGCTGCCCTTGGCAGACAAGAAGGAATTTTTAAAGACTGATTATACATTCTTTTTTGTTGGTGCCATGTTTGTAGTATTTGCTGTCCCCAGCTGGTGCCACAGTAGGTGATATAAAAAGATGTATGAATAATGTATACAGCAGCACCAGAGTCATCAGAGAACCTCGCTGCCAAAACAGGGAAGGCACGGCAGGCCGAGATAATGGATTTGAGGGGGAAGCGAGAGAAATGCATCGTTTTCCCTGAAAATTCTGGGTTACTGTCAGCTTGAAGATGAGCAAGTGGGATCTTCATCTGGCCCCAGAGGAAGCTCCCAACAAGAACGTACCGAGTATTCCAACACAGCAACCCCATCCACAAACGCAACCCACCAAAATACAGTGGTGGCTGTACAAATATTTATGGACAAAGATGCTCGTTTCAGCACTGTCCTAATCGTACGGGGAACAAAACTAAAGCTACGGATTTAATAGGGTCACTCCAGAAGGTCCCCCTCTTGGGGCAGGAGCCCTCCAAATAGAAGCTGCCTCCTAATGAGGCGAGCCCTGGCGTGAACTGATGCACGTACATCTTGAGCGATAACAAGATGATAGGACTTTCTTCTGGCAGAGAGACTGAATGCAGGGAAATAGGCGAGAGTAATGAATTCGTTGGAGCTTTATTTGGAAGAGGTGGGGGGTTGCTGGTCTGTAGGTCGAGGCCCCTCCTCCACTCCTTCTTTCTCCCTTAGCTCCATCTACAGAGGCTGAACAAAAGAGATGCCTGCTTTCCCAGCCCCCCTTGCAGCTAGGGGCGCCCACATGACCCCGTCTTGACCAGTGAGATGCAAAGGGAGGTCTCCTGGGAAAGAGGTCTCCCCCTTCATAGGAAGACTAATCTCATTTCCTCTTCTCCTTCCTCTCCCCCTTTTTTCCTTCCTCTTCCTCTCCTTCCTCTTCCTGCTCCTTCTTCTTTTTCTCCTCCTCCTTCTCCTTCTTCTTTTCCTACCCTCCTCCTTCTCTTCTTCCTCCTCCTTCTCTTCCTCCTTCTCCACCTTTTCCTCCTTCTCCTTCTTCCTCTTTTTCTTCTCCTCCTCCACCTCCTCCTCCTTCTCCTCCTTCTCCTTCTTCTTTTTCTTCCCCTTCTCCTTCTCTTCCTCCTCCTTCTTCTCCTTCTCCTTCTTTTTCTCCTTCTCATTCTTCCTCCTCCTCCTCTTTTTCTCCTTTTTCTTCTTCTCCTTCTTTTTCTTCTCCTTCCCCTTCTCTTCCTCCTCCTCCTTCTCCTTCTTCCTTTTCTTCTTTTCCTCCACCTTCTCCTCCTCCTCCTTTTTCCCCTTTTCCTTTTTCCTCTTTCCTCCTTCTTCTTCTCCCTCCCTTTCTCTCTTTTCTCTCTTTCTCTCTCTCTCTAGGTTTTCTGCTTCAGCCACAGCAGTCATCTTATAACCACAAGGAAAAGCCAAGAGAACTGTAGAATCCACAACACAGAGCCCAGATGTCATGAAGCTTCTGAACCATACCCAGAAACACCAACCTCCAGGCTTCTTCTGGATCTTCCCGCTAACATGCCAAAAGGTGGGTTCTTGGTTTCCTGCAAGTGAATGTGCCCTAACTGCCCTGTGGCCTGGCCTGTGACTATCCGGCCACCACAGTAACACCCATTCAGCCTCCGAAAAGCCCTGGCCTTCTGCCTGAGCCCCTGGAAACACTAGGACAGTCCCATAGGAGTTTGAGGAGTATCCCCTCAACATAATTACATTCACTCCAAACCTCAGAATATGACCTTATTTGGAAATAGGGTCTTTGCAGATATAATTAAGGTACGAATTAAGATGAGATTATTAGGCCGTAAGTCCAAGGACAGCATCTTTCTAAGAAAAGCACATACAGATACACGGGGAAGAAGGCCAGATGAAGACAGAGGCTGAGATTGCGGTGATGCAGCCCCAAGCTAGGGAATGCCAGGAGCCACTGGAATGTGGAAGAGGCCAGGAAGGATCTCCCCTAGAGACTTCCACAGGAGCATGACCCTGCCAACACCTTGACTCCAGACTTCGGAACACTGAGAGAATACACTTCTGTTGTCTTAAGCCACCCACATGTGGCAGTTTGCTGTGGCAGCCCCAGAAACTGCCATACCCAGGTCTCTTCCTAACCCCTGCTGGGACCCACTGGTGAACCTTCTGTGCTCCCTGACCAGGTTGTGAGGATGAACACCCCGCCCCCACCCCATGGCCAGTAAACCTCTTCCCTTCCTGCCTAGCTTAGGGACCTGTCCCTTCCTCCTCACTGGGTATGGCATAGAAGGAGGCAGCAATGAAGCAACACTTTGTCTTACTCAGGCCTAAAGAATCTGCATCCTCAATATAAGGGCCCCTTCAGAGAAGAGGGGAAAAAAAACCTTTCACTTAATTCATATTTACAACTAGCGAATGTCTTTACCTAGACTAAACACAGCTGAAATGCCCCTCAACAGGAGACATGATAAATAAGTTATGCTGTATTTATTGGTGGACTATTACACAGTAAGTTAAAAGGAATGAGTTACATACTGAGATATTTATAAATGCAGTGACACAGCAGTTGGGATTTTCTTAAAAATAATGTGGTAAGGGGGGAAGCAGGTGGAGGGAGCATCTAGATGAAATATTTTTGGCTAAGAGTTGATCATTGTTGAGTTGGATAAAGGATTCATTTTACTATTCTTTTTAGTTTTGTATATGTTTGCAAGTTTCTGTCACAGGGAGTTTTTATAAATGAGGTGGTCTTTCTGCACTTAGAAAGAGGTCTATGATATATTCTAAATTTTTAAAAATAGCAAATTGAAGATAATACACACGGTATAATCCCACTTACTTGTACATGTATGGATGCTTTACATGACTGTGTGTACAGAGAATCTTCTGTGGTTATTACAGATAATAATTATAAGATCTATAATGATTTAATTATTAAATCTATACACTCTGTAATAATTATACAAGAACAATAATGGTGAGAAAATGTGGTCCACTAATATTCTCTCTCAAATTGCCATTTCTTTTTTTTTTTTTTTTTGGCTTTTTAGGGCTGCACTTGCAGCATATGGGGGTTCCCAGGCTAGGGGTCCAGTTGGAGCTACAGCTGCCAGCCTACACCACAGCCACAGCAACGTTGGGTCTGAGCCACGTCGGCAACCTACACCACCGCTCACGGCAATGCCAGATCCTTAACCCACTGATCGAGGCCAGGGGTCGCACCCACAACCTCATGGTTCCTAGTCGGATTTGTTTCCACTGAGCCACGACGGGAACTCCTCAAATCACCATTTCGTCTCCAGAATAGCACTTCCCTCCTCTGTTATTACACACAGGCTTGTGCATACTAATACTCCATAGATATTTGCCAGGTGAGTGTGTGGCTTCACTGCCTTATACCTGTGGAGCCTAAGAACTTGCCAAATTCACCAAACGAGCAAGTGAGAGAGTGGACCCCAGGAGGCGCTGGAAGTTTATTATAATTCCAGAGCAGTTTATTATTTACTTTTTTTAAATAAAAATTGTGCTCTTGGCAGAATAGCCTGTAGGCTCAAGTGCAAAATTATAACATGAAGGCAGACCTTGAGAACCACCCAGGCAGCTGCAAACAAGATCACAGACTTGAAATCGATCAACACAAAAACCCTGTAAGCCTTCCCAACAGGAAAAGTCGGTTTTGACAGAAGCATTTTGCTGGCACTCAGAGGTCAGCTCACAGGGGATGCAGGGGGCACAGTGTGCTTAGGCTCAGGGCAGTGGGGAGTGGGGGGCTCCACCAGAAAGAGTCTGTCTTGCCTAGGGTTCACTCTGCTGAGTTCAGCTCAAGTCATTATCCAAAGGCTTGGGAGTTCCCTGGTGTCTCAGTGGGTTAAGGATCTGGCATTATCACTTCTGTGGCTTGGGTCACTGCTGTGGTGAGGGTTCAGTCCCTGGCCTAGGAACTTTTGCATGCCACAAGTATGCCCCCCCTAAAAAAAAGAAAGAAAGAAAAGGAATGGACACAAGTAAGCTGAGCCCAAGGTAGGCACTCTGGCTCGCACACGGCATGGGGCCTGATACCATGGTTCTCACCTTCTCTACCCAAACTGAGTTTAGAGATGTGCACCACAAAGTCCTTCTTGCTAGGAGGTAGGCGGGTGGGACAAAAGAAGATCAAAACTCGCCCACCTCAACACATGCCACGCACAACCCACTACTTATCCCAAAACTCCACTGTATAAAGTACAGACTGAGAGCTTGGGCTTTGGTGCCAATGGACCTGGGTTCCAGTCCTGGCTTGACTCCCAGGTTTGGCCAAGGGGCGTTAGTTTCCTAAGCCTCCATTTCTTCATCTATAAAGTGGACCATGATGGTTCCTATTGGGCGAGGCTGATGTGAAAATTAAATGAGATGATATGCTGAAGGCAGTTCAAGCACATGATTTCTCAGATGCAGATCCCTTGAGATGAGGGTTTGGGGAGAAGTGATCTGGGAGGTGATCCTAAGAAGCTCACATAGAGAAGTGGGGCCATGAGATAGTGAGGAAGCCAATACCAGAAGGGTGATGAGTAGGTTCCTGCTGTGGGCAACTGGCGCTCATTCACTCTTGGAAATTCAGGGATACTGCCTAGAGCAAGTCTCAGAACCTAGTCTCCTGAAGGGGAAGGAAGCTGGGTTTTTTTTAGGGCCGCACCCATGGCATATGGAAGTTTCCAGGCTGGGGGTCGAATAGGAGCTACAGCTGCCAGCCTATACCACAACCACAGCAACGCCAGATCCAAGCTGTGTCTGTGACCTACACCACATACACCACAGCTCACAGCAATGCTGGGTCCTTAACCCACTGAGCCAGGCCAGGAATCGAACCTGCAACCTCATGGTTTCTAGTCAGATTGGTTTCTGCTGTGCCACAATGAAAACTCCAAAGCTGGGTTTTGTTTACCCTCCAGTGCCTGCTAGTGGTTGGCTGAGGATGTTCCTGGCATGGTACTTCCTGGTACATCTGGTCTACCCCATGCATGGCTAGACAAGCAAGTGGTGATGGATGCAGGAAGAAGTTCTGTGTGCAAAATAATGTGAGTGCTGATCAGTGGCCCCAGTCAGCTACAGCTGCATGCATGCTACAGTGGACAAGAGAACAGACTTCAAGGAGCTCCCTGGTGACTCAATAGGTTAAGGAGCCAGCATTGTCACTGCTATAGCTCTCTGGTCACTGCTGAGACATGGGTTCAATCCCTGGCCTGGGAACTTCTGAGGCAAACACACACACACACACACACACACACACACACAAAAGAGAGAGAGAGAGAGAGAGAACAGACTTCACAGCCAGGGTGCCTGGGGTTGAATCCCCACTCTACCACCTACCAGCTGTGGAGTTTTGAGGGCGTAGGGGAGGCAAGAGTCCTAAGCTGTTAACCAGGGCTGCTGGCAGAACATGAGGACATGAAGGTGAGCAACAAAGGTCATCCCACCGGGCCACAGTGTTCATTTAAAACATCAACCCAGGAGTTCTCATCATGGCTCAGTGGTTAACGAACTGGACTAGGATCCATGAGGATGCAGGTTAGATCCCTGGCCTGGATCAGTGGGTTAAGGATCCGGCATTGGATCTGGTGTTGCTGTGGCTATGGTGTAGGCCAGCAGCTGCAGCTCGAATTCGACCCCCAGCCTAGGAACTTCCATATGCCATGGGTGCAGCCCTAAAAAGCAAAATAAAATAAAATGAAATAAAACAAAATAAAACAAAACATCAACCCATTAATCCCTGAGAAACACAAGTCCTTTTTAAGCTAAAATACAAGTGAGACAACCACCCAAAGGTGCTGGGACGACCCAGCAGACATGCAGAGAGAACTCTATGCATCTCACGTACAGCAGCGATTCTCCAGATTCTGTGCATCAGGATCATCAATGATGGTTGATAAAATGCAGATTCCTAGGCCCAAGCACCAGAGATTCTGGGTGGGGCCCAGGAATCTGCACTTTAGCAAGCTCTCCAGGTGATGTGACGCAGGTGGGAAAAGGACCCCATTTTGAAAAACACAGTGCTAACAGAACCCAAGGCATTAGGTTTCAGATCTCCTGGCAACACCAGGTGGGTAAAACACATCTCCAGGGATAGGTCACTACTCAGCATATAAATTGACTGTGTACACCTGAACTCACATCACACACACACACACACACATACACACACACACACATCAACACCAACAAACAGGG
Source organism: Sus scrofa (assembly GCF_054392235.1). Classification (NCBI taxonomy): domain Eukaryota; kingdom Metazoa; phylum Chordata; class Mammalia; order Artiodactyla; family Suidae; genus Sus; species Sus scrofa. The sequence goes on from NC_139385.1 coordinate 43,691,494, forward strand.
CTTGGGACACCAACTGCATTGACTCAACAGAATAAATGACTCTGCTCTCAACATACTCCCAAAATTATCGAAGAGTCATTCATAAGTTCCACCACTACAACCACCACCAACTCTCCCCACTTCCTCAAAAAAAAGACCCTCTCGAGAATGAGCCAAGGTTAATGAGGCTGGTGATTATCTGCTGAGTAAGTGCTGGCCACGCAAGTTAAACTGCCTGAAGGTGGATACAGTTTATGGGTGAATTTTTCCAGGAAAGCAAAGAAAAATGTTTGCATGAGAAGAATGGCCAGCCGCCACAGGCCTGGGTGAGAAGGAGAGACAGCGGGGTTCCCCAGGATGAAGCTGGAATTTGGTCTGGGGAGCGCAGCTGGCTCTCCAGATGCCTTCGTTTCCTGCCTGTCAGACCCGCCCAAGGCAACAAGGGGAACCTCTTCCAAGGCTTTCTGTCAATTTAAGCAACACTCCCTAGCCCTGGCTTCTGAAAGTAAACAGAATTCCCATCTCTCCTGCTTATGACCCCATCCAGCCCCAGACAGTGGGCAGGCAGGCTAGGCTCAACGTGTGTCGGAGCTGAGGAACTTCTCCTCTGATGTGCACAGTGGCAGCCCAGATCCTCGAAAACTTTATTGCTCAAAGTGGAGTCCCTGGCCGGCAGCATGAGCATCAGCACCTACTCAGGATCTTATCAGAAACGCAGAACCTCAGGCCTCACCCGGACCAGAATCTGCATTTTGGTAAGATCCTCTTGCGACTTGTCTGTACACATTAAAGTCTGAAGTTCCCACTGTCCCCAGAATAGAGCTTGAGGTCCTCTCCATGTGGAGGGACGCTGCCTCAGAAAGTTTGGGGTGAGAGGATAATAGACCTCAGCTGCCTCCCTGAGGCTCATTCTCGGTCTCCCTGGAGACAGCACCCAGCTCTTCTCCAGCGTATTTTCTTTGCAATACTAATGGGAAATTGGTCATTTTCATATTGTCCCAAAAGAGACAGAACTGTGTGTAGCAATTGACATAGGTGATGTCATTGGCTTTTAAACTTCTCTCATGACATCTTGGGCAGTTAGACCACTGTCCACAGCAACACTGTGCACCTGTTTGGTTTTGCCTGCACCATGTTTTTACATATTTGTTAATTAGCTGCCAAGTTTTTGTTTGTCTTTTTATGGGCACCCCAAGGTATATGGGAGTTCCAAGACTAGGTGTCGAATCGGAGCTGTAGCCACCAGCCTGGGCCACAGCCATAGCAACACCAGCTCCAAGCAGTGTTTGTGACGTACACCACAGCTCACAGCAATGCTGGATCCTTAACCCACTGGATCAAACTCAGGTCCTCATGGATACTAGTCGGGTTAGTTACCCCTGAGCCACCACATATTTTTAAATGAGGATTTTCACATATTTTTTAAAATCTGATCTCTTAACGTCTACTGAAAAATCAGAGCACATGGCACAATCAACCAAAGGTGAGGAGTGGCTGTCCCTCTCAGTGGGGCCTCTGTTTGCCCCCTGCCCCTCTAGCGCCTGTGGGCAATGGAGCTGGCAGCTCCCAACATCACACAGCTTTCCTCCTTGGGAAACTGAGGGAACAGGTGTGTTCCCCGACGTGTCCACCCTCTGTGTTAGCTTCCCGTGGTGGCTGTAACAAACCAGTGGGCTTAAGACAGCAGAAATTTATTCCTTCATGGTTCTGGAGGCAGAAGTCCAAAATCAAGGTGTCAGCGGGGCCGTGCTCCCTCTGAAGGCTCCTAGGAAGACTCCTTCCTCACCTCTTCCGGCTGCTCGTGCTCCCTGCAATCCCTGGCGTCCCATGGCTTGTAGCTCATCACTCCAGTCTCTGCCTTCATTGCATTTTCCCTTCTCCCTGTGTCTCTGTGTCTCCAGATCTAAATCTCCCTCTTCTTTGTCTTGTGAAGACAGTAGTCTTTGGATTAAGCCTCCCCACTTCCAATCCAGTACGATCTCAACCCGATTGCCTCTGCGAAGACCCCATTTCCGAATAAGGCCACATTCACAGGTAGCATGGGTTAGGACTGGGACACATCTTTTAAGGGGACACAAATTAACCCACGGTGCCTACCACTAGCCACATGCCCCTCCAGCCTCATTTCTTACCCTTCTTCCTGCCCACCCCAGCTGCCCACCACAACCCTCGGAAGCGCTACTCTGCTCCCCCAATCCTTCACAGGGATGCTTTTCAGCATCCCTCCTCCTGGCCCCCATCTTGTTCCTCCTCATCCTTCAGTCCCAGCCCAGCCGTCACCTTCCCGGGGAAGCCTTCCCACCCCCCATCCCCATGAAGGGGCCCTTGTCTTTTCCCAAGTTATCCACCAAGCCTTGAAGTTGCCTTTTAAAGCATCTCTCCTACCACTGTACATAAACTCCAAGAGGGAGTTAGTCTGTGTGCCCCCTATTTTAACCCTATTAAGCGGCCCTGCATAGTTAGTAGGCACTAACTATAATAACAGTCACTCAAATGGTTGTTGAATGAATGCATGAGAGACAGAATGAATGGGAGAGAGAGGAGGGGAGCAGGGAGGGAACACAATCACCACATACTGCATACATCACAGCCCATGTTACAAGGATGTATGCCGTGGCAAGAGATTCTTTAAACATAATGCCTGAGATTGTCAGGAACCACTCGGTGCTTTTTCTTTCCTCTCTCAATCAATATTGCCCCATCACGGCGCTTGCTCCTGTCTCATTAACATTTATCAACAAGCTCGACAGTACGTGGGCTTTTGTACTTGTTTCCTGACTCTGAATTTTAGTTCATCTCACAGGCAGCCCATTTAGCATCGGGGCGAGGACAAAAGCTTCTTCTAATCTGTATCCCCCCCGAGCGACACTGGCTTTGTCAATGTCATTCCCAGCCCCCGGCCGGCTGGGGCCCTCCCTCCCCCTTTGGACTTGCATCGATTCTAAGAATGCCTCATAATGCAAACCGATGCTCCATCTTACTCTATCAGGCCATTTTTTTTTGTTGTTGAGAGAGGAGGGTCCTTCTCCATCCTGCCTGGCAATGATGTACAAGCAAGCTCTTTCCATCCCTTCTGTGGGGCAGATGTTGACAAGTACTGAGTGTACCTCAATGTGCAGGACGAGCTGCGTTTGCAGAGGGAAGTGAGGGGGCTCTGGGACAGATGGAGATGTCCTGGGGTGGGAGTTCCCATCGTGGCCCAGCGGAAACGAATCTGACTAGTATCCTTGAGGATTCGGGTTCGATTCCTGGCCTCGATCAGTGTGTTAAGGATCCCCCGTTGCCTTGAGCTGTGGTGTAGGTCTCAGAAGCAGCTCGGATCCTGTGTTGCCGTTGCTGTGGTGTAGGCTAGCAGCTACAGCTCCAATTGGACCCCTAGCCTGGGAACTTCCATATGCTATGGGTGCAGCCCTAAAAAGACAAAAACAAAAAACAAAAAAATACATCCCAGGGTGCTTCTGGCCCTGCAGTCCCATTAGGGGACTGTGGGCATCTGTCACAGTTCCTCTGAAAACGACCTCAGAGTGACCTTCTCAGCTCGATCCCTGATAGTGACCTTATTACACTCAAGCCTTTGCTGAAAAGAATCTAGAGACCAGAGGGTTAGTGCATTTTTGTGTTGAGGAGACCTTGACCTCTGTATCACTTATCGTCAACTGCGCCCCATGGCCCTGCGAGCAGGAAGCGACTCTCTTCCTGCACAGGTGGGTGGTCATTTGGTTCTCACACCAGCTTCTCGGGGCCTCCTTCGAAGCACTGAGCACTACTGTGTGGTTTCAAGGAGCCGCCAACCTCTGGCAGTTTCGAAAGAAAAACACCACCACTTAAAATGCCAGGCTTTAGAGCTTTCTCTCTAGGTTCTGGATTTCCCATTATAGCTCAGTGGGTTATGAACATGTCTAATATCCATGAGGCTGTGGGTTCAATCCCCGGCCTTGCTCAGGAGGTTAAGGATCCAGCGTTGCTGTGAGCTTTGGTGTAAGTCACAGACCCAACTTGGATCCTGCATTGCAGTGGCTGTGGCATAGGCTGGCAGCTGTAGTTCCAATTTGACCCCCAGCCTAGGGACTTCCATATGTTGTAGGTGTGGCCCGAAAAAAGAAACAAGAAACTTGCTTTCTCTCTAGGTTTTATTTCACCTGAGGCTTGTCCTTGACCCATGGTCTGTGAACTCATTGAGAAGAAGCATCATGGGTGTTGCTCTGTTCCTGTGATACCACCTGTTGCTCACCTGCATCTCTGATCATGGCATCTGGTTATTCAACTGACAGCTGGTGGGTCTCACATGGGAAGGGGAAGGGCTGGGGGGCTGCAGGCACTGCTTCAGGAGGAAGAGAGAAAAGGAATCTAAACAACCAAGTCTTACCTTGGTCTGGGCAGGTTGGGAAAGCACAGCCCCCACAAAGCACAAAATGAACAGTCTCACACTCTCAGCCTCCTCCATCCCAGCCCAGCGCCAGGCTCTCTCAACTTTTGAGATGTGCTCATCTATGATACTCCCACTCCCCCACCACATACTCTTCTGGGGGGCAGGGGGGAGATGAGGAAGGCAGAACTCTAAGATGGTCCCCAAGATTCCCGCCCTCTGGTGTCCATGTCCTGTATAATCTCGCTTTGAGTGTGGTCAGAATCCATGATTAGGTTACACAGCAAAGGAGAAGGGGTTTTCTGATGTAATTAAGGTCCTTAATCAGTTGGCCTGGAGTTAAAAGAGATTGATTGTCCTGGGTGGGCCTGACCTAATCAGGGGAGCCCTTTAAAGAGGGTGATGTGTCAGACAGATTCACACCTTGGCCTCCAAGGAGCAGCATGGAGACACTCAAGAAAATGAATTTAGCCAACAAACCAAATAAGCCAGGCATACCCCAAGCCTCAGCTGAGACCCCAGCATCAGCTGACGCCTTGATTACAGCCTGTGAGACCCAGGTAAGCCCTGCCCAGACTCCTGTCCCACGGAAACTGTGAGATAATAAATGAGGGTTGTTTCCAGCTGCTAAGTTTGTAGTAATTTGTTACCCAGCCATAGAATTTTAATATAGAAGTAAACAAATGCTTTTGACCAACGACAGAGACAGAAGTTACTTCCATTCTCTCTTACTTAATCATCTTTATATCAGCTCTGAAAAATGGATGTTGTTAACTCCATTTGTCATAGATGAAGCTGAGGCCCAGGAAAGCAATGGAATTTAGCAAAGGCTGCTTTGTTTTCTGGCACTTGGGCTAGAATTCAGTCCCGAGTCCATAAAACTAAAGTCCATGATCTTTATTATTTTTTAGTGGCTTTTTATTTATTTTGTTTTATTACTCAAATGAATTTATCACATCTGTAGTTGTATAAAGATCATAACAATCCAATTAAAATCCACAACCTTTAAAATATCCACTAAGTTTGGCCCCTCTCCCCCAGGCTTGCTCTTCAGAAATCTGTTCCTTCAGTGCTAAATCCCAACCAAGAGTTCAAAGTTATTGAACTCCTAATTTTTTTTATTTTTACTTATACTTACGTATTTATTTATTTTGCTTTTTTAGGGCCATACCTTAAAATAGCAAGATAAATAGGGACATTCCCAGGCTAGGGGGTCAAATCAGAGCTACAGGTGCCAGCCTATGCCACAGCCACAGCCATGAGGGATCCAAGCCGCATCTTCCACCTATAACACAGCTCACGGCAATGCCAGATCCCGATCCACTGAGCGAGGCCAGGGATCGAACCTGCATCATGTGGATACCAGTCTGATTCGTTTCTGCTGCACCACAATGAGAACTCCTGAACTCCTAATTTTGACAAAATTTAGTAACAGCCTCCCAAATCAGTAATAATAAGTGGTAGTAGTTTGAGTCTATATGTTTGTGGCCCATAGGGATAAATGATACTATTGTTGTTGTTGTTATCTCCATCTTACTGATGAAACATTAAAAAGGTAAAGAAACTTGCTAAAGATCACCCAACCTGTTAGCAGTAGAAATAGCACCTGAGCCCAAGCAAACTAACATCAAAGCCCTCCTTTTAACCATCACACCTGCTATCCTCCAACAAGTCTTAAGTCTGACATTCTGGGAGGGGGGGGAAAGACAGTGCCAAATTAATACCTTGGAAATGCACATATCTTCTGAAGGCTAATGGATTATAATTCACTTCAGAAATTGGGAAGGGAGTTCCTCTATGGCTCAGCAGGTTAAGGACCCAGCATTGTCACTGCTGCAGCTTGGGTCATTGAGTTCAATTCCTGGCCCTGGGAACTTTCACATGCTACTGGCGCAGCCAAAAAGAAAAAGAAAGAAATTGGGGAGTTCCTGTCATGGCTCAGTGGTTAACAAACCCGACTAGTATCCATGAGGATGCAGGTTCAATCCCTAGCCTCGCTCAGTGGGTTGAGGATCCAGCATTGCCATGAGCTGTGGTGTAAGTCGAAGATGCAGCTCAGATCTGGTGTTGCCGTGGCTGTGGCATAGGCTGGCAGTTGTGGCTCTGATTCAACCCCTAGCCTGGGAGCCTCCATATACCCCAGGTGTAGCCCTAAAAAGACAAAAAGACAAAAAAAAAAGAATTTGGGAAGAATCACAGATAAGTAACTGTATTTAGGTGAGGTCTTCTGTCTAACTGATGGGAGTTGTCAGTGAGGCTGTTCACAAATATTCTGGTTCTCCTTCTGGGCACAGGGTGATTTGGCTTGACCATGTGTTCTCTTTTGTCAATGAAATATGAGCAGAGGTAACTCGGATCATTCCCAGGTGGAAGGCTAAAGAGACTGTGATTTCCCTGTGCTGGTGATTAAGGAGACACATGCAGGTGGAGCTCTCACCAGCCTGGATCCCTGAGACACTAAGACTGGATGGACTACTGCAAAAACACACAGATACACACTAGACATGTAATATGACCAAGAGTAAACCTTGCTGGAGTTCCCTGGTGGCTCAGTGGGTTAAGGATCTGAAGTTACCACTGCAGCAGCTCAGGTCACTGCAGATCCACAGGTTTGAGCTCTGGCCCAGGAACTTCCACATGCCATTGGTGTGGCCCAAAACAACAACAACAAAAGGAACCTTGCTGCATTGAGCCACCGTGATTTGGGGATTGTTGTTACAGCAGCATAACCCAGACCATCCTGACTGATACAGTGTCCTAACTAGGGCTTCCTTAGCAAAAGCAAAGACATTTTTAAAGTTAACATCATTGTAAACAAAAGAGCAAATACTAACACAATCTGCCAGTTTGTCAGGCTAACAAACCCAAATGAAGCCAACAGCCATAAGTTAAAAGAGACAAATCATTAGGTTGAAAACAGAACTGTCAAAAGAGGCACAACTGACTAATTTAGTGATTGGTGATGAACATCAGGCAAGACACAGATGTTGTCATCAGCATCATTTATCGTATGCCTAATTGCACATAATGCCTGACTAAGGAAAACATGAAGTGTTTAATCTCATTATCTATAGTTCAGAGAAGTAACTCTCCATTTATTTATTTCTTCACTGTGGATTTATTTATGGAGCAATTATCCTGTGTCAGGCACTGTGCTGGGTGCCGGTGATACAACGATGAACACGGTAGGTGTGCCCCTGTCCTTAAGGAGCTGATGGGCTCTTGGGGGAGACAAACACAAAATCCAAAAGTCCCTGAAGAGAGCGGCAAGTGAGTGAGATAGGGAACAGAGTCCACTTTATAAAGGAGGTCAGGAAAGACCTCTCCGTGGAACTGAAATTTAAGCTAACACTTAAAGGATGATCAGAGGCTAGTTTGGGGAGGAGCAGAGGAAAATCATTCCAGGTTAGAACAACAGGTTCTGAGGTGAGAAAAGGCTTGTTGGGTCTAAAGTATCCAATGGTGCCAGGGTGACTGAAGCAGAGTAGGCTGGGGTTGGGGGGCGGCAGGCAGGGCAGGAGCCATCGGGAGACTCATGGTCTCGATGTTATTCTCCAGACAATGGGAAGCCAAAGTAGAGACGCTGAGGTTCCTTTAGCTCCCAGGTGGGAAATGGATTGCTGAGGGCTGAGAGTAAAAGCAGGAAGACCCGTTAGGAGGCTGCTACCAAAGCCTGGCTGAGATGTGACAGCAAAAGACAGCAGCGGCAAAGATGGAGCGAGTGAGCAAGTTGAGATAAAGTTCAGAATCACGGGACTGGCTAATGAGGGGAGAGGGAAAAAGAGGAAAACATCTGGTTCATTGCCTGGAACAGCTAGGTAGCCAGCATGCTACTTAAGGAACGGGGGAGGCACGGCTGGGGCACAGGGAAGGGGGGTTTGAAAAGCAAGAGTTTGGCTTTGGTGGCTGCGGGCATGTCAAGCATGAGACGTCGACTTTGTTGACAAGGGGAGAAAAGCAAGAAACACGCTGGATGTGTATGTCTGGTGTTCAAAGGAGAAGTGTGAGCTGGAGATGGGTCGTGGAGGGCGATCAGCTGAGGCGCGGCTGCGAAAGCAGGGGCCTTGGATGGGCTCACCCGAGAGCAAGTCTAGGAGGGCAGAGAAGAATGTCTGGACTAGCCTGTGAGAACAGCCAGTGTTTAAGAGGTGCTTGTGTTGGACAAGAAAAGACCCAATTGAATGCCATCTGCCTGCCCCCCCAACTGTGTTTTTTTTTTGTTTTTTGTTTTTGTTTTTTTGTCTTTTTGTCTTTTTGCATTTTCTAGGGCTGCTCCTGCGGCATATGGAAGTTCCCAGGCTAGGGGTCGAATCGGAGCTGTAGCCGCTGGGCTACACCAGAGCCACAGCAACCTGGGATCCGAGCCGTGTCTGCGACCTACACCACAGCTCATGGCAATGCCGGGTCCTTAACCCACTGAGCAAGGGCAGAGATGGAACCCACAACCTCATGGTTCCTAGTCGGTTTTGTTAACCACTGAGCCACGACGGGAACTCCCCAACTGTGTATTGTACCAAGCGGGGGCTCAGCCTCTGGAGACTTCTACTGAGCCCTCGCGTGTCTCTCTGTCTTCTGAGACCTTCTCCAAGATCCTCCTTCCATACTTAGTGAAGTGGGATTCTCAGTAGACCTGTCTTTTCCTCCCCCATCCAGTCTAAGCAAAAACTTTTGACGACAAGAGTAATAAAGAAGCTTTCAGTGTCGGTTCTGCACTGCTAATTCCATCAGATTTCTCGTTATTCACGCCTGGCAGTCTAATTTTCTTCTTTCGCCTCTCCCGGCACAGTCACAGCCTTAATTATTGACCTTTTCACTCTCCTAACACCCCCTCTTCCCCTCATCTTTGTTCTCAGGAAGTTCTGCTCACACGATTATCTGCGGGATCCTCACTTGGGGACAGAAATTGTTTTCTGTGGACAAGTCCTCCTCTTCTAATCTCAGTCAGACAAGCCAGAGATCTCTGCACATCAAATATTAAACTCACACTCGAGAGGTCACGCTCCCAGTCGCCTTCCTGCCAGCCTATGGGTGAATGGGTTTACCTCCCTCACAGAGATGTCTCACCAGATTTTCATGAGTTGCCAAGGGTGGCAGTCACTCCTGCTCTCTTTCTCCTGCTCAAAATGTGGCAGGAGAAGGTGTTACATTATTACACTTGCAGGGTATGCATCTTGTTCTGGGGGCCATATTTTTCTTTGGCCATGCCCACAGCATGCAGACGTTCCCAAACCAGGGATCGAACCTGCACCGCAGCAGCAACCCAAGCCAGTGAAAACACCAGCTCATCAACCCCCTGAACCACCAGGGAACTCTTCAGAGCCACATTTTCAGAAAGATGGACAAACTAACAGGCATTCAGAAAACGGTTGCTACAATAGAGAAGAAAACCAAAGCCACACCAAATAAGCACTAGTCAAAAGAATCAGAGATGTTCAGGTTGAAGAGAATATCCCGGTGCAGGGGTCAGGAAACAATGGCCCAAGGGCCACATCTGACCTGCCGTTCCAATAAAGTTTTATTGGAACTCAGAACACGTCCATTCATTTACACATTGTTGAGGGCTGCTTATCGTGCTCCAGTGACAGAGCTGAGTAGTTGTGACAGAGACTGTCAGGTTTGCAAGGTCTAAAATAGTTACTATCTGGCTCATCACAGAAAAGGTTTGCCAACCCCTGCTCTGGAAAGAAAAGAGAATAAGGGCAGGAGGGAGGGAGGGTAAAGAAGAGGAGAAATACGGTTATATTCAAACATCTATTGTAAGAAAGAAGAATTCTATGTGTTCAGCGTGGCCCAAGATATCAGACAGGTTGCAATAGATTGAAGTTACAGGACAAGAGCTCAGCTGAAGATAAGGATGAGCTCTCCAGGAGGCATGGAAGCCACGCCAGAAGGGCTGCCTGGAACAGAAAGATGTCACTGGAAGTCCATAGCTGTCAGGTGGACTAAGATCCCCCAGGGGCATGCAGGTTTAGCTAAAGATTTTGCTAAAGGAAGCATGCAAGCTAAAGAGGTTTTGAAAGGCAGGGTGTGGCTGGAGAAAGGGCTGTGGCTAGAGAGCAGAGGGAAGAAATTACAGGGAGGAAGGACAGAGTGATGTGACCATACAACGAGAAAATTTACAAAATAAGGTTTCACCATGTGGCATGTGGCATACTCTCTTCCATGTCCTCCTGAGATCTTCAGTTAAAACAATATTCTGCCAATGCTTCTGGGGTTGTATTTGTGGAGATTTTGAGGAGGGGGTGTGAAGTGCTGGCACAAGTCTTCAGGAAATAGCCTATTAGCCCAGAGAGACCTGAGTCCAATGCAGTTGAACCAACACTTGTACAGATGTCACAGATGCTGGGAGGCCATTCAGATCCTGCCAACCTTGGGGCCATAGGAGTCTTTGAAAACATGATCTGGCTTAATTTAACACTAGCACTTAGTTGAACACTCAACATAAATCTTGCTTGTATTTTTTTTAAATACATTTGTTAATTTTTTTATTTCAGATTCTATTTAGGAATTGCCAAGGTTCAACTACGTGTAGAAGATGCCAGGAGGCAACATAATTTCTGAGCTTTGGGATTTCCCTGAGGATGGTCCAAATCTGTGATAATTTCATAGGAATTGTCCAAACTCATACAATGGACAACACTAAGAGTGAACTGTAATGTAAGCTATGGGCTTTGGGTGACTATGATGTGCCCGTGTGGGTTCATCAGCTGAAACAAAAGTACCATTCTGGTGGGAATGTTGATAAGGGGGGAGGCTGTGCATCTGCAGGGCAGAGGACATATGGAGAATCTCTGTACCTTTCTCTTGATTTTGCTGTGAACCTAAAACCACTCTTAACATACTGTCTCTAAAGAAAATGTTCATAGGAGTTCTCATCATGGCGCAGTGGTTAACAAATCTGACGAGGAACCATGAGGTTGCAGGTTCGATCCCTGGCCTTGCTCAGTGGATTAAAGATCCAGCGCTGCCGTGAGCTGTGATGTAGACTGCAGACTCGGCTCAGATCCCGCGTTGCTGTGGCTCTGGCGAAGGCCGGCGGCTACAGCTCCGATTCGACCCCTACCCTGGGAACCTCCATAGGCCAAGGGAGCGGCCCAAGAAATGGCAAAAAGACAAAAAAGGAAAAGAAAAAAAAAAAAGAAAATGTTCATAAAATTTTCAAACGCAAAGAACAATGAGGACATAAGCTGGCTTTGGGTTGGGTCCTAGGTACCTATGGATCAACAGATGGACACTGTGTACCCCACACGCTCACATCCTCATGGGCTATTTCTCTTTATATATATATATGTGATTTTTATTTTTCCATTATAGTTGATTCACAGTGTTCTGTCAATTTCCACTATACAGCAGAGTGACCCAGTCACACATATATACAGATATTCTCTTTCTCACATTATCCTCCATCATGTCCCCATCACAAGTGACTAGCTATAGTTCCCTGTGCTATACAGCAGGATCTCATTGCTTATCCACTCCATTGCTTAGCCCCATGGCTCATCTGGGGTTAATAATAATTGCTTTTTAACCCGATTCCCAGTCCGTCCCACTCCCTCCCCCTCCCCCTTAGCAACCACGAGTCTGTTCTCCAAGTCTCATGGGCTATTTCTATTGCACCCAAAACTTAGTAGCTCTGAACCACAACAATTTATTATTTCTCATGATTCTGTGAGTTGGCTGGGCATTTTCTCCGCTGGTCTCACCCGGGCTCACTTATGTGGCTACAAGCAGCTGGAGGTCCAGCTGGGCTGGAAGGTCAATGATAGCCTCACACATGCGCTTGGCAGGTGCTGCTGCTGGTGCCCAGGAACCTGGTTTTCCTTCATGTGCCCTCTCATCCTCCAGAGCCCTCTCCCCCAGGTCCCTGGAGCAGGACAGCCAGGGCTTACTTGGTGCTGGCTTCCAAGTGAGCAAAAATGAGGGAAGTTATAGGGCTCTTAAGCCCGGGACCCAAAGTCAAACATCATCACTTCAGCTGCATTCTACTAGTCAAAGCAAGTCGTGGGCCGGCCCAGTGTGAGAGGAGGGGCATAAATTCCACCTCTTAATAAACAGTTTGCAGTCACACTGCAAAAGGGCATTTGTGGGATGTCTCACTCATCTTTGGATAATACCTGACACACACACACATACACACACACAAACACAGAGTCCTTTGTATGAACCCACACTTGAGGTGCACCCACTGCCAGCCAGAACCTAAACTCGACAGTCCTCAATGGAGGAAAGACATTAGAGAGTCCTACATACCAGTTCTCCTCCTGCTTGACTTCAGCCCCATCATAAGCAGACCCTATCAGAGTTTACACCCCTTGAGAAGCACTGCAATTGATCTGTGGATAGGAAAGTCCAGCTCATGCTAGGTTTTTCCTTCCTGCTCAATCATGCTGAGAGAACCACAGTGAAACTTTATATTCAAAAAAATGTTCAAAGCCCTGATCGTTAACAGGCTTAACAAGATGCAGCCCTTAATGCTTTCCTTTCATCACAGACACCTTTTTTTTCCCCGCCTACCACCCTTCCCTTCTATGGTGACTTGTGTCCCTTCCTAGCCCAGGCAGGTGGTTCCAGGGAGAGCTGCCATGTTCTTACATGACTCCACCCGCTTGGTCATCACAGGTGATTGGTCCAGGGATGGGCATCCGATCCAAATAGGCCAATCAGAGTTTTCCCTCGGATTTGTTTTTCCTAGCTGGAACTGGTAGAATATAGCCATGATCTGTGATGTCAGGAATTGTGGAGTGAAACAGAAAGGCACTTTTGTGGCCATATGCCTCACCTTATGGACAAAGTCTCAAGTGAGAGAAAATTAAGGTGATATGCAGAGGCAGACAGAGATGGAGAGAGAGCTCTACCGGTGTGTGAGGCCCTGGCTCCTCAAGCCCAGCTGTATCCTTGCCTTTCTGCAGAGTGACTTCAATGGCAAGGGAGATTATGCCCAAAAAGCCTACCCCAGATGCCCTGCTCTTGACCCACTGGTACTCTCCATGCATCCCAGACTGAAGCTCCCCATGTTGGCCTCCTTCCCTTCCTCCAATCACTTCCCCAATCCCCTCTGGGTGCTCCCTGGAGTCACCTCCCAGATAAACCACTGGCACTTCCATCCTTGTTTCAGGGTCGGCTTTGAGGGAAAACCAGACTAAAGCATGGTCCCTTTTCTTACCTACACTGGTAAGATGTGGGTTTCTGTCATTTCCACCAAGAGTTCTGATGATTACCTTTGGCTAGGATGACTGGATGCATTTAGAAATCTCCCCATCTCCATCCCAGTGCCTATGTTACAAATATGTAGATTTCTTGGGAGTTCCCATCATGGCTCAGTGGCTAACGAACCCACCTAGAATCCATGAGGATATGGGTTCAATCCCTGGCCTCACTCATTGGGTTAAGGATCCAGTGTTGCCGTGAGCTGTGGTGTAGGTTGCAGACATGGCTCGATCTGGCGTTGCAGTGATTCTGGCATAGGCCAGTGGCTACAGCTCCCCGATTCTAGCCCTAGCCTGGGAAATTCCATGTGCTGCGAGTGCAGTCCGAAAAAGACTAAATAAATAAATAAATAAATAAAATAGATTTCTTACCAAATTTAACGGTATTCTTGATCAACCATCAGTTTCAAAAAATGCACTGCCCTTCTGTAACAGTTCCCCATGACTGATACAACAGCCATGCAAAAGAGAGTCAGAGTCAGAGATGGCTCTACTGTGTGGCTAAGAGGATTCTAGTCCAGGTGGCATGGTTTTGAGATGCTCCTGAAACCGCAGGACCCTCAAGCGTGCATGACCCACAGCTGAGTACCAGGACAGCCTGAAACCATAGCAGCAGGAAGAGATTTACTGTCTTCTCCATATGTCATCCTCCATCCTATGCAAAGTGCAATAAATATTTGCTAAGCAAATGATGGATTGATGCCTTCCAGACCAGTACCCACAAAAGACAGAACAAGATGCATGGCAATGCTGTGACCATAGGCATCCTGTGACTATAATGAGACATCTCTCTAGCCAGCCACCTCCCCAAAGCGCTCCTGACTATACCAAATGTTGCATTTTGGAGAAGTTTCAATGGACTTGGAGGAGCGTTGCAGGACTGCTGGCTGTTTTTAATGTGTTTCCAGAATATCAAGAGAGCTGTGAATTACCCCCAAAAGGGCCTAAGTGATTAATACACAGTTCCCAGAGGGCCAAACCATGGAGTACAAGTTATTTGCATTTCCTCAGAGCATCTACACACCAGGGACTCAAAGTTCTCTCCAGACCAAAGGATGCCTGGCCTGGGGCAGTCCCGATCCTGGAATTAAGAGTGGCTCTCCCAAAGGCCTGGCCTTCTCAGAGTGGCATACATCACTGTTTGCCACCCAGGGTATCCAGGGACATAATGATAATGATAATGATGCTTTATTGGCCCCCAATCATATGTCCCTTCCACCTGCTGGAAGGAATGCCAAGTCCAGTTTGTCCAAGCACAAAATAGCACCATTGGCATCAGTGGCAGTTTATCACTATACTGAAAGTAACTAACATCTGTTGAGCACTTGTCAATACTAAGGACCAATGTAAGTGCTTTACCTGCTGCATTAGCCAGGGTAGACCAGGTTCTGTCACAGTAACAAATTAACCCCCAGAGCTCAGTGGGTTGGCAGCAAAGGCTGACTTCTCACATTCCATGCCCACCAAGGGTTAAACAGGGACTATACTCTATGTGGTCAGTCAAAGACCCAGAATGCTGGAAATCCTACCATTTCCAGGCTTCCACAGTCACTGGGGCAAGAGATGAAAGGGTAAGCCAGTTACGCACCAGCCCTTGAAACCTTCGGCCTGGAAGTGATACCTGTGGCTTCCACTCACAATTCATGGGGCCATGATAACAAGGGGGCGGGGAGGGGAGAGAGAGTCCATGGATATGGAAGGAGCAGTAAACATTCCTGCCGAGAGCATTATCTCGTTGGAGCCTCACAACCCCAGGAAGTATATCACTGTTCCTTTTTACTGAGAAGGAAACAGAGGCACAAAAGGCAATGGGACTTGTCCCAGGGTCACAGGTAGTAAGTGGCAGAGCAGAGACGTAAGCCCGGCCTACAAGCTACAAAACGCTCTCAACTGCTTTGCTGCATGCTCATCATAAAATTCTACCAAACTCCTCCATATAGCAAAACACCGTGCTAATTAATAGAAGAGGCCAAGCTGTGCAAACACAAAATGGAGCTCCCCTGACACACCACCGCCTCACCCCCAAAATTCAACCTAAGCAAATACCTGGAACAGAATTCTCAAGCAACTTCAGGAAAGGGGAGACAGGTCACCTTATCTGGGTCTGATATCCAGCCTGCAGTCCACCCACACCAAGACAAAACCTTCCAAACACTTCACCGAAAAACCTGGGCAAGGGAGTTCCCTGGTAATCTAGTGGTTAGGATTAAGCATATCCACCACAGCAGTCCAGGTTCAATCCCTGGTCTGGGAACTGAGATCCCCCGTCAAGCTGCTGCACAGTATAGCCAAAACACTAACAAACAAACCATCCTGGGCAAACTGTCACCTCCTGTCACTGGAAGACCCACTGGTGACCTCTTTATGCAAATCCCAGATCTTTCTAAAGCTGTGAAAGTAAATGTCATTCAGGTACCTGTAGGAAGCAGCCACAGGCAGATCTGTTAGGAGACTGCCGTCAGATCTGGATGAGCAGCTAAGCGATGATGCTTCCAATAGGCTAATTCCCCCCAGCCTGCAAAACTCAGGTCGAGCACTACCTCCTCCAGGGAGCCCTCCCCTGTGCGGCTTCTCTGGGCTAGGACCGTCTCCCTGTGCTTGTGCATCACCTCCCATCACACCTGTGGCCGGGCCCTTCCACTGTGTGGAACCCTCTGCTTATCTGCCTGTCCCCTGGACTCTGAGCCGCCTACAGGCAACCTCCACATCTATATGCCTGTATCTCTGGCACCTAGCACATAGTATGTGCTCAATAGATGTGGGGTGGATGGGTGAATGCTCAAGCCTGCTCAAAGCACGTTGCTCCCTTGGGGAATTTAACCCCTCTGTGTGCAGCAAAATTGCAGCCAGGTATTAAAACTGCAGTCCCAGTCTTCCTTCCATTGTGACCTTGGAGTGGATCCATAGCCTCTCTGAGCTGCTTATTCAGCTGCAAAGAAAAAACCCACCTCATAGATATGTTGCAAAACTTAACTGTAAAGCAGAGAGTGTTCAAACAAAAGCTCATATGCAAATGTTCACAGCAGCGTTATTCACAATAGCCAAAAGGTGGAATTAACCCAAATGTCCATCAGCTGGCGAATGGACATATAAAATGTGGAACACCCATACAGCTGAATATTATTCAGACATAAAATGGAAGGAAGCCCTGACACACAGCTACAACACGAATGAAGCTTAAAAACAAGGTGCTTGGTACAAGAAGCTGGACAGGAAAGGCCAGATATTGTATGATTCCACTCTGATGGTATGTCCGGAATAGGTAAATCCAGACAGACAAAAAGCAGATTAGTGGTTGCTGGGGCTTGGGAGAGGAAGGAAAGAGGGGTGACTGTTCTTAGGTATGGAGTCCTATTTCCTTTTGGGGGTGACGAAAATATTCTGAACCTGGGTGGTGGCTGCACAGCACTGTGAATGTCCTGTCACAGAATTTGTGCACTTTCAGCTGGTTAACAGGGTCAATTTTATCTCATGTGTATTTGACCACAATGATTGTTTTTAACTCGCATGGGGAATTTTCAATGGATAACCTTTCTAGGATTTTACAGAAACTTTAAATGGGATGGCGGAGGTGATGTATACGCAGTTCCTCGCCCTCCCGGACAGTCAATCCACAGCAGCTGTTTTCAGAGTCATAATGAACAGTAATTTGTTCTCCCTATAAAAACAGGCTACACTGAGCAGAGGAAAGCACCAGGCTACTTTGTTCTCCAAATGTTCACAACAGTGGCATTGTATAAGCGTCCACAATGGTTCATGTGGTTTGCCTTTTTTTTGATCATGGTAAATTGCACACAATATTTAGCATTTTTTACCCTTTTAAAGTGTATCGTTCAGCAGCCTTCAGCATATTCACAATGTCGCACAACCACCACCACCGCCTCCAGAACTTTCTCATCACGTCAAACATGCCATCTCACTACGCCCCAGGTATTCTGATCCATAACAGAGCCGGGGCGGAATTAGCACTTTGGACTTCACTAAACCGCAGATGAAAACGGGAGAAAATCGGAGCGGCTGTGAACTGGGCGATGTGAGCGTGGGAGGTGCTGGGGACATGACGGGGCCCGGGGTCTTTGTGCTGCCGCTGTCCATCCTGCTGGACTGGGCCAGCTGCCACCCCATCCCCGTCCCCGTCCCCATCCCCATCCCCATCCCCAGGAGGAAGAGTTTCCACAAGCGGCCGCTGATCTCGTTCGATGGGTTCTGCTGGGACTACGACCAGGACGTGGACACCCCCAACAGGGACCGCCTGGCCCAGGAGGGCGTGAAGGCCACCCTCGGTGACAATGACCTCCCCAACCTACTTCACCACCATCTCGGGTAAGCTCCACCCTGCAGCTAGCCTGCGATGCTAGGGGAAGCTCAGCATCTGTTGTTCCCTGAAACAGAGTCCATTGTCAGTGAGCTCTGGGGAGACTCAGGCCCCCCATCCAGTTGGGGTCACCCCCTGGAAGAAGCACTAGCTTAGAACATCCAGGAACGCCCAGGGCTGTTTCTAGGGTCCATAGTGGCAGCCTCCCAGGATCTCTCCAATGCCCAGGCCCACCCCACCCTCCACCCTGCCTCTCACACTGCAGTCAGTGAGCTTTCTTGAAAGTGAATCATTAAAAATTTTTATAAAAATAATAAAACTTGAAAGAACGCAGATCAGGTAACTCCCCTGCTTAATACTGGCAAATTGAAGGGACACCAATGCTCTTTGAAGAAAATTCAAATTCTGTCTCTCAGCAAGAGAAGGTCCCCTCGGTCTGGCCCCTCGCGTCTTCTCTTCCCCTCACGAGCTTTGCGCCAGATCACAGAGGCCCCTGCCTGTGCCTCCTGCCAGCCCCCACCTGCCTCAGGGGACTGTGCCAGTCCCCCCAGTGCACCTGGAGGGTGTGGTCCAACAGAGGAGACAGATGTTAGATAAGCAAACACGCAGATCTCATCACAAGTCAGGGGCACCAAAAAGGAAGAGGAGAGCTTCCCTGAGAGAGGACGGCAAGGGCAAACCATTAGAAATCTGAGAGGCAAGGAAGGCGTCAGCAAGGAGGGGCAGTGGACTAGCGAGTAAGAGACTCTTAGCGTCCAGAAGAAGGAAAAGTGTTCCAGGCAGAGGGAACAGCACATACGAGGTCTCTGTGACGGAAGGAACGTGATTGTTCCAGAATCCCAGTTGCTACCAAATAAAGAGATTCCAGTCTAAAAGAGAGGCAGAGCAGGAGACAGTCGAGATGAAAAGGACTCCATGGAGTTCCCATTGTGGCTCAGTGGGTTAAGAACCTGATCAGTTTCCATGAGGATGCAGGTTCAATCCCTGGCCCCGCTCAGTGGGTTAAGGATCCAGCCTTCCCACAAGCTGCGGTGTAGGTTGCAGATGCAGCTCAGATCTGGCATTGCTGTGGCTGTGGTATAGGCTGACAGCTGCAGCTCCAATTCCCTAGTCTGGGAATTTCAATATGCTACAAGAGTGGCCTTAAAAAGAATAAATTTTTTTTAAAAGATGCAAAGGACTCCACTATAGTAAGACTAACAATAGCTTCCATTTCTCCAGTGGTGCTTTGCCTCCATTATCTCCATTACGATTCTGCAAAGGAAGTGTTGTCCCCATTCCTGAGATGAGAAAGCTAAGGCTCAGCAAGGCTGAAGAACTGACCAATCACTCACCCAGGAAGTAGGAATCCGCAGGCCCATCTGGAGGGGCAGGGATAGGTGCTGGCAGCGGGATCCTCATCCCCACTCAGGGAGCTGCTCCCTGTGGTCCAGGAATCTCTGAAGTGATGGGCAAACTGCTGGTGCCTTTTTGCAAGGAGAGGGTCTCATGACTTCCATCAAGACTCTCAAAGGGACCCTTGAGTCAGAAACTAAAACAAAGCAGAGCAACCACTCGGAGATTTGCCAAGAGATTTTCCTATGTGTAAACTCTGAGAAGCAAGTCATTTGGGAACTGTTAGCACCAGGAAGCAGGAATGAGAGAGCCCTTTCTGGAGAAAGTGAACGCCACTTCTCAGAGGCATTAACTTCATAACACTTAAAAGATCTCCTGTGGGCAGAGCCCGGGTCCTGATTGCTGAGAATACAATGGGCACGAAAATATTGTAAGGCACACCCACCTTCTATTTATTCTCCAGAGGCCTTTGCTGAGAAGATACAAACAGTAAGAAGCAAATTTTTTGAATTACAGAATCACCCCAACGCCTCTTCTACGTTCATTGCCATTGGAACGAAAACGGGTACAGCTTCAAGGGAGGGTAATTTGGCGACATCCTGTACAATTACGAACGCACGAACTTTCTTATTTGGCAGTTCCACCTGTAGGACTTTATCCTAATGTTACGTCTTTCACATACGTACTCAGTGGAAAATGATGTACAGACGAAGTTATTCATTGCATTCGTGGCTATAATACCAAAGGGAATGAAAACAAACTGTCCGTCCAGAGGGGAGTGGCTACATAAATACTAGACGTGCCTAGAATGACATACTTGTCACCTTTGAAAGAAAAAGTGAGGAAGCTTTCTGCAGCCAGTAGGACGTGATCTCCAAGATGGATTAAGTGACAAAAGCAAGGTACCACGAATATGTTTAGTGTGCACATATGAGTGCATATGCTATGCGTGGATACGTGCATACAGTTGGTTAGAGATGCACAGAGGACCTCTAAATAAATAAATAAGGCTCTAAAGAAAGAAACTGGCAACAGGGGTTCCTCCAGCAAAGGACAGGAAGGGAAGACTCTGGACTGTACATCCTGCATACCTTTCAGATCTTGGACCATGTGGGTGTATTACCTATAAATAACAAAATGTATATACATAAAGTACCCTTTTTAATTCCTCCCTTGTAGAAAAAAAAAAACGTGTTCCTCTGTCCCTCTTATTTATAACCGGCCTCCCATGTATCGAGCTGCTGAACAGTCTCTGCTTTAAAACAGGTTTTGCGGCCTCAGCACCACGAACGTTTGGGACCGGATCCTTCTCTATGGTGGGACCATCCTGCACCCTGTGAGATGTTGAGCACCATCCCTGGTCTGTACCCTCAAGGTGCCAGGAGTGCCCCCACCTCCTATTGCGACAACCAAGAATGTCTCCAGGCATTTCCCAACACCCCCTGGGGGACAGCCTGGCCCCCAGCTGAAACTTGAGAGTCTTGAGTGGCTGAACCACTTCCTGGCTTACAAAAAGACTTACCAGCTCCCACAATCATCATAGCCTTCAATTCTTGTCACAGTGATCAGAAGTCAGAACAGGTGAGCTGTCGGAGGCCCACCAATGTACAAAACTCTCCTGAGGTCCCACAGCGGCTGAGAAGCAGGAGCAGGATTTGAACTCAGCCCTGGACATGGGGTTCCGCGTAGGGAACTCAGCCTCGGGTTCCAGATACGGGGACAATCCCTGCCACTAGCATGCCTACAGCCCTCCAGGATTTTCCTTGTAATTAAGGCCTCACTCCAAACATCTCTGAATGTTGCACATTCTCCACTCTCCTGCGCGATGTGTAGTCATCCTGAATATGTTGTATTAATGACACAGAGCCCACCCCAGACCCAGCAAAAGCACCAGCATTTGTCTTCATGAGCTGGGCTCGAGTCGACCTCTGTCTGACTCCAATGTGGAAAAGCATCATCCATAATAGAAAAAATAATGGATAAAAATTGGTGCTGCCAGCACCCAAAGACCTCTTTGGATTCCAGGGGTAGGCTTGACACAAAGTATGATTAAGGGGCTCTCTTGGCCCAAGGACTAACTAACTGGAGTTCCAAGCAACACCTCTCGGGCACATTAGCTCAGGGAGAGAAGGGAAGAGATGCTGCTGCTGCCCCACTTCTGCACCAGGAGGCAGCTCTCAAAGGGTTCAGGTCTGAGGAGCCCCATGGCCACCCCTGCAAGCTTCCTAAATGAGTCCAAGGGCCCAGGGGCCTGGTGGTCCCAGGCAGGGAGCAGGGCAGGGGGAGGCCATACCCCAGGCATCAGGCTTAGCTGACCTGGCTGGTCGGGTCAGAACTCTGAGCCCCTCAGGTCCACACCTGGACAGCAGGGCCTCCCTGTGCCTGGGGGCTGTCACATGTGTGGATATCCGAGCCCTCACCCCACAGCCAGGACCACATGACTCTCATCAGCTTTTCTGATGCTGGTCTGGAAAATCTTCCCAGAGAGTTTTTAGACAGCTTAGGTTGTATTCATCCTTTTTAAAAAAATTTTTTTATTAAAGTATATAGTTGATTTACAACGTTCTGTTGATTTCTGCTGCACAACAAAGTGACCCAGTCACACATATACATACTTTTTCTCATATTCGATCATGTTCTATCAAAAGAGACTGGATATAGTTCCCTGTTCTGTACAGTAGGACCTCATTGCTCATCCATTCTAAATGGAATAGTTTGCATCTATGAGCCCCAACCTCCCAGTGCATCCCACTCCCTCCCACTGCCCCTCTTGGCAGCCGCAGGTCTAGTCTCCGTGTCAGTGAGTCTGTTTCTGTTTTGTAGACAGGTTCATTTGCGCCATATTTTAGATTTCACATTGAAGTGATATCACATAATATTTGTCTTTCTTTTTCTGACTTAATTCACTTAGTATGAGATGCACTCATCCTTTCATTTGACATATATTGTTTGAGCATCTCCGTTGGGCCAGGCGGTATAGATGGTGGCCAGCTGCACACTGATATGTCTCCAGGGTTGTGTCATCAGCTCAGGCTCCCAGCCCCTCTGCTCCCAAATCCCACAGATATTGTTTTTGAGGGGTGGGGTCATGGTTCCTTCCAGCTGGAGCTCTGCTGGTGTCAAGGACAAAGAGCCTCTTCTTGGGGATCTTTCCACATCTTTGCTTCCTTCCTCAGGGAAGCAGACAGGAGAGACTGGTTCTTACTCTCCTGTATCCCCTAAACTTTTCTCTGCACCCCAACTTTTCTGTGGCTCCCATAAGGAGTCAAGCATGTGAAAATCCGAAGCCAGGGGTTCTGCTTTCTCCACTTCCTCCCATGGCATCCTTTCCTTGCAGCATGAAAAACAGAAGCCCTGGCTGTTTGAGTGAAGGAAAGAGTTGGGGGTTGTTTTTTTGGTTTTTTGGTTTTTTGTCTTTTTTGCTATTTTTTTGGGCCGCTCCCGTAGCACATGGAGGTTCCCAGGCTAGGCGTCCAATCGGAGCTGTAGCTTCCAGCCTACGCCAGAGCCACAGCAACGTGGGATCCGAGCCGAGTCTGCGATCTACACCACAGCTCACGGCAAAGCCGGATCATTAACCCACTGAGCAAGGGCAGGGACAGAACCCGCAACCTCATGGTTCCTAGTCGGATTCGTTAACCACTGCGCCACGAAGGGAACTCCCAAGGAAAGAGTTTTTAAATTGAGTGAAGGGAGAGAGGACTTTTTTAATAAAATTGGTTATTAATTCGAAATAGCCCCGTTCATCCTCTCTTCACATGAGAAAGAAATTGGCGTCCTCACAAAAGGTGTGTTTTTCCAAGTATTTGCCCCTCAGCACCACCTGCAAGGCAGTGGAAGTGGGGCCTCTGTCTAGGATGGAGGCTCCTAAGACCTGGCTCTGGGGGGCTGGGTTCTCCCTCCAGAGCCCCAGGCTGGGCCCTGAGCAGGTCTGCATATTGATCAGGCTGCTCCTTTCCTTCATCCAAAGGGCCATCACTTCCTTCCACTGCCCCCCTTGGCAAACCCCCCCTTGGCCCTCCTTCTTCCCATCTAGCTCCACCAGTCACCCTTTATCACCCCACCTCCATGTACACACAGACACATACACACACACACCTGCACACACACTTGGAGGTCTTGGCCACAGCACCTGGTAGTTCCTTAAAATGGAAAGATGTATTCATCTTCTGTGGTTGCATAACAAATAACTACAAACTTCGCAGCTTAGAGCAATGCTCATTTATTATCTCTCAGGTTCAGAGGGCAGGAGTCCAAGCACAGCTGAATTTAGTCCTCTGCTCAGGGTCTCAGGAGGCTGAAATCAGGGTGTCGGCTGGGGTGGCTTCTCATCTGAGGCTTGGGGTCCTCTCCCAAGCTCACGTGACTGTTGGAAGACTTCATTTCCTTGCAGCCATAGAATCTGTGTCAGCTTGCTTCTTCACGGCCAGCAGGAGTCTCTCCTCTGGACCCTCTGCTGAGAGCACACCTGATGAGGTCAGGCCCACCCAGGATAATCTCCCTTTGGGCTAACTCAAAGTGAACTGCTCAGGGACCTGAGTTACATCTGTAAAATCCCTTCAACGTTTCCACATTCTGTTGGTTAGGAGCCAGCCACCAGTCCTACCCATATGCAAAGGGAGAGAATTATACAAGGCGTGTATATCTGGGACAGGGAACTTGGGACCATCTTTTTTAATTATTATTACTCAATGAATTTTACAGATTTTATTACATTTATAGTTGTATAACAATCATCACAACCCAATTTTATAGTATTTCCATCCCAAACCCCAGCGCATCCCCCCTCCTTGGGACCATCTTAATTCTGCCTACCATGAATAAGTCCTGGATGGAGCTCAGATAACCAGAAGGTGAGCATCAGCCTTTGTGTAAAGGCAACAGGTAATAGGGGTGGTTCTCCAATGGAGCTCCAGAAAGCCCTAGACTTATGGTCTAACCCAAGGCCCGGGAGCCAATGCAAGAGGGGCACTGAGTGACCATGGAGTCTGGACTCTGCACATCAGTCTCCACATCTGGAGGAGACCCTTTCTTTTGCTCAGGCAAAGGGATGAAGATGAGGATGATTTAGAAGGAGGAGGAGAAAGAGGAGGATTATTCATTTGAAAGTACTTCTATTGGAGTTCCCGTCGTGGCACAGTGGTTAACGAATCCGACTAGGAACCATGAGGTTGCGGGTTCGGTCCCTGCCCTTGCTCAGTGGGTTAACGATCCGGCGTTGCCGTGAGCTGTGGTGTAGGTTGCAGACGCGGCTCGCATCCTGCGTTGCTGTGCCTCTGGCGTAGGCCGGTGGCTACAGCTCCGATTCAACCCCTAGCCTGGGAACCTCCACATGCCGCGGGAGCGGCCCAAGAAATAGCAACAACAACAACAACAACAAAAAAAAAAAAAAAAAAAAAGACAAAAAGACAAAAGACAAAAAAAAAAAAAAAAGAAAAAGAAAGTACTTCTATTAATTTCCTAGGGCTGCCAGAACAAAGTACCACAAACTATATGGCTTAAAACAACAGAAATTCATTGTCTCATGGTTGTAGAAACCGGAAGCGTGAAATCAAGATGTTGATCTAGCCATACTCCCTCTGAAAGCCTCCCCTGGTTTGCTGGTGATCTCTGTCTTTCCTTGGCTTGGAGATGCCTCTCTCTCAGCCTCCATCCACCCACAAGGTTCTTCCTGGGTCTCTGTCTTCACATGGCCATCTTATGATAAGGACACCAGTTTCTTGGCTTAATGGACTACTCCAGGATGACCTCACCTCTGCAATGCCCCTATTTGCAAATAAGGTCACATTCTGAGGCGCTGGGGCTCAGGACGCCACCCTATCTTTTGTGAGGAGCGTGACTGAAACTGTAACATATAATTAACCCAAAGCTATAGGCATGGCTACATCCAGATCCCCAAACTATGTCATCAGAATGATGGAGCTCTCTCTTTACTTCTTCCAATTCTTCTGTCTACTTCTCTTTCCTAAGAGTGACCGAGATTGACTTTCACTGGGCCAGTTTGCTTCTCACAACCAATCTCCGTGGCCAGGGGGATGGAATGATGGTGACCACCCAAGCTGGGCCCCTACGCCCACCTCCAGGTCAAGGCGAGCAATAGCAAGCCCCACACAAACCATGTCACCCATGGAGGGGGTGGGCCCCCAGGGGGGAGTCAAGACTAGCATCAGAGGGAGGAGTAAGGGAAGAGGCCTGGCAGAAACCTCAGTGGTCTACCATCCGGCCTGGGCCCAACAGTGTGATGATGGGTTTGCAGCCAGTGACCCAGTACTGAGGCCCAAGAAATCAAAGCTCCATCCATGGGGCTGCCCACAGGGCACAGGCTCCCAATGCAATGGGTGACCATACCTCCCAGCCCTGTCCCTCCGTGCCCCTGAACTCTGTTGTAATTCCCCTCAGATCCTGCCAAAATGAAAAGCCATTCTCTGGGGGTGAGCAGCTCATTCTGCTATTTTAAATCACCTGATTTCCTCCCTCTCTCTCCAGAAGCCTGTACTTACTGCTCCATCACTGGTAATGACAATGAACATTTTTGCAATCTCAGTTTTTATTGCAAAGTGATTGAGGGCCAGCGAGAATAAATTATGCTGGTGAAACTAAGGAAATCCCGCCAAGCAAAGAGTGGGTGGATAGAAAGTCTTATGGCAACAGCATGTATTTCCTCCCCCAAGGAACTGATGGAAAATAAGAAGCTATCACCACCATATTTCAAACAAAACTGTGATATTATAATCTGACAATTTTAGATCTAGTCCAAAGGCCATGGCCCAGGGGTGAAAAGGAGAAACTCCATAATGAGATGATGGTCGAGAATAATGCAAGTGGGGTCCTCACAGTTCCACTTTTCCTCCCTTCTGTAAAGGACCCTCGATGGCATGCTCATGGCCCCTGGGAGCCAGATATAAAGTCTCTCCCAGTTCCAGAACCCCTAGGGCAACCCCAAAACCAGAACAACCACTTAGAGCTGTGTAGGCAATTCTGAGAGGGTTGTTTTCATGAATATTTTGTGGGTGGTGCCCCCTGGAGGTGTGCAGGGCACAACCTACACAAATGAGCCATCCCTTGCATTCGCTGCCAAAATCAACCTATAAGAAGTAAACTTTCCTTTGGATGTTGTCATAAGCCATGAATCCACCTCTCCTTCATGGGACAGAAGCAAAGAAAGTGTGGCCAAGTGCACTTGGATGATCTTTAAGACTAGATCGGGCTGTCTCTATGTCCCACCGTTGACTTTTGGGGCCAGATCACTCTTTGTCTTGGGGACCAGGGTGGGGGCGGGGAGGCTGCCCTGTGCATTATAAAGTGTTTAGCAGTATCCCCAGCTTCTACTCACTAGATGCCAGCAGCATCCCTCTCCTAGTCGAGCCAACCAAAAATGTCTCCAGACAGTTCCCCATGTTCCTTTGGAGGTAAACTCACCCCCTAATTGGAATCCCTGGACTAGATTGTAATATGCAAATCACATGTAAATCAGAGAGCCAAAGCTTCCAAACGTGATACTCTGGCCAGTGGACAAAGTCTAAAAGAGGTGAGAGAGTAGAGAAAGAGAAGGGAAATTAAATTCCTGCTGCCAGTAACAATACAAGGCTAGCAGATGTTGTTGGAAACCCAGTTAGACAAGGCCATAAACCTTAATCAGCTCCCATCCTACTCCCCCAGCAATAACTCTCTGCTGAAAAAGTCCCAGAAGCCAAGAAAGCCACAAACATGAACAAACAGAGCAAAGAAAAGCACAAGCCGAGACAGAAAAGATGTCTCTCCAGCACCAGCCATTACCATGAGGAGAGAAAAAAACAGAGCCATGGAAAAAAACTAAACATAAGGAAGGCTGGGAAACCAGGATGTTTCCTAACATTTCATTATGGAAATTTCCAACATGCAGAAAAAGCAGAGAAAACTGCGCAGTGAAGCCCCCTCTACCCAACACGGAGCTGCAAGAACCTGTTCACGTTTTACCAGTCTTATTCTACTGTCCCCACCCAAAGCCTTCTCCTTCCTCCCTGCCTTCCTTCTTTTCCTCCTTCCCTCCCTCCTTGAATCTTTTACAGCAAAGTTCAGACATCGCGCCATTGCATCCATAACACATCAATGTGCAGTTCTAAGCTAAGGGTTGGGTTTCTTTTTACAAAATCTCCCCACCATATTTAACAGAACTGACATGAAGAAACTAGGATACTTGCGGGAGGAGAAATGCTCTAGTTGCCACCTGAGAGCTTCCACTGGTGCTTCTCAAATTTGAATGTGTTCGTGAATCACCTGGGGATCTGGTTAAAATGCAGACTGTGTTTCAGTGGGTCTGGGGTGGGGCCTGAGAATCTACATTTCCAATGAGCCCCCAGTGGATGCCAATGCTGCAGGTCCACGCATCACACAAGAGGAAGGGTCAGCCCGAAACACCAGGGCAATGGAGCAAAAAGGTCATGACTGCTCGGGATTCCAAGGCCTGGAGTGAGAGGAGTAGCTGGAACCACCTGAGACTGAGGGCACAGGTGTATTTGTTCCCTGCAGCTGTTGTCACAAAGTGCCATAGGATGCTTAGAGCAACAGAAAGTCTGGAGGCCAGAAGTCCAAAATCAAGGTGTCAGGGGTCCATATTCCCTCTCGAGGCTCTAGGGGAGAATCTGTCTTTGCTTCTTCCATGTCTGGTGGCTGCCAGCACTCCTGGGCTTGTGGCTGCATCACGCCCCTCTGCTTCCTTGGTCCCTCTGCCTCCTTGGTCCATCTCCTCCTTTTTTCTGTGTCTTGTCCTCCTCTGCCTCCTATAAGAACACGCGTCTTTGCATTTAAGCCCACACAGATAATCCAGGACAATCTCCTTGTCTCACAACCCTTCACTGAATTACATCTGCAAAGACCCTGTGCTCAAATAAGGCAACATGGAGTTCCCTTGTGGCACAGCAGGTTAAGGATCCGGCATTGTCACTGCAGAGGCTCAGGCTGCTGCTGTGGCGTGGATTCAATCCCTGGCTCAGGAACTTACATATGCCATGGGCACAGCCAAAGAACCAAACAAATCAAATCAAATGAAGCAACATTCACAAGTTCTGAGACTAAGACTGTAGACCTATCTTTGGAGAGGGGCAAGGGGTACCATTTAGCCCACGGCACTGGTAAGGGAAAAATGAAGTGAGGGAAAAAACGCAGGAGAGGACAGATCCCTGTTTTGGTGACAGTGGCCAGTTAGGCAGGCCAAGGGTAGAACTGTGTATCACAAGGGTTCCCAGATGGAATGCAAGTACAGCCGTCTGCTTACAGCTTCTTTTTTTTTCTTTCTTTTTTTTCTTTTTTTTTGTCTTTTTGTCTTTTTGCCTTTTCTTGAGCCACTCCCATGGCAAATGGAGGTCCCAGGCTATGGTCTAATCGGAGCTGTAGCCACCGGCCTACACCAAAGCTCAAAGCAGCGCCGGATCCTTAACCCACTGAGCAAGGCCAGGGATTGAACCTGCAACCTCATGGTTCTTAGTTGGATTCGTTAACCACTGCGCCACAACGGGAACTCCTGCTTACAGCTTCCTGGAGAGAGAATGTTTCTGTTCCTGCTGGCACATTAAAGGAAGAGGTGGGGAGTGAGAAAGCCCTTCTCCGTTGGCCTGACTCCTGAATAAATCGAGGTCCACTTCCTACCTGTTGGGTTTGTTCCTGGCCATCTACAAATGGGCAGAGGGTGGGAGTGGTTTGTTTGATTAAACCCAGCAAACACTGGTGGAATGCCTACTAAGGGCAAGGCTCCATGCTTTGTGCCGAGGAGACACCACAATAAATGACGCACAGCCCTGCTCTCAGCCACTTCAGGGAACAGCAGCTGTAAGAAACAGAAATCCATTCACGGTAGCTCAAGGAAAAGGACCTGGAGGCAAGGCTCTGGCAGGCAAACTCATAAGCCTGGGAACAAAAATAAAGGGAATCCGGGAATAAAAACTGCAATTATAGAAATCAAACTTCCTCCTTCTGGCTCTCAGAAGCCCGGTGGTCTTTCTTAACAGCTCTATGGGTTTTCTTCGCTCTGCTTCCCTCACTTGTGACCAGCTTTCTCTTTCTGATCCTGGTTCATCGTGGAAGACAGCAGAGCCCACCACCGGCCACCTGCTGTTCATTACTGGGTCTCTTGGTTAAAATCTCGAGAAAGAGTTGGGTTTCCAACAGTTGTAAATAAACTATAATTTTAAAAAAAAAAT
Organism: Sus scrofa; assembly: GCF_054392235.1. Lineage (NCBI taxonomy): Eukaryota > Metazoa > Chordata > Mammalia > Artiodactyla > Suidae > Sus > Sus scrofa. The sequence goes on from NC_139385.1 coordinate 43,720,870, forward strand.
TTAAGAATTGGGTTTCCAACCAACCAAATAACCACAGAGAGGAGATGTGGTACAAACACAATGCCAAGACCTTCCTTTCAGCAGGGCTTATGAGTAGAGAAATTCCAAGAGGAGACACAGGGAGCCCTGCAGGCGCCCAGAAGACGCTCACTCTATTTTTAACTCTCCCTCCCCCCCAGAGTGGAAACACCCCAAGGCATGCTACGATAGGACTTGACTCCAAATATTTGAGAAAGGGAAGGAGCAAGGAAGAGGCCGGGTCAACTCTGGACTTCCTGGTTTCCCAAATCACTCTGCAAGTATTTGGGAAATAAATAAATATTGGTCTCTGAGAACCAAGGGAAGGAGTGGAGTCTAGCTGGGTTCGCTCCCAGACCTCAAACACTCGGCTAGGTGAACTACCCGCACCTTGCCATAACCGAAACGGTATATGAGTGTGCACTGTACCCCGATTAAAGCATAGTTAGCAAGCAGCAGGCATCCCATTCACTGGGAGAGCTCATCCATGTCCTGTTTCACTAGCCTAATTACCCACTTCGCCAGACACGGAAATGAGAGCGAGGACAGACTCCCAGAGTGATGCAGCCAGAGAGGCCCTTGGAAATGGCTAGAACTCCACTCATGCTACAGACAGGAGCCTGAGGCCCAGGGAGAGAGCACGCGCTCGGCAAGAGGCAAGACCAGGTATCCTGCCTCTAAGTCCAGCCCCTGTTGTGCAGCATCATGGGACCCAAGTGAAACCAGCTCCTTTGCAGGCTCTGGAACCGCAGGCACAGCCTTCACACAGCTTTTCCAGCCAGCCCCCCCACCCTCCACCCCCCAATTGTCTCCAGAGTAGAAAATGCAATTCAGGTAAAACTGGGATGGCTGCTCCCTTCAGCTGCCTATTTCTTAGCCTTCCCTCTCCTGTGTCTTCTTTTGCCCACATGTCTAAAACTTGCCCCTGACCAGGATAAGAGGTTGAGCAGGGAGAAGGAAGAACTGACGAGGCAGTGGAAACCCTGCTGAGTCATGGATGGTCCCCGGCCACTGGCTGGCACGTGATTCTAAGTGTCAGGGTGGAAATAACCCAAACATTGCAGAGATGGCTCCCTTCGTACGGTTACTGGGACAGGCGATGCCACAGGATGGGAGGTCATGCTCCCTGAGCTCATTTTAGGTTAGTTGTTTGAAACCTGGGTAATATCGCTCGGAGGGGAAAATGGATTCTATGCTTGGTTCCCAGCCTAGCCTACTTAGCTGATGTTATAGTTGACCTCTGGGTCCCAGGGCATGGATGCCAGAATCCATTCAGAGCAGGAAGGGGAAGTTTCTGTGCCTGTGGCTTCCTCCAATCCCTCCTCCCACATCCTCCCAGTGGCTCTGGAGCCCCAGGTTTTCCCAGATACCAAAGTGGTCCAGGTTCTGATGGCTGCCTGCCCTCCCCAGGTCCCTCAGGGAGTGGGGGTTAGGGTTACTGTCAATCCAGATCTTGGGATCAATGGGCAATCTGGGAGTTCCCGTTGTGGCTCAGTGGAAATGAATCTGACTAGTATGCATGGGGACACAGGTTCGATCCCTGGCCTCGCTCAATGGGTTAAGGATTTGGCATTGCCGTGAGCTGTGGTGTGGGTCACAGACGAGGCTTAGATCTGGCATTGCTGTGGCTCTGGCGTAGGCCGGTGGCTACAGCTCCAATTAGACCCCTGGCCTGGGAACCTCCATATGCCATGGGTGCTGCCCTAAAAAGACAAAAAAATGATAATAATAATAAAAGGGCAATCTGCTAGAAGTAATCCACGTGCATATATGAATGACTAATAGCCCCAGAACCAGTGGTGCTGATGTGTCATGTGGCATCAAAGTATCTGGGGAGGCTGTTAAAATGCAGACTCCTGGACCCCACGTCCCAACTGCAAGATTCAGCAAGGACTAGGGTAGGGACCCAGGAATCTGTGTTTTTATCAAGCAACTCAATCGATTCTAATGTTGGTGGTGGAAAACACCATGAAAAACACTAGAATAGGTGAAATGACAGGGGTTCATAATTCCAGAGTGATTTGCTCTCTACTGGGGAGAAGAGACACACAGAACAGGGTTCAGAATGTTACAGTTTAAATAAGGCAAAGGCAAGCCGCCTCCTGGGTGAGTTAGCTCTGCGCTTCTATTTCATCTGCTGTGACGGCATGGCTCAGCCCTCGGGAAGCTATAATGGCAAAAGCGTTCCTTGTAGATTTCAGAAGCCTCCCATTATTCATTTGTGAGGCTCCAAAATGCTTGCCCGTTTGGCCTTTAGCCCCCTATCAGAGGACTCTCAGTCATGGTATTCACAGGCTGTAGTGCTCAACATTATCAGGCATCTGGGGAATGCAAGTCAAAAGGACAGTAACACCCACTAAGTAGGTCATTAAAAAAGGAAAACAGTAAGTTTGGCGAGTATATGGCGGAACCGGGACCCTTGAACACTGCTGGTGGGAAGGTCTGGTAGCCTGTTAAACATGAAACATAATGTTACCATATGACCCAGCAATTCTACTCTTAGGCATATACCCAAGAGAACGTTCATGGCAGCATTATTCATAGCAGTCAAAAATGCAAACAATACAGGCATTCGTCAACTGATGTACAGACAAAAAAATTGTGGTCTAGCCAGACAATGGAATATTATGCAGCCATAAAAAAGGAATGGTGTACAGATTCATACCAAAACATGAATGAAGCTGAGAAATGTGATGCTCAGGGAAAGAAGCCAGACATGAAAGGTCACATAAGGTATGAGTCCATTTCTACGGAAATGTCCAGAATAGCTAAATCCACAGAGACAGAAAGCAGATTAGTGGCTGCCAGGAGCTGTGGGAATTGGGGGCTGGGGACTTTACCCACCAGGAGTTTGGCAGCACCTTTGACCCCTCGGAGAGCTTTTCCCTTCTCTGTGCCCATGACCATCAGGTTCTAGTCATAGAAGGTCCTGCTTACCATAAACACAGGAGAAATCATCACCACCTTATCACAATCAGTGGAGTCACACAGAGGCTTCGTCTCCCAGGAGGCCAGAGGAGTGAACACTCAGCGCTCCCCTTGGATCTCAGCTCACCCCTTAGACATGCAGTCCCTCTTTCCTGGTACAATGTGAGATCACAGGAAGCGTCCAGACTCCAGACTCTTAGCTTCTGGACACAGAGTAGCCCAAGGAACTTGGCCTCTCTGTCTTCCTGCCTCCCTCATCAGCTTCCACAGCCAACACCAACTTCCCCCTGGGGTGTGAGGTCTGCTCAGGACGAAGATCTAATCTGGAAGGTATGAGATGAGACGAGCCCTTCCTTTGTGGCTGCCAACATTTGCGCCCCAGAGAAAGAGGTCCGAAGCCCAGAGGGGCAGCTCCCAGATGAAGGAGGCCAACCAGAAGGATGTTAAGGGATGTGGTCCTAAGCCCATGTGGACTCCTGGCAGCATCCGTTCACAGCACTTACGGACCTTCCTTCCTTTATCCCCAAGGTCGATGATTGAAGATCATGAGTCATTCACAACATGACGTTTTAACACAGAGACATGCCGGAGTACTCTTTCAGGGCCGCCCCGCCCAGAACAAGACTGAGTGGTGGGACAATGGCATTCTCCCGCTCTGGATCACTGTCCAGGGACAAGTACCACTGGAAACCCTGGGCTGACTTCCTGGGACATGGCCTTTCATTCCTAGGCACGTGGATGGGCTAGAAGCTGTGTGGCCTTGGACAAGTGACTTAATTTCTCTCAGCATCTATTTCCCTAAACATGATATAGGGATCATGGGAGTTCCCGTCGTGGCTCAGCAGTTAATGAACCCAACTAGGATCCATGAGGATGCAGGTTTGATTCCTGGCCTTGCTCAGTGGGTTAAGGATCCAGCGTTGCTGTGAGCTGTGGTGTAGGTCGAGGATGCAGCTCGGATCCTGCATTGCTGTGGCTATGGAATAAGCCAGCAGCTGTAGCTCCAATTCGACCCGTCGCCTGGGAACTTCCGTATGCCTCAGGTGCAGCCCTAAAAAGCAAAAAAAAACAAAAACAAAACAAAAAAAAAAAAAACCATGATATAGGGATCATGGTGTTGTGCATACTTAATAGAGCTGATGTAAGGATTAAATAAGATGTACATTTAATGCATAGCTCAGTGGCTTTTAGCAGTTTGGATAGATGAGTCTCCCTGAGGGCAGAGTTGGCTTAATCAAGGCTGGACCTTCAGGGCTCATCACAGAGTCTGGACCCAGCAGCTCTTTAATAAATATCTCTTTATACACTTGCCTCTGACTTAGACATAAGAGCCCTTAGGAACAAGGTTGATCGTTCAAGGCATGAGAAGCTCTGATGAGAACATGTGCTTGAAAGTAACCCAGCGGCCATTCACTGTTGTTTCCAAAAGGCAGACATCAGGGTTGTGTGTTGAACTCCCAGCCCCCAACCTGTTGCATTTTCTCAATGAGCTTCCAAAGTCATCACTTCAGAATAGATCTTCCTCCTCTTCCCCCAAGACACCAGCTTTGGCTCCCAAGCTACCCCAGGCCCTGACATTTCACCTCCATGCTCCCAGCTCATGTCGTGCGCGTTGCATTGCAAGGGGGTGTCATTGCAGCAGCTCAGAACGCAGGTTGTAGACTCAGACTCATGGAGATCCAACCAGCTCCACTCTGCTCCAGTTGTGTGACCTTGGGTAATGACCTCTCCTCTGTGCTTGACTTGCCCTACCCTTAGAATGAGGGCTGTCAGGATCCCTGCTTCCTAGACTCATTGGGAGGGTTAACTGAGATAACGCAAATAAGGTGCTTAGCACGAATGGCTCAACCCTGCTCAAAAATCAGTCATTCTTATGAATGGAAGCAGAATCGTTTTAGCACAACTTCAGGTGGTCAAAAGAGCTCTAGGTCAGCACTATCCCATGGAACAGTCTATGATGATGGACAGGTTCTGTCCTGCATGGTCCAACGTGGAAACCGCAAGCCACAGGTCAAAACTGAGCCCTCGAAATGTGGCTAGTGAGACTGAGGAACTGAATTTTTAACTGTACTTAATTCTAAGTAATTTCAACGTAAGTCTGAATACCATACAGATGAGGGGCTAGTATCCTGGACAACACAGCTCTAGAATAACCACAAGGGTTGTCTGTGACCCTACTCTATCTCAGGTTCATTTTCTCCCCCTGACTCAGCACTCTCGATTCCTTCCTCTTCTGTCTCAGCATTTCTAAACTCTGAGGCATAGACCATGCAAATAAACTCTGTCCTCCGGAGAAAATAATATCCAAGACACTCACTATACCAGGCACTGATTTAAGCGCTTTATGTACATTAATTTATAACCACTCTGAGGTAGGTTCTATGATTATGTCCATTTAACAGATGAGTAAATTGAGATAAATTGGGGATATCATAACTTCTCAAAACCACAAAGCTAGTGAGAGGCAGAGCTAAGATTTGAACTCACCTTGGGTTCAGCAACTCTTTTTTCCTTTTTTTTTTTTTTGCTTTTTAGGGCCAAACCTGAGATATTTGGAGGTTCCCAGGCTAGGGGCCAAATCGGAGCTACAGCTGCTGGCCTACACCACAGCCACAGCAACGCCAGATTCGAGCCATGTTTGTGACCTACAACACAGCTCATGACAACGCTGGATTCTTAACCCACTGCGTGAGGCCAGGGATCAAACTCGAGTCCTCATGGATACAAGTCAGTTTCGTTTCTGCTGCACCACAACGGGAACTCTAAGCAATTCTTAACCGTTAACCATGACACAATATTTCTTCTGTGGCCAAAGCATTTAGGCATGGATTTCAGAATGAATCTTGTATTTGCCTAGCTGCCAAGGGGGTGAGCCTAGTCTTCCTTAATTCATTATTCAAAACCCAGAGTCTCTCTCACTATGAAATTTGTTCACTGGCATGAGGCTTCTAGCGATATTCTCCCTCCCTGGCATTTTCTGATGCGCGGTTCACGTCTCCTTGTCATTTATTTGCAGGACTTTGTTTCCTTCTTCTCAACTCATGATCAGAGTGCTTTTCCTCTTTGCTGAATCCATAAGTGGTTGTACAAAAAGAGAACTTGGTGTGGGGCCAGGCGACTGACAACACGCCACTTGTTTGGCCAGTGAACGTCAAGTTGGTATATCGTGCTCTGCCACTGGCAGCTCCTGCCTGGGACAGGGCCATCAGCCAGCTCCCTGAGGAGCTGACACAAAAGCTGCTGCAATCAGAGCAAGCCTGTGGCCCCAGGTCAGCCCTCCGGAAACAGGGGGACAAATGCCAAATGCCACTCCAGGGCACATCTGCAGGAGGAGGCCTGCCCTGTATCCATCACTGGGGAAAGCCATGCTTCTTCTGAGTCTCTTCCAGTCAGGCTTCATGGAGATTGATGCATTAACCTTTAATAGGACTGAAATGTTTTCCTTCAGCGACACTAATGCTGCCAGAGTCCATCAAGATCCAGGAGAAGGAGTTCCTGTCGTGGCGCAGTGGTTAACGAATCCGACTAGGAACCATGAGGTTGCCGGTTTGGTCCCTGCCCTTGCTCAGTGGGTTAACGATCCGGCGTTGCCGTGAGCTGTGCTGTAGGTTGCAGACGCGGCTCGCATCCTGCGTTGCTGTGCCTCTGGCGTAGGCCGGTGGCTACAGCTCCGATTCAACCCCTAGCCTGGGAACCTCCACATGCCGCGGGAGCGGCCCAAGAAATAGCAACAACAACAACAACAAAAAGGCAAAAGACAAAAAAAAAAAAAAAAAAAAAAAAAAAAAAAAAGATCCAGGAGAAGCGGCCTGCTTTGGAAGCTAATGCCTAGAAGATAGGATTCCTGACCACCTCTGTGGCCACTCGCCATGGTCCGTGAGCATAAACACATGCCATCAAGACTTTCCGAGTGGTCAGGCTATGAACAGAGAAGCTTCGTTGAGAGCAGGCAGGGATTTTAAAGGAGCTCCCAGGATAACTGCATCTGATGAATGATGAGGGGTTTCACCCAGTTCAGAAGTCCTAATTCTCTAAGGCAGGCAGCCCTGACTGTTAGACTCAGGAAAACCTAAGGGCACATTTCTCTTCTCCGTGGAAGAGCCGCAGAGATTATTAGGATGTGAAATGGCAGAGGGATGATGTGGGTGGAATCCTCGTGGCTGTCAAGAGTCTGGAACAGGACCATGGGAGGCTACTCCAGGAGGGAGTTTGGAGAGAGGGTGGGGAGGGCAGCTAGGGCTCTCGGTGTCAGCCAGTCTCCCAGACACCGCCTCCGAATTTGGAAGAGCCGTGAGAAAAAGGGGTCAGCAGCTTCTGCTTAAAAGAGCATTAATGGAAAGATGACACATCCCAATACTGGCCCAAGCCATGTCTCTCTCACACATCATAAAGGTTCTAAGAATAATAAACTGACCTCCAGGGAGTCAGGAACGAATCTGACTAGTAACCATGAGGTGGCAGGTTCGATCCCTGGCCTTGCTCAGTGGGTTAAGTAAGGACCCAGCACTGCCATGAGCTGTGGTGTAGGTCACAGATGTGGCTCAGATCCTGCATTACCATGGCTGTGGCATGGGCTGACAGCTGTAACTCTGATTTGACCCCTAGCCTGGGAACTTCCATATGCCGTCGGTGCGGCCCTAAAAAGCAATAATAATAATAATAATAACAATAATAATCTGACCTCCAAAAGGGTGTGGGAGGATAAGAAAATACAGACGCTTAGCCAGTCCTTCTGTCCACAGACTCCTCCAGGGCACAAGAAAGCCATGAAAACACTCAGAACCAACCTCCTGGATTTCAAATATATGCACTCCGCCTCTTTCTACTAGTCACTCCCTAGAACAAGTAACTAACTCCTTTCCCTAAACTACTGCACACACTCTCCACCAAAGCACAACTGCGGTGAACCCTTCACAGGCCTTCCTAAGGGTGACATTAATGCTGTCCCTTAAAGGAAGAGACAAGACAAAATGCAAAACCAGACAGAAAACTCTTCCTCTAATGATTGGTTCTGAAGAGTTTGGTAGATTCTGTACAACAGTCTTAGGGCTTTGCCCTAATAAGTACCAACTCTTGTTTTAAACAAAGCAACTTAAGATTAATAGCCATACTGATGCAACACTACACTAAAGAAGAATAATACACCTAATAAAACTAGCGCTTTCCAATTGCTATTGCTACTAGAAACACTGATTATGCTAATTAAAGGGTAGAATAGTAAATACCCACTCTTTTGCATCCAATTAAGTGCTCGGATTGTTTCTCAGAAGTGTTTGTTGAAAACAGCGCTTTTGATTATCATGGGTCCCAAATAAACAGAGTCGCGCGCGCGCGCGCGCGCGTGTGTGTGTGTGTGTGTGTGTGTGTGTGTGTGTGTTTACATGCATGCTCACACACATACAGTTCTCTCTGGAACTCATTTCACAAAGAGGCATAATTCCTAAAATTCCTATGGAACCAAGTGAAAAAAAGAACATAGTTTCCTAAGACTACAGTTTGGGATATCTTTAAAGAAAGTGTGTGTGTTGAGAACACAGCCTGAGAAAACAATTTCAAGTTGGGAATATCTGAGATTTAACAATGCAAACACCAGGAACTTAACTGAATATGCAGGGTTGCCTAAGTCCCTCACAATGTCAATGTCAGTTTACTCCACATAATAAAATAGCCAGTCAAATATGTTGTACAAAATGTTAGAAGTTTCATCCTTCCAGTCAATTCCATACTGGAAAGCAAAGTCGATTTACATGGAAGTTAAACAAAGTACCGTCACTGAAAACTGAGAATTATGTCTAATGCCAATCAGAAATGCAATAAATAAATATTAGAGGATTTGCAAGTTAAAGCAACCATAGAAATTCTATTATCAGAAAGGAAAATGTGTTACCTGTGGAGGTTACAAATAAGATGCTAGAACCCAAAAGAGAAAGCATTTCTGTAACTATTTCCATAAGTTAATCAAGAGTGAGAATAGCATGGGTTTTGCACACCTAAAAGGATATGTGATTCATGCATTCATTCAACCCACATTTAATCATCAGGCAGCAGCACTCTGAGCCAGGCCTGTTCTAGGTCCCAGGAAAAATGCTATCAATAAAATCAGCACAGCCCCTGATTTCCCAAAGCTCACATTCTAGAAAAGGGCAGAGGGGACAGTATTTCAAGCTTCTAGAACCTTGCAAAGTCTTTAGTACTGACTTTTGTCTTGGGTCAAGCTTCCTCAAAGCAGAGCCTGAGGCAGGGATTCAATGCAGGTAATGCATCGAGGAAGAGCTCTCAGAAGATGGGAGCGTGGAAAAGTGACAGGGCAAGACAAGGAGCTGAGTGAGACATGGCCCCAGCTGGAGACCAGCCTCAGCCAGAACCCACGGGGAGCTCTGGAGCATGGACTGCACCCCCATTTTATCCCACCCTGAAGCCAGGGAGCTGGCTTTATGTCCTCCTGTCCATCACTGGCCACAGGCTGCTGGGGATAGAGGAACAGTATAGGATACTTGCCTGGTAAGGCAGGACCTAGCTGCTTGGTGAGGGAATTTTCCAGAAGATGGAGCAGCTCTGAGACATTAGCAGCCACCCTCAGAGAGATGGGTGTGGGTGCACTAGCCCAGCAAGGGGATCTGGGTGGGACGCCAACAGCAGCCCCCACAACTCGCAAATTGCTTTCCTGCGTCTCTCCCACACATGGTACATGGGAAGTTTTGGCATCACACTTGGTTATACGCTTCTGCCCATTGGTAGACCAGATAGACACAAACCAGGTACCAGACAGCCACAGTGTAGGTGCTGTTATCCCACAGTTTGTCCCCGCCATTTATTCTCCATACCAGGTTGACACCGTTACCCCAGCTCCCTCTCCTGGTTCTACTAAAGCCAATGAACTTGAGAGTGTTTTTCAGAACATCCAAACCTTGGGTGACATAAGAAGTGTCACAGAAGAGCCCTCAAGTTAATGGCTGAGATGAAGGAAAATACGTGCTTCCCAGATAAGCGGGTCAGTCATTCATAGAACCAGAAATCTATCGACTGCCTACGTTGTGCAGGTCTTGGTTGAGCTGCTGCTTTACAACAGAACCTTATTAAGGGAGATGAGTCCATCTTACTGTTAACTCTGTGGTGAGAGCCCAAAAAAATTATTTTCCTAACTATTTTACCCGGCTTTGTCAAAAATCACCTTTCTGCTGATAAGCAAATCACTTAATATTTTCATGACTTTGAAATTACTTCTGTTGTTCAAACAGCCTCATTTTCAGTCTGAAGATTCAGTTCTGCTCATGGCAAAACCTTCATCTTGGATCCAAGCCAAAGCCCTGCTCCCCAGCCTGTTCCCACCCTCACCATAGACCCTCTGGGGACCTCAGAAGCCTGGACTAGAAGGAGTGTGACCTGTGATTTGTTCTCTATGGCCCCTCACCCCTTTTCCCTGGTTTACCCACTGGGGACAAGGAGAGGGAAGAGACAGCAGCTCCTCCCATGGGGAGGCAGGGGCCCTTTGCCTGCTGCCTGTGATCTACTGTCCTGTCTACAAGGTGAAGGTCACTGGGCTCCAGGGACAAGGCTTTCAGGGTCAAGCAGCAACCCCAGGCCCTGCCCAGGCCTTGCAAGACTCAGCCACCTTTCATGGCGGACATATTTCTCTGATTTAAGGAAACCCATACCCCCTGCTACACCATTTCTGTCATCACTAGAGCCCCTGATCTCATCTTCTTTCTGCAGACCCCCAAACCTGGAGTCTACAGGCACATTCCAGATCCACCCTCAGTCCCCCTCAGGAGACAGAAACCAGAGGAAATGATCACTGCCCCCTCCTCGCCTGACCACGTGGTCTGCCCAATGCTCTTTGTTTCTCTTCAGGAAAAATAAAAGCTGAGCCCACTGAAGACTTACTAATATGCTTTGTGTGCATTTAGTCCTCCCAACCATCCCACGATGTGGCATTAACATCCCCATTTTACAGATGAGGAAACTGAGGTGGAGAGCATTTGAGTAGCATGTACCCAAGTGGGAGAGAGGAGGTAAACCAGGCAACCCAGCATCGAGCACACCTTTAACTGCCCTGTTCTCTGCCTCTGGGTGGGTCTCCAAGCCCCCATCTGAGCAGACACCTGCATGGGAACAAGATAACAGTCTCCCCCTCTTGCAAACACCCCCGGATTTTATAAGCACCGGCGACAGGAACCAGTGAAGCAGATTCTCCAACAGTCCCAGAGGAAGTCCCCCGATCTCATGTCATGGGCTCTGACTGGGACATGGGCCCAAGGCTGAAGCAGCCACTGTGGCCAGAGGATGCAGTGTCCTCTGGCTGGCCAGGCCAGAGCCACATCCCACCTCTGCAGCCTGATGTGGGGCCCACCCATCCCGAAGTAGGCATGGAGTGAGAGCAGGGAAACGAGCCCTCAAGGGGCTCCAAACCAGCCACCAGGGCAATGGGAAGGCTTGTGGTGGCTTGTTAGGTCTGGAGGCAAAGACACCAGTGCCCATTATGTGCCCTAAGACGATGCCCAACACTTTATCTGAAAGTTACTTGAATTAATCCTCAAAAAAAAAATCCCATCAGCTTTTTGGCATTTTACAGGTAGAAGCACTGAAGCACTAAGAGATGAAAGAAATCACTCACCATCGCCAACTTAGTACCATTCTTCCTCCATCCCAAGGCACTTTTTGTTCATTTTGCCGTCCAGAATCGAAATGCATCCTACAATCACTGGCGCGTCCTGCTGTCATTGGCAGCATTTTTCTTCACAGGAGTATGTAAAATAAAGACACGTCTCACAACTAGGAGTGTTTTAGATTCCATGAGATCCTGGTGATGCCAGGAAGGAAGCCCAGCCCCACCCAATTCCGTCCACAGCCCACGTGTTTCTGATGCCTCTGGCCCGGGGCAGGGAGGCTGGCACACTGGGCTTTGCACAATAAGAGAAAGATGGGAGAAATGGCCCTGACAGTCTTCTCTTCTTGGCCTTGCAGGGGAGGGAAAGGGCATCATTCCACTATCCCAGGGAGGTGCCAAGTACGAAGGGGAGGCCGGCTGGCGGTCCCTGGTGGAGTCATACCCTCACCCGAAGGACAATGAGGCAGAAGAGCAGGAGAACATCGAGATCATCATGAACTGGTTCACCAAGGCGGACCTTGACTTCGTGACTCTGTACTACAGGGAGCCTGATGACATGGGGCACCGCTTCAGGCCCAAGACAGAGGACAGGAGGGTGAGGATTCGGCCCATCGACAGACCCATCGGGTACCTGTTGGAAGCCATCCAGAGGCACGGCTTGACCCTGCACCTCAACGTCATCATCACATCAGACCACGGCATGACCATCGTGAAAAAGAAGCCCAATGTCACCGAGATCCTCCTGAGCAACTACATCAGCTTCAGGGACTTGGTCAAGTGTGATATCGTGGACTACGGCAGCTTTGGGGTGCTCCTGCCCAAGCCCGGGCAGGAGGAAGCTGTTGACCAAGCGCTGAAGCACGCACACCCTCCCCTCAATGTCTATAAGAAGAAGGAACTTCCAGAACGCTTCCATTTTGCCAAACATGAGCAGGTCCTGCCAATTGTGATGTATGCAGTCCCTGGTTATAACATCAATGGGGTGAGCAGCTTCTAAAATGAGTCAAGTCCACGTGGATCTGGGAGGCAGCAACAAGGGAAGGGCAGTTCTGAAAAAAATTAAAACATAATAAGTACAGGCGTGTACACCAACTATAATAAAATATATTTAAAAAGTGAATCCACTATAATAAAAATTTTTAAATAAATTAATTAAATTTTTAAAAAGTACAGGCATGATAAGTTATAACCCCCTGCTTTCTGAGTGTTCCCCACACCCGACTCCACACCCCAGCCACCCAACCCTGCCCACGTTACCACAACGCAATGATAGCGACAAACATCCCTGACCAAGGTTGTGTCCAGGGCTGTGTTAAAAATTTGATGTGTTGGAGTTCCTGTCCTGACTTAGCGGTTAACGAATCCTACTAGGAACCATGAGGTTGCGGGTTCGATCCTTGGCCTCGCTCAGTGGGTTGAGGATTCGGCATTGCCATGAGCTGTGGTGTAGGTTGCAGACGCGGCTCGGATCTGGGGTGGCTGTGGCTGTGGTGTAGGCCGGCGGGATTCGACTCCTAGCCTGGGAACCTCCATATGCCGTGGGTGCAGCCCTGGAAAAGATGAAAAGCCAAAAAAAAAAATTGATGTGAGTTATTTCATTTTTGTCTTCCCAACAACCCTAAAGATAGATGCTCTTATCTCCCCATTTTAACAAGGAAGAAACCAAAGCTGTTTGGGATTCGAAATGTAAGGCTGGGAGTTCCCTTTGTGGCTCAGCGAATGAAGAACCTAACTAGTATCCATGAGGATGTGGGTTAGGATGTGGGTTCAATCCCTGGCCCCATTCAGTGGGTTAAGGATCCGGCATTGCCATGAGCTGTGGTGTAGGTCACAGACATAGCTCGGATCCGGTATTGCTGTGGTGTAGCTCCAATTTGACCCCTAGTCTGGGAACTTCCATATGCTTTGGGCGCAGCCCTAAAGAGAAAAGAAATGCAAGGTGGATGTCCGAACTCAAGCCTATGTGTTTGTGTTTGATAATTACGCATAGATCACCAAAAGATTCACTAAAAAAAAAAAAAAAAAAAAAAGTTCCATTTGCATATATCCAAAAAAAAGTCAATCTTGTTCACATAAAAATGTATACACAGACGCCCATAGCAGCACTATTCATAATAAACAAATGGTGGAAACAACCCAAATGCCCATAACCTGATAAATGAATAAACAAAATATGGTCTATCCATTCTCTGGAATATTATGTAGCCACTGAAAGGAAATGAAGTACTGATACATCTTACAATTTGAATGAACCTTGAGAACATGATGCTCAGTGAAAGGAAGCAGATACAAAACACCACATACTGTATGATTTCATTTAAATGAAATGTCCAGGAGTCCCTGTTGGGGCACAGCAGAAACAAATCCAACTAGGATCCGTGAGGATGCAGCTTCCATCCCTGGCCTCGCTCAGTGGGTTAAGGATCCGGTGTTGCCGTGAGCTGTGGTGTAGGTCACAGACGCAGCTCAGATCCTGCATTGCTGTGGCTGTGGTGTAGGCCAGCAACTACAGCTCCAATTTGACCCCTAGCCTGGGAACCTCCATATGCCATGGGTGTGGCCTTAGAAAGACAAAAAGACAAAAAGACAAAAAAAAAAAAAAAGACATTGCCCAGTGATTTATCAGATGCTTAGAGGGACCACACTCAATCGAAGTGGAGTACAAAGAACAGCTTCCTGCACCCTCTTCCCTTCTTCCAAGCCACTGCCCACAATCCTCTTGTGAATTTATAGGAAGCAAACTGTTTTGCAGAAAACTAAGTAAATGAATGACAATTCTCTAAATTATTGTCTTTTTTTAACTTTTAGAGTTTTCCTTCAACTCTCTGGCCCCTAACCCTGTGTCATAGTCCCAGGAGCCTGGGGTAAGGTGTGTTTGACCATCCGTTATTGATAAACAGGACATCCCACCAACTGATTTTCAGTGAATTGGCTTCTAGCAAATTGGTCATTTGGTAAAAGTGGTCATTAGGCAAATGGGTCATCTGGCAAATAGGTCGTTTAGTAAATTGGCTTTCAACGACTTGCCCTGTGAGATTTCTCTACACTGAGCACTTCCTTGGGTTAAATGTACATTTCATTTCCGTAATTAATATTCACTAGCGCCTGGATGGGAAACTTCCCAGGGACTCATGAGCAGCTTCTCAATAATCAGACAATTTAAAACCATCTGATTTTTTTAGCAGGAGTGGAAATGCAGAGGGCATCTGCTCTCTAAAACATAGTAATTGGTCTTGGGGTTGTCATAGGAGGACTTGCAGTTCTGTTTGTCGCCAGTGTGACATTCACAGCCTTTTGTTGGTAAAAGAAGTGAACAGTCTGCAGGTCCATGTAGGTGATAAGTGCATATTGTAATAATTCACTTCAGCCACTTCCTGAGTGCCTTGGGGCAAAGCACTCTGAGAACCCGGAAACCAAGGCCAACTTCATGGTCTTGCAGCCTAGGCAGCCATACAGGGCCCAGAGATAAGAAAAGCCCCAGCTTGGAATGGTCTTAAAAATCTTGATTCTTTTTTTTAACAAAGGGCTCGCATTTTCATTTTTCACTGTGCTCCAAAAATTATGTTCCAATTGCATTCATTTGCCTTAACAAGTTACCAACCACACACTTGTGTGGCTTACAATGACAGACACGTGTTGTCTCAAAGAACTGGAGGCTAGAAGTCTGAAATCAGGGTGTCCCAGGGCCGTGATCCTTCTGAAGTCTGTAGGGAAGAATCCTTCCTTGCTTCTACTAGCTTCTGGTGGTTGCCGGCAACCCTTGGCATTCCTTGGCTTGTAGACACAATCTCGGCGTCCACCGTTTCAGGGCTTGCTTCTCTCTGTGTCTGTCTTCACATGGGATTTAGAGCCCCCAGTAATCCAGTGTGACCTCCTCCTGACCTAACCATACCTGCAGGGACCCTATTTCCAAATCAAGTCACATTCTTAGGTACCAGGGACAGGACTTCCAACCTTTGCGGGGGACACAATTCAACCCATGACACCGGTCCTGCCACCAACCCAAGCATTATATGGTCCCGAGGCACCCCCTTCCATATTTCTGTAGGTATATCATGAGACTCCCTTGTCCTTTGTTACACCCAATCCTGACCATTCCTTTGCTTTCAAAGAGCACCTGTCTCAGCTGCACCAGAGCCTCCTGAACACGCTCAACGGCCTAAGCAAAGTCAAGACCTTTACCTAACCTTAACTCCATTACAAAGCCCATATTTAACATAACTTATATGTAACTATAAAATTTTCCTATAAGCTGAAACATGACCTGCAAAGGTCTCTACACCCTGAAGCAACATTTTAGAAAGAAATCAATTGGCCCTTTTCTACAGAAACCATTAGGCATAAGAGAGAGACAGGAAAAATGTCAATGTCTTGATGGAACAGCCATGCCCGCAGCATAATTTCTAAAAGGCAACCCATTCCATACCGTTAAAATGCAGTAACTTATTATTATTAATAAAGCCTCAAATCTTTCTTTCAAATTCAAATCTAAAGACGTTGAACCTTTGCTATATAACACGTGCACATACACATGGGCTCTGCCACCAGTTTGGATATATCCTCGTTCTTCTCGCCATGTCAATATCACCTGGAATTCTCATGTTTTATGTTAAAACGGCAGCCCTAGGAATTCCTGTCGTGGTGAGTGGAAACAAATCCAACTAGGAACCATGAGGTTGCAGGTTTGATCCCTGGCCTCTTTCAGTGGGTTAAGCATCCGGTGTTGCCAGGAGCTGTGGTGTAGATCGCAGAGGCGGCTTAGACCTGGCATTGCTGTGGCTGGCTGTGGCATAGGCTGGCAGCTGTAGCTCCAACTGGACCCCTGGCCTGGGAACCTCCATATGCTGAGGGTGCAGCCCTAAAAAAAGAAAAAAACAAACAAACAACAAAAAAACAGTAGCCCTAACCTTCACTTACCTCTGAACGCACCAGAGCTGTGAGGCCCAGGGGACATCACAAATCCCTTGAGTGCCTTCTAGGTTCAGATCTATGTGACCCTATGACCTTTGTCCCTCCCAAGAACCCACACGCATAGAACAAAGTATCTTCTGTGTGCATTTCAGTGGGGTGGCTCACGCAGGGTCCTTCCCCGGTCAGCCTCTCATCTGGGGCATCAGGAAGGCTGGACCAGCCTAGATTTTTTTAATATCTTACTCTAACATCATGGAGTATCACTTACTCCAGTGTTGACTGTGCCCCTTTGGCTCCTCAGAAGAAAGGTAATTAATAGCCATCATGTGTTAATAAGAGCTCAGTATTTATGAGTTTGACCCATTCTCATTCGTCACCATTGTTTACTGCAGGCAGAGAGCTGATCAAAACAGCACAAGTGAACCAGTACACCTGAGGGAGCTCCGACATGGTTCCTTTAGGACCAAGGCGCAACCAGAGTGGGTGTCAGGTGTTTCTCCCCCAAGATGCTGTAACTCAGAGGATTCATGCAACATCTCGGACCCAACACCATTAATTCCATGTAAAAACACAACAATAACCACAGTCTGCCCTCTTTAAATTAAGCGTTGATGGAATAAAAGCAAAAATTTTGTGTTCGATCCTGTGCTCCCATGGTTCTGGTGGAAGAACAAATAGGAGAGAATAAATGCATTCAATTAGAATTAATTCTCCTCAGGAGTTCCCGTCGTGGCGCAGTGGTTAACGAATCTGACTAGGAACCATGAGGTTGCAGGTTCGATCCCTGCCCTTGCTCAGTGGGTTAACGATCCGGCGTTGCCGTGAGCTGTGCTGTAGGTTGCAGACGCGGCTCGGATCCCACGTTGCTGTGGCTCTGGTGTAGGCCGGTGGCTACAGCTCCGATTAGACCCCTAGCCTGGGAACCTCCATATGCCGAGGGAGCGGCCCAAGAAATAGCAAAAAGACAACTACAAAAAAAAAGAATTAATTCTCCTCAGAGTTCTCACTGTGGCTCAGTGATAACCCAGCTAGTATCCATGAGGACGCAGGTTCAACCTCTGGACGCACTCAGTGGGTTAAAGAATTCAGCGTTGCAGTGAGCTGAGCTGTGGTGTGGGTCACAGATGCAGCTCGGATCGCACCTTTCCGTGGCTGTGGCGTAGGCTGGTGACCAAAGCTCCAATTCAACCCCTAGCCTGGGAACTTCCATATGCCTCAGGTATAGCCCTTTAAAAAAAAAAAAAAAATTTAATTCTCCTCACTTGTTCTCAGATGTTTCTCATCTGAAAGGGGTAATAAGATTTCATCTCTCCCCCTCCTCCACCTTGTGCGAGCATATTTAACAAATGAGCTCCCAAGCCACTTCCACGTGGCATTTTATGAGATTTGCGAAGGTAAACGAGTTAGATTTTGAACACACTTCAAACTCCAGAGGCAGCACCAGTGCCTTTCACTGTCCTGCTCCTCACTCAAGACACAATAAGGTCGAATGGAAGTAATTTTTCTTTTCTTCCCCATCCCCCCTCTGTACCACCACACCCCCACCCCCAGGAGCCCTCTACTCTTCTGGATTCCTTTCCCTGCAAAGTCAAAACTCCTATGGGAAGCCTTCACAGCTCCGTGTGCTTGGTGGCACAGTGCATATTGCCACTGTGCCTTTAGATTTGTGTGAGAGTTCTTGTTTATTCTTGTTTGTTTTTTGTTTGTTTTGCTTTTTAGGGCCGAACCCACAGCATATGGAAGTTCCCAGGTTAGGGGTCAAATGGGAGCTGCAGCTGCCGGACTACACCACAGACACAGCAACTTGGGATCTGAGCCACAACTGCGACCTACACCACAGCTCCTGGCAACGCCAGATCCTTAACCCACTGAGCAAGGCCAGGGATGGAACCTGCATCTTCATGGATCCTAGTTGGGTTTGTTACCAATGAGCCCCAAAGGGATCTCCTATTTTTGTGATAGTTCAATACCCACTTCCCCTATGAGACCCTGTGCCCAGGAACCACTCCTGGTTCTTCTCACTGTTGCATGCTCAATGCCTGACAATGCCAGGCACATAGCTAAGCTGGTGCTTAGTATTTGGTGAACTAAAGACTCCAGGGTTAGGGACAGACCCAAAGGCTGGGGGAGCAGAGGCTCCTGCCGCCTCTTAGAGGAGGTCATTGAGAGGCTGATGAACCCCAGGGCATCATGGTTAAATCTATCACACCTGCAGCCTGCCCTCACCGCTCAAGCTCACTTTAGTTGTTGCTGCAAAAGACTCACATGTCCTCCAAGCATCGTATAGCCCAAACAATAAGATGTTCACCCAAGTTGTTTTCCAGGAAGGTGGAGTCAGCTGTGTCTAATTGGAGCCGGTTAAGACTGGTTAGCACGGCCAACCCTCCCCTCCGTCTGGGCATGTGCGAGTCCCCCCACCCCCACCCCCGTGACCTTTTGACGTCAGAGGACCAAGAACTTCACCCTTAGGCACATTCTAGACAAGGGTCCCCTAAATAAGCCTGTAGTTTAGCTGCACCCTTGCAAAACCACTGCCAGAGTTCGGCCTCTGTCTGCCAGTGCCGACCTGGAACGCGGAGACAGAGTTTGGGGCAAAGGAGAAAAAATAGTATTGCTTTGCCAAGCAAAGGAGGGTCAGAGCAGGCTCATGCCGTAAAGACTGTACCCCTATTAGAAGTGTGAGGAGTTTTATAGTAAAAAGGAGAAAAACAGGTTTTCAGATAGGAATCAGGATTGGGACAAACATGCATTCATTCTTCTTTCTTTGGGGACATCTTAATCATCAAAGCTGGAGTCAAGAGAGACCTCCACAGGACCATGCCGGGGATCTTCTGGGTTCTTGCCTAGAATAACAGTACTTGCGAAAAGGGCATATGGATCAGAGATGAGAACAAACTAGGAAAAGTCCTGAAAAACATCACGTGCTAAACATCTTTAACCCACAGGCAAGTGTGCTCAGGGTGCCTGATCTTTAGTTTATGGGTGACTGTGTTTAGGGTGCCATTAAGCCAGGGAGAAGAACAAGGAAGGACTCTAAGCTGTTCAGTTTCAAAGTACTCATTTCTAAAAGAAGCATAAGGAATCTAACTTTTCTCTTCGGCATATAAGATGCCTATATTATTATGTGCATCCCTTGAGAGGGAACCAGGGTCCTGCCCCGAGGCCATTACTGTTGTTTCTGGACTGTTCCTCCCTGGTCTCTGCATCCCCTTCCTTCCCTGATCAGCACCAGTCTGCCCCTGCCCCTTGGAACTCAGGGGAGGTCATGGAGGCTGAAGGAGGCCCATTTCCTAAGAACAAGAAATGGGGGATACAGAAAGGCTTTTGTGCCCAGGAACCCCACAGGGCCGTGTTTGGTTTCAAAACGACAACTTACTCATCTTTTCTCTTATTTCCAACCCCCTTACCCACATCCCAGACCACCCTGCTTCTTTTGCCTGTAAACAGGGGTGGGGAGGCTCATCTAAGATTTGTCCTTTGGGAGTTCCCGTTGTGCTGCAGTGGAAACAAATCTGACTAGCATTCATGAGGACGCAGGTGTGATCCCTGGCCTCGCTCAGTGGGTTAAGGATCCAGTGTTGCCATGAACTGTGGTGTAGGTCGCAGACGTGGCTCGGATCCCACATTGCAGTGGCTGCGGTGTAGGCTGGCAGCTACATCTCCAATTCAACCTCTAGCCTGGGAATCTCCATATACTACAGTGTGACCCTAAAAACAAAAACAAACAAACAAAAAATTTGTTTTTTGGCCTCCCCTTGACCTCCCTTGTTAATGGCAGGCAGCAGCTGCTGAGTGGGACACTGATCTCCCTGCCTCCCCCTTTCTGCTCGCTGCTAGTGCCAGGGCTCGCCAGCATGTCCATGGTGCTACCCAATCACTGGCAGACTGCTGGCTCCCCCCCACGGGGCGGGGGAGGTCAATCAGTGTGGCAGCAGGTACATTCAGCAGACCAGCTCCCTCACCCTAGAACCCCTCACCATCAACCCATACCCTCCTACCAATTATACTTTTGGTACAAAAGAGCCCCTCTATGAGAAGGTCAGCTCTGTTGCCACCAGATTTCAGTACATAAGGGAGGAATTTGATTACACTGGCATGAGGAGGACTGTAGAAGCGGTGTTGATTGCCCATGAGCACCGGCTACCCCATGCGTTACTGCTACAGCTGGGAACAACTTTCTTCAAATAACCTGGTGGTGAGCTTAACCCAGGAGAAGATGAAGGGCTAAGACGCTTAATGACAGAGATACTGGGTCGTCAAGAAGGAGTCCTGCAAGACTGGGTCACTGATGATTGCATTGGTAACGGGTGGAGACCAAATTCTGAACCTCCTCGGTGTCCATATATTCCTGCACACATTACAAAACCTAAGCAACACAAGACGTTGTTTTTGGTTCAGTTTCAAGAGAAAGCCTTATTTGCTGTCCCTAAAAATTACAAGCTAGTAGCTACACCACTGTTTGAACTGTATGACAATGCACCCAGATATGGACCTATCATTTCTAGTCTCCCTCAGCTTTTGAGCAGTTTCAATTTTTCTATTTTTTATATTTTTACTTTTTTCTTTTGCTTTTTGGAGTTGCACCCATGGCACATGAAGTTTCCCAGGCTTGGGGTCGAATCAGAGCTGCAGCTGCCAGCCTACACCACAACCACAGCAACTCGGGATCAGAGCCGCATCTGTGACCTACCCCACAGCTCACTGCAACGCCAGATCATTAACCCACTGAGCAAGGCCAGGGATCGAACCCACATCACTGAGCCACAACGGGAACTCCTGAGCAGGCTCAGTTTTATAAACAAACTGAATTCCTACACAGCGGAGAAGTAAGAGACGCCATCTTTGTGAGCAAGCTATACGCAGTATAGAATAAACATGCTAGTAAAGTAGTTTTGGTTTTATCTCTTTGCCAATCCCTAAATTGCCACCTACTTTCTGTTGTTTGAATAGTAAAGTTCATATGAAAAACTGAGATTGTGGTATAAGCAAATGTGATTATGTTTAATTTACTTTTGGTTCTACTCGTTACTTTTTTATACAACATTAAAGAAAGTGGAATTAAAAAAAAAAAAAAAGATTTGTTTTTTCCGTCTCCTTGAACAGCTGCCTTGTGAATAAACCCTTTCTGCAAACCTCATCTCAGTATTTGCCCTGCTGCACGTCTGGCAAACAAACCTGGCTGGATAACAAGGTGACCGCTGGCTGACCCCAAACTGACCCCAAAAGGCTCCCCGCCCCCCTCAGTATGTACTTCTGCCCACGGTTCCCACGGTCCAAGCTCTTTCAAGAACTTGAGGGAGCAGCCTGGAGGGAGCAACCAGCCGTGGAAACCCCTGGACGGCCAGTGACGGGGCCCCGTGAAGGCCTCGATTCAAGCTGCTAAGATTCTGGCGGGAGGGTACTATCGGCCTCGCGGCCAAGACAAGCCTGGCAAGCGAGCTCCCTCGCTTATTAAAACTTCCACCTACCACCTGGAGGGGCCTGCGGCTTAGTCTCTCCTCGCCCTCCGTGTAAGGGGCGGGCTGCGAACCAACACCTTCACCCCAGCACCCTTCCTAGGAGAGAAAGGGCAGCCGCGGTCCACAGAGCTGAGAGATACATGCTCCCGAGTGGGTTTGAGGACGCAGCCCCAGAGGGACAGCGCAGGGCTGGGAAAAGGCCCACGGGGCGACGGTCTGCCCTTAGGGCCCTGCCAAAAAGACCCTTGAGAAGGTGCGGGAACGACGAGAATGATTACCTGGCCCATGGCCTGACTGGACGCTCCCAGGGAACCCTCGCTGCCCCACCCGACCGAACTTGGCGCCAAACGGTAACTCCGCCCCCACCGAAGCTCTGGCCCCGCCCCCTCCCGCCCCTGGCCCCACATCCCACATCCCCAAGTCCCGCCTCCTAGGGCCCCGCCACGCCTGGCCCGCCCCCGGCCCCACCTCCGCACGCACGACCTGCCGCCTCCTGAACCCTGGCCCCGCCCTAAGCCCCTCCTCCTGGGCTCTGCGCCCCGCCTCGACACTCCCAAGACCCGCCTCCCAGGGCACGAGCAGCGCCTGGCCCCGCCCCTGCCTGCGTATGGCCTCGGGCCGCCTCCAGGCTCCGCCCTGCTCCCGCCCCGTCTCCCAGGGAACGCCACGGCCCCGCCCCGCCATGGCGCCTGAGGAGACTGCGGACGCCGCGAGGCTGCTGTGGAGTTTCGAGCGCCGCTTCCTGGCGGCGCGCGCACTGCGCTCTTTCCCCTGGCAGGTGGGCGGCTAGGTGGGCGCACAGAAGGCGGGTAGGGGGCGCCGGGGGGTGGGGGGGTCAGGATGGGACCGGGTTCCGGGCTCACATCCCCGCCCTCCCTGCCACGTGACGGCCTCTGCTCCTGGCAACACCCTTGGATCCCCCAGCATCTTCGCAGCTCTCCAGGGCTGGCGGCGCAGAGCAGGAGATCCTTCTGCGCGCCCCTGGCCCACCCTGTGCTCAGCCATCAGCTCCTTCCGTCCCTGGGGCCCTTCCTACCCTTCGCTGACTTTGCAAACTGAATCTCACAAATTGAAGGAATGTGAGGTTTCCTTCCAACTCCCTTTTTTCACTGGAGTTTTTAGGATCACGGACAGTTCGTGACTTTTCTTTAGCCAGTTATCATCCTGGCCTTGGGTAACAGCTGCTGCTGCTGCTCATTTAAATAGCCAGCAGTCTCAAGACAGCGGGAGACCACGCTGCCTTGAGCGCAGTGACCAGGTCACAGACCCCCTTGGGCCTCCTGAACTCATAGTATCAGTAGCATTGGACAAAATGTTCTCAGAGTCAGCTGATGGAAGAGACAGGAAGATACAGAACTGTCTGGGAAAAAGCTCACCTCCCTGCCCAGGGGACCTGCCATCCCACACAGGCACAGGGCAGAGGTAGCTGCTGCCTTTTGCCAAGACAGGGGTTCTAAGGACACTGCCTTCTTTAAATTCATAATTCATGTGCGGTGAGCTCATTGGGATGACTCAGTTTGGACACATAGTCCTCCCCACGTCTGCCCCATCTTAAGAGTGGTAGTTAGTCTTTTATATTCTTTCATTGATACAAACCATATCACATTCTGGGAGAGCATTTCCCATCAGAAAGGAATTACACATTTTTTAACCCAAAATTTAAACCTTTATGATGCCCCAATGCATGGGTCCCAATTCCATATTGACTATAATTGCTCAGGCGAAGTGAGTGCTTACTCTGCACAGGCCCATGCTAAGCACTTGCTTACATACACCCACAGCCCCCGTGCAGTGGGAACTATTGTTATCACTGGTTTGACCAGAAAGGTTGAGAGCAGACGTGGAAGACCGCCTGCCCGCTTTGAATCCTGGGCCCACCCCGCACAAGCTGTGTGACCCTGGGCAAGTGACTGTCTCTCTGTGCCTTACGAGTGAAACAGAGGTTGGAATGATGCTGAACCTCATAGGGCTGTGGTCAGATTACATGAATATGTGTTAGCTAGTGTTTTTCTTCTGTTACCACATGTTTGCTGAAGGCACATGAGCCAGACACCAGGATGGGTAACATATAAACAAGGCTCTGCTTAGATGGGAGAGCCATATGCAGGAAAGTACAACAGGGAAACGGATCAAATTAGGAGAAACGGGAAGGCCTTCCAAGGAGGTGACATAGGAGCTGGGATCTCTGCAGCGATGCAGGCAACCTTCCACGAGAGGGTCTCAGGGAGCCTATCAGGTAGGTGTTAGTTCCTAGCGGACCAGTTCAGCCACAAAGCTGATCTGTGACCCAGGTGAGGCTAAGCTGCCAGGGCTAATGCAAACGGAGTCTGTCTTCTGACATTCTTCCTCTGACTCATCCGGATGTAACCCGGACGTCTCAGGTCAGGCTTTCAGCCGTGTGTGCTTCACATCATTTGGCCCCAGGTCTCTGGGGAGAGATCACTTAGCACTTTGCCAACATGTCCTATTGCATGTTTAATGTTCCTGTGATAATGCCCTTGAGATTTCTCTCTCTCTGCCCTCCTCTCTTTGGATAGAGCCTAGAAGAGAAATTAAGAGACTCGTCAGGTTCTGAGCTGCTGCTGGATATTTTGCAGAAGGTAAGAATCACAGAATCGCTGGGACGGGTCACTGGCCTGAGCTGCCCATGAAGATGTAACAGCCCCACGGTGTGTGCACACGTATCCTTTAAAAAAGACACTGCATCCGGCTTGAGCACCTCAGACAGCTCCAGCGCTTCTGTTTTCTTAGATGAAGACATCAAAATGTACAAAAATCCACAGGAGAGGAGGGAATCTGGGGATGTTTTTTTTTAAACTGTCCACAGAGGGAAGTGAAGATGACAGCTGTGGGAATATCTAGCGTTTGCTAGCTGCTCAGAGACTTTCCTAGCTGCTCAGAGACTTTCTTCTTTGTGTATAAGGGGAAAACAAGGAGGCGAGTCTTGCCTATCCCTGTGTCTTTTCTAGTTGTGGATGGACCCCTGCTTTTTGGAGGTGGGTTTTGGACTCTAAGACACATCTGGGTGCAGGTAGAGGAAGGACCACCACTCTGCCTGGCCTGTCCCCCGCTGCCCCTGGCCCTGTGGATCAGGTGTGGATCACACTGCATCTGGGCTCTTTACCCACCGAAGGGTCATGAATCCTTCTGAAACCCCAAAGTTACGGACTCTCCCCCTAGAGAAAAATGCAGCAGGAAAGTAGGTTTAGTGTACAAAAGCATGTGAGTCGCACACCTGCCTCCAACCAGCAGTCCCATCCAGAGAGCGCAGGTTCAGAATTTGTGTATGGAGAGCAAACCAAGAGCAGCCGTCTGACCACCACGTGGCGAAGGTGCAGGCGTAACTAGGGAGACCCCGGGGGGATCCAGCAGACCCAACATCTCTGAGGTCCCCATCTTACAGCCTTTTCTGATTCTCACCCAGGGGTTAAAGCCTAACACCGGCCACCCAGAAAGCCCCTAAAAGCGTCATGTGGGTGTTTTGTGGCCCTCGAATCAAATCGTGTCCCCCCAGCAAACAAGCCTCATGTGACCAGGCCTCTCTTCTCCCTGCTCCTGTCCCCGAAAAGGCTGGTCCAGCGCAGCCTCAGAGCCCACCCAAGCTGCCCTCCTGCCTGGAACTCCCTCCCCTGCTCTTTGCTTCTCGAGGCTTCAGCTGAAGCGTTGCCCTGAGAGTCCCCATCTCCCTCCACCACATCCCAGGCAGAGGCCAGCTTGCTCTGTGCGGGCCCCATAGCCCTGCAGCCCCAGACGTGCGCTCCAGAAGAGCAGATGCAGAATCTGCCTTCTTCCCACCGTGTGGGCTCTCGGCTCTTCCTCGGAGCCAGATAGTCCCACGTTTGTCCTCACTGTAAACTCTGGTGCCTGCCAGCTGCCCTAAGAAGGGATATGTCTTGGTCCTGCTGTAACAGATGCCACCACTCCGGTGGCTTATAAACAGCCGGAATTTATACCTCACAGTTCTGGAGGCTGGGAGGTCCAAGATCAAGGTGCCAGCAGATTGTTGTATGATGGCCTGCTTCCTGGCTCGTAGATGGCTGTCTTCTTGCTGTGTCCTCCCATGACAGCAGGGGAGGGAGCTCTCTGTGTTCTTTTTTTTTTTAACAGCTGCACTTGCGGCATGTGGAAGTTCCTGGGCAGGGGTTAAATTGGAGCTGCAGCTGCAGGCCTAAGCCACAGCCACAGCCACAGCCACACCAAATCCAAGCTGTATCTGAAGACCTACCCTGTAGCTTGCCACAACACTGGATCCTTAACCCACCAAGCCAGGCCAAGGATCAAACCACATCCTTGCAGAGACAACATCAGTTTCTTAATCCATGGAGCCACAATGGGAACCCCGGGGAGGAGTGTGTCTTTTTTATAAGGGCAGTAATCCAATTTATGGAGGCTTTAGCCTTATGACCTAATCATGCCCCCACCCCACCCCCCATATCACCACATTGGGTGTCAGATTCAACATGAGACTTTGAAATGGGCACAAATAATTCAGTCCACAGCAGGATGTTAGCCTGAGTCCTTGCATCCCATGTTCTTTCACAGAAAGGGCATTAGAAATACTGCCACAGTCCATGCCACTGTAGTGGAGAAATATTTTGGGGAAAGGCTTATACTTAGATGCATGAGGGTCAACCAGAGCCAGAATTCTAGGGATAGAGTAACGGGTTTGCCCTGTGTTCACTTGAAGCTCGAGGGGGACTTAAGGCAGCATCTCGGAAGTTCCCATTGTGGCTCAGGGGAAACAAATCCAATTAGTATCCATGAGGATGCAGGTTTGATCCCTGGTCTCACTCAGTGGATCTGGGATCCAGCATTGCTGGGAGCTGTGGCGTAGGTTGCAGATGGAGCTCAGATCCTGCATTGCTGTGGCTGTGGTGTAGGCCGGCATCTATAGCTCGAATTCGACCCCTAGCCTGGGAACTTCCATATGCTGAGGTGCAGCCCTAAAAAGCACAAAAAAAAAAAGGCAGCATCTCTCCAGCAGCCCACACTGTGTCCTTGCCACAGACTGTGCACCATCCTCTGTGCATGAGGCATCCACCACCGGTGAAGTACGCCCGCAGCTTCCTCTCGGAGCTCATCAGAAAGGTCAGTGATGGGCACCATCCCCCGGTGACCAGGCAGCGCTGGCGACGCAGCTGGCTCTCCAGAAGTGGGAGCACAGATCATCCGATGCCCTTGCCCTGCAGACCCCGGTACAGCAGGGGGCTCCGTGGGCAGCAGCTCCCAACTGGGTTCCACTGATGAGAAGCCGTGGAGGGCGGAGGAAGCGGGAGGCCAGGGCAGTTCCTCTCTGCTTCCAGGGGTCTCCAGCCCTCTCCCACCTGGCAACCCCTGAGTGTGGGAAACCCCACCTTCTCCCTCTGTCCTGCCAGCTCTCACCCCCTTTCTGCTGCCCTTCACTATACCGCACCCTCCCCTTCTCTAAACCTCTCTTTGAGCCCCCCCCCCATGTCCCCCAACCAGGTGCCCTGTATTAAGTCAGGCTACCCCCAGCCTCCGCTCCAGATAGGGTGAAAATCCTCCAGCCGTTTTTACAAGTCACAGTAAAAGCCAGCAGGTGGCTGGTTGGTATGATTTGTGAGGGTCACCTTAACCCTCTTGCTGAAGTGCCACCCGCCCTCCCCGCCCCTCCCCGCAGCATGAGGCTGTCCACACGGAGCCTCTGGACGAGCTGTACGAGGCGCTGGCGAAAGTCTTGACGGCCGAGGAGTCCACCCGCTGCCACCGGAGCTATCTGCTGGTAGGAGACGTGCGCCTTCCACACATGTACATGTGCACACACACACACAGAGTTAATTCAAGCTGCAGTCAGCCTCATGTGGGTTCAGGTCCTGACGCATCAGCTCCGTGGTCTTAGACGAGGTCCATTAACCTTCCTGAGCCTCATCTGTAAACCAAGCCCTTCAACAGGTAACACCCGTCGTCCTATGAGATGGCTGGGCTTAAAGCACCGCCACGTGAATTGCAAGCAGGGACCTGGCACTCAGACCCCAGTAAATACTTGGTGGATGGATGTTACAGGACAGCAGTCCCTTCTCACTGTCCACTGCCACCATCAGCACCCTGACAAATGCTGTGCCCTCTGACTGGTCTTCTGGCTTCTCACCCCACAGAAATCCGTTCTGCACAGAACCATGTTTGTTTCATGGTTAAAGAACACTTTAGGAATTCCTATCGTGGTGCAGCGGAAACAGATCTGACTAGGAACTATGAGGTTGCGGGTTCGATCCCTGGCCTCACTCAGTGGTTAAGGATCCAGCGTTGCCGTGAGCTGTGGTGTAGGTTGCAGACGTGGCTCAGATATGACATTGCTGTGGCTCTGGCGTAGGCCGGCAGCAACAGCTCCGATTGGACCCCTAGCCTGGGAACCTCTATATGCCATGGGTGGGGCCCTAAAAAAAAGACCAAAAAAAAAAAAAAAAGAATACTTTAACCTTTTGTTATAAAACATAGATACAGAAATGGAGTTCCTATTGTGGCTCCGAGGGTTAAGAACCCAACGAGGATCCATAAGAATGTGGGTTTGACCCCTGGCCTCCCTCAGTGGGTTAGGGATCCGGTGTTGCTGCAAGCTGCGGTATAGGTCACAGACGCGGCTTGGATCTGGCATGGCTGTGGCTGTGGCATTGCTGGCAGCTATGGCTCAGATTCAGCCTCTAGCCTGGGAACCTCCATATGCCATGAGTGTAGCCCTAAAAAGACTAAAAAAGAAAAGAAAAAAAAAAACATATAAAGAAAACCACACAAAAGAATTAGATTATTACATCATTGCAAGATGGCCACCATGGTAATTGTCAATCTCGTCAAGGACTTAGGCAGCCAGGCCACAGGGCCCTCATCTGCCCCATCCCTGTCCCAGCCCTCCCTCCCTTGCAGAGTACTGGCTCTGCAGTCTTCTCACTTCCATGAGTTCCCCTGGACACCTGCACTTGGACTTGCCTGTTGACCAGATCTGGCTCAAAACCTCCCTTCATATGCAGGCGCCCCAGCTCTTTCTCTTCCTGGCATTTCCTCCTGAGCAGCCCTGGCGGTTTGGCCTAAACAGCTTTCCCAGCTGGCTTTGGGTTGCACGCGTGTGGAACCATAGCTTGTTCCTTCATCTTCTGTTTCCGGCCAATTGCCATCTGGATTCAGAGGCCCACTCCTGTCTGTTGATCCCTTGGGCAAGAACACAACTGGGGTTCTAGAAGGCACAATATCTGTTTTTCATTCTCTTTGTGGTAGCAGTTGCACATGCTTAAAGCTTAGAGCTTAGACTCATTAATTCATGAGACATGGCAAAAGGGTGGTTTTCTATCATTTTGTTCTCATTCATTAGCTGGAGTTTTTTTTTTTTTTTTGTCTTTTGTCTTTTGTCTTTTGTCTCTTTAAGACCACACCCGTGGCATATGGAGGTTCCCAGGCTAGGGGTCTAATCAGAGCTATTGCTGCCGGCCTACACCACAGCCACAGCAACGTGGGATCTTAGCCACGTCTGCTACCTACACCACAGCTCACGGCAACCCGAATCCTTAACCCACTGAGCGAGGCCAGGGATTGAACCTGCAACCTCGAGGTTCCTAGTTGGATTTGTTTCTGCTGCGCCACAACAGGAACTCCAATTAGCTGGAGAAATTTGATAAGGACATGCCTCCTTTCATCCGAATTTTGTTACCTGCTGGTACAGCGCAGGGGAAAGGTGACATGCAGACTTAATTCTTTCCTTTTCAAGTTAGTGAATTGGTTTCCTGTCATTCTCAGTAGGGCTTTGGTCCATTGCAAAGTGGGTCATTATGTGCTCTTTTGAGCCATTTCAAATAGGCTTCTGGGTCCTTTGACATCACCTCGTAGATTTCTTTCTTTTTTTTTGTTTTTGCTATTTCTTGGGCCGCTCCGGTAGCATATGGAGGTTCCCAGGCTAGGGGTCGAATCAGAGCTGTAGCCACCAGCCTACACCAGACCCAAGCAACGCCAGAGCCAAGCCGTGTCTGCAACCTACACCACAGCTCACAGCAACGCCGGATCCTTAACCCACTGAGCAAGGCCAGGGACCGAACCTGCAACCTCATGGTTCCTAGTCGGATTCGTTAACCACTGCGCCACGACGGGAACTCCACCTCGTAGATTTCTTACTTCACTTTATGTGAAGCTTTTCCAGACTCATCTTGTATGTTTCCTGCTCCAGACCTGAAATCAGCCATATCTTCAAGAAGCCCTGGTTTCTCTTAGTGGGAAATGATATTCAGATATACACAGTCTGGGCATTAGAGATGATCCCTGCTGCTATCCATGGACAGAGCTAGGATATGAATGGAGATAGAGAGCCATAGTTTTTGTTTTTGTCTTTTTAGGGCCACACCCGCAGCATAAGGAGGTTCCCAGGCTAGGGGTCAAATCAGAGCTGGAGCTGCCGGCCTCCACCACAGCCACAGCCACGCCAGATCTGAGCCACATCTGCGACCTACACCACAGCTCATGGCGACACCGGATCCTTAACCCACTGAGCAAGGCTAGGGACTGAACCCACATCCTCATGGATACTAGTCAGGTGCATTAACCGCTGAGCCTCAGCAGGAACTCCCATATCCATACTATTTAAGAGAAAATATCCCTTGAGTCCATATTGCTGTTTCTAACGCAAAATCAGAACAGCAGAGTTTATACTCGGCCTTTTCTGCATTGTGTCCCCATCTGCTTTCTTCTGCACTGGAAATTCTGCTTCTCAAGGTCACAGGGGATGACGTTAGGCTATTCCCCACCCGCCTACTGGCTTTATCCCCATATTACTGAGGCAGCCGACTCAACACAACAGGCTAGGAGTTCCTGTCCGTCGTGGCGCAGTGGTTAACGAATCCGACTAGGAACCATGAGGTTGCAGGTTCCATCCCTGCCCTTGCTCAGTGGGTTAAGGATCCGGCGTTGCCGTGAGCTGTGATGTAGGTCACAGACGCGGCTCAGATCCCTCATTGTTGTGGCTCTGGCGTAGGCCGGCGACTATAGCTCTGATTTGACCCCTAGCCTGGGAACCTCCATATGCCACGGGTGCGGCCCTAGAAAAATGGCAAAAAAAAAAAAAAAAAAAAAAAAAAAAAAGGCTAATCCCTGCCACCAACTGTGGTTAGTGTAACTGTGAACATTTTTATACACTCTATCCTCATCCTTCCTACATTGTCATCACAGAGCCGTTACACAGTATCACCACAAACTCAGCTGCTCAGAGCAACATCAGTACCTCCTTGTAGTTAGCTGTCAGAAGTGTGCTAACATGAGACTCACAGAGCTAGAACCAAAGCATCTGCAGGACTGGGCCCTGGGGGAGAACCATTCCAGGCCGTTCAGGTCATTTGGCACAATTGCATTTCCTGTGGCTGCAGGACTGAGGTTCCATTTTTCCTCCCTGGCTCTTGACCGGGGGTGGTTCTCAGCTTCTAGAGGCCACCCTGTCCCCTGACTTGTGCCCCCTTCATTCCAAAGCCGGCAACCGCTTCAGATGCCTACTGCCTCATCTTCCTCTGCATCTCCCAGACTTCAGCCTGATGACTAAATCGAGCCCACCTGGGTAATCCAGGCTACCATCCTGATGTCAAATTCTGTGACCTTAAGTGCATCTTCAGTGTCCCTTCGCCAGGTGGCCTAACTCAGTCACAGGGTCCAGGGATTCAGGCAGAAACGGTACCAACCTTGTGCACATACCAAAGTCTCTTCTCAGTCTCTGTGCTGGGCTGTATATTGATGTCTCTAGCCATTTGGTTTGTCTCAAGTTCATTTTCTCAGAGGTTAAGAAGGGCTTGTGGCGTGGACCTTCCTGAGTTCTTGCATATTAATAACAGTTTGAGCCGATTATCCTTGAATCCTGGCTCACACCTTCTCTTCCTGAGTTTTTTGTTTTTTGTTTTGAGGTGGGGGCTGCACTCGCATTGTCGGTTCCCAGACTAGAGCTCAAACCCATGCCACAGCAGTGACAGGGCTGGATCCCCAACCCACCGAGCCACCAGGAACTCCCTGAGTTTCTTAAATATATTTCTCCATTTTCTTTGCCATAAAGCATTACTGTGCAAAAGCCTGATAATCATTTAATTTTCTTGCCCTTTTTTGTCCATGCCCTTTTCTCTGAGACAGCCGGAGCATTCCTTCTTCCCAGTCCAGTAATTCTATTAGACTGCCTCTCAAGGTTGAGATCCTTCTGGGTCAGTGACCTTGGGCGCAGTTGTATATTCCTTTAATATGCCTTTCCAATCTTTGATTTTTCAGGAGTGGTCTCTCGAATTTTGTTTTTTCAGTGTTTGTTCTTTACTTTCATTTTCCATTCAATGGACCTAAAGATGGGTGGCTTAAACAGCAGAAATTTATCATCTCTCAGTGCTGGAAGCTCTAAGTCCAAAATCAGAGTGTTGGGAGTTCCTGCTGTGGTGCAGTGAGTTAGGGATCCAGTGTTATCTGTTGTCTCTGTGGCGGTGGCAGCCACAGCTGCAGCTCGGATTCCATCCCTGGCCCGTGAGCGTCGTAGTATCAAGGGTGCAAACATTTAAAAAAAAAAAAAAAAAAAGCAGGGTGTGGGCAGGGCTGGTCCATCTAAAGCTGCGAGGGAAGGATGAGGGCCAGCCTCCCTCCTCAGCCTGCACACAGCCGTCTCCCCTCCTGTGTCCCAGCGTCCTTCACATCAGAACACAGTCAGACTGGGTTCGGGTCGCCTTTATACCCTCACGTTAAACATCATTCCCTCTTTAAAGACCCCACCCTGTCTCCAAAAAGGAGGACTTCAGCATGTGACTCTGGGGAGGAAGTGATTCAACCTATAAGAGGCTCTTAATTTCTTTTTGGTTTTTAAAACTTCACTCCTTTCACCTCCCATCTCCTAAGGGTTTATCTGTTTTATGTTCTGTTTTTATCCCCGGTGCTCCTTTGAGTAGCCTTTATTACTGAAATGACGTGTTCTGTTTCTAGGGGCCCTTTGGGCCTCGCCACAGAGCCCTCACGCCCCCCACTCCTGGGCTGGGCAAGTCCTCTCCCGGCTGGGCCCCTGCATTTCCAGGGATGCCTGTGGGCTCTGGCCCCTGTGCCCAGGTCCACCATGTGCCCCACCTCTTCCCTCTTCTGTCTCTACTGGCAGGTTGACCTCACGAAGGTCATCTCTCTTGCCGGTGGCTTCCTGTGACTTTTTTTTTTTTAAGGACCGCACCCACATTTTATGGAAGTTCCCAAGTTAGGGGTCGAATTGCAGCTACAGTCACCAAGCTACACCACAGCTGCAGCAACCCCAGGTCCAAGCCACATCTGTGACCTACACCACAGCTCACAGCCACGCCACTTCCTTAACCACTGAGTGGAGCCAGGGATCGAACCCACATCCTCATGGCTACTAGTTGGGTTCTTAACCCACCGAACCACAATGGGGAACTCTGCTTCCCGTGACTTGTAGACTCAAATCCTAATTCCTTATGGGGCCCATGAGGCCCCCACCTGCCCCGGTCGCTGGGTTAATTCTCTCTCCTGTTCCCGCCTAGCCTTCCGGGGACGCAGTCACGCTGGCTGAGAGCTTAGCCATCATCTCCCACGGCACCACGGGCCTGGTCACGTGGAACGCCGCCCTCTACCTCGCAGAGTGGGCCCTGGAGCACCCGGCGGCCTTTGCTCACAGGTGACCTGGGGCGCAGGGCTGGGCCCCGGGCTGCCTAGCCACAGCGCAGCCCTGGACACGGCCCCTCCTCCCCCAGGACTGTCCTCGAGCTGGGCAGCGGAGCCGGCCTCACGGGCCTGGCCATCTGCAAGACGTGCCGTCCCCGCGCGTTCGTCTTCAGCGACTGTCACAGCCTTGTCCTCGAGCAGCTCCGCGGGAACATCCTTCTCAATGGCTTCTCATTGGAGCCGAGTGTCAGCACCCCCTCCGAGCCCCCAGGACACGACACCCCCCAGGCAGAGAGCCCCAGGGTGACAGTGGCCCGGCTGGACTGGGACGTGGTGACAGTCCCTCAGCTCGCGGCCCTCCAGCCAGACATTGTCATTGCAGCAGGTATCGCCCAGCTCAGGCCACTGGGGCCCTGGGTCCTGGAGGAGCCCCTTCCAGTAACCCGGGGTTCTCACCGCAGATGTGCTGTACTGCCCGGAAACTCTACTCTCCCTGGTCGGGGTACTGCAGAAGCTCTCTGCGTGCCGGAAGGACCAGCGGGCTCCTGATGCCTACGTTGCCTTCACTGTCCGCAACCCGGAGACATACCAGCTGTTCATCACGGAGCTGGGTGAGCCCTGGGCCTGGGACAGGCTGCCATCCACTGCAGGACTCGGGGGCTGCTAGCTCTGAGAGGCCAGCCACCCAGGCCTGCGGGGACACTGTGCTGGCCCCACACAGGACTCCAGGGAGGCAGTAGCTAGGAAAGTCAAAGAATGGGGCTGTGGAGCCAAGGCGGGAGCCCCAGACCATGATCTGCTGGGCAGACAACCCCCCCACCCCCCCCCCACCCCCGTTCAGAAGGTCAGCAGAGGGAGCAGGTGCTCTGGGGAGGGGGAGGCAGTTTATACTGTCATCTCGGAAGTCTGAGGCCAGCAGTCCTGGCCTGTGTTTAGGGCAGGTTTTGAGAGCCTTTGGGCCTGTTTCCTTGTCAAAACGGAGACGGTATGGATGCCAGCGGGTATCAGGGTAGATGAGTTCTGGCCACACAGAGGTCAGGCGTGGGCTCTAGAGCTGGGTCCCGCCACCCACCCAGGTGGCGCTGGGCCAGCCTCTCCCCGTCCTCACTGTACAGTGGAAACATCCACTTGCAGGTGGCATGGGGCTGGCACGCGAGCACACTCAGGAAGAGGGCAGCTGCCCTTACTAGATCAAACCCACAGTAAATGAAGAGCAAAGCATGCTTTTAGAGGAGGGAGGAGTCTGCCTGGATCCTCACTGCTGCAGGTGGGCACAGTCCTCAGACCCGACCTGTGGCCTGTGTCCACCCCTCCAGCGTGGGGATGGGGTGGGGTGTGCTGTCTTCCTGTCTCAGCCCAGAGGACACCTCCGTGCGAGTCAGCTGAGTAATGACCCAGGGACCCACGGATTAGAGCCAGACAGCAGGCTCCACTTTCCACCCCCCAAACCCCATGACCCTTGCCCCGCAATGCCCACCACATGCCAGGGCTGACCAGGGCCACCACCGTGCTTGCCCCAACCACCCCCACTAAGCAGAGCCCCCCCACTGCTGCCTCTGCCACAGAGACGACCAGTGCCCGCCCCCGTACACCGTGCCCCACTGACAGAGGGCTATTCAGCCTCAAAATAATGAAGTCCTTCTTCAGATGCTTATGTGAAAAAATATCCATGCGTTATTTTTTTTTTGGCCACGCCCATGCATGTGGAAGTTCCAGGTCAGGAATCAAACGTACACCACTGAGCTGCTGCAGTGACAATGCTGGTTCCTAACCCATTGAGCCACCAGGGAACTCCCCACAGTGTATTTCAAGTGAAGAAAGCTGAGGGTGCTAAACAGTATATGTAGTATAAGCCCATTTTTATTTAAAAAAATAATCATGTTAACATACACATGGGAAAAGTGCATACACCAATTAATATTGCTGACATGTTCTACTCAGGCAGGATCATGACACTTACACACTGTCCAGCATTTCATTTTATAAATACTAATTTTCCATTCATAAAAAGTAAGGACAAATGATCCTCCCTCCCCAAGGGCTCCTCAGACATCTGTGCTTACAAAGATGACATGAGCCCTTTCAAAGGCACGTCCATCCAAATGGTCAGGCAGACATGGTCAAACCTCGGTCAGACCGAGCTGTGCCCTGGGATGGGGTGGGGGATGCAGGGAGTGACAGGGAACCCAGCCAGGCCATGACCTTCCAGGGTACACATGGCCCAGTGGACAGATGGCAGACCTGGCTGCCATGAGCGGCTTACAGACAAGACTCCTGGCCCCACCTCTGGAGGCCGATTCCAGGAGTCTGGATGGGGGCTGGAAATCTGTGTCTATATGCCCCTACCCCCCAAACCCCAGCACCCTGAGACACATACATTTTGTTTCCAGACCAAGCTGGGATCCTGTGGGAAGTGGTGCCTGGTCATGATCAGAAGCTGTTCCCCTATGAAGAGTGCTCGGAGATGACAATTCTGAAACTAACACTGTAGGTTTACAGTTTTGAAAAATAATGTGAAAATTAAATCACCATCCTAGGACTTTTTTGGCCGCACCGGCAGCATGCATGAGTTCTGGGGCCAGGGATCAAGCCTGCGCCACAGCAGTGACAGCACCAGGTCCTCAACCTGCTGAGCCAGCAGGGAACTCCCTTAGAAAGAATTTTTTTTTTATTCCAGTTGATTTACAATGTTCTGTTGATTTCTGCTGTAAATATACAGAATTTTTATGTGGGAAAGCTGCTAAAACATCCATTGGACTTGAATGTTTGAGGAACATTAAATTCTGAATCAAACGGTGTTCCACATTAAACTGTTCAAGTGTGTTTGTGCCCCTTTCTGCCTGTTGTCTCAGTTCTCGAGCAAATCACCATAAATCATTAGAGATGAAAATTTAAGGCTCAGTGATAAGCATTTCATTTGTGCAAATAAAAACATACACAAAGTCTGTTTGTCCCCAGCCTGGACACACGTCCCTCAGGGAGCCAAGCCTGCTGTGCACGTGGGCGGTCTAACAACCCCTGCAGTGCAGTGGGCTGCATACCTGTTTCCAAGACAGAAATCAGAATGTCAGGGACACGACCCGACCTGTCGGATGCTGAGAAAGGCAGAAACAGCAGGAGACAAGAGGAACAAGGAGATGCTGAAGATGCCACAAGCAAATAACAGGAAGGCCATAAGACGGGGGGGGGGGGGGGGGGATTTCACAAGACTGAAAAAGAATACGAGTGAAGAGATTCAGCACCTCCAAAGAAACCAGGCAGAACCAGTTTGCCGGGCCACAAACCTGAAGATTAAAAGTAACTTAATTCCCCTTCCTTTAAGCTGCCGTCCACCAGGCGGCGCTGCTCTACAGAGTTTGCCCAGGGACTGGCCAGCAGCGGAGGTGGCTGCGAGGAGGGGAGGGGACGGGACCGCCTTCTGGGGAGGAAGAGGGAGGGGAGGACGTCCGCGTGAGGGCCTTTCCACCAGTACAGACACTTCTGGGGTTTCTGTCGGCACCCCGAGGGGTCATGTGTCCGAAATCAAAGGAAGCACCGTCTGCTTCCAGCTCTCATCCCAGCGAAGCTGCTCTGACTCGCGGAGGTTCTCCCGGAACCGGTTCAGTTTGCCAGCAGGATCAGGAAACTTGGAGAGAAGCAACTAAGAGAAAAATAAAGGCAACAACTTACCTCCTCACCCTTCCCTCCCCTTCCCAGCTGCCACCCCGAGCTGCTCCTCCAGCTGCTCCTCCTTCGGGCAGCCTAGGCTCCCCCACATCCCCCAGCCCCAGCTTCCAGGCCGGTGAGTCTGCTCAAACCATCACCACACGTCCTGAACCACCAGAGTCTCCAGGAGCCTCCAGCAGGCCTCCCGCCCCTGCCCAGCTTCCACACCAGGCCTGGCTAACGAACCCTTCTCAACACAGCTGACCCCAGTGTCCCCAGGCAGCGAGACCCCTCCATCACCAGGCACAGGGGGGCCCTCACACCCAGGCCGTGCTCATCTCCTACTCGGCTCTGACCTGACAGCACAGCCGAGCTGCAGCGTTCACCATCCACAGCCCGTGCCCTGCAGCAGCCCCCACCTCTGCCATGCTGCTCCTTCCACCAAGAGCACCCACCCCTCGGCCTCAGCCCAGCATCATCCTGCCCATGTGCTGAGAGCCAGGCAATGTCTGCTCTTCCCAGCTCTGCTAAACTAAGCCAGGTGTCTGCAGACTCCAGCCTGTGCGCCACAGGCCGCCCTCCACCTGTCTTTGCAAATAAAGTTTTACTGGAACACAGCCACACCCTTTCATCCACAGGTTGTCAATGATGACAGTGTTTTTGTCATATGTAGTTAAGAAATTAGTATCCTTTGAAGATGCCCATCCATCGCCTAAGACTGCTCCAGGAAGCTCCCTTGATCCTCACTCCCTTCCCGGATCCAAACGCTCCCTAAATGCCACACACAGTCCACCTGGCTCTAGCGTCACCTGTGTGGTTTGGGCTCAGTAAACCCAGATGGCAGGTGGTGTGAGCCCTGATCCCCAGGCCTACAGGGGATCCAGGCCATGAGACCACCGCTCCCTCCCTCCCTCCGTCCGCTTTTCACCCAGACCCAGCCCAGGTCAGGAGCAAGGAATCTCCAAAACCCTGCAAGCCCCAGGCTGGAGGCAGACACGCTACCTGCAGCTGAGCTGCCAGCCCCTGCGCGTCCTCGAAGACCAGGCCGTTCTCCTCGTGTTTCACAAGTTCGTGTAAGCTGCAGAGACAAGGCAGGCTCTCTGGAAGACGCAGGGAGGAGAAACAGTGGCCACCCAGGCCCCACCCACCTGCGGGCTAGGCTGGGGGTCAGGTCTGGGTTAGGGAGCCTGTTCTTAGATTTGGCATCCGGACAGAAAAAGAGCCCTGGAAGGATACACATTAAAAACCCAGAAGGTCCCACGTGACTCAGCAGGTTAAGAACTCGACATTGTCTCTGCGAGGACGCAGGTTCGATCCCTGGCCTTGCTCAGTGGACTAAGGATCCGGCATTGCTGCAAGTTGTGGTATAGATCACAGACGTGGCTCAGATCCCGCATTGCTGTGGCTGTGGTGCAGGCCGACAGCTGAAGATCCAATCTGACCCCTAGCCTGGGAGCTTCCATATGCTGCAAGTATGACTGTAAAAAGGAAAAAGGAAAAAAATTAAAATCCATACCAACTTGGGGAAGGAGGGGCAGTAAGGAGATATTTGGACTTTCTGTGCTACATGCTCTTTTCTTTGAGAACATGCTCGGTAAGTTCTGCTTTTTTTTTTTTTTTTTTTTTTTAATTCCATGGAAGAGAAACCAGATACAAGACAACTCTGCTGGACACAAGCCTGTAGGTGATAAGGGGGCTGGCTGACCCCAACATGACCTGAGCCTAGGGTCTAACATCCTGGATTTCCCATGTGGAGGCTGGCCCCTCAGTGGGGCCACTGTCTCTAGAAGCTCTTCCAACACAGCCCCCTCCAGACACCCTCTCCTGTCCATCTTTGCCAGGAAGAGCGGAGGCAGAATCACACTCACTTAACTGATCCGCATCCAACTACGTGAGCGCAGACAAAAGGGAAAGAAAAGAAAGGTCTGCGTGAGTTGAAGGGCAAGTACAGCGCCGTCCTGCCCATTAGCAAAAGCCCCCACCTGGAGAATTTAAGGCTCGTAGCTTTGTGGTGGTTGTTGTTTTGTTTTTTGGCTGCGCCCACGGCCTGTGGAAGTTCCCAGGCCAGGGATGGAACCCGTGCTACAGCAGTGACAATACCGAATCCTTAACCGCTAAGCCACAAGGGACTCCAAACTCAGAGCTTTCATCCAACATGAGCCCTAAGTGGGAGTCGCCCGGTCTGCAAGGGCTCCCACTCCCTGTGGGTGGCTGAGCTGCCCCAACAATGCAGCCTCCAGGCAGGTCTCTGGGGCCAATTCTGACCACACTAGTCTCCCCGCCTCCTCCCCCCACCCCCAACTGCTGAGGCGAGACCCTGATCCAGGAAGACTGGGTTTCCGCTCCTACCACGGGAAGTTCACGGCGCACACAGGCAGGCAGCACCCGAACATGTCCACCACCTTCATGGGCAGGTCCAGGCCGCTGGAGGAGCGGTGCAGGCAGACACCCAGGTCCGCCGACCCTGCAGGGTGAGCATGAGGGTGAGGGGCCGTCAGTGCTGGCTGTGCACGCGGTGACCACACATCCCACGGGACTGTGGACCGAGGCCTTCGGGGAGGAGTGGAGAGGGGATAATATCTCCCCCAACCCTGCAGACGACCACCTGGAGTTGGCCCAGCAGCCTCGCGTGGGGCAGGGACACGGAGGTGCCTCCCACCTGCCACCCCAGCCATTCGGCCCTTTCTGAAAACTGCCCACCCTTCACCAAACCCCCTTTTACTCCTTAACCACGATGTTGTGATGTGGTTGGGGGGCAGGGGCTGATCATGCCTGCAGCATGTAGAAGCTCCAGGGCCAGGGATAGAACCCATGCCACAGCAGTGACAGTGCCAGATCCTTAACGTCTGCACCACCAGGGAACTCTCAACCAAAATAGATCTTAAAAGCTATAACAATTACTGCTCATAAGTTCAGAGTACCCTAAAAAGCAAAAAAAAAAACAAAAAAAAAAAAACAAAAAAACACTGGTTCAGAGATTCTGCTTGGCATGATGGAACATTTGGGGAAGACACAGTCACGATAGTTGGACACCATGAATATAATTAGTGCCACTGGATTGCACAAACTTGAAAATGGTTAAAATGGCAAATTTTGCTATGTATATTTTCTCTCAATAAATAGAAAAGGAACCCAAAGCAGCCCCAACGGAACACCACGTGTCACTGAAGATCAGGCCAAGGACGAAACCCGGCATTGCTCGGTGGGGCAGGCGCTCCCGCCTGTAGAGGAGCCCCCAAGACCGCGGACTGGCTGCTGAAGACCGAGGCCTTAGCAACCGACAGACACCAAGCCAAGAGAGCAAGCCGGAAGGAGCTGAGCGGGCGGGCATCCTCCCTGAGCAAACCCACGCTGTGTAACTGTGTAACTCGGCACCTCTCAGACTTGGGAAGTAGCCCCCACCCAAGCCCAGCCCAGCCCTTCTGCCCAATGGAAGGGCAGGACTGACGGGAGGGCGTGGAGG
Organism: Sus scrofa; assembly: GCF_054392235.1. Classification (NCBI taxonomy): domain Eukaryota; kingdom Metazoa; phylum Chordata; class Mammalia; order Artiodactyla; family Suidae; genus Sus; species Sus scrofa. The sequence goes on from NC_139385.1 coordinate 43,761,509, forward strand.
CCTGGAGCGTGCAGATTTGAGATTTGACCTTGGCATACAGCCCACCAGGCAGGGAGGAGCTGGCACACCAGGGAACGGCCACATGTCCAGGAGCCAGGGCCCAACCCAGCCTGAGGCCTGCGAGTGTAGGCCCCTGAGCAGAGAATGACTTTTTTTTTCTTCTTTTTACAGCCACATCTGCAGCATATGGAAGTTCCTAGGCTAGGGATCAAATCAGAGCCATATCTGTAACCTACACCACAGCTCACAGCAACACCAACCAGATCCTTGACCCACTGAGTGAGGCCAGGGATCGAACCTGCATCCTCATGGATAGTAGCTGGGTTCTTAACCCACTGAGCTACAACTGGAGCTCTGAAGATGGCTTTAAATCTTTAAAGGATTGTAAAAATAAAGACTAGGCCAAAGAGGCTGGTAAAATACTTACTAAGCCTTTTCAGAAAACCTCTGTCCCCTGCCCTCAGTTATACCCCTTTAAACCCCAGCCCGCTCCCCATAGGCCTCCAGCCAGATGCTCTTACCTAGAAGCAAGGGGTAGTCCTGGGCCTCCAGCCACGGGGTACAGACCTGGATGTGCTGGAAGCGCTTCTGGCAGATGAGGTGGCTATAATACTCCTTCAGCGGCCCCTTGCCTGGCAGAGAAGACCAGTCACTGTACCAGCCCACCCCTGGCCCCGTCCCAGAGCCCCAGGCCTGAGAAGCCCCTGCGAGGCCCACGCTCGGCAACTCCAATCAGGCTCCCATCCAGCCCCTTCCAAAAACCCCCAGGAGTGTGCACGCCGACCAGAGATCACAGCCCTTCCCCCCAGCAGCTTGTGCCCAGCAGGCCTGAGGATGGGAACACGGTGGGATAAACTCTGGCCGGGAAGCACAGCACCCAATACAGCTTCTCTCACAGACTGCCCTATGCTCCGCACACTGCCCAACCCCCAAGGATGGCACAGCCTGAGAGGGGCGCTCCTGCCGCCCCTGGGGGCCCAGGGGGAGGGGGTGCCTAGGTGGGCCAGTAGGGCCAGGACCCTCCTTCTCCACCCCAATCTTCTCTGCTTCTCTCCCCTTGCTGGGCAACTTGGGAAATAGTCTTACATTGGACAGTGGACTCCTCTCATTTGTAACAACAACAAAAAGATGCTCGAAGACTACTGCGAAGAAAGCAGCTCAGCATCTCTCAGGTCATGATACCTGAGATGCAGATCTAGACTCTGCCCTGCTGGGACGCCCTTCTGATCTCAGCCTCCCCTCTGCCAAGCTGGTGCAGAAAACCATGTGCCAGAGAGCCAGGTGAGGATCAACCACACACATCACGTGCCTGACACGGGGAAGGCACCCATGACCAAGGTTATGGGCGTTCCGTCCACTCCACTGCCCCCACTGACTACGGGAACAGGCCCAGTCCCAGGTGGGTACCTGTTATAACACAGACCAGAGAAGGGAGGCTTTCTCCATCGTTGATCAGCTGTTCAAATTCTGTGTTGAAGAAATGAAATATGTGATAAACAGAAACCTGTATTCAGCCGAGAGAGGGGTTGACAGCATGGATGGGGGAGGGGAGGCGGGACAGGGAGATCCAGGGAGTGGGGGAGGGGCGCTGCTCCCAACTGCGCCATCCCACTCCTGGAGGCGGCCCTTCAGAGCGAGGCTGGTGGCTCAGGGACCCAAACAGAGAGTCAGGCCCGCCACCTGCACCCCGAGTCCCCGGGCCGGCCACCCAGTGGCCCTGAGATCATGGCAGAGGACACCACACAAGGCCAGGCACGCATCTCCCAGCTCCACAGCCCCTGACAAGCCCAGCTCCTGATCACAGCCACACACCTACTTTCTAACGCTGCCAGCAAGACGGAAAAGTCTTCATCCTCTGGGAGAAAAGAGAACCAAGCGTCAGCGGCCAGTTTCTAGACATGTCCCCACCCAGCTCAGTGTGCCCCCCCTTCTCCCTGGGGCCCCGTGCAGAGGACACAGGCTGTGCCAGGGGCCTGTACGAAACCAAAGGGCCTGGGTGGGGGTCAGTCCAGACACCTGTCCAGCTGGTGCTGCTGACCAACAGCGCCGGCCGCCCGTGAAGGTGGGTCACCACTGCACTCTGGGCATCCCGCTCTGTGAAGGCCGACCGCTCCATATCCAGGTCCGAGGGCTCTGAGCTGCAGGAGCAGAGACAGCCTGTGAGCTGCCACAGAGCAGGCCCTCAGGCCGCGGATGGCCGTCTCCCGCCACAGCGAGGCCCACAGGCTCCCGGTGGTCAGTGTGCAGCCACCACCTGAGGCCCATTTCTCTGTGTGAGCATGTATGCGTTGCTAGGGAATCACAACAGTGGATAAAACCAACTCAGCTCCCGCCTCACAGGGCTCAAGGTTCTCAGCATCCCTCAATTTTTTTTTTTTCCCCATTTTTTCGCAGCCTGGCAGCCCATGGAGTTCCCAGGCCAAGGATCAGTCTCGACCCAAGCCACAGCTGTGGCAACACCAAATCCTTAACCCACTGTGCCAGGCATCAAACCTGCATCCCAGAGCTCCCAAGACGCCAATGATCCCGCTGCGCCACAGCAGGAACGCCTCATCCCTCAACTTAAGAGGAGGCCGCTGTGGCCCCTCCAACTGTCCCGGGTAACTCTCCTTAGCCCTGAGAGATGCCCAGAGAACACACAGGTACCCAGACCCCGCCAGAGGGTCAGGAACCATGGGCGGCGGGGGCAGGGGGAGGACACCCACAGCCCAGTGCAGGGCAAACACTTCCCTAAGCGCCAAGAAGGAACACTGCAGGCCTGGGGGCCGCACCATCCCTGCTGCAAAACTCAGCTCTGCTCTTGTAGCACAGAACCAGCCACGGACAACATGTAAATACATGTGCTGTGCTCTAATAAAACGTCATTTACAAAAACAAGCAGCGGGCCTGCAGCCACAGTTTGTCAGGCCTTGGGTTCGCGGATCCCCGGGTCTGCGGCAAGGAGACAGGGGAGGGACCAGGTCACAGCGACCATACAGAAGGCAGCTGAAGGCTGAGGAGAGCCGACGTACCGGGCCCTGAACACAGAGTAGATGCGGCTCAGCTTCATAAAGAGCTGGTGTTGCAGGTCCAAGGGCGTCTCTTTAAAGAAAGATGCCGGCTTGTCATAGACGGTCACAGCTCTGCAACGAGATCATGGTGGGGCTTTACGGAGGGTGGGAGAAAGGGTAAGGAATATAAGACCCAGAAGGATCTAGAAGGAGGATGTCTGGGGCTCCAAATCTCCGACACGACACTTCCTTCCTTCTTGGGGAGGCACAGAGAGAAGTCCTAACATGCAAACTGCCTGCACCATGTGGCTGGCCGGGAAAGAAACGCCCTCAGCCTCCCCAAGCTAGCAACAACCTCCTGGAGCTCCCAATGCCTTGGCAACACGACACAGCAGCCAACCGTGCTGGGAGGGGCCCCTCGCCTCCCGAGGCCCTTACTTGATGCCCCAGTTCTCTGCCAGGTCTTCCCGCATCGCGTTGGTCACACACAGGTTCAGGTGGGACAGGCGGCCACAGAGCTTCTCGTACCTGAAAAGACGTGTCAGTGGTCAGCCCGGAGCTGGGCCGGGCACCCCTACCCCAGCGCCATGTGCTTCTGCACCTTCTCATAGAGAAGAGGCTGCAGAGCTGGGGTCTCCCAAATTCTTCCCAGTGCCTGCTCTGAACGCTGCCTGTACTATTCTCTCCTTCACACCTTTCTTTAAATCATATTGTTCTCTGGCTTAAATACAATTGCTTTCATGGGAAACCGTTTATCACCACAGAAGGGAAAATCCAGTCTCTCCTGCCATGAAAGAAGAAGAAATACAATAAAGGCCTCATTATCAAATCTCAGCCACATGGCGCTATTCCCTGCAACGGCTGTGGGACTGAGGCTCGCTCCCCATGTGTGACCAGGGGAGTTTAGCTAAAGTCAGCAGGGCGTTAGCAACAGATTAGCTCCAAACTGAGACTCGAGCCCTGATGACAGGGAAGAACTGAAAGAGAACTGGAAACGAAAGGGGTGACGGAACACGTGTGGGTCCCACGGCTGTTCCTTACTCAGGATGCAAGGAAAGCCTCCAGAGCTGGACTGCCTGGGCCTGAATTTTGGAGCCCACACTTCCCAGCTGTGTGGTAAGGGACATGAGGCGCTCAGCCTGGGGTCCCAGTTTATAAAAACAGAGTGATTCACAACAGCCAAGACAGGGAAACAACCTAAATGTCCATCAATGGATGACAGGATTAAGAAAATGTGGTATATATACACAATGGAATACTACGTAGCCATAAAGAACAACGAAATAATGCCATCTGCAGCAACATGGGTGCAGCTAGCGACTCTCATACTAAGTAAGTCAGAAAGAGAAAGGCAAATACCACATGATATCACTTATATCTGGAATCTACTATATGGCACAAATGAACCTTTCCACAGAAAAGAAAATCATGGACTTGGAGAACAGACTTGTGGTTGCCAAGGGGGAGGAGGACGGAGTGGGATGGACTGGGACTCTGGGGTTAACAGATGCAGACTCCTGCCTTTGGAATGGATGAGCTGTAAGATCCTGCTGTGTAGCCCTGGGAACTATATCTAGTAACTTATGGTGGAGCATGATAATGTGAGAAAAAGGAATGTATATATGTATGTGTGACTGGGTCACCTTGCTGAACAACAGAAAACTGATAGAACACTGTAAACCAGCCATAATGAAGAAAATAAAAATAAAAATTGCTTTTCAGGAGTTCCCGCGTGGCTCAGTGGTTAACGAATCCGACTAGGAACCATGAGGTTGCAGGTTCGATCCCTGCTCTTGCTCAGTGGGTTAAGGATCTGGCGTTGCCATGAGCCATGGTGTAGGTCACAGACGCAGCTCGGATCCCGCGCTGCTGTGGCTGTGGTGTAGGCCAGCAGCTATGGCTCCGATTCGACCTCTAGCCTGGGAACCTCCATATGCTGCAGGAACAGCCCAAGAAATGGCAAAAAGGACCAAAAAAAAATTGCTTTTCATTAAAAAAAGAAATATGGTCATTAAGGATGCTACCAGTGGGTACTCAGAAACAATGTAGACATATACGTGTGGCTGGGTCACCCTGCTGCACAGCAGAAAACTGACAGAACGCTGTAAACTACCTATCATGGGAAAAATAAAAATCATTAGAAAAATAAAATAACAGCAATAAAACCAATCCAATTAAACCCAATAAAAGAACAAAAATAAAAATAAATAAGAACAGAGTGATGGCATGACACCATCACTGGGGGGGCCGTGGAGACCGAATGCGATAAAGGACTTGGCCTGAAACCTGGCACGCGGCAGGTACCACTAACCACGGCCGTGACCTCCACCCACAAATGCCCCTTCAGGGGAAAGGCCCCAGTCGGCCAGTGGCTTGAGGCTGCAAGTCCACACGGAGGAGACGCTTCTGCCTCCCAGTCTAATCTGCTCCCCCGGGCCTTCTTCCCTCACCAGCTTCATCGGCTGCAGCAGCCCTGGTTTTCATTTGGGGATCTGGTCTGGGTGCACCAGGGACCCCAGCTCTCCAGTGCAGCACTTGTCGCAGACCTGAGACAATGGGGTATCGAAGCCCCCCAGGCTCAGGGAGGGTCAGAGGACACCATGGAGCAGGAGCCAATCAGAGGCCTGGTCTCTCCACTGAGCCTGATGGGTAGGGAGGAGGGTGGGGGCAGCTCCCAGAGCCTGAGAAACACCTCCAGGAGGGAGCGTGGAGAGAGGGATGGGGGCTCCTGAGGACGCCCTTCCCAAGCACAGAGTCTGCCATTTCTCCAGACTTTCAGTTTCAGGGGCTAACCGATGCGCTCCTTGGCTCAGCTCTGTTTCCATCGCCTGTAACGTGCATCAGCCCAACTCCCCAGCCCTGCCCGCACCCTCGCCCCCAGAGCACACGGGGAACCAGCTCTCCCAGGTTTCCACACTGGCCCTTCCTTCTGCCACAGTTCGGGGTCGGAGTCTGCACCCTCCTCCCAGACCCTCACCACTTGGCCAGCAGAACGAGGCGGTGGCCGGGGCCGTGCACCAGCCCCATAATGGAGTAGCCATAGTTGTGCCAGTCGATGACGAGCTTGCTCCCGCAGAGGCAGGCCGCGAACCAGCAGACGGCAATGGCAGGCAGGCCTGGAGGGTTCTGGGAAAGAGAGACTTGGATGAAGAAGAGGAAACCAGACCACACAGTTCCTAATAAACCAAGCAAGAGTCGCAACATATACGTCAAAGAGTCAATTGTCTTCACAGAGCTCTTGATAGTTGAGAAGCAGAAGGAAGACCCTCTTTCTGGCCAAAAGGTTTAAGTCACAAAAAAAAAAAAAAAAAAAAAAAAAAGGTGACTAACCTGAAAAGTCCAAGATCATTGATATCCTTGATGAAAAATGGAGCAAAGAGGTACCATTTTCCACCTATCATAAGAGAAACTCTAAAACATTTAGCAAGGCCTGGTGGTTGTGAGGAGGGGGGGGAGAGGCCTCCCCACTGAGTGGGGGACAAACTGGCCCAGCCTTACTCCAGGACTAACCGAGAACACATCACAACATTTTATTTGTTTATTTATTTATTTTTGTCTTTTTGCCTTTTCTAGGGCCACTCCCTCAGCATATGGAAGTTCCCAGGCTAGGGCTCTAACTCCCATACATCACAACATTTTAACAGTACATGGAGAAGTTCCCATGTCGTGGCGCAGCAGAAACAAATCTGACTAGGAACCATGAGGTTGTGGGTTCAATCCCTGGCCTCGCTGAGTGGGTTAAGGATCTGGCGTTGCCATGAGCTGTGGTGTAGGTCGCAGATGAGGCTCAGATCCTATGTTGCTGCGGCTGTGGTGTAGGCTGGAGGCTGCAGCTCTGACTGGACCCCTAACCTGCGAACGTCCGCATGCCGCAGGTACGGCCCTAAAAAGAAAAAGAAAAGGGCATGGAGGAGTACCCTGGTGGGCTAGCTGTTAAGGTTCTGGCATTGTAGGGAGTTCCCGCCGTGGCTCAGTGGTTAACCAATCCGACTAGGTACCATGAGGTTTCGGGTTTGATCCCTGGCCTTGCTCAGTGGGTTAAGGATCCATGTAGGCCGGCGGCTACAGCTCCAATTCGACCCCTAGCCTGGGAACCCCCATATGCTGTGAGAAGCGGCCCAAGAAATGGCAAAAAGACAAAAAAAAAAAAAAAAAAAAAAAAAAAGGATCTGACATTGGCACTGCTATGGCTCAGGTTACTGCTGTGGCGCAGGTTCAATCCTGGCCCAGGAACTTCCACATGCCGTGGGCATGGCTCCCACCATGGTGCAACAGGATCCCTACAGCATCAGGAACCAGGTTTGACCCCCACCCAGTCCAGCACAATGGGTTGAAGGATCCCAAGTTACCGCAGCTGTGGTGTAGGTCACAACAGCAGCACAGATCTGACCCTTGGCCCAGGAACTCCATACACCACAGCATGACCAAAAAAAATTTAATTAAAAAATAAAAAATAGACGTTTCCATGTAGCTGAATGGAAACAAACCGCATGAGGATGCGGGTTCAATCCCTGGCCTCGCTCAGTGGGTTAAGGATCCAGCACTGCCTCAAGCTGCAGTGTAGGTCTTGGACATGGCTTGGATCTGTCCTTTCTGTAGCTGAGGCATAGGGTGGCAGCTGCAACTCCAATTCAAAACCTAGCCTGGGAACTTCCATGTGTCACACATGTGGCCCTAAAAAGCAAAAAAATAAACAAAATAAAAATGAAAATTAAAAATAAATAAGTAATTTTTTTGGCGTGCTTTTTAGGGCCCACCCGCAGCATAATAAATAATTTAAAATTTAAAAAATCAAAAATAGGGCTCCATGGTGGCTCAGCACATTAAGGATCTGGTGTTGTCACTGCTGTGGCTCTTGTTATAGCTATGGCACAGGTTCGGGCCCTGGCCCAGGAACTTCCACATGTTAAGGGCAGGGCCAAATAAATAAATAAATACTACTAATCATTAAAAATAAAAATAAAAAATTTAAAAATAAAAATAAGGGGAGTTCCCATCGTGGCTTAGTGGTAATGAACCCAACTAGCGTCCATGAGGATGTGGGTTCGATCCCTGGACTTGCTCAGTGGGTTAAGGATCCAGTGTTGCCATGAGCTGTGGTATAGGTTGGCAGCTGCAGCTCTGATTCAACCCCTAGCCTGGGAATTTCCATATGTCTCAGGTGCAGCCCTCAAAAAATAAAAATACATAAAAACAAAAAATAAAAATTAACTAAAATTTTTGAATATGTTTTTTTAAGGGCATGGACTCTGGAATTCCCAATGTGGCTCAGCAGAAATGAATCCAACTAGGAACCATGAGGTTTCGGGTTCGATCCCTGACCTCACTCAGTGGGTTAAGGATCCAGCGTTGCCATGAGCTATGGTGTAGGTCACAGACACAGCTTGGATCCGGCATTGCTGTGGCTGTGGTGTAGGCCGGCAGCTGTAGCTCCGATTTGACCCCTAGCCTGGGAACCTCCATATGCCACAGGTACAGCTCTAAAAAGCAAAAAAATAAAAAAATTAAAATAAAAGATAATTAGGTGCATGGACTCTGATCAGGCATTTCCATCCCTAGGAATTTACCCCAAGAAGAATCCAGACCCATGCAAAAGACACACGTTCACTGATGCTGTCACACTATTTGTAAAAGTAAAAAAAAAATCGGTAAGAATCTAAGTGTCGGAGTTCCCGTCGTGGCGCAGTGGTTAACGAATCCGACTAGGAACCATGAGGTTGCGGGTTCGGTTCCTGCCCTTGCTCAGTGGGTTAACGATCCGGCATTGCCGTGAGCTGTGGTGTAGGTTGCAGACGCGGCTCGGATCCCGCGTTGCTGTGGCTCTGGCATAGGCCGGTGGCTACAGCTCTGATTCAACCCCTAGCCTGGGAATCTCCATATGCCGCGGGAGCAGCCCAAGAAATAGCAACAACAACAACAAAAGACAAAAGACAAAAAAAAAAAAAAAGAATCTAAGTGTCCATTAAGATAAGACTAAAAAAAAAAAAAGGTTTGACTAAGTAAATACATTAGGTACTCTAATCACATGTCAAGATACAACACTGCCAATTAAAAGAAGGAGTTTCTCTGTCTTAAAAAGCAGTATAGGGAAGAGATTAAGAGTATAAATCCAGAACCAGAGTGACAACCAGAGTCAGTGATTCAAATCCTGACTCCAGCACTTCCTAGGTGTGTGTGTCAACGTTACTTGATGTTACTTACAAAACCTCTTTGTGTCTAGGTTTCCTCTCTTTTTTTTTTGGCAGCACCCACAGCATGTGGAAGTTCCCAGACCAGGGATCAAACCCTCTCAGCAGCTGCAGCCTGCTCCACAGCTGCATCAACACCAGATCCTTAACCTACTGCACCACAAGGGAACTTCCTAGGTCCTCATTTTCAAATGTAGATAATATGAGAACCTACTCCTTATGAATGTTGTAAAGAATTAAATGAGATAATGTACGTAAAACATTTAGCTAAGTACAATATAATCTGTAATGACACTGAAAAATAAAAGGCATGGGTACCATAAATCGAATGAACGCATACCAGAGGCTCCTACTCATGTTTTTAAAAGTTTTTACACACTTACACATGACCATGCAGTTTATTCACCAATTTGGACTTTTTTAAAAACCGGAAAGTAAAGAAAACTGCTCACAGTTGTTCTCACAGTGGGAGGCAGAGCTACCAGTTACCTGGAGAAAGATGTAGGCGGCTGGATCCCTGCACATCAACTTCCACAGCAAGTGCACTGCCTGAAATACAACTTTGACTCCATACTGGAGAATGTGGGGCCCAACTGCAAGTCAGAAGACAACTCTCACTAGTAAAGGAGTTCTTGGCAATTTGCAGATACATACACACACAGAGACTCAGACAAATCTGAAGTTAACTGCTTCCTACCTGTAAGTCTCGGAAGTTCTGTCAAACTCACAATCTGAATTCTGTCGCTCTGCAAGAGCTCCTCACGGGGTCTGGAGTCTGAAAAGAAGGTCCACCTTTAATGTGCTGAACAAGACAATCTAAGTTAACGTCAGGTGATCCCACACCCCAGGCTAAAGAGGGAAGAGTTTTGGAAAGTGAGACTTTCCCAAACCTGTCTCTGTTCTTCAGTAGCCAGAACAGAGAATAAGGCCAGCTGTCCAGATTCCACTAGACCACCCACAGAGGGTCGGCTGGAATCTTATCTACTTTTATGTAACACTGTCTGGAAGACAGTAGGCACTCAAGCTGATCTAGATTCCCTGGGTAGTAGAATTATCACACCACAGAGAAACACCTAGAAAGTCTCACTCCAACCCCTCGCCCTGGGATAGCAGACTAAACAGGGGCCACAGAGTTCCCGTCGTGGCTCAGCAGAAACAAATCTAACTAGCATCCATGAGGATGCAGGTTCAAGCCCTGGCCTCGCCCAGTAGGTTAAGGATCCAGCCTTGCCCTGAGCTGCGGTGTAGGTCACAGAGGAGGCTCGGATCTGATGTTGCTGTGGCTGTGGTGTAGGCCGGCAGCTACAGCTCCAGTTTGACCCCTAGCCTGGGAAACTCCATATGCCGAGGGCACAGCCCCAAAAAGACTGAGTAAATAAATAAATAAATAAATACAGGGGCCAGAGGCAACCAGAGCTATTCCTGCTTTTCGCTGATGGGGGCTGAGCTACCCTCTAAAGATGTCAAGGCAGAGTAAGATGGAGAAGCAGACACCCCTCCCCCTGCACACTGAGAGAAAAGGCTGGACATGATGGGAAAATGAAACATCTCCTGCCTACAAAGCTCTGCCCTGAGGGTGAGGAATGGAGAGGAGAAAAGCTGCCTGTCGGTTCAGACACAGCCCGACAAGAGTAGTCTCAGAGATGCGGTTACCAGCACGGGCCCGGAAGTCACATGCACCTGGATAGCAGTCCATTTTATCACCTACAGGAGAATGATCAAGTGAGACTATTCACTGAGTGCATTTAGTTTAGTACAGTCGTGGCATATGGCAGGCGTTAGATTTATGCTGACTCTTCCTAGTGACCCACCCCGCAGAGGATGGACAGAAACCTGACAACAGCTGTCCAAGCCAGGATGCGGCTGGGCCAATGTCAGAGAGCTGCTGGAGGGAGAGAGAAAAGGGGCGCCCCTACCTCAGCCCCGTGGGGACAAAAGCTGAGGGTGCACCCTCCCTCCCAGACCCCAGCCCCTGCACTCACTGCAGAACCCCAGGAGGGTCACGGAGAAGCCGTTCTTGGCCAGCGACAGCGCATGGTACTGCATGCGAGGGCTGCGGCCCAGGTCTCCCAGCACCACGACCATCACGTGTCGGGACGCGCGCCCCCACCGCCAGCGCTTCCACGCCACCAGCAACAGCAGCAGCAGCAGCAGCGGCAGGGTTACGGATACCGCCAGCAGAGCGACGTAGGAGGCCGCCATCTTGGCGAGCCGGCAACCGTCACGTGACCGCGCAGCCGCAGACCGAGCCTCCGAGGTGGGCGGAGAAAAGGGAGGCTGGACGTGGTTCCCCAGGCGGGGCCCGCGGAACCGCGGAGGAGCCTCCGGGGGGGCCGAGATTTAGAGCTATTACGGCAAAGCTGTCACTCCGTGGGGATCTAGGAACATTTGTTTCTTTGAAGTTCAGTAGACAGTGAGATAACAGTTTGGATGAAACTCAAGCATAATATTGAGAAAAGAGGCCAGAGAGGCTCGAGTGCACACCGGCCAGTTCCATTATAAAAGCAAAACTGTTCTTTTCTGTTAGAAATCAGAGGTGACCTGCCTGGGAGGGTGGGGGAGTAAGTGGGAGGGAGGCAGTGGGGACCTGGTTGTGTCATCGTATGTTTCTTTTTCTTTTTTGTCTTTTTAGGGCACCCCTGGCATATGGAGGTTCCCAAGCTAGGGGTCTAATCAGAGCTACAGTTGCCACCCTCCGCCACAACAATGCCAGATCCCAGCCGCGTCTGCCACCTACACCACAGCTCACGGCAACACCGGCTCCTCAACAACCCCTAACCTCATGGTTTCTAGTCGGATTCGTTTCCGCTGAGCCACGATGGAAACTCCTGTAATGATTTTAAGTATCCGTAGTAAGAAGGGAAAATTTCCCCACTGACCCTCCCATTTCACCTCCCAAAGTAGCTACACTGAAGAGTTCTGTGTGACAGCTTTTTGACCTTGAAAGGGGTCCCCTTGAAGCTACCCCACTGCCCTCACCTTGGGAGCTGCCCCAGAACCTGCAGGGACCCTAGAACCCAGCTCAGGACTTGGCACATGTCTCATTAGCTTCTCACAATAGCTCAGTGAGTCCTCTTTTTACAGGTAAGGACACTGAAGTTCACACATTCGTGAGCGTACCGCAGAGGCAGGGCTGGAAACCGAGTTGAACAGGATAAGGAAGGATGAGTAAATATGTATAGGTGGAGAGATGGACAGACAGAGACCTGCCTTCGGTTGCATGTACCCTGCCCACTCCCCTCCCCCGCCCCTTTTGGGACAGGGCTGGGATCCCCAGACCTTGACCTCACCGGATCTTTAATCTTAGGCAGATCGCTTTCCTGACCTGTAAACTAAGGAAGAGGGACCTCAGACCTCAGAGAGCCCCTCTTGCTCTGATGATCTAACAGGATAAGGACCAGGTGCCACAGCTGTGACACACCGGAAGTAAATGCCCCTGCCCAAAAGGTGAACCCCTAGTTAAGGAAGGAGATGGGATTGATTCTGTCGGGAGACAGACGCAAGATCCATCACCAGCCAGTCCTGCTCGGCCTGCTTGCCCACTTGGCCTGCTTCACACATGAAATTCAATCCTTCCAGAGGTCAAGAGGGTATTGTTCCTCTGGCAAAGACTGGAGGCTGAACCCTGGCAGAATTACCCAACAGTTAAGATGTGGACTCAGGTGTTGGAGTCCCTGAGCCACCATGTACCAGCCGTGACACAGGGGGTTATAAGTCACTTACCCCCCCACCCCGAGCCTCAGATTTTAAGGTGTAAAAGAAGATAAGAATAGTACCCACTTCAGGAGTTGTTATAAGCATTAACAGACGTGATGACAGTCATTCTCAGTGGCACACCCAGGAGAGCAAAAAATGGTTCTTGGGGAATCAAAGAAAAACTTAACAAAAACAAAATACAGTATATCTGTTATATTAAAATTTTCACCTGAGTTCTGGACAAACACTTGTGCACACCTACATGGCTAGTGGTTGTAGCGGAAAGAAGCCTGGCAGATCTTCAGTACGTTAAACATAGAGTTACCACGTGACCCAGTCATTGCACTCCTAGGTATATAAACAAAACTCATAAATATTTATTTCAACATTATTCACAATAGCAGAAAGAAGGAAACAATTCAAATATCCATCAGCTGATGAAGGGATAAATGTGATCTCTCCATACAATGGAATATTATTCAGGCATAAAAAGGAAGGGAGCACTGATTCATGCTGCAACATGCATGAACTTTGGGAACACTGTGCTCAGTAAAAGAAGTCAGACACAAAAGGTCACATGTTGTATGAGTCTATTTCTGTGAAATATCAAGAACAGGCAAATCCATGGAACCAGAAAGCAGATCGTGGTTGCCAGGGTCTAGCGTCAGGGGAATGAGGAGTGGCTGCTAAGAGGTGTGGGGTTTCCTTTTGGCATGATGAAAATACTCCAGACTTAGACAGTGGTGGTGTGGGCACAACTCTGTGAATATTCTGTAAAAGACACTGCTACAAAGTTCCCTTGTGGCACAGTGGGTTAAGGACCCAGTGTTGTTACTGCAGCGGCCTGGATCGCTGGTTCAATCCCTGGCCCAGAAAATTCCACATGTCATGGGCAAGGCCAAAAAAAAAGACATTGGGAGTTCCCGTCGTGGCACAGTGGTTAACGAATCCGACTAGGAACCATGAGGTTTCGGGTTCAATCCCTGGCCTTGCTCAGTGGGTTGGGGATCCGGCGTTGCCGTGAGCTGTGGTGTAGGTGGCAGACGCGGCTCAGATCCTGCGTTGCTGTGGCTCTGGCTTAGACTGGCAGCTACAGCTCTGATTTGACCCCTAGCCTGGGAACTTCCACATGCCGCGGGAGCGGCCCAAGAAATGGCAAAGAAAAAAAAAAAAAAAAAAAAAAAAAGACCTTGCTGAATTATACACTTTAAAAGGGCATGCGAATTATATCTCAATAAAGCTATTATCTTTAAATGTTCAGAGAAGCTCCTTAAAAGGCTGGGGAAGGAAAAGAATGAAAAAAAAAAGAGTTCCCATTGTGGTTCAGCGGGTTAAGAATCCAACTAGTGTCTATGAGGATGTGAGTTCAATCGTGGGCCTTGCTCAGTGGATTAAGGATCCAGCATTGCTGCAAGTTGTGGCATAAGTCGAACATGTGGCTCAGAGCTGCCGTTACTGTGGCTGTGATGTAGGCCGGCAGCTGCAGCTCTGATTTGACCTCTAGCCTGGGCACTTCCATATGCCTAAAGTGCAGCCCTAAAAAAAAGAGAGAGAGAGGGAGAGGGAGCGGGAGGGAGAGAGAGAAAGAGAGAGAGAGGGAGGGAGGGAGGAAGGGAGGGGCGGAAGAAGGGAGGGAGAGAGAGAGAGAGAGAGAGAAAGAAAGAAAGAAAGAAGGAAGGAAGGAAAGAAGGAAAGAAAGAAATGAGAAAACCTGGAGTTCCCGTCGTGGCGCAGTGGTTAACGAATCCGACTAGGAACCATGAGGTTGCGGGTTCGATCCCTGCCCTTGCTCAGTGGGTTAACGATCCGGCGTTGCCGTGAGCTGTGGTGTAGGTTGCAGACGCGGCTCGGATCCTGCGTTGCTGTGGCTCTGGTGTAGGCCGGTGGCTACAGCTCCAATTGGACCCCTAGCCTGGGAACCTCCATATGCCGCGGGTGCGGCCCTAAAAAGACCAAAAAAAAAAAAAAAAAAAAAAAAGAGTTTTTACAGAGTAATAGAAGAAATAGCAACAATAACAACAACAACAACAACAAAAAGACAAAAGACAAAAAAAAAAAAAAGAAAGAAATGAGAAAACCTGACCTGGAGTCTGCCCATAAAGAGCATCAGATGCACATTTTGGTGGTGGCAATTTTTATTATTTTTACAGATCTGTAATCTCTTAACTGAAACCCAGGGGCCAGGTATGTTTCTGAACGCAGAATTTTTTGGATTTCAGGAAGGTCATATGGCACACACATAGTAGTCCCAGCAAGGTTCGGGACAGCACCCAGTACTGCAACAGTGACACTGCCACCTGGAAACAGATGGACTTTCATGGTGAGTGAGCTGCGTGGGGGCACGAAGTCCTCACTGTCCCATACAGGACACAAGAAGCACACATGGCTGTGGGCTCGAGCTGAGACGAACCTGAGCTGAAATGCACCTCAAGTGTAAAATACTCCCCAGATTTCAAAGACTTTGTAGGAAAAGAAATAGTACTTAAAAAGGAATGCAGGAGTTCCCTTGTGTCACAGCAGGTTAAGGATTCAGCATTGTCACTGCAGCGCTTCGGTTGCTCCTGTGGCTCGGGTTCAGTCCCTGGGCTGGGAACTTTTGCGTGTCGCAGATGAGGGGTCCCCCCCCAAAAAAAAGTGCAAAAAAATTAATTTTTATTGTTTTTTATATTGATAGCAAGTTGAAATTATCTTTTTAATTATTTTATTAAAGCGTAGTGGATTTACAATGGTGTGTTAATTTCTGCTGTACAGCAAAGTGGTTTCATTATACATAATATACATTCTTTTTCATATTTGTTTCCACCTTGGTTTTTCACAGGATATTGAATGCATTTCTTGGTGCTATAAAGTGGGACCTTGTTGTTTATCTATCCATTTTATATATAATAGTTTCTGTCTGCTAATGAAATGATTTTTTTAAAGATCACAAAGTCTTTCACTCCTCCCAGACAGCAAGGAGAGAAGTTTAATCTCTGGAGAAGTTACAGCAGAAAGGTATATATATTTTCCATCATGTTCTATCACAAGTGGTTGGATGTAGTTCCCTGTGCTGTACAGCAGGACCTCATTGCTTATCTTAATATCGTAGATATTTGAATCTATGCATTCAAATAAAATAGATTGTTAAAATTCACTTCACGTGCTCCTCTTTGCTTCTTTTTTTTTTTTTTTTTTTTTTTTGGTCTTTTCTAGGGCTGCACTTGCAGCATATGGAGGTTCCCAGGCTAGGGGGTCTAATCAGAGCTGTAGCTGCCAGCCTACACCAGAGCCACAGCCACTCGGGATCTGAGCTGCGTCTGCAACCTACACCACAGCTCACGGCAACACCAGATCCTTAACCCACTGAACAAGGCCAGGGATCAAACCTGCAACTTCACGGTTCCTAGCCGAATTCGTTAACCACTGCGCCACGACGGGAACTCCTCTTTGCTTCTTTTAACGTGGCCACTTGAAGATTTTGAAGCACCCGTGAAGCTTGCCTTTATGGCTCATTCTGTTTCTGTTGGCTGGGAGCCGCTCTAAGAAATATTCAGTTTGGGAGTTCCCGTCGTGGCGCAGTGGTTAACGAATCCGACTAGGAACCATGAGGTTGCGGGTTCGGTCCCTGCCCTTGCTCAGTGGGTTAACGATCCGGCGTTGCCGTGAGCTGTGGTGTAGGTTGCAGAGCTGTGGTGTAGGTTGCAGACGCGGCTCAGATCCCGCGTTGCTGTGGCTCTGGCGTAGGCCGGTGGCTACAGCTCTGATTCAACCCCTAGCCTGGGAACCTCCATATGCCGCAGGAGCGGCCCAAGAAATAGTAACAACAACAACAAAAGACAAAAAAAAAGAAATATTCAGTTTGGGGCAAGTGTGCCTTCAAATGAGTTTATTCCAAACTTATTTCAAACAAAACAAACTTTGTAATTGCAACTGCTAAATCAAAGATGTAGCCTGTGGGAGTTCCCGTCCTGCCTCAGTGGTTAGTGAATCTGACTAGAATCCATGAGGATGCAGGTTCGACCCCTAGCCTCTCTCAGTGGGTTTAAGGATCCAGCATTGCCATGAGCTGTGGTGTAGATTGCAGACTCGGCTTGGATCTGGCATTGCTGTGGCTGTGGTGTAGGTTGGCAGCTACAGCTCCGATTAGACCCCTAGCCTGGGAACCTCAATATGCCACGGGTGCAGCCCTAAAAAGCAAAAAAGAAAAAAGAAAAAAGAAAGATGTAGCCTGTGGAGTTCCCGTTGTGGCGCAGTGGAAACGAATCCAACTAGAAACCATGTGGTTGCAGGGTCAATCCAGTGGATTAAGGATCTGGTGTTGCCGTGAGCTGTGGTGTAGGCAGGTGGCTTCAGCTCCTCTGATTGGACTCCTAGCCTGGGAACCTCCAGGTGCCACAGCTGCGGCCCTTTAAAAAAAAAAAAAAAAAAAAAAAAAAGCAAAGATGTAGCCTTTGGGCTTGGAGAGTGGGGGGTGAGAAGGAAAAGGACAGACACCCCTCCCCCAGGACAGACACCCCTCCCCCGAGCCTGCAGCCAGCCTGCTCCAAGTCCAGGGCTGACCTGACACCCCGCAGTCAGTCACCTGTACCTGCCCTTCCCAGTCCTGTGCCCATGCTGCTGGGTCAGCCCTGCCCAGCCACTCCTCTGCCACTCTGCAGGGAGGAAGAGGAGGAGGCGGGAAGAGGAGGAGGCGGGAGGAGGAGGAGGCGGGAGGAGGGCCCGTGGAGCCAGGCCAGCCGGGTCTGAAGCGCTGCACCAGCCTCCCGCAGAAGGCCAGCCATGTCCAGCCCGGGGCTCCTGCTCCTGCTCTTGCTGCTGGCCCCACCGCCATTGCAGCCCTCCTTGCTGCCACCACTGGACACCCCAGGGGGCAAGGCCGCTGTCACGGGCCTCATCCTCTCTGCGCTGGAGAGAGCCACATCCTTCCTGGAGAAGAGGCTGCCAGAAATCAACCTGGATGGCATGGTGGGGTTCCGGGTCCTGGAAGGTGGGTGTGCTCTTATTGCCCTGGACTGGCCTCTGGGAAACCAGTTCTCAACACGCCTGCCTGCTCTGTACCACCAGGACCTGCCCACCTCTGGCTCCCAAATAGTCTGCTTTGATATAAAGGAGGAGGGGCAGGAGTTCCTGTTGTGGCTCAGCAGGTTAAGAACCCAAGTAGTATCCCTGAGGATGCAGGTTGGATTCCTGGCCTCACTCAGTGGGTTAAGGATCTAGAGTTGCTGTGAGCTGTGCTGTAGGTCACAGACTTGGTTCAGATCTTGCATTGCTGTGGCTGTGTTGTGGGCTGGCAGCTGCAGCTCTGATTGCACCCCTAGCCTGGGAACTTCCATATGCTGCAGGTGTGGCCCCAAAAAGAAAAAGGAAGGAAGGATGGAAGGGAGGGAGGAAGGAAAAAAAGAAAAGGAGGGAGAGAGAAAGAAAGAGGGAGTTCCCATTGTGGCGCAGCAGAAACAAATCCGACTAGGAACCATGAGGTTGGGGGTTCAATCCCTGGCCTCGCTCAGTGGGCTAAGGATCCGGGATTGCCGTGAGCTGTGGTGTAGGTCGCAGATGCAGCTTGGATCCTGTAGGCCAGCAGCCACAGCTCTGATTCAGCCCCTAGCCTGGAAACCTCCATATGCCTCAGGTGCGGCCCTAAAAAAAGAAAACAAAGAAAGAAAGGAAGGGAAAAGAAAGAGGAGCAGAGGGCAGCTTGCTCCTTTTGGGTGTCTGGAGCCCCACTGAGAAAAGATTTGGAAATTGTTATTTTCCTGGGAGGAAACAATTCATTGGACAGTCTGTCCCTCCTGAAACGCCAGGACGGAGGCAGGCAGAGGGAAGGAGGTAGTCACGGGAGGGTGGTAGCGCCCCCCCCCCCCCCCGGCAACGCATCCAGCCAAAGCCACCTGAAAGCGCTGAGAAAAGGACCAAGTGTTTGTTCAGCTTTGAAGGATATAAGATACCCAAGGAGGGGGCTGGAGACAGGCCAAGACCAGCAGGGAGCCATCCCTCCCCCCCAACACACACACACACACACACACACACACACAGGGTTGCCACGTGCCCCTCCCCCACCCAAGGGACAAAGACCCTGCTCCCTGCTCCCTGCTCCCTGGTACCCCTCGGTGTTGCCAGAGCGGCTTTCCACCTGCCAGGCTTCATCCTCCATTCCCTGGCCTGTGTCATGGCCTCACACCTCAGGCTGTCATGGTGTCCTCCCCACGCCCTGCGCCCCCGGGCTGGATCCTGGAGACCCTCAAGACCTGGTCCCTCCCCTCCAGGCCAGGACCAGGGTGGGCCAAGACATTTAACCCCAGCCCCAGCCTCTGACTCCTGTAGAAATTAATAATAATCATAAACACGCAGGGCCAGCTTCCCCATCAGGCACATGATACTTTCAGGGGCCCATGAAAATGGGTTTTTGGGTTTGTTTGGGGTTTTTTTTTTTGTCTTTTTAGGGCCACACCCACAGCATATGGAGGTTCCCAGGCTAGGGGTGGAATCAGAGCTGTAGCTACTGGCCTACACCACACCCACAGCCACGAGGGATCCAAGCTGGGTCTGTGACCTGCACCACAGCTCATGCAACACCGAACCCTTAACTCATTGAGCAAGGCCAGGGATCGAACCTGCATCCTCATGGATGCTAGTCGGATTCGTTTTCACCAAGCCACCACAGGAACTACCCGAAAATGTTTTAATTTCTATTAAGTTAGGGAGAAGAAAAATGAACTTATAGGTCAAAGAAAATGATTTAATACATAATTTTCCATTTTTATCAGACATTCTAACAATCTAGTTGTAAAACAATCTCCAGTGTGGTTTTTTGTTCATTTGTTTGTTTGTTTGCCATTGGTAGGGCCGCTCCCGTGGCATATGGAGGTTCCCAGGCTAGGGATCCAATCGGAGCTGTAGCCACAGCAAGGCGGGTGTGGAGACCAGCTCAGCAGGATGGGGCTGAAGAACGGGTGCTGTGAAACTTAAGGAAAAAAGTTAACATAAAACAAGACACAGAGACATTTATCTTAAGTAAAGGTGGGAACCCGGAGACTCAAGGTCTCAGGGACCAAGAGCCCCACCTCAAGAAACCACACTGCTTTTATTGTGTTTTTTAGGATTATGTTAAGTGAGAAGGGCGTTGTAGGTGCAGGATATAGGGTTATTTAAGTTATTTTATTTTATTTTATTTTATTTTATTTTTGGTCTTTTGTCTTTTTGTTGTTGTTGTTGTTGTTGCTATTTCTTGGGCCGCTCCCGCGGCATATGGAGATTCCCAGGCTAGGGGTTGAATCAGAGCTGTAGCCACCGGCCTATGCCAGAGCCACAGCAACGCGGGATCCGAGCCGCGTCTGCAACCTACACCACAGCTCACGGCAATGCCAGATCCCTAACCCACTGAGCAAGGCCAGGGATCAAACCCGCAACCTCATGGTTCCTAGCTGGATTCCTTAACCACTGAGCCACGAAAGGAACTCCCTGATCTTTAGGCATTTAACAATCATTAGCATTTGAGGAAGCTTGGTGTCAGCTACCTATGCAGAGCATCTAGAGAATCACCATTGTGCTTCTGTAGACAGCATGCATATTTGCAGCAACCCAGCTTGCCTAGGTTTGCACCTCGGTTGTTCTTTGCTAATGCATATCCAGCTAATGACCCCTCATAAACCCCTTGGGGCTATGGGGCTCCTCTTTTATTCTTAAGAGGACATATCATGCTGTGCAAACGGTGTGCCAATCTACACAGGTCCAGCGTGCCTAGACCAACGCATTAAGTCCTCATTCAGCTGACCCTATGAATAACTTATGCCTTTAGGTCTTTGTTCTTAAGCTTAAGTCATTCACAGTTACTGTGACTGTTTTTCAAGCAGGAAGATGGGGTAAAGTAAAGCAAGACAAGATAGATTTTCAGCAAAGAGGCTAAGATTTTCAGC
Source organism: Sus scrofa (assembly GCF_054392235.1). Lineage (NCBI taxonomy): Eukaryota > Metazoa > Chordata > Mammalia > Artiodactyla > Suidae > Sus > Sus scrofa. The sequence continues at coordinate 43,782,275 of NC_139385.1, forward strand.
AAAGAGGCTAAGAAAATATTGTAGAAACATGTCTCGCGACACACGAGATCCAAGCCACGTCTGCAACCTATACCACAGCTCACGGCAACACCAGATCCTTAACCCACTGAGCAAGGCCAGGGATCAACCTTATGGTTCCTAGTCGGATTCGTTAACCACTGAGCCACTACGGGAACTCCTCCAGTGTGCTTTTTTAATGGAGGAGAGAGCCCATGAAGCCTTGACAGGGCCCCCCAGACACACCCGGCGTGCTGCCTGGGCACCTGCTGCCTGTAATCCCCCAACAGCCCAGAGAGGGAGGTGTTTCTTCTGCAGGTGGGGAAACTGAGGCACAGGGAGATTCAGTCACCCCCTGACACCTCACAGCTGATAAGAAGGGGCCTCGGATTCAAATCCACCAGCTCTAACACCCTTTACGGGCAGGGTAGGCATCATTCTTTTTTTTTTCTTTTTTGGCTGACCCGTGGCACATGGAGTTCCCAGGCCAGGGATCAGATAGGAGCCGCAGCTGCGACCTAAGCCTCACCTACAGCAATGCTGGGTCCTTAACCCACTGAGCCAGGCTGGGGATCGAACCTGCTTCCCAGTGCTCCCAAGACACTGCCGATCCCGCTGCCCCACGGAGGAAACTCCGGCATCATCCTGACTTTTATGTCCCCCCCCCCCCCGGGGGGGATGAGCACAGCGTTGGTTGTAGTCAAATGAACATTCCAGATCTAGGCAACAGGCTCTTGACAGCAGCAGCCCGGTGGGTCTGCTGGCTCATTGTGGAGAGAGGTGGGGCTTCAGGTGGCTCCCTGGGCTGTGGGTTTTGGGGTGCATGTGACAGTAAAAGCTAATGTTGTTTGAGTGCCCGCTAAGCACACATGGGGTGTTCACTGACTTCTCCCAGTAACCCTTGAGCTGAGTCCATTATCACCATCATCCCCTTTATACCAACAAGAAATGGGCTTTAGAGAATGTCCAGGAGTTCCCATGGTGGCGCAGCGGAAACGAATCTAACTAGGAACCACAAGGTCGTGGGTTCGATCCCTGGCCTCGCTCCGTGGGTCATGGATCTGGCATTGCCGTGAGCTGTGGTGTAGGTTGCAGACATGGCTCAGACCTGGAATTGCAGTGGCTGTGGGGTAGGCCGGCAGGTGTAGCTCTGATTCGACCCCTAGCCTGGGAACCTCCATATGCTGTAGGTACAGCCCTAAAAAGCAAAAAAAAAAAAAAAAAAAAGAATGTCCAGGGTCACACAGTGAGTCAGTGAACGAGGTCGATTGGAGCCCTGCACTGTCTGACTCAGTGCCGGTCTCTGAATCGATGCAGGGCAGCAGCGGCTTAGAAGGAGGGAGGTGGCAGCTGAAGCAGGCACCGCGGGCACCACATCAAATCCTCCACCAGGCGGCGCCCCCCTCTGCAGACTTCTCCTGCCATCTGCCCCCTCCCCCTCCAGTCTCTGCTCCTCCCCTTCAATGCCTATTGCTGAGTAACAAATCACCCGGGATTTATCTGCTTGAAACAACAATTATTATCTCATGGTTTTTGTGGGTCAGGAATCCAGGAGCAGCTTAGCTGGGTGGTTCTGATGCAGGGTCTCACACAAGGTTGCAGGCCAGGGCTGTGGTCATCCGAAGGCTCCTCTGGTGCTGGAGGAGCTGCCTCTGCCTCACTGTGCTCGGCCCTGCGGGTGGGCGCCGGCTGGTGGCTGGAGGCCTGGCTTTCTCACCCTCTGGGCCTCTCAACTCCATGGGCTGCTTCTGCATCCTCGCAACGTGGCAGCCACTTTCCCCAGAGCAAGTGACCCAGGAGAGAGCTCCGTGTCCTTTACAACCGCCTTGGAAGTCACATGCCATCATCCCCCAGTTTCTTGTTGGTTTCACAGGTCGGCCCCTTGCAAAGTGGGAGGGGGCTCAAAGGGGGTAAAAATTAGCCGCTACCTCAGCACTCCTTATGAGGGTCCTGCCTGCCTTCCTAGAAAAGAGAGGTGGGACTCACATTCTGGGAGGGATCCCGGAGCAACAGAATAGCCATCAGTCTCCTAGGTGCTCTCTGCTTGGGGCTAGACATTGACCTAAGAGAGCAAAGGATCCCTCTGTCAGCGGCGAAGGGGGGTTCAGAATGTGGAAGCAGCCCCACACCACACATGCAGGGAGAGATGGCAACAAGGCTTAGGACCAGGACCACCGTGAGGCCAGGTTGGGCTCACCTGGTCACTCTGATGATTCAGCCGCCCTCCTGGCTGCCATGCAGGACGTTCCATCTGCAGGTAGAGCCAAATGGTCTAGAACAAGGCTTCTGAACTAGACTGCCTTGTCCAAGTTCAGAGAGGGAGCTAAGTCGGGGGGAAGGGTATTACAGGGCCCATCACCCCCAAGCCTGGCTCAGCACCCTCCTTAAACCTCATCTGCCCCTCCCCCACCCAGTGCCCTACCTGAAGGCACCTGCCTTACCTGATCTCAACCTCTCAGCCCTGCACTGATATACTTTACATCTCCTCTCTTTCTGGCCACCTCTTTGACCTCCTCTCCCCCTCACCACCATCCTCTCCCACCCCTGCAGGACCACTGTTAGTCCGCAGAGCACCCCCATGAGAATTAGAAAAAGGTGCCCCTTTTCTCAAGTCACTTGACTGCCATCTGCTGGAAAATGGTCTTGAAACCTGAACAAACCCCTGATAGGAATGTGTGTTGCCCTTGTGCAGTGTACAACCTGCTCAACTGCACACAGTGGCTCTCTACCCTGCCATCTGATTCCCTCCCTCACATTTTTCCCTCCTGTACAGCAAACCCAGAGTCGCTCTAGTGAATAGTAACAGCTAAACTTAAAGTGTTCACTTTGCAGTCTGGACAATGCTAAGTTCTCTCTATGCATTAGTTCCTTTAATCCTTAATAACCCCCTCCTCTAAGAAGCAAAGACTCTCACTATCCCCATTTTACAGATGAAGAAAGTGAGACAGGAGTTCCCGTCGTGGGACAGTGGTTAACGAATCCGACTAGGAACCATGAGGTGGCGGGTTCGGTCCCTGGCCTTGCTCCATGGGTTAAGGATCCAGCGTTGCCATGAGCTGTGGTGTAGGGTTGCAGACACGGCTCGGATTCCATGTTGCTGTGGCTCTGGCGTAGGCCGTTGCCTGCAGCTCCGATTGGACCCCTAGCCTGGGAACCTCCATATGCCATGGGAGCAACCCTAGAAAAAGGCAAAAATACCAAAAAAAAAAAAAAAAAGAAAGAAAAAGAAAAAAGAAAGAAAGTGAGACAGAGAAAGAGAAAATAACTCTCCCTGCTCACCCAACAAAAAAGCATTCGAGGCCGAATTTGCAACTCAAGCTGCAGATCCAGAGTTCAAGCTCCAGAGTTCAAACTCTTAGCCCCCAATGGCCCCACCTCCCAGGACCCAGCTGAGCCCCACGGAGGCCTAATTTCCAATAAGCTCAGCAAATTTTTTCCCTTCAGGAGCTGGAAGAAGCAGAGAGGCTCGGTAAGCATTATAGCAGAGAGTATTTTTTCCGGTCCACATGGTTTGTCAGATGTTGGAATGAATGAACTCTGCTTGCTCCCAGCACAGCTCCAAGGCGTCCAGGAGAAGTGGGCCCGGGATCCCCAGCTGCAGCCGCTCAGCCTGCGTGTGGGGGAGCTGGCAGACAAGCTGGCTCCTCTCCTCCACAGATCCATCTTCTACCTCAGGCTGAGTGACCCCGAGTACCTAAGAGGTAACAGCACGGGTGGCATCTGGTTTCTTAGGAACCCAGGCAGGACTTGGGAGTGTTTATTGAAATAACCTCCTAGTGCAAGAGAGGGTCTGGTCCTGCCCATAAGCAGCTGCCCTGGGATGTTGGGTCATCCTTGACTTCAGCTGGAGATGCCTCCCCCACCCACGCAGCAGGGGTGGGACGAGTGTCCCTCATTTGTTCAGCTCATGTCTAGACTTGGGGACCTCCATCCTCATCCCCGGGAGGTGGGGGGCAGAGATGGGAAAGGCAGTCCGGTCCTTTGCACAGCAAACATTGGTGTCTTGCTAGCATCTCTCTTGCACCTTATAAGGCAGAGCGTCTGTCTCCTTGTCCACCGTGAGTCACCTCACCAAGAGCCCCACCCTATAAGCCCTGGCCTGAGTTGTTCCTGGGTGAGGCAGGGGTGGTGTATAAACCATTCCCCTGAGTTGTCTGACTCTGCCTCCCAGGCTCCCAGGTCCCGGGTACGTGGGGGCGAGAGGGGAGATGACTGGCCAGACAGCAGCCGGCTCATGTGACCACACCCCAGCGGCCCCCACCCCAGCACCCACCTGTCTCTCCGCAGTCAGGGCCCCCCACCCTCTTCCAGGCCTGGTGCCTAAGACCACCCCAGCCTGTGTCATCCTGAAGAAGTCTGTCTTGTAAGGCTTCCACGTTCTAATGGAACCAAAGGAGGTGAGTAGGGGTTCCCATCAGGGCTCAGTGGGAATGAACCCGACTCATATCCATGAGGATGCAAATTCGATCCCTGGCTTCCATCAGTGGGTTAAAGGATGCGGCATTGCCATGAGCTGTGGTGTAGGTCACAGACATACCTCAGATCCCGCGTTGCTGCGGCTGTGGCACAGGCCAGCGGCTACAGCTCCCATTCAACCCCTAGTCTGGGAACTTCCATATGCCATGGATGTGGCCCTAAAAAGACAAAAAAGGAGTTCCCGCCATGGCACAGTGGTTAACAAATCCGACTAGGAACCACGAGGTTTCAGGTTCGATCCCTGGCCTTGCTCAGTGGGTTAAGGATCCAGCGTTGCCGTGAGCTGTGGTGTAGGGTTGCAGACACCGCTCGAATTCCATGTTGCTGTGGCTCTGGCGTAGGCCGGTGGCTACAGCTCCAATTCGACCCCTAGCTGGGAACCTCCATATGCCACAAGAGCGGCCCAAGAAATGGCAAAAAGACAAAAAAATTAATTAATTAATTAATTAATTAAAAATAAATAAAAAGACAAAAAAAAAAAAGAAAAGAAGAAAAAACAAAGGAGGTGAATAACCCTATTTATATGTCTCGAGCTTCCATGGGATGCAATGGACATAGAGCCCATCCCAATCACTTCCTAGTGATTTTAAAATATTATTTTTATTATTTTTTTTTTTTTAGGGCTGCACCTGCAGCATATGGAAGCTCCCAGGCTAGGAGTAGAATCAGAGCTACAGCTGCCAGCCTACATCACAGCCACAGCAACTCAGGATCTGAACCACATCTGTGATCTATACCACAGCTCACGGCAATGCCAGATCCTTAACCCACTGAGTGAGGCCAGGGATCGAACCCACATCTTCATGGATACTAGTCAGGTTTGTCTCCCCTGAGCCATAACAGGAACTTCTTAAGAAATTATTTTTAGAAAAGTGGCTTCCTGAGTGTTTCAAATGCAGTGCCCAACCTGCACACGAGGCTCAGAGCCCTGAAGTCACCTGAGTGCGGTCAGGGCTGCCTGGGGCAGGACACCCGGTTTCTGGAACCTGGGCTTGGAGCAGCAGGAGCCTGGGGGCAGTAAGCATGGCAAGGCCCATGGCTCCTGGGTCTCCCCAAACCCCTCCTCTCTGCCAGAGTTCCAGCCGACCATCGAGCCTGGGTTTTGGAAGCTCCCGCGTGCCTGGACCCACACCAGCGACTCCATGGTCTACACCTCGTTCGAGCCACAGGACTCCTTCTCAGAGGAGCACAGTGACCTGTGCCTGGCACAGCTTCTGGGAACTGGGTGGGCCCCCTGGACCTGCCCCTCTTCCTGAAAACCCCAAAGCGCTAGCTCCGCATCAGTCTTCCCAACCCACTGGCTCTCCAAGTCCCCAGGGGGTCTGCCCAAAACCTGGCCCCGCCCTGGCACTGCCTCTCCCACCCCCATCATGTGAGTCAGCCCCTCTCTCTCTACCTGAGGCATCCAGGCTGGTCCAAACAGCCACTTCCACGCCCTGCACTCCTGCCCCACCTCCCCCAGCTGACTGGTCTCCCCACACCAGAGGGGTCTTTCCAAAACCCCATCTGAAGTCCCCACCCCAGTGCGAAGCTTCCTTGTTCTCAGGACAAAGCCCCAGCTCCTCTGTCCTCCAGGTACAGCCCCTGGGGCTGCTTTTCAGATGCTCAAAGGCACCGACTCCCTCCTACTTATGCCCAGCAGTCACCTCTGTGGGGTCTGTTCCCACCTTCCCCACCCCAGCTCCTGGGCCTAAGTAACTGCTCACACTTCAGGGCCAGCTCCAGCATTGTTCCTCCAGAACATTCCCTGACCCCACTGCAGGAGGCTGACCTCCCACGGTGGACCAGTTCTCCAGTTTTATGGTTCTGTAAAAAAAGCAGAAAGTGCATCTGCAGAGAAGAACCAGTCCCAGAAAGCAAGACAGGGCTATAGGTCTCAGAAAACAGGACCCAGCCAAGTTTAGTTCACTGTTTTATCCTCCTGTGCAGTGAGCTTAGAACAGACTTCCAGGGGCAGCCCTGGCTGCAGGGACCCAGGACCCATGAGCAGAAGGGGCAGCAGTTGCCCAGGCCGCCATCCTCTCAGCATCCTTCAGAGAGGTGTTTAGGCCAGGACAGAGCTGGGCTCCCAGAGAGGCTGCGTTCCTGTGAAGGACCTGCCCTGTCCGTTCTATGGGGCAGGACTGGCACAGGGGTGGGGATGGGCATGCTGGTCCCAGGGACCCACTGTTTAGGGCAGTTTGGGGGAAGACAGTACTTGGGGGTCACACAGAGCAATGGGAAGTCACAGCTGCTGGTGTCTCCCCCAGCACATCCTGGGGGGTACTGATTTGGGGGTACCCATCCAGGCACAGGACACCTGTGTTTATGGCTCAGCCGTGTGCCTGGGGACCAATAGCTAGAGGGGGAATCAGGACCAGGGAAGGCTCCATGCCCTTGGGCTTCATTTAGGATGCTCCTAACAGCCCGGAACAACTCTCCCACAGGGCAGACAGCAGCCCGCCCTGCAGGCTCTCAGACTTCTGCAGAAACCTCATGACCAAGCCTGGCTGCTCTGGCTACTGTCTGTCCCACCAGATGCTCTTCTTTCTCTCGGCCAGAATGGTGAGTGCCCATCACACCCCGAGGAGGAGCAGGAAGGCCCAAAGGGGCTCCTGACAATGTAGTCTTGTACGTTCACACCAGGAAAACAAGCGGGCTTTAACCTTGTGCTTTGGACTTCAGGAGGGGAAAGTGAGTAGCCTGCCACTCAGCCGCAATGAAATCCAGCCAAGCTGGTAGACGGTGGGGGACCGAGATTCTACTGCACGGAGAGCTCTGCAAGCTGAGCTGGATCATAGGGCATCAGAAAAACCGAGAGAGAGGGATGTCCAGAGGAGAGAGAGAGAGAAAGAAAGAGCAGAGAGAACTCAGTAAACCACAAATGGAAAAGCTCTTAGGACAAAGTCAGTCGCTAGCTGCTTCTAGAAAACCAAACCAAGACCAAAACGCACTCCCCCACACACACCTCTCCAGTCCCAACACTCTCCTAAGCTCAAGAACTCAAATTTTGCAGAGTTCCCTAGCAATGCAGTGAGTTAAGGATCTGGCATTGTCACTGCTGTGGCACAGGTTCCATCCCAGGGCCAGGAATTTCTGTGTGCTGAGGGCATGGTCAAAAACGGGGAGGGGGGGTCGTTCCCATCGTAGCTAGGCAGTAATGAATCCAACTAGTATCTGTGAGGATGAGCGTTCGATCCCTGGCCTCGCTCAGCTGCTTAAGGACCCAGCAATGCCATGAGCTGTGATGTAGGTCGCAGATGCTCAGATCTGGTGTTGCTGTGACTGTGGTTGACCCCTAGCCTGGGAACTTCAATATGCCACGGGTGCAGCCCTAAAAAACAAAAAGAAAAAAGAAAAGAAAGGGAGTTCCCATTGTGGCTCAGCAAGTTAAGAACCTGGCATAGTATCCATGAGGATGCAGGTTCCAGCCTTGGTCTTGCTCAGTGGGTTGAGGATCTGGCATTGCTGCAAGCTGCAATGTAGGTCGCAGATGCAGCTCAGATCTGGTATTGCTGTGGCCGTGAAGGCAGGTAGCTGCAGCTCCAATTCAACCCCCTAGCCTGGGAACTGCCATAAGCCACAGGTACGGCCCTAAGGGGGAAAAAAACCCTCAAATTTTGCTAAATACTCTTTTTTTTTTTTTTTTTGGTCTTTTTGCCATTTCTTGGGCCGCTCCCGCAGCATATGGAGGTTCCCAGGCTAGGGGTCTAATCGGAGCTGTAGCTGCCAGCCTATGCCAGAGCCACAGCAACACGGGATCCGAGCCGAATCTGCAACCTACACCACAGCTCACGGCAACGCCAGATCGTTAACCCACTGAGCAAGGGCAGGGATTGAACCTGCAACCTCATCGTTCCTAGTCGGATTGGTTAACCACTGCGCCACGACGGGAACTCCTAAATACTCATTTTAAACGTATTTATTTATATAGAAATTGGGGCTTGCTTTCTCTATTCAAAAATGTTACGCAATGTCCAGAAATTCTTAGCAGAGAAAGGACTTGCTGATTTTCTTTGAGACTTTGTTACTATTTATTTGCAAGCTGTGGCAGACCAGTGGGGTTTTTTTTGTTTTTTTTTTGTTTGTTTTGCTTTTTAGGGCTGCATCCACAGCATGTGGAGGTTCCCAGGCTAGGGGTCCAATTGGAGCTACAGCTGCCAGCCTACACCACAGCCACAGCCATGCCAGATCCAAGCCACATCTGCAACCTGCACCACAGCTCATGGTAACACCAGATCCCTAACCCACTGAGCGAGGCCAGGGATCGAACCTGCAACCTCATGATTCCTAGTCAGATTCATTAACCACTGAGCACTGTTTTTGTATACAGCAAAAGCCAAATTACAAGGAAAATCATTGTGATTATTAGATTCAGTAGCTAGAAAGTTGCTCGCACACTGCTGTAGAAGTTTCTAAAGCCCCTTCTCATCCTCTGTCCTCTCAATGAGACCCCTCCGAGGCCCAGGGTTTGAGTATCGCTGTAGCTGGCCTAGGGTGGGGGCAGCTGCTGCAGTCGAGGTTGCAGGGTGTAGAGCCAGCCAGGAATCCGAATGTAGTGACAAAAAGAAAAAAAAATGTAGGAACAGCAGCTAACGGCTTTGGAGTGACTCCTAGTGTCCAGCAGGTCCTGGTTATGGTACCTCCTGCCCTGTGAGCTGGCCCACCCCCACCCCCAGGTGCTGCTCCCCGCTGCATCGCCCTTTCCCTGTGAAGACCCCTGAGGCCCACAGAGGTTACCCAAGGGAGTGGAAATTGCAGGACTCCAGAGTATCAGAGCCGGAACTTGAACCCAGATCTCTCTGACTCCCAGTGTCTGAGCCCCCAGCAAGCTGGGAGGGTGGGTGGGAAAAAAATTCTGGGAAAAGGAGGAAGACTTGCAAAACCATTTCAAGACAGTGGCAGGGGGGTCTTTCCCTGTATCAGCGCGCGCTCAGACCACCAACTTCCCTGACTCTTGGTGTTTGTTCCCCTCTCCCCCACCCCAGAGGGGATGCACAGAGGGGCTGTTCCGCCAAAGCCGGCGCTACATGAATCTCTTCTGCGCCAACATGATGGACGTGAACCGGAGAGCTGAAGCCATCGGCTACACCTACCCCACCCGGGATGTCTTCATGGAAAACAGTAGGGACCACCCCGCATTCTGCTCTAAGAACAAAGCAACAGGGTGTCCCTGATTCCAGGCACATGCAAGCGCGCGCACGCTCACACACGCGCACATACACACACACACACACACACACACTAGGGCTGCCAGGCTAGGCAAGTGAAAACACAGAAGGCCCAAGTAAATTTGAACTTCTGATTAACAATGAATATATTTTTAGTATAAGTATATCCCAAACATTGCATGCGCTATACCTAACAACTTTTAATTCATCATTTATTGGAAACAAAAAAAAATTTTTTTTTGACCTGGCCAGCAGCATGTGGAAGTTCCCAGGCCAGAGGTGCAAGAAGCAACCCCAAGCCACTTCAGTGACAACTCCAGGTCCTTAACCCACTGTGCCACAGGGGAACTCCTAAAAACTTTTTTTTTTTTTGTCTTTTTAGGGCTGCACCCGTGGCATGTGGAAGTTTCCAGGCTAGGGGTCGAATCAGAGCTGCAGCTGCCAGCCTACGCCACAGCCACAGCAACGCAAGATCTGAGCTGCATCTTCAACATGCATCACAGTTCAAGGCAACACGGGATGCTTAACCCACTGGGCAAGGCCAAGAATGGAACCCGCATCTTCATGAATACTAGTTGGGTTTGTTACTGCTAAGCTACAACGGGAACTCCTGGAAACTCAAATTTAAGTGGGCATCCTATATGTTATCTGCCACTGTTTTGACTTCCTGCCCTCACAAGCTAACCCAGTGGTAGAGCTCTGGATGGACTGACCGAGTAGCTAATTGGCAAACAGACCCTTAAAGCCTTAGATATGAGGTAGAAGAGGGTCCCTAGGGGGGCTGCTCCTTGGCTTAGATGTCCAGCGCCCTCCACTGACCCTGACCCTTGAGTGGCCCCATGTGAAGGCCTAAACGGAGGCATGACCGGGGTCTGGGAACTTTTGCTCACTACGGCAAACCCTGGGGGCTGCCTCCTTCCAGTTGCTGCTTGAGTGCCCACTACCTGGTCCTGCCTCTCTAGCAGGTGGCCTCATGGTAGAGTGGGAAGAGGTGGCCTGGGGGGCTGGCCTACAGGGGGTCTCCTGTCTTTGCTTCCAGTCATGTTTTGTGGCCTGGGTGGCTTCTCTGACTTCTACAAGCTTCGGTGGCTGGAGGCCATTCTCAGCTGGCAGAAGCCGCAGGAAGGATGCTTCGGGAGGCCTGGTGAGCCACACTTCCTCCCTGGCTGGGATCCGGAAGGGGGTGGGGGACACTGAGCTTCTACACTAGGTGGGGAAAGGATGCAGTGGTGTGTGTGGGGGGATATGCAATATGCATGTGTGCACATGTGTGCTCACACACACAGACACGGAAATAAGCTCGGAGCTTTGGAAGGATGAGAGGCAGTCTTGTTGGAAGATGTTGGGCCCCTGTGCCTGCATTAACAAATTTATTTCTTAATCCAGTATCCCTGAGCACCTACGATGTGCTGGACCCTGTTCTAGGCTCCGGGGAAACTAGGCAGGGAACAGAATAAAGAGGAAGAGACAGAAACCATCAAAACAAACCAATAAGTGAATGCAAGTTCCGATCACGGTTGCAAAGGAGACAACAGGCTGAGAAAGAGAAGATCACTGGCGAAGGTTCTTTAGGCGGGATGGTCAGGGGAGATGTCTGGGAGGGGGTGACACAGAAGCGCAGGGTGGAAAGGCAGAGGACACCGTCCCTCTCCAGCCTTGTGACACCACACAGCTGGTCTTCTTTGGAGTCAGTTGCTTCACCTCTCTGAGTCTCAATGTTCCCATCTGTAAATAAATGAGCAGGAATTTCTGCTGTGGGACAGCAGGTTAAAGATCCTGTGATGTCACAGCTGTGGCGTGGGTCACAGCTATGGCTTGGATTCCATCCCTGGCCGGGGAACATCCATATGCTGTGGGTGTGGCCAAAAAAAATGAAAATAAAATAATGAGCAAAATAACCTCCACCTTCCTGAGCCGTAAAGACTAGACATATGAAACCACCTAGCCTGGGCTGGGTACAGTCAAGGCTCCCAGGAAATGCTAGCTTCCCAAATGAGAAGCTTAGGATACACAAAGAGCAAAGCTTTTGAAACAAAATAGTCTGTTTTATTTATTTATTTATTTATTCTTTTTAGGGCCACACCTGTGGCTTATGGAGGTTCCCAGGCCAGGGGTCTAATTGGAGCTACAGCTTCTGGCCTACGCCAGAGCCACAACAATGAAGATCCAAGCTGCATCTGCGACTTACACCACAACTCATGGCAACACCAGATCCTTAACCCACTGAGCGAAGCCAGGGATCAAACCCACAACCTCATAGTTCCAGGTTGGATTTGTTAACCACTGAGCCATGACGGGAACTCCAAAATAGTCTGTTTTAAAACAGAGGAGTTTTTAGGGAGAGTTCCCATTATGGCACAGCTGAAATGAATCCAACTAGGAACCATGAGGTTGTGGGTTCCATCCCTGGCCTTGCTCAGTGGGTTAAGGATCCCGTGTTGCTGTGAGCTGTGGTGTAGGTCACAGGTGTGCTCAGATCCTGTGTTGCTGTGGCTGTGGTATAGGTCGGCAGCTACAGCTCCAACTGGACCCCTAGCCTGGGAACCTCCATATACCATAGGTGCAGCCCTGAAAAGCAAAAATCAACAACAACAAAAAAAAAAATAGAGGAGTTTTTAACATGAAAACTGGACCTATAGATGCCGCAGGTGGAAGGGCTGGGGAACCTGCATTTTCACTGAGCTCCTCTGGCCACACTGACATGGGTGGTTAGGGAACCACAATTTGGGAAACCTCAGTAGATACAGGTTTAGGTGCTGTGAAAATATCTGTACCAGGGGCTTGAGGAAACTTCCTGAAGAGCTTCCAGATTCAAGAGAAGACCTGAGTTGCTTGGGGGACGGGGGCAGGGTGGCTTCGCCAGTGTCATTTAAAAATCCATCCTGAGGAGTTCCCGTCGTGGCGCAGTGGTTAACGAATCCGACTAGGAACCATGAGGTCGCGGGTTCGGTCCCTGCCCTTGCTCAGTGGGTTAACGATCCGGCGTTGCTGTTAGCTGTGGTGTAGGTTGCAGACGCAGCTCGGATCCCGCGTTGCTGTGGCTCTGGCGTAGGCCGGTGGCTACAGCTCCGATTAGACCCCTAGCCTGGGAACCTCCATATGCCGAGGGAGCGGCCCAAGAAATAGCAAAAAGACAAAAAAAAAAAAAAAAATCCATCCTGAAAAGTTCACCTCGCACTCTTCTTCCAGCTGCTGACGGTGAAGAATTACCTAAAGCCATTCACCACCAACAGCATTCTTTGAGAAGAGTGAAGAGGCGAGAAAAGCAATTTACAGGTAATGAAAATACCCAAGGGACCTTCGTAGCAGGAAACCAACGGATCATAAAAAGGATATACACGGCTCACACATGAAAACAGGCTCCCACTCTCACCGAGGAGCCAAGGTGGAGGGTCTACGTGTTTGGGAGCAGGAGGGAAGGGTGGGGGTCTCTGATGCCCTCCTCTTTGAAAGTGGGGAGTTCAGAGACAATGTCTCCAGTGCAGGGAACATAAATGGTTCAGTGTATTACACACTGAAAATCGCGTTGATAACCCTCTCAGTCAAGGTCTAGTCAGGAAAACAGGACCCACATCAGGAACATCAGCAGTGGGAATTGAACGTAGGAAACTCATCTGAGAGGGGCTGCGGTTGCTGAAAACAGAAGTGAGAAAACAGAAATTAACCACTGCAGGAAGGAGGCGCCGTGAGCAGAGCCTATGGAAACTGGACACGGAGGAGACAGAGAGGGGCAGGGGGAGAAATACCTTGTCTTTGTCCCTTTGTCCCACCTGTGCCTGCTGGTCATGGGCAAGGCCGTCTGGGAAGTGTAGTTTGCTGCTGGTGGGCAAGGCAGTCTGGGAAGTGTAGTTTGGAGGAGTTGGTGCACTGGGGTTTGGAGCACAGGGCAGAAAGGGGATCTTTGAGCCAGCGGGCAAGTGGCCAGCACAGTCCTGGTGGCCACGTGTCCTAGCATCCTCAGTTTACATCTCTTGTCCTGGAGCCGTTATGAGTAGTCCCCCTGCCATTCCAGATGTACCCTGGTTGGGATGATCAGTTATGTGGGTAGCCTACCACCATAGAGAAAGTTAGACGAGGATGCACCTATTTAGGGAAGGGAAGAAAGCAAGACACAATGTGGAAGGAAGGGATGGTGAGAGGGAGGGAAGGAGAGAAAAAGAAAGAAGGGAGAAGACTTGATTTCAGGGTTTTTTATTAATAAAAACATAAACAGATGCAAGACAAAACAGGAAGGGAGGTGGGATGGCCAGCTCAGAGTAGATGTCCAGCACACATTCGGGGAGCCATTCCAGCTCCGAAATATCTCGCTGTCAACCCCCTACAGCCTCGCCATCTACCTGCAGGTGACAAGAAAAGAGAGTGAAGTCACAAATCTGATGGGTCTGTTTGGTAGCTGTAGTTGGGCAGGCGAAGGGAGAGGAAGTTCTCAGAAGACCTCCAGAGGCCCCCTGCCCTGGCAAGGTCTGCCCGATTCAGGGGCAGGGGCTGCTGATAGCCAGTGGTCGGGGGCCTGCTGCGTGCTCCCTGGAGAGCTAGCTGCTCCCTAGAGACTGACAGCTGGATACTAGGACCGACCTGAAGGTTGGAGACAGAGCTGCAGGAATTCCAAAGCCCGAGGTCCCTCCTGGGGCCCCCGCAGGTTGACCAGCAGCCTGGACAGCTGCCCGGCAGGCAGAGGCACGCGCCTTCCCTCACTTACAACACACACCTGCGTTGACCAAGAGGTTTGAACGTCAGAATGTCTGGGTTTGAGTCTGCTTCTGCCTTTCTTTGCTGTGGGAGTCACTCAATCACTCTGAGCCTCAGTCTCCTCATCTGTAAAATGGGGACCAAGCAATGCCTCCTTTATGGGGGTTAATGGTAGGTCATTGTGCAAAGTGGTCCCCATGACATGTGGCCTGTGGAAGGCCACCGCTAAGCGGGGACTGCCAGGGTTAGTAATCAGGCTCCTGGAAATCTGCCTTCTCCCTCCCTGCAAGGGGCTGGCCTGGGGTCTTTTCCTCCTCTAGGTCTGGGAGGGGAGGGGAAAGCCCCAGCCCCTCACACCTGCCCTGAGACTAAAGGTGGGCTGCCCACTTTCAGCTCAGAGGATTAAACAACATCTAAGGGGCTCAGGGCTCAGGCAGGTGTTCAGGGTGGCCTGGGACCAGGTGGGGCCCAGGCAGCAATGAGGGAGGCCATCGAGGTGAAGAAATAAGCTGTAGAGTCACCAGGGCTGGGAGCTCAGCTCTGCTCCCTGAGCCTCAGTTTCCCCATCTGTGAAACCGGGCCTCAGGTGCCTTCCTAGAAGGTCTCACGGGGGGCCTGAGCACAGAAGGTGGGAAGGAGTGGACCAGGGTGTGGGCCTCAGGTCAGATCCCATGGGAGGAAGCCCTGGGGCGTAAATCACAGCACGGAGTCACCCCCCCACACACACACCCAGAAATCACCGGCATAACCTCCCAGATGTGGAGGCTCTGACTGGCTGAAGACATTTCTGCAGAGAAAGGAGCCTTTAGCAGCCAGCACTCGTGGAGGCTGGCAGGTGGGTGCCCAGCCCTGCCCAGGTGATCCAGGGGCCCCAGGCTGGCTGGGGAAACATCTGAAAAGCCCTTGCCATGGAACGGTGGCTGCCCCCCAGACAGCTGCTCCTCTGCCTCTGCCCCTAGACGGCTGCTCCTCCCACAACACAGCCATGGCCGTCGCGGCCCTGGGTGGCTTCCTCTACATCCTGGCGGAACACCCCCCAGCAGACAGAGAGCTGCAGCCTTCTGTACCAGCACTGCTCAGCGACCACTGACACGGAAGTTTCCAGGCCTGTCGCCCACCAGAAAGATGAAATACATGCCTTTAGTCCTTCCTTCTTCAAGCCCTAGGGCCTGGGTCAGGAGGCAGCTGAAGCAAAGCCACCCAGCGTCATCCTCTGGGGGAGGTGGGCCTGGGAGGTGGGGTTGGGATGGGCCCTGGTCTGGGAGCAGATGAATAAATGGGGAGTGCCGTCAAGTGGGCATTGAGTCTTGATTCTCAGACTTTCTGGCAACTTTTAGGGCTCCGTTTTGAGTCTTCAACCCCAGCAACCCAGGATCTAAAGACGCACAAACTTGAGTCTTTTTTTTTCTTTTAGGGCTGTACCTGCAGCATATGGAAGTTCCCAGATCAAATCGGAACTGCAGCTGCTAGCCTATGCTTTAGCCACAGCAACGCAGGATCCTTAACCCACTGAGCAAGGCCAGGGATCGAACCTGCATCCTCATGGATACCAGTCAGGTTCGTTACTGCTGAGCCACAACAGGAACTCTGTAAACTTGAGTCTTAAAGGTGAATTGTTCAGATATCAACTGGTGCATCCTTCGTGGGGGAGAAAGAAGGGGCTCAGAAAATAACAGTCCAAGTCATGACCTAGAACTCCACATAGGACCATGAAAGGCAGCACAGAAGATCTTCAGATCCCATGCAAAGAGCTTGTGTGTCCTGTCATGTCCCAAAAGGCAGCGTAGCAGGGTGATTAGTGGGGCGTTTCTGTGCCCCGGCTACCCAAGTCCGAATCCCAGCCGCCCGGCTCATGAGCTCTGTGTTCTTGTGAAGTCATCTAGCCTCCCCGTGACTCAGTTTCCCCATCAGTACTGGAGTAATTATGGCACCTGCCTCAGTGGTACCTCCACACCTGGGGGAGCCATGTCTGCAGAGTACCAAGAACCATGCCTTCCCTGCAAGTGCCACCTGCTACCACACAGTGATGATGTCACATTCCGTGGGCGCTTGTCCCCAAGCAGTGGGAAGGGGCAGCTGACTCATGGACATTTCTCTTGTTCCCAGCTTGCTCTTCTTCCCTCCCGTTCTGCTTCAGTGTGCAAGCATCTAAATGTGTCTGCTGCTCAGACACCAATCTCATGTCTGGAAAAAGACCCAGAACCTTACTATGGGCCCAGGTGTGTCTGTGGTACTGATTTTATGGGCATCAAAAAAAGAAACCTAAAGGGTGGTTAAGGATCTGGCATTGTCACTGCTGTGGCATGGTTTGGATCCCTGGCCTGGGAACATCTGAATGCTGTGGGCTCAGCCAAAAAAGGGTCAGGGGTCAGCAAGCGGCAAAAAACCCAGTTGTTGGCCTGGAAGGGTCTTTAAGTCCATCGTCTTGCTTTGCCACAAAGTAGCTGACAGTCATCTTTACGTGAAAATTTATTTTATTATTATTATTATTTTTTAGGGCCACACTCTCTGCATATGGAAGTTCCCAGGCTAGGGGTCGAATCCATAAGTCACATGCAACCTACGCCACAGCTCTTAGCAACACCAGATCCTTGATTCACTGAGTGAGGCCAGGGATCAAAGATCAAACCCACACCCTCATGAACACCATGTCGTGTTCTTAACCCACTGAGCCACACCATTAACACCTGTGACAATTTAGAGAATCTGAATTCTGGGAAACTGAATTAAAATATGCTTTACTCCTTTTGTGCAAAGCTGAATAATCCAGTGAGGGGAGTAATTTCTTCTAACCCTGCCCTTTAGGAGTTCCCATTGTAGCTCAGCGGTTAACAAATCTGACTAGCATCCATGAGAACACAGGTTCGATCCCTGGCCTCACTCAGTGGGTTAAGGATCCGAACGTTGCCATGAGCTGTGGGTGTATGTCGCAGATGTGGCTTGGATCCTGCATTGCTGTGACTGTGGTGTAGGTTGGCAGCTGTAGCTCTGATTAGACCCCTAGTCTGGGAACCTCCATATGCCACAGGTGTGGCTCTCAAAAGCAAATTAAATTAAATAAACCAGCCCTTTAGAAGCTGGTCTATCTCTTCCTCTCTACTACAGCCCCCGATGCCTTCCCGAAGGTGCTCTTGAATTGTCAGGCCAGCAGGAATGTACCTGGATTGTGCTGGCGAGCATGACTCACTTTTGAAGTTGTAGTTTTCTAGCGGAAGCGGGGGCAGAATTTAATACCCACTCAGCACTTTGTACACTTCAGGGATTTCTTCAACGTTGCAGTTCAAACAAAAGATTACCAAGACCGGCATGGAACCGGAATTCGGGGTAGGGATTATATCCCACCCCTCATCCCCAATCCCCCCACCACACCCCACCCCTCTTTCCTGAATTTGGGACATACTAGTTAGCAGAGCCTCATACAGACTTTTAGAAGGCTTCAGTGACCAGGGTGGAATGAGTCTGGGAGAAAGCTGAGCTTACAAGTCATTTTCTAGAAAAGGGACTCCTTCAACAACACTTCAGTTAAAAAATAAATAGTGTGGCTGTGGCTGTGGTCAAGGCCGGCAACTGCAGCTCCCATTCAACCCCTAGCCTGGGAACTTCCATATGCCTCAGGTGCGGCCCTAAAAAGCAAAAAATAAAAAATAAATAAAAATTTTTTAAAAAGGGAATCCTAATGCAAAGATAGAAGAAAAACTTGCAAGGTGAACCCCACCTGAATCATCACTTCTTTGGATTTCTGCCACTGCCAGGCACTGAAAAGAGGTAATAAAAACAGTGGCTGAGGAGTTCCCGTCGTGGCTCAGTGGTTAAAGAATCCGACTAGGAACCACGAGGTGGCAGGTTCGATCCCTGGCCTCACTTAGTGGGTTAAGGGTCCGGTGTTGCTGTGAGCTGTGTTGTAGGTCGCAGACACGGCTGGGATTCCCGTGTTGCTGTGGCTGTGGTATAGGCTGGCAGCTATATCTCCAATTTGACCCCTCGCCTGGGAACTTCCGTGTACCTGGGGTGGGGCCCTAAAAAGCAAAAAATAAAAATAAATAAAAAATTTTAAAATCCTCAACAAAATATGGTAGGAAGGGAGTTCCTGTTGTGGCACAGCAGAAACGAATATGACTGGTACCTATGAGGATGTGGGTTCGATCCCTGGCCTCAGTGAGCATCAACATTGGGAATCCGGCATTGCCATGAGCCGTGGTGAAGGTTGAAGGCTCGTCTTGGATTCCATGTTGCTGTGGCTGTGGCATAGGCTGGCAGCTCTAGCTCCAATTCAGTCCCTAGTCTGGGAGTCTCCATATGCTGCAGGTAAAGCCCTAAAAAGCAAAGTATAATGGGAAGGTTATCTAGACTTATTACGGCCTGGCACCTCCTCCCTTTTTGACCCAGGGGATGCATGTGTATAGTTGGGGTTCCCCTGACCCTGAGGATGGGAAGTATATGGCATTTTGGTCTATTGCCCAAGCAGGGCTTCACCTCTATTTGGATCCTGTCAAAAGATCCTGTTGAACAAGTTTACAGAAGACAAGTTCCAGGTATTTTCGTTGTGCTTGTTTTTTTCTATCTTGGAATATAGATGGGTGGCTGGTTGTAAATGTTTATTCTGGAGCCCACCCATCTCCTGCTTCGGGCAGTGCAAGCAAGAGGAAGGTTGTATTTGTCTCTTGCCTTAAGACGTGTAAACAGGAGTTCCCATGTGGCTCAGTGGTTAAGGAACCTGATTGGGATGCATGAGGATGCAGGTTTGATTTCTGGCCTCGCTCACTGGGTTCGGGATCTGGCATTGCCATGAGCTGTGTTATAGGGCACAGATGTGGCTTGGATCATTTGTTGCTGGGGCTGTGGCACAGGCTGGCAGCTGTAGTTCCAATTTGACCCCTAGCCTGGGAACTTCCATATGCTGAGGGTGTGGCCCTAAAAAGACAAAAGATAAAAAAAAAGAAAGAAAGAAAAAAGGTGTAAACAAGAGGGAAGTTGTAAATGTCCATCCTGGAGCCCGTCTGTCTCCTGCTCATGGAGATGACAGTCAAGGCGAGGACACGGGCATTAGGAGACAATTGTAACCAAGCACATCAAGCTTATGGCAGGAAAGACTGGGTGCAGTGCTTAAAGGGGTTCTTCTTCCCCTCGACTGATAAACATGGACCAATGCACAAAGATTGTGTTCCTGGTGAAGGAAACATATATTTGCTATTTTCCATGCCCAGTTGAGGCTCAGAGCTCTCAGCAAAGGGGTCTGCTAAAATGCATGAACAAGCTCACAGCTACAGAAGAGGCATCTTCTGCAGTTGCTGCTGCGGTGCAATGGGATTGGCAGTGTCTCTGCAGCACTAGAAAGCAGGTTCGATTCCAGGTGCACCACAGTGGGTTAAAGATCCAGCATTGCTGCTGTGGCTCAGCATTGATCCTTGGCCTGGGAGCTCCATGTGCTACAGGGCAGCCAAAAAAGAAAAAAAAGAAAAAGAAAGATGGTGTATGTATCAGATGTATGGCCCAAAGCTGCAGAGTAAGAACTGCCAAGAACTGTGAACTGAGGGCTCCAAGAGAGGCCACAACACCCAACCACCATACTGCCAGCTTTATCTCTGGGGAAAGCTGCAACCTCTTCCTGTTCCACCCCCAGCTCCAGGCAACCACTAATCTCCTCTCTGCATCTCCAGATTGGCCTTTTCCCAACACTGAATACAAATGGAATCCAGAGGATCTCAGAGGTGACAAAAACATCCTCAAAGTGGTTTTAAGACGATGCTGCAGTCTCTCTGGACATTTACTAAAATCATTTAAAAAGAGTGTATGGTATGTAAACACCTCAATAAAACTGTTTTTAACAAAACAAAACCCTTCAAAAGCTTCCTGTTTCTCTTGGACTGAAATCAGAATTTATTTCCCTGGAACCCTGCAGGGTCTGGCAATGGCCTGGCCCTCCTGCCTCCACCCTCCTGGCTCATCTTCCTCTTCTTCTCCCCAGGTTCTAAACCGCTCCAGGCTCTGCAGTGCCCTCTGCCTACAGGGCTCTGGCCCCCATCTCCACACAGCTGTCCCTTCCCAATCCTTCTTCTTTTTTATTATTATTACCCAATGACTTTTATTACATTTACAGTTGTACAACTATCATCACAACCCAATTTTATAGCATTTCCATCCTAAACCCCCAGTGCATCCCCCCACCCCCAACCTGTCTCATTTGGAAACCCTGTTTTTCAAAATCTGTGAGCCAGTATCTGCTCTGCAAAGAAATTCATTGTGTCTTTTTTTTTTAGATTCCACATGTAAGTGATAGCATTTTATGGTGGTGTCTCACTGTCTAACTTCACTTACGGTAATTTCTAGGTCCATCCATGTTGCTGCAATGCCATTATTTCTTTCCTTTTAAAGGCTGAGTAATATTCCATTGTGTATATGTACCACATCTTTAATTTTTTCATAATGATTTTTATTTTTTTGATTATAGCTGGTTTACAGTGTTCTATCGATTTTCTACTGTACAGCAAGGTGACCCAGTCACACATACATGTATACATTCTTTTTTCTTCATTATCATGCTCCAACATAAGTGGCTAGATATAGTTCCCAGAGCTATACATCAAGGGTTTTTTTTGTTAGTTTTCTGTTTTTTCTTTTTAGGGCTGCACCCGTGGCATAGGGAGGTTCCCAGGCTAGGGGTCTAATCAGAGCTACAGCTGCCAGCCTACACCACAATCACAGCAATGCCAAATCCAAGCCACATCTTCAACCTACACCACAGCCCATGGCAACGTGAGATCTTTAACCCACTGAGTGAGGTCAGAGATCAAACCCACAACCTCATGGTTCTTAGTCGGATTCATTTCCACTGCACCACGATGGGAACTCCAGGGCAGCACATCTTCTGGATCCACTCCTCTGTGGACGGACATTTAGGTTGTTTCCATGTCTTGGCCGTTGTATATAGCGCTGCACCTTCCCTATCCTTCTGTCTCTGTCTAAACGGGCTTACACAGGCCTTCTCTGCCACCCCTGGGACACCTTTCTTTTTTTGTCCTGCTTCTTCTCCACTCTCATAGCTTACTCAGATCCAAACTCCAACACAGCTGGGTCCGTCTGCCAGTTTTATTAGCATCTAGAGGAGAAAAGGTACTCAATCTGCTGAATCCACAAATGATTGTGATAGGGATGGAATAGCCACAGGTGGTTGTAGAAGTCCCAATAAAGGATCACAGATAAAGAAGGAAATCTAGGGGAGATCTGGGAGATCACTGTAAGTAAATACATTGCTCAAAAAAGCCATCAGAACAAGGCAGGCTTGCTTGACTAGTGGAGGTGCAAGAACTGCCTCAGGTCATTGGGTGGGGGATGGGATGAGGCCTGCATTTCAGGTTCAGATCCAGGGCAAGCGTTTGAGGACATCCCTTCTGCTGATTTGAACACACACCTTACCAGATACCGCAGAGTCGCTACCACTCCCAGAAAGGAAGAAGCGGTCTTTTCCGATCCCCACTCCCCTTGGATGATAAAACTGTAGCCCACTGGATCCTCAGGGCAGAGTTTCCGTGCCTGCCTGCTTGCATCTCTCACAAGCATCCTATCTTAATAAATCTATTTCTGTCACTATTGCCTATCGCTTTATCTCTCGCTGAATTCCTTGGGTGTGGAGGCATGAAGAACCTAAAGTGAGTTCAGACACTGGGTGAGTGATTCTAATTTGAAACTGTGGGTTCAAGTCCCAGTCTGGGTTTAGGCTGGGTTCGAGTACCGGCACACGGGTTCAGGTCCCAGTCCGTGTTCTGGCTAGGTTCAGGCTGTTGGTGCTGTCAGTTTCAACTGGAGAGCCCAGATGAGGATGCTTAGAGGGAGGGGACCAAGGTTTTCTGAAAAGAGTAGGTGTGAACAAAGGAGGAAGCCCTGAGTTAGTTGGTTTGGCTAGAACTGTACTTTGGGTGTTGTTACAAGATAAACTGAGGAGTTCCCATTGTGGCTCAGTGGTAACGAACCAGACTAGTACCCATGAGGACTCGTGTTCGACCCCTGGCCACCCTCAGTTGGTTAAGGATCCAGCGTGGCATGAGCTGCAGTATAAGTTGCAGACACAGCTCAGATCTGGCGTTGCTGTGGCTGTGGCTGTGCCTGGCAGATGCAGCTGTAACTGGACCTTTAGCCCAGGAACTTCTAAATGCTGTAGATGCATCCCTAAAAAGAAAGAAAAAAAAATTGAAATGAGCAACAGCAAACCAGAAGCGGTTAGGTGCAGAGGAAAGTCTTCTATAGAGAAAGCGCAGAGGCAAAGTAAGGAATTTGGGGGGGGGGGCTGCACCACAGCATATGGAGTTTCCCAGGTTAGAGGTCGAATAGGAGCTGCAGCTGCTGGTCTACACCACAGCCACTGCAACACCAGATACGAGCCACATCTGCAAACTTCACCACAGCTCACAGCAACGTCAGATTCAGATAGTTTAACCCACTAAGCGAGGCCAGGATGGAACCCATGTCCTCATGGATACTACTTGCATTTGTTACTGCTGAGCCATGACAGGAATAGGAAATAGTGACTTTATTCAGAAAACCATCATCCTGAGAAGACTAGCATATCCTAGTTAGAATTTAGGCTTCTTAACAAAAAAGTCCTAAAGTCAGCAGAAGGAAGGAAATTATAAAGCTCAAAGAAGAAATCAATAAAATAGAGACTCAAAAAACAATAGAGAAAATTAATAAAACCAAGAGCTGGTTCTTTGAAAAGGTGAACAAAATTGATAAACCCCTGGCCAGACTCACTAAAAAGAGGAGAGAAAGAACCCAAATCACCAAAATTATAAATGAAAAGGGAGAAATCACAACGGATACAGCAGAAATACAGAAAACCATAAGAGAATACTATGAACAACTGTATGGCAATAAGTTTGACAATCTGGAAGAAATGGACAATTTTCTAGAATCTTACAGCCTGCCAAAACTGAATCAAGCAGAAACAGACCAACTGAACAGACCAATCACTAGAAATGAAATTGAAGAGGTCATAAAATCACTCCCTACAAATAAAAGCCCAGGACCAGATGGCTTCACAGGTGAATTTTATCAAACATATAAAGAGGAATTGGTGCCCATCCTCCTTAAACTCTTCCAAAAGGTTGAAGAAGAAGGAATACTCCCAAAGACATTCTATGATGCCACCATCACCCTCATTCCAAAACCAGGCAGAGATACCACCAAAAAAGAAAACTATCGCCCAATATCTTTGATGAATATAGATGCAAAAATTCTCAACAAAATCTTAGCCAACCGAATTCAACAACATATCAAAAAAATTATACACCATGACCAGGTTGGGTTCATCCCAGGTTCACAAGGATGGTTCAACATACGCAAATCAATCAGCATCATACACCACATTAACAAAAAAAAAGTCAAAAATCATATGATCATCTCAATAGATGCAGAAAAAGCATTTGACAAAGTCCAACATCCATTCATGATCAAGACCCTCGCCAAAGTGGGTATAGAGGGAACATTCCTGAATATAATCAAAGCCATTTATGATAAACCCACAGCAAATATAATACTCAATGGGGAAAAACTGAAAGCCTTCTCACTCAAATCTGGAACAAGACAGGGATGCCCACTCTCACCACTGCTCTTCAACATAGTTTTGGAAGTCCTAGCCACAGCAATTAGACAAACAAAAGAAATCAAAGGCATCCATATAGGAAGAGAAGAGATCAAACTGTCACTGTATGCAGATGACATGATTCTATACCTAGAAAACCCTAAGGACACAACCCCAAAACTCCTTGAACTGATTAATAAATTCAGCAAAGTGGCAGGATATAAGATTAACATTCAGAAGTCAGTTGCATTTCTGTATACCAGCAATGAAACATTAGAAAAGGAATACAAAAATACGATACCTTTTAAAATTGTACCTCACAAAATCAAATACCTCGGAATACACCTGACCAAAGAGGTAAAGGACCTATATGCTGAGAACTATAAAACCTTAATCAAAGAAATCAAAGAAGATGTAAAGAAATGGAAAGATATTCCATGTTCCTGGATTGGAAAAATCAATATTGTGAAAATGGCCATCCTACCCAAAGCAATCTACAGATTCAATGCAATCCCTATCAAATTACCCATGACATTTTTCACAGAACTAGAACAAACAATCCAAACATTTATATGGAACAACAAAAGACCCAGAATCGCCAAAGCAATCCTGAGAAACAAAAACCAAGCAGGAGGCATAACTCTCCCAGACTTCAAGAAATACTACAAAGCCACAGTCATCAAAACAGTGTGGTACTGGTATCAAAACAGACAGACAGACCAATGGAACAGAATAGAGAATCCGGAAATTAACCCTGACACCTATGGTCAATTAATCTTTGACAAGGGAGGCAAGAACATAAAATGGGAAAAGGAAAGTCTATTCAGCAAGCATTGCTGGGAAACCTGGACAGCTGCATGCAAAGCAATGAAACTAGAACACACCCTCACACCATGCACAAAAATAAACTCCAAATGGCTGAAAGACTTAAATATACGACAGGACACCATCAAACTCCTAGAAGAAAACATAGGCAAAACACTCTCTGACATCAACATCATGAATATTTTCTCAGGGCAGTCTCCCAAAGCAATAGAAATTAGAGCAAAAATAAACCCATGGGACCTCATCAAACTGAAAAGCTTTTGCACAGCAAAGGAAACCCAAAAGAAAACAAAAAGACAACTTACAGAATGGGAGAAAATAGTTTCAAATGATGCAACCGACAAGGGCTTAATCTCTAGAATATATAAGCAACTTATACAACTCAACAGCAAAAAAACCAATCAATCAATGGAAAAATGGGCAAAAGACATGAATAGACATTTCTCCAAAGAAGATATACAGATGGCCAGCAAACACATGAAAAAATGCTCAACATCGCTGATTATAAGAGAAATGCAAATCAAAACTACCATGAGATACCACCTCACACCAGTCAGAATGGCCCTCATTAATAAATCCACAAATAACAAGTGCTGGAGGGGCTGTGGAGAAAAGGGAACCCTCCTGCACTGCTGGTGGGAATGTAAACTGGTACAGCCACTATGGAGAACAGTTTGGAGATACCTTAGAAATCTATACATAGAACTTCCATATGACCCTGCAATCCCACTCTTGGGCATCTATTCGGACAAAGCTCTACTTAAAAGAGACACATGCACCCGCATGTTCATTGCAGCACTATTCACAATAGCCAGGACATGGAAACAACCCAAATGTCCATCGACAGAGGATTGGATTCGGAAGATGTGGTATATATACACAATGGAATACTACTCAGCCATAAAAAAGGATGACATCATGCCATTTGCAGCAACATGGATGGAACTAGAGAATCTCATCCTGAGTGAAATGAGCCAGAAAGACAAAGACAAATACCATATGATATCACTTATAACTGGAATCTAATATCCAGCACAAATGAACATCTCCTCAAAAGAGAAAATCATGGACTTGGAGAAGAGACTTGTGGTTGCCTGATGGGAGGGGGAGGGAGTGGGAGGGATCAGGAGCTTGGGCTTATCAGACACAACCTAGAATAGATTTACAAGGAGATCCTGCTGAATAGCA
The DNA here is from genome assembly GCF_054392235.1 of Sus scrofa. Classification (NCBI taxonomy): domain Eukaryota; kingdom Metazoa; phylum Chordata; class Mammalia; order Artiodactyla; family Suidae; genus Sus; species Sus scrofa. The sequence goes on from NC_139385.1 coordinate 43,808,174, forward strand.
TTGAGAACTATGTCTAGATACTCATGTTGCAACAGAAGAAATGGTGGGGGAAAAACTGTAATTGTAATGTATACATGTAAGGATAACCTGACCCCCTTGCTGTACAGTGGGAAAATAAAATTAAAAAAAAAAAAGAATTTAGGCTTCTTTTACACTAAAAGAGGACGAGGTGTGGTTGGTTGGTGGAAACTTCTTGTCATAACCCTTTGTTCTCGCAGCTGTCTGCATATGTCAGGTCACCATGTTGCTATAAACCTACAACAGGACAAATGCTATTCTCTGTTCTGCAACTTTTTATCTCTGTGAATGCAAAAGTGTTACACATTTAAAGGTCAGAGTCTTGAGAATGGGCCCTCCTGCATATTTCAGGCTAGAGGCAATATCCTCCACTTGAAGCAAGAGCAACAGAATACAAAGGTTAAAGTAAAAGAAAGGTCTGATATGGAGTCACATTTGTTCTTCCCTAGTAGGCATATAACAACTTGACAAGGGTGTGACAAACCTCAAAGTAGGGAGAAGCCAGAAGTTAGCAAAGACTGCCCGCCACCTGCAACTCCTAGTTGACTGAGAGCAGAGGCCATCAGGAGCAGGGAGGTTGGTGGCAGGCTTTGCTGGTTTGCTGATGATTTCTGTCGCCTGGATATAAAGATTAGAAAGACATCCCCCAGAGTTCCCGGTGTGGCTCAGAGGGTTCAGAACTTGACTCATCTCCATGAGGATTTGGGTTGGATCCCTGGCCTCGCTCAGTGGGTTACAGGATCTGGCGTTGCCGGGAGCTGCTGCGTAGATAGCAGATGCAGTTCTGATCTGCCATTGCTATGGCTGTGGCGTAGGCCAGCAGCTGCAGCTCCAATTTGACTCCTCGCCTGGGGACTTACATATGCTGTGGGTGCGGCCCCCCAAAAAATAAAAAGAAAGGCATTCCCTCCACATCAACATATTTGCATTAGGCTAGATCATTTAACTCACAGGGGAGCAATCATTTTGAATGTTGTTCACTAAAGTGAACTATCTGTGGTTCCCCCAAGTTCACAGGGATGCTCCCAGGGGCTCACTTGAAGTCTGACAGTATTATTTCTGAAACGAAGGTGTCAGAGGGCTCTGCTCTCTCTGAAGCCTGGAGAGGAGAATCTGTTCTGAGCCTCTCTTCGAGCTTCTGGTTGCCAGCAATCGTGGATGTCCTTGGCTTGTGGCTGCATCCCTCAGTCTCTGCCTCTGTCCTCAACTGGTCTTCTGCTCTCTGTGTGTCTCCTTCTCTTCTCCTAAGGACACCAGCTGGATTGAATTCAGGGCTCACCCTACCCTAGTATGACCTCGTCTTCACTAATCGCATCTGCAAAGATCCTGTTTTCAAGTAAGATCAGATTCTGAGGTTCTAGGAGGGTGTTCATCTGGGGAGTCACTGAGACACTATTCCACCCAGTGTCCTGACAGTGGCTCAAAGAGGGGCCTCTGCTCAGGCACTGTGGACAGAAAAGGGCTGGCCTGGCATGCTCTTCTTTTTTTGTCCTTTTGTCTTTTCTAGGGCCGCACCCGTGGCACATGGAGGTTCCCAGGCTAGGGGTCTAATCGGAGCTGTAGCCGCCAGCCTACGCCAGAGCCACAGCAACACGGGATCTGAGCCGTGTCTTCGACCTACATCACAGCTCACGGCAGCACCAGATCCTTACTGAGCTAGGCCAGGGATCAAACCAACAACCTCAGTGTTCCTAGTCGGATTCACTAACCACTGAGCATGATGGGAACTCCTTTTTTTTTTTTTCTCTCTCTCTCTTTCTGCAGCACCTGTGGCATATGTAAATTACAGGGCTAGGGGTTTGAATCAGAGCTTCAGCTGGTTGGGTTCTTAACCAACAACTGCCTGGCCCTGAGTACTCTTGGCACCAAAGGACAATTAGACTTGTACTGTGTCCTGGGTGGCCTGTGCATTACAGTGGCATCAAAAGGCCACCTAACCCTGGACCAGCCATAAAGGGCATTATAGAGACAACTGGCAACATGTGAATGTGAGCTGTGGATTAGTTAATAGAACTCTATCAGTGTGAAATGTGCTCATTTTACTTGACCTGTGGTTATGTAAGAAAATCTGTTGGCAGAAGATACATGAAGTGCTCAGGTGAAAGGCCGTAATGTCTGCAGGCTGGTTGCAAATGATTCTGAAAAAAGGTACATGAATATACATACAGTAAAATACTTTACACAGTAATACTATATATACACACAATACTGTATATATACAGTAAAAATATACTTTATATACATGGTAAATGTATACTTTATACAAACGGTAACAATTGGTAAAGATAAATAAAACGTATACAGGTGTTCCTTATAGCACTTTTTCAACTTTCCTTAAACGTGAAATTCACTCAACATAAAAAACTCCACCCCCCAAAAAAAACCCCAAAAACAAACAAAAAAAAACCAACACGGAGTTCCCCTTGTGGTGCAGCGGAAACAAATCCGAACTAGGAACCATGAGGTTGAAGGTTCGATCCCTGGCCTCGCTCAGTGGGTTGGGTATCCTGCGTTGCCATGAGCTCTGGTGTAGGTTGCAGACGCGGCTTGGATCTGCCTGGCGTTGCTGTGACTCTGGTGTAGGCTGCAGGCTGCAGCTCCGAGTAGACCCCTAACCTGGGAACCTCCATGTGCCGTGGGTGCGGCCCTAAAAAGACAAAAGACAAACAAACAAACAAATAAATAAAAACTCCCGCCACCATCCCGTCAGAACAAAATACAAAAATACAAACAAGACGAGATCGCGCGATAAACGACGAAAGGAAGCACTTCAGGCTAAAAGCCGCCGCCAGAGGACCCGAGTCACGTGGGGCGAGCCCACGTGACCAGCAACCAAGTCCAACATGGCGGCCTCCATAGGCCGCTGCCTTCTCTTCCTCATTGCGCTGTGCCATTTCCTCGGTGAGGCGTCCGGCTACCTCGGCTTAGGGTGAGTACCACTCTTGGGGGCAAGTCTGGTTCAGGAGTCTCCTTGCCTGGGGCATAGTCCTCGGAACTCATGCCTGCCCTATCTTCGCAGGGCCTCCCGCGACGACGACTTGCTGCTGCCTTACCCCCGTGCGCGCACGCGCTTCTCCCGGGACTGCACAAGGGTGCGCGCCGGCCGCCGAGAGCATGAGAGCTGGCTGCCATCCTCCGCGACCCCCAGCGCCCGCGGCCCCTCAGTGCGCACTTTCGTCTCACACTTTTCAGGCCGCGCAGTTGCGGGCCACCTGACACGGGCCGCCGAGCCCCTGCGCACCTTCTCGGTACTGGAGCCTGGCGGACCCGGCGGCTGCGCGTCGAGGCGCCGCGTGACGGTGGAAGAGACTGCGCGGGAGGCCGGCTGCAGCGTTGCTCAGAACGGCGGCTTCTTCCGCATGGACACTGGCGAGTGCCTGGGGAACGTTGTGAGCGACGGGCGGCTGGTGGGGAACGCCGAGGGGCTGCAGAACGCGCAGTTCGGGATCCGCCGCGACGGGACCCTCGTCACTGGGTGAGGAGGCGGGGAGCCCCAGGACTGTCACTGGCCGAGGGCCTGAGATTTGGAGTGTAGCCTTGTGTCCGTGTTCAGGTCTCCTTACCAAGCTCAGCTTCCGTTTTCCTCATCTGCAGAATGGAAACAGTAATACCTTCCTTACAGAGTTTATTCATGTTCCCGTATTTTGGAGCGCTTGCTTTGTGTCGAGCGGTGCTGTACCCCGAGATGTAGCTGTGAACAAGCACACGGTCCTTGCCTTCACGGACCTCTCCCGTGACTAGAGAAAATAAACAAAAGGCAGGAAAATCAATCAATCAAATTGTATATGTGCAGTGAAGCCATGAACAGGTTGAACTGATTGTTAATAGAGTGTTACATTTAGGGAAGGTGATCAGGATTGGCTTATCTGAGAAGGTAACCTTTGAGTTGAGATCTGAAGATTAATCACAAGTCAGCCAGTGTCAGAATTGGAGGAAGAGCATTGCCTCAGAAGGAAAAGGCGAGAGGTGCAGAGAAGGGTTTGGTATGTATGAGGGACTGAAGGAAGGAGCAAAGTATCAGAGGAGGACAGAACTGACTTTTGGTTATTTATTTTAATTTTTGGCCACAGCTGTGGCAGGTGGAAGTTCCCGGGCCAGAGATCGAAGCTGCTTCACTGCAGTGACAACGGCAGATCCTTAACCTGCTGCACAAGAGAACTCCTGACTCTGGTTATTTAAAAGCTTACTCTTACTTTTTTTTTTTTTTTTTTTTTTTTTTGCCTTTTCTAGGGCCACTCCTGCGGCATATGGAGGTTTCCAGGCTAGGGGTCTACTCAAAGCTGTAGCCGCCAGCCTGCGCCAGAGCCACAGCAACACAGGATCCAAGCCACGTCTGCAACCTTCATCACGCTCATGGCAGCACCGGATCCTTAACCCACTGAGCAAGGGCAGGGATCAAACCCACAATCTCATGGTTCCTAGTCGGATTCGTTAACCACTGCACCACGACGGGAACTCCTCCTTAAAAGCTTACTCTGACTGGACATGAGGTCATAGTAGAAGCAAGGAGACCAATTAAGAGGCTGTTTCAGGCATCAAGTGGTAGTTTGGTTGGAGTGACAGCCTGAGAGATTGAGGGCCACCATAGGTGGACTTGAGACCTGTTGGGAATGGTTGTTTCTGTTAAATGAAGTGTTGACTGGGATGTGTAGATTATTTGTAAAGGCTGCTTCCAGTTCCTGGCAGGTTCCTGGGCCATGAGGAGGGATCGAGTAGCCAGACCAGGGGTGGGGCTGCCACTGCTGTTGGATGAATCTCATCTCCTGCCTTCCCTGTGTCCAGGTACCTGTCTGAAGAGGAGGTTCTGGACACTGAGAACCCCTTTGTGCAGCTGCTGAGTGGGGTCGTGTGGCTGATTCGCAATGGAAGTATCCACATCAATGAGAGTCAGGCGGCTGAGTGTGACGAGACACAGGAGACAGGTGGGGAAGGGGGCATTGCTTGCAGTGAGATGTGGGTGAAGGGCGGGGGAGTTGGCAACAGCTTGAGAAGCAGGACTGGCCAGGGAGGTGTAGTTTTTCAGCAAGTGCTATTCTAGGTCCTGGGGAATCAGTGGGGATTAAGACAGATAAGATCTGTGCTCTCGTGGAACATATGAGGGGGAAAATAAATATAGAGTATGCTGAAAAGAAGGGCTAAGTGCTAAGAAAGAAAAATAAAGTTGGAGGAAAGGCGCATGGGCAAGGGAATAGAGAAGTGTCGCTAAGTTGTTTATGGACCAGCAGCATCAGCATTGCCCGGGAGCTTGTTATAAATGCACAACTTCAGCACCTGCCCTCCTCCTCCCTCTCTCCCCTGCACCCCAGAACTACAGGATCAGAATCCCTGGGGGTGAGACCCAAGAGTGTGTGCTCTAAGGAGCCTCCCAGGTGATTCTGATTGATGTTCCAGTTTGAGAACCACTGGGATGTGGAATGCTGGGATAGGGAAGGGATGCCATTGGCCCTGATGTGGAAAAAGGCTATTTTATTTTTTTGGCTGCAGCCACGGCATATGGAAGTTCCCAGGTGCAGCTGTGACCTACACGGCTATGGCAACACCCAATCCTTAACCCCCTGCTCCGGGCGGGGGATTGAACTGGCACCACTGCAGAACAGCGCCAGATCTTTAACCTGCTAGGCCACAGCAGCAGCTTCAGGAAATGGACTCTTTGAGACCCTGCAATCATGGAAGGCACATGGAGGAGGTGACTGAAGTCAGAAGGAGCAAGCCATGGGAGGAGCCAAGGAGAGGCACAGTCTGGTCAGAAGGAGCAGATGGTGGCTGCAGGTGTTGAGGGGGTTAGGGTGCCCCCAGGAGATATGGTAGAAGAAGCAGGTCAGGGAGGTCATGCCAGGCCTTGGTAAGGCATTTGGATTTTTTTTAAGGACATGGGAGACTGTTGGAGCGTTGTCATTTGGAGGCTGATGTTTCTTGATCGACACTGAAGAAGAGCCCTTTGGCTACTCTGTAGAGATGACTGGGATGGGGCAGGGGAGGCAGGGAGAGCTGGCTGCATAGACTGGAGGTGGAGAGTGGTGTTGGACTGGCAGGAAGTAGTGGGCAGAGCCCAGAAAGCCTCCTGAAGCCTGGGTGCTCAGCTAGGTTGTCTCTCCCTCAGGTTCCTTCAGCAAATTTATAAACGTGATATCGGCCCGGACAGCTGTGGGCCACGACCGGAAGGGGCAGCTGGTGCTCTTCCATGTGGACGGGCAGACAGAGCAGCGGGGGTGAGTGCTGTGAGCCAGGGTCTCTTGGCCAGGGCTGAGTCCTGCTCTGAGGAACTTCACCCCACCAGCAGCTGCTCTTCTGACCCCCAGCCATCCCCTGGGGATCTTCCCACCAGTAGAGGGTCCCTAGGTCTGTCCCACTTCTAAGAATTCGTCATCTTCCATACACTAGCACTCAGTCTCCCCAACTTAGGGCCTCATCTCTGAGCTGTGGTTGGGGTGAAAGCAAAGTATCACAATGGTAGCAGGGAGGTGACTCAGTTCCAGTCCGAGCTCAACCAGCGGCTAGGTCTGTGGCCACAGACAAGTCCCTTGCTCTCTCTGAGCTGCTCTTTTCTCCTCTGTAAAGTGAGTGTGCTAGTTTGCTGTTGCTGTGTAACAAACTAGCCCAGGCTGCACTAATTTATTAGATCATACATCACTCTAGAGGTCGGCAGTCTGGGAGGGCTCACCTGGGTTCTCTGTTCCTGGAGTCCCACAGACCAGAGTCCAGCTGCTGGCCAGGCAGGGTGCTCATCTGGAGCTTCTGGGAAAGACTCCTCTTCCTGGCTCATTCAGGTTGGCAGGATGCAGCGATTGTAGGACTGAGGGCTTTATGCCTTTGCTGGCTGTCAGCAGAGCCTCTCCACTCCTAAGGCCACCAATGTTCCTCCTTCAAGCTGCAGAAGTGTGTTGAATCCATCTAACCCCCTTGTATTTCCCATCTCTCTCACTTCCATTTTTGCCCCCAGCCTGAGAACGTCCTGAGCTTCTAAGGGCTCTTCTGATTCCATTGGGTCCGCCCAGATAATCCAGGACAGTGTCCCCATTTATGGATGGCTGTGCCTCGTTTCATAACACAGTCATGAGAGTGATCTCTGGTTGTAGTCAAGAGCTTCAGGGACTGAAAGGGGGACACCTTTAGGGGGCCATTCAGAAATTTGCCTGCCACAGTGGGTGTGTGATACCGCCCCCACCATGGAAAGTAAGACTGTCAACCAGAAAACGGCCATGTTGTGGTCAGCGACACCGCTCTTGTGCTGCAGCATCAACCTGTGGGAAATGGCAGAGTTCCTGCTGAAACAGGACGTGGTTAACGCCATCAACCTGGACGGAGGGGGCTCCGCCACCTTCGTGCTCAACGGGACCTTGGCCAGTTACCCGTCTGATCACTGGTAAGCCTACCACAGCCCCCTTGTTGAGGTTCGAGGCCAGGCCTGTCCCTGACGATCTCATTCACAAATATTGAGTGCCTACTATGTGCCAGGCCCTGGGGATTCAGCAGAGAGCAGGGGGCACCGAGACCCCCGCTTCTCGCTCCTTCCAGGAAGTATACATGCCCGCTCCGCCCAGGCGGATGGAAGGGGGTGATTGATCAGGAGAGACCTGGGGATAGTGAAGCATGGCTGAGATCTGGAGGATGAGGAGGCAGCTGCTGGGTGGGAGTGGGTACAGAACAGCACACGCAGGGAGTTCCCGTTGTGGTGCAGCGGAGGAAAAGCTGACTAGTATCCATGAGGATGCACGTTTGATCCCTGGCCTCGGTCAGTGGGTTAATGATCCGGCATTGTCCTGAGCTGTGGTGTAGATCACAGACGTGGCTCAGATCTGGCATTGCTATGGTTGTCACAGACAGCAGCTACAGCTCTGATTGGACCCCTAGCCTGGGAACCTCCACATGCCACGAGTACGGCCCTAAAAAGCAAAAAAAAAAAAAAAAAAAAAAAAAAAACAACAACAAAAAACACCCAGCACGTGCAAAGGCCCTGGGATGAAAGGGATCATGGGGATGGGAAGACCTTCTAAGAGGCCGGAGAAGGCACAGCGGAGAGAGGCAGGGAGAGGCAGCCCTCAGGGATGCAGCGGGCGCTTTGAGGGGTTTCTGCGGGCCAGCACCTCAGGCTTGCTTCACTCTCCTGTCTCCCGCAGCCAGGACAACATGTGGCGCTGTCCCCGCAGCGTGTCCACTGTGGTGTGCGTGCACGAGCCCCGCTGCCAGCCGCCTGACTGCAGCGGCCATGGGACCTGTGTGGAGGGGCACTGCCAGTGCGTGGGGAGCTTCTGGCGGGGCGCTGCCTGCGACGAGCTGGACTGTGGCCCCGCCAACTGCAGCCAGCACGGGCTCTGCACGGAGAGTGAGTGGGGCTCTGTGGGAGGCAGCTCCAGCCCGGGCGCCCCCCTCTCGCTGCCGCCGCCCTGCCCGGGCCCTCACCTGGCCTTCTCGGTCTTGTCTTGGCAGCCGGCTGCCGCTGCGAAGCTGGATGGACAGGGTCCAACTGCAGTGAAGGTAAAAGCCACTGGGCCAGCCTCCTCCCTGACCCCCCAGGCACACGGGACAGGGGGAGCCTGGCAGCGGGCGAGCCTGCCTCTTGGGCTGCAGGTCGCTTGCCTCTTGCCTGTTATTTGTGTCTCATGCGTGAATCAGCGAGTTAGTGTCCTGGGGCTGCTGCAGCCGATTCCACAAACAGGATCTTAAAACGGCAGTACTTCATTCTCTCCCAGTTCTGGAGGCTAGAACTCCGCAATCAAGGGGTCAGCAGGGCCAGACTTGCTCTGAAGGCTCTAGGGGAGGGTCCCTTCTACCTCTCCCCACTCCTGGTGGCTCCTGCAGTCCTTGGCTTATGGCTGCATCACCCTGGTCCCTGCCTCTGGCTTCACCAGCACAGCTTTTTCTTCCGTGTCCAGGCTTCCTCTCCGCCTTCTTACACGGATCCCAGGCCACTGGATTTGGGGTCCACCCTCAATGCAGGGTGTTCTCATCCCGAGATCCCTAACTTACGTCTGCAAAGACCCTTTTTCCAAATGAGCTTACAGGTTCTGGGGGTGAGAGTGTGTCTTCGCAGGGGGACACAGTTCAGTCCACTACAGCCATCCACAGCTTAAATGCTGCAGTGGCTTTCTTTGGCGCTAAGAGAGAAGTCTGAACTCCTTGGCTGGTCCTCCAGGCCCCAGGTGCTCCAGCATCACCATGCTTTCCAAGTCTCAGCCTCAGTGTCCTCGAAAGCCTCCCCGCCCCACCCCCTCCCTCCGTGCTCTGTTGCCGCCACCCTGGGTCTGGTCCCTCCCACCTGTGTCCTCATTGTCCTTTGATACCTGCTTTCTGGCTCGCTGGCGGCCTGTCCTGCCAGACCGGAAGTTGGCGAGGGCGCAGCCCCAGGGCCTGCCGCATAGCAAGTTCTCTGGAACAAGCTGTAGGGAGAATGCCTGAACCTGTGGGGCCACTTGGGTGTGTTTGCCATCCTGTTGGCCCAGGCCTGGGGTGGCGCAAGACTGGATTTTGCAAAGACCGCCCCCCTTCCCCCATCCTAGCTTGCACCAACGGCTTCTTTGGGGAGGACTGTGCCAAGAAGTGCCAGTGTCATAATGGAGCCACCTGTGACCCCATACAGGGGACCTGTGCCTGTCCCCCTGGCTTCACTGGAGACACGTGTGTGCAGGGTAAGCTGGATGGCCCTTGCATCAGCAGGGAGGGAGCCCCGCCTGGGGCGCTTCTGTGTCAGCCCAGCTCTGCACACACCGGGGCCCATGCTGGCCTCGCAGAGAGAGCCCCGCCCCCAAGGCCTCACCCATGTCCTTCTGCCTTCTCCCCACAGAGTGTCCCCTCGGCTGGTACGGGCCAGGCTGCCAGAGCCCTTGCAAGTGTGAGCACCAGTGTCCCTGTGACCCGCAGACAGGCAACTGCAGCCTCACCTGGTCACCCACACTGAACAGCCTCCTCTCCCAAGGTACAGCTCCCGGGCCCTCCAGGGCAGCAGCGGGCAGACCCCTCCCCTCCCCTCCCCACCTTCAGCCTCTCCCTGGCATCTTGCAGTGAAGCAGTGTCTCCCGCCTCCCGGGGCCACCCTGAAGACAGAAGAGCTCTCTGTCTCCACCAGGTGGGTGCTTTGGTGGGAGCTGGGGCAGGAGAGAGGAGGTGTGATCTCTGCTCAGGGACTGGGCGGGGCTGGGGGGTGGCAGCTGGGCACCATGTGACATTTCTCCCACATAAGCACACAAAGAGTCCCAGCTAATGCTTGCAGCCACCTGAACCATCCAGGGAGATGCTGAGAAGGACCCCAGCCACCAACCCAGTGGAACTGATGGAGCAGGTTGTGGGCTGCTTTTCTCTGTTCCCAGTGCAGAAGCGTGAAGCCCTGAGGAATTCACTTCATTCTTGGGCACCCCCATGTGCTCAGGCCTTATCTTGGAGGTTTTATCTCTGTTTTCTAGTGCAAAGGGGTGTATTAAAGGGTTGGGGAGTTCCCGTCATGGCTCAGAGGAAATGGATCTGACTAGCATCCATGAGGATGTAGGTTCAATCCTTGGCCTTGCTCAGTGGGTTGAGGATCCGGTGTCACCATGAGCTGTGGTGTAGGTCACAGACAGGGCTTGGATCCCACATTGCCATGGCTGTGGCAGAGGCTGGCAGCTACAGCTCCATTTTGAATCCTGGCTTGGGAATCTCCATATGCCGTGGGTGCAGCTCTAAAAAGACGAAGACAGTAAGATAGAGAGTTGGGCAGAGTTCCCATCATGGCTCAGTGGGTTAAGGATCTGATGTGGCCATGAGCTGTGGCACAGGTCACGGACATGGCTCAGATCTGGTGTTCTGTGGCTGTGGTGTAGGCTGGCAGCGGCAGCTCTGATTCGATCCCTAGCCTGGGAACTTCCTTGTGCTGCAGGTGTGACCCTGAAAAGAAAAAGTATCTGGGTGCAAGAATTGAGGTAGTCGGTCTGGGAGCCCAAAGAAACTCTTGGAGGAAGAACCACTTCCCATGGTTCTCACCGCCCATAACCCAGCCCTGGGTGCCAGCCCCACCCCCTCAGGTGGGAACGGGCATGGGCATGAACGAAGAGCCCCTCGACCTTGTCTTGGAGGCAGCACCTGGGAGCTCATCAGATGCAGATCCTGGGTCCCTCCTGTAGGTCCTGACCCCATAACTTGAGTGCAGCCCAGAGGAAAATCCTGGAAGCATGCTGAGAAACGCAGAAAGCAGGGATGGTGGCCCCCTGGAGCCCCACACCCCAAGCTGAGGTTCCTTGGGTATGAGACCATGTAGAACTAGAGCAAAGGAGGGGTGCTGTGGCAGGCTGAGGGGTCTGGCAGTCTGCTTCCCCCCCCCCCCCCCGCCTGCCCTGCAGCATATGGAGTTCTCAGGCAATGCTCCACCCTTAATCCACTGTGCCAGGCCAGGGATCGAACCCGTGTCCTGGTGCTCCAGACAGGCTGCCCATCCCTTTGCACCACGGCGGGAACTCCTGTTTGTGTCCTCTTTGGGGCTGAGGGCTTCAGGCAAAGACTGTGTAGGAAAAAAGATCATTGAAGGACCCCATCCATCCCCCCCACCAGCTCCCTGCCTAGAGGAGCGGTGTGGGTCCTCCCTGCTCTGTCTGCTTTGAGGACCCTGGAGGGAGCCCGGTCTCTGTGGGCAGCATCCCTGGGAGCACAAGACACAAACCCCTGCTTCCCAGGGCAGACGAGATCCCAAACTATTGCATTTGGCCTGAGCAGTTAAAAGTATCATTTACTAGCAACATCTGAAAATCGGTAACAGTCACGTAAAAATCTTTTCACGGCTTCTCTTGAAAGATCAGATGTGGCAGTGCTGGCCTTTGTCCCACATGAGAACTGTTGCTGCTGCTCCAAACAGGCGTGGAGTGCCTACCCCCACCCAGCCCCGTTTGCTCCTGACGGTCCCTGCACAGTCCTGGACCCTGGGCCCTTGCAGCACACCCCAGCCTGAGTCACCAAACATCATCCCCAGTCGGGGCTTCTCTCTTGCCCACAGGACCACCTGGCTGGCCCTCACCTTGGCCCTGGTTTTCCTTCTGCTGATCAGCATGGCTGCGAACGTGTCCTTGTTCCTTGGGTCAAGGGCAAAGCGGAGCCGGCATCTGGTCGGGGCCTACGCCTACCACCCGCTGCAGGAGACGAATGGGGAGCTCCTGGCCGTTGAGAAGGAGCAGCCAGGTGACACCTGTAATCCCTTCAAGGACTGAAGCCTCCGGCTACCCATCACAGCCTGTTTTGAGGGCTTGTTTCCACAAGCTCCGGCTTCTGCAGGGGAAGTGCCAGGCCCTGACCATCTGGGTGGTTTCCTGACAGCACCTGTGCCTCAGCACCTCACCCGGACGCCTGCCGTGGCACATGCCACCCCAGTAGTCCAGCGCTTCCTGGAGAGACTGCCTCCCTCCCCGCCTGCCTGTGTCTGCTGCTCGGAGGCCCATCCCCCAGGGCCTGCCCCACTGCCAAAGAGCCTCCAGCCTCCTGGGACGGGGCTGCCAGTGAATGGAACTTGTCATGACTGAGCCATGGCCAAGTGCAGGGTCCAGCCAGCCCCCTCGGACCCGGTGGATTGAAGGGGCAACGGCCACATCACAGGACCCTTTTTTTACAGACCTCATCACTGAATTTGCCAACTAGAATTCTGTTTCCTGTCAAGGGAAGATCCTTAGAAGGGAAGAGGGGTGAAATCATGTTTACAGGCTCTACTGCCAAGAGGGTTTTTCTACCACTTGAATAAATTGATACAATCCAAGGATGAGCACCCTCTGAATTCGGAACTGCGGACTTGAGGCCGGCCTAGGTCTTGACAGGTGGGGCTGCCTAGGGGTTGTAAGCGGGCAGCAGAGGACACATCCAACTCCCTGTTGGTTTTTTTTTTTTTTTTTTCCATTTGAGGGCTGCACCTGCAGCATATGGGAATTCCAGGCTGGGGCCAGATCTGTAACCCACTGAGCAAGGCCAGGGATGGAACCCACATCCTCATGGTCACTGTGTTGGGTCCTTAACCCACTGAGCCACAACAGGGAACTTCCAGCTCCCTGGTCTGTGTTGTTCAATGGGGCGGGGTGGGGGGGGGGGCATCTTCTCACTTAAAGGCACTGGAACCACGTGGAGGGCTTGTTAAACCTCGGATTCCCGCCTGGGGCAGGGCCGCGAGTCCACAAGTCTCGCGAGCTCCCTGGTGGTGGTGGCTCGGGCGCCTGGGCCACGCTGGAAGGAAAAAGGCTAAGTCCACACTGTATTTTAAGTGACCAAACTAGTACATTCAGGAGCGTAACAACTCCAGGTTTCTGGTTTCTCGTGAGAAGAAAGAGAGCTCGCAGCCCGAGCTGGCGCCCTCTCAAGGCCGCAAGCAAGTGGTCTGCCGGCTCAGAATCGCGGTCCCTTCTGGCTTCGCCTCCTCCAGCTCCTCGGAGCCCCAGCCACCGGCTTCCCTCGCCTGTGACCTGCATCCCTGTGAGTATTAGAGTTTGTAACTTGTGGCCCCAAAGGGTCTTCAGGAAGTGCCTGGGGACAGCCTGCCGCGTGAATGTTTAGCAGCTTCTCAGGAGGGGGGGAAGTGGGGGCGGTGCTGCTGCTTCCATCAGATCCTCAGATCCATGCACGTTGCAGGCTGAATGTGTCCCCCCAAATTCACATATTGACGCCCCACCCCCCCAGTATGATGGTATTAGGAGGTGGGGGCTTTGGCTTATTTAAATTAGGTTTAGATGATGTGATGAGCGTGGTGTCTTTATAAGAAGAGGAAGCAACGCGAGAGCACTCTCCCGCACGGGCACATGTGCACACGAGGACAAGGCCATGTGGGCATGTGGCGGGAGGGGATCGCCTGCGAAGCAGGCAGGGGGCTTTCACCGAGGATGGGATCTGCGGGCACCTTCCTCTTGGATGATAACTGTAGTGGTTTGCATAGTGCTGCCCAACAAACTGGCCCCAAACTGGTAGTTTAAAACAACCAGGAGGTCCCATTATTTACAAGTGGAAACGAATCCGACTAGCAACCATGTGGTTGCAGGTTCGATCTCTGGCCTCACTCTGTGGGTTAAGGATCTGGTGTAGGTCTCAGATCCGGCTTGGATCCTGCGTTGCTGTGGCGTGGACCCGTAGCTACAGCTCTGATTTGACCCCTCGCCTGGGAACCTCTATATGCCACAGGCGCGGCCCTTCAAACAAACAAACAAAAAGTCATTGCTTCTCTTGGAAAATAATTGCTTCTTGTGATTCTAGGGTCAGCTGGGTGAGTCTGTTGATCTGGGTTAGGGTCACTGTTTCCATCTGGGCTCACTCTTGTGTCTGCGATCAGCTGAGGGGCCAGCTGGGACCTGGTCGGGGGTGGCCACAGCTGAGGATGTAGATCTGGTCTGCGTGGTGTCTCATCCTCCAGGAGGGTGGCTCAGGCTTGGGTTCAAGGTGGAGACAGGGATTCTGAGATAGAAGCACATGAGGCTTCTTGAAGCATAACCCCTTGAAGAAAAGCTGCATAGGGCATGTGTGCAGGAGGCTGACTGAGCTATCACTGCAGCTGAGCATGTGGTTTCACTTTAGAAAGGGAGAGTTCCAGGTCTTTAGGACTTTAGCACTTTCACCGATGCAGCCTGGGTTTGAGTCCTGGTCTAGGAACTGAGATTCCCACATCAGCTGCTGCATGCTGTGACCAAAAACATTTGAAATTTCTTTTAAATTAAAAGAAATATTTTTTTTGATTGCACCTTCAGCATGTGGAAGTTCCTTGGCCAAGAAGCAAATCCTTGCTACAGCAGCGGCTTGGCCATAGCAGTGGCCCAAGCTGCTGCAGAGACAACGCTGGATTCTTAACCCACTGCACCACAAGAGAATATCAAGCATTTTTTTTTAAAAAAAGAGAAGTTCCCTGGAGTTCCTGTCATGGCTGAGCGGTTAAGAACCTGACTAGTATTCATGAGGATGCAGGTTCGATCCCTGGCCTTGCTCACTGGGTTAAGGATCTGGTGTTCCCACAAGCTGCAGTGTAGGTTTCAGACGCAGCTCAGATCTGGTGTTGCTGTGACTGTGGTATAGGCTGGCAGCCACAGTTCTTTTTTTTTTTTTTTTTTTGTCTTTTTGCCATTTCTTGGGCCGCTTCCGTGGCATATGGAGGTTCCCAGGCTAGGGGTTGAATCGGAGCTGTAGCCACAGGCCTACGCCAGAGCCACAGCAACGCAAGATCCGAGCCGCGTCTGCAACCTACACCACAGCTCACGGCAACGCCGGATCCTTAACCCACTGAGCCGGGGCAGGGACCGAACCCACAACCTCATGGTTCCTAGTCGGATTCGTTAACCACTGCGCCACGACGGGAACTCCGAAGCCGCAGTTCTAATTCAGCCCCTAACCTGGGAACTTCCATATGCCACAGGTTCAACCCTAAAAATAAATAAGTAATAAATTAATTAAAATTAAAAAAAGAAGTTCCCTGGTGGCCTAGCAGTTAAAGACTCAGCGGTGTCCCTGCTATGGCTCAGTTTCAATCCCTGACCTGGGAACTTTGGCGCAGCCTCCCCCGCAACCACCGGCCAAAAAAAAAAAAAAGTAGGAAGAATTTGGTTCAGAGACATGAATGTCACAGGCCAGCTCCCAGCCTCCACGTTCCCGCAGGCAGGCTTCTGCGGGTGTGTGTCTTTGTGTCTCCCCTGAAGATGGGGGAGTGGAGAGCCACCATGCCAGCCTGCACGCTGTAGGCATTGGCCGTTTTGGTAGGTGCCTCAGGCCAAAGTCTGTTGGTGTTCTGGGGCACATCTGATCAGGCCTCTGGTGAACCCATCAGCCCACAGTACCCTCACCAAGCCGCTAAGTTCCACCTCCTCCTTCAGCCCCTGTCTTGGGATCCTGACCAGGGAGGAGGGGGTGGCTGTCACAGCATGTCCAGGGACTTGACCGCCCCTCATCCAAAGATCCAGGCAAATGCTGTAGGTTTTTTCTTTTAATTGAAGTATGGATGATACACAATGTTGTGTTAATTTCTGCTGTACAGCAGAGTAATTCATTTATACATATATATGTGTGTGCGTGTGTGTATATATATATATAGTTTTTAAATATTCTTTTCCATTATGGTTTATCATAGGATATTGAATGTAGTTGCCTGTGCTCCACAGTAGGACCTCGTTTATGCATCTTATGTATACTGGTTTGCACCTGCTAATCCCAAACTCCCAGTCCATCCCTCTGCCCCTCCTCCTTGGCAACCACAAGTCTGTTCTCCATGTCCGTCATCTGTTTGTGTTTCGTAGATGGGTTCATTTGTGTTATATTTTAGATTCTCCATATAAGCAATGTCATGTGGTATTTGTCTTTTTGACTTCACTTAGTGTGAGACTCTCTAGTTGCATCCATGTTGCTGCAAATGGCATTACTTCCTTTTTATGGCTGAGTAGTATTCCATTGTGTATATACAGCATATCTTTATCCATGAATCTGTCAATGGAAATTTAGGTTGTTTCCATGTTTTAGCTATTGTGAATAGTGCTGCTACAAGCTTAGGGGTGCATGTATCTTTTTGAATTATAGTTTTGTCTGGATATATGCCCAGGAGTGGGATTGCTGGATCATATATTTTGTCTTCTAAGGAATCTCCATACTCTTCTCCATAGTGGTTGCACCAACACACATTCCCACCAGCAGTGCAGGAAGTTTTTATTCCTCCTTCCAGAAACAAATAGCCAGAGTGTCGTGTTCCTCCAAGGACCTTGTGTTTCATCTCCACCTGGAAGTTTTGTATTCTTCTTTCTTTTTAATGAGCCCCTGGGCTGCTTTGATATTTTGCTGCTTGTGTTCATGGATATGAAATCGTGACAGAGCTCGGCCAAGTTCCCAGGCACCTCAGACTCACTTTGGTATATTCCTAAGACAGCTCCGAAGCCCAGCTGCCAGTCTGAACATGTTCCCCAAGAGTGACCCACGGAGTCAGAAGCTCAGGGGGAGGGGGGTCCAGGGATTTACAGAGAGCACCCCCAGGGGTCCCGAGTCAGCGGGCTTTGGAAACCCTTGCCCTGAAGGCTCTGTCTTCCACCAAGGGCATCTCTGTTCTTAGCTGTGCTAGACATACAGCGCTATGTCTAGTGGACTCCAGGCCAGAAGCGGCCCAGCAATACCTGGGAGGGTCTGTGCCTGAGGGTCCCTGGGACACAATGGGCAGTGTGAGTCCTGCCCACTTTCACCCTCCCTGTGGCCCATGGATTTTTTAAAAATGTGTCACGGCAGGTATTTATCTTTGTCCAACCTCCAGTCTCTCTTCTTTTAGTACCTTCCTGTCCTAGGCTGGGTCCCCCCACAGCAAAACCTTACATAAAGATGTGGGGGCAGGTAGTTTATTTGGGGAGTGACCCCAGGAAGCCCTGCTGGGGGACAGAACAGTGAGGTGGGGAAGGGAAGGCAGCGCGTACCCAGCACATGGGTGAGCAGCTCCCTCTGTGGACCACCGACCCGGCTCAACCCCTGGGACCTCCTGGTGGGGAGGGCGGTGGAAAGAGGAGCTCGGAGTTGGCCAACGCTAGTGGGGAACCGGGGCACTTAGAAGCCTATATTCATTCACTGCAGTGAGGGCTGCTCCTGGGGGTTAACTCCCAGGCCCTCCCAGCCTGCCCTTCACAGGGCAGGGTGGGCAGACGTAGCCATCAGAGAGAGTGGCAGGTTCTTGCATCCAGATGCCCTCTGCCCAGGAAAGGTGGGCGGGGCATCCAGAGCCTTGGCCAAGGCCTCAGGCCTTACCTCCCTGGTGTGGCCTTGGGGCACTGCCTCTCCCCCAGTCTCCATCCTTGTGGTTTGGCCAGCACTGCCCCCTCCCTCCCTCCAGGTCCCAGGTGGTGTCAGTGCATGGTTCAGAGATAGGCATCTGTCCCAGTTGGACAGTCAGAGCCTGCCCTGGAACTTCTTCTGGAAGTAGGGGTGAGAACCTCTCTACCAGGACTGTCCGGCTTCCAGGGTGTGGATCACATGGTAGAGGAGAGTGAAGAAGAAGCTAACCAAGAAGGAATGAGGATGGGAGCTCCTGTCGGTGGCTCAGCAGCAATGAACCCAACTAGTATCCATGAGGACGAGGGTTTGATCCCTGGCTATGCTCAGTGGGTTGAGGATCTGGCATTGCCGTGAGCTATAGTGTAGGTCGCAGATGAGGCTTGGATCCTATATTGCTGTGGCTGTGGGTAGGCCAGCAGTGGCAGCTCTGATTTGACCCCTAGCCTGGGAACTTCCATATGCCATGGGTACAGCCCTAAAAAGACCAAAAAAAAAAAAAAAAAAAGAGAACATTGTTTGAGCCCCTGGAGTCAGCTATACCTGAAGCAAGATCATTCTTGGACTTCCAATTACTTCCGTTTTGCCCGAGGGAGTTTGCGTTGGATTTGAGGGTCTCTGACAACCTGAAGAGTCTGAAACTTATGACATGCCACCTCAGCAGAGGCACATTTTGGACATGAGCATTTGCAGAGCTCAGATGGGACATGGGGCAGGAAATACAAAAGTATCTGAGATTCCAGTACCTACCTGTGGTGGTGTTGTGGGGGGACACCGGTGACACAAACAAGAGCCTAAGTCATCAGTATCGCTGGTTGGGTTTAACCTGGATGAGTTACAGCAGTGCAAGGGTCCCCTCCCCACCCTGTGGGGGTGAGGGAAGACCCCTGAGCACAGAATGTGGACTAGAAGTCCAGGGGCTTGGCATGGGACTGTGGCCGGGCAGTCGCCGTGGTGACACGTATCTCAGCTGCTGGGGTGCTGTTTTTGCAATGTTAACATGGAAAGACCCCAGAAAAAGTTTCCAATCCTGGGGTCAACAGTTGGGCTCAGGGACCCTGAAATGGAAACAGGACTCAAATGTGATGCCACAGCTCTCATCAGATTCTCAAAGAATCCGTGTCGTGGCTCCAGAACTCTTAGGTCAGGGGTTTCAGATTGTGCTTTTAGGGGATTCACATTTCTCAGCAGTGCCTTGGTGGGGGCACTGAAGGGAGGGGAGGGGAAATGTGCAGGGGATGGGTACGTTTGAGAGCCACCCAGCACGGCCCTGGCCCATTCCTTCCAGGCTTGGCCCAGACTCCCACAGGAGCCACTAGCCCCCGAGACCCGCCTCCTCTGCGGAGGCCCCTGGCGTCGAAGAGTTGGTCCCAGAGGCAGGCCCTGGGCCTCAGGGAGGCCGGGTGTGTTGTGATCTGCCCTCTCTGGACCCAGACCCCGTGGGGCCTCCCAGACGTCAGCAGTGACCCACGGCTCAGAACTGATCCCAGCTCGCCTGCCCCAGGGGGCTCTTTCTCAGACCCACGGGCAGCTGGCGGTTCCCCTAGGAGCCCTTGCCCGCAGCTCCAGAGCAGTGCGTGAAAGTGGCAGGGGGTGTGCGCGCAGGCTCTGTACCACATCACGTAACAGTCGCTTCCACTCCTTCCACTTGGTGTGTTGGGCAGGGCTGGGTAACGGCAGCCCGTGAAGATAGGGCCCTAATGCAGCCACAGGAACCACACCGTCTGTGCTCTCCCAGCTGATGGTCCTTGGTCTCCTGCTCCAAAACAAGGGACCCTTGGAGTTCCCTTGTGGTGCAGTGGGTTAAGAATCTGGTGGTGTCACTGCAGCAGCTTGGGTCGCCACTGTGGTTCACCATCTAGCCTGGGAACTTTCACATGTGGGCACAGCCAAAAAAAACCCAAACAAAGGACCCTTTTCAGAATCCCCTGATGGCTGCAGTAGCCAGCCCCCTGCTCTGTGTCCTGAGCGCGCTCACAGGAAGGGCGGGTGCCCTTGAACAGGCCCCCACCCTCTCCTGACATCAGGTCTTGGCTGTCCTCTGACGCGACTCTGGGACTTAGATTAAAACCCAGGGACAGGGAGTTCCCGTCGTGGCGCAGTGGTTAACGAATCCGACTAGGAACCATGAGGTTGCGGGTTCGGTCCCTTGCACTCGCTCAGTGGGTTAACGATCCAGCGTTGCCGTGAGCTGTGGTGTAGGTTGCAGACGTGGCTCGGATCCTGCGTTGCTGTGGCTCTGGCGTAGGCCTGTGGCTACAGCTCCGATTCGACCCCTAGCCTGGGAACCTCCATATGCCTCGGGAGCGGCCCAAGAAATAACAAAAAAAAAAAAAAAAAAAAACACCCAGGGACAGGGCAGAGCAGCCCAGGACGGTGGACAGCAGGCCCTCGCCTTCACCTGGGCACCTGGCAAGTAGAATCTGGGAACCAGCCCCCAAGATTCCGTGCTGGCAGTGCCGAGTGGGACCCAGAGGCCTGCATCTAATGCACTGATGAACTGCACGGATAGTCATGTACGTGAACAGATGCTCCTGTGCTGTGTGCATCTGCAGTCTCCGCCCCGCCGAGATTGTGTCCACCCAGAACCTCACAACGTGACCTTATTTGGAAGTAGGATCCTTGCTAGTGTAATTGGTTAAGGATCTTGAGATGAAATCATACTGGATTTAGAGGAGGCCCTAAGGAGTTCCCATTGCGGCTCAGCCGATTAAGAACACGACTAGGATCCATGAGGATGTGGGTTTGCTGCCTGGCCTCGCTCAGTGGGTTAAGGATTCAGGGTTGCTGAAGATGTGGCTCCAATCTGGTGTGGCTGTGGCATAGGTCGGCAGCTGCCACCATTTGACCCCTAGCCTTCGAACTTCTGTATGCCAGGGTGGGGCTCTAAACCCAATGCCTAATATCCTTCTAAAGGAGGAGACCCACGAGGACTGAGGCAGAGCCCAGAGTAATGTGGCCACAAGCCAAGGAATGCCAGGAGTCCCCAGAAGCTGGAGTTTCCATCATGGCGCAGCAGAAACAAATCCGATTAGGAACCATGAGGTTGCAGGTTCGATCCTTGGCCTCACTCAGTGGGTTAAGGATCCGGCGTTGCCGTGAGCTGTGGTGTCGGTCGCAGACGTGGCTTGGCTCTGGCGTGGCTGTGGTGGTCATGTAGGCTGGCAGCTGTAGCTCCGATTGGACCCCTAGCCTGGGAACCTCCATATGTCATGGCAGATGCAGCCCTAAAAAAGCAAAAAAAAAAAAGTGATTTTTGTACCTCTCCTCCCCAGCCCTAAGAACCAATCTGCAACCCGTTGAGAATGACGTCACTGCTGTTGAACATGCTCTTGAGTCTTTTAAACCACAGCCGAGTAATTCTTGAACACACCCAGGGAGATCTCAAGGGTGACAACAGAAAGAGGTCGATCCAAATCTAAAACGTTTAATGCTTCAGGTGGAACAAACAGGTGAACAAGACATGTCATGATTTCCTGGCTGAAATCATGTGATCCGTTCATCTCACAGGGGGGCAGATTCCAGAGGCAGCATAGGGGGAAAAGTCTCAAACGCCCTTTATTTCAACCCGTAGGAAGGATATTCTGTAGCCAGTCATGGGGAACAGCATTTGGAATGATGCTCTTCCGACGGGTAGATGTGCCCAGAGAGCAAGAGTGGCTACAAAGGGCAAGTGGGAGGGAGATAGGATCCTGACCCCTGCTGCTACCCAGATGCCCGTGGTGCTGAGCCTCCTATTGGGAAGGCCTCTGAGTCTTTGGATGAGAAGCGAGACAATCAGAATAACCAATAACTCCTACTGAGCACCTTCCATGTGCTGGGCGCTGGGCTGGGGACTTTACGGCCACTCTCAGGCGGTCCCACTACAACCCAGTGAATGAGGTAGGCACTGCTATCCCCTAAGGGTGATGAGGATGTTGAGGCACAGAGAGGTTAAGTCACCTGCTGGAGGTCACACAGCTAGGGTTTGACCCCCACCTTGACTAAATTTTAAGACCCAGGCTTCTAAACCCAGTGTCTGGGCAGGTCCTTATTGCTAGTGGACCGTTTCTGTCCGGTCCACACTAGGTTAATGAACAAGATGGAGAAAGAAGCCAAGCCGAGAAGCTCCCAGCCCTTGGGTCTGGGCCAGTTTAGAAGCCATGGCTTGGCAGGCTTTTAATCCCACGCCTCCCAAAGGTAGGAAGAAGGGCTGTTGATAATGATGCGCCAACGTGGGCTCCCGGGCCCCCAGGAGGAGGACCATAGCGGACTCCTCTGTGACCGTCTGATGCTCCTGGGGCCCAGTTCCCCTTGGCCACTGGGTGGCTGGCCCTCCCCGACCCCACGGTTAATTCTAGAGGAAATGTCGATCACAGGGCCCTGGCCCCTTCGCCAGTATGGAGTGAGCCACAGGAGTGAGCGCGTGACTGCGCAGAGCTTTCCCTGGGATTTGAGATGGAAAGGGTCTCTTTTCTGCCTTAGAGACTGAGAACCCTGTGGTTGTAGGTTAGGGGCTGCCCTCAGCCACCTTCCTTCCAGATGGAGGAGGGGACAAGGCCAGCGCACAAGATGACATAGAGCCAAGAGGCCTGAGTGAGGTTAAGGATGAGCACAGGAGCCTGAAAACCCTGGACTCCTGGATGCAGCCATACCTGGAGCAAGCCCCACCTTCAGCCTTCCCAGTTCCAGGAGCCGGGGGTTCTCTTTGTTGCTTAAGCCTGTTTGCACTGGGGTTTTCCCTAGGGAGATAGGGAGCAAGCGCTCTCAAGTAGAGGCCTGGGGCTCCTCACAGCTGCCATTAAGTCTGGGCTGCTGAGGGCAGACCCTGGTCCCTGCAACCAGCAGATCCAGGATCCGGTTGTCACAAGCCATGTATAAGCCCAAGCCAAGGGAAGGCTTCTCCATCCTTCAGGGAGTGCTGGTCCTGGGCACTAAGTGTGCAGGGCGTGCCAGGGCAGCCTACACCAGAACACTTCTAGTTTGTAGAGACAAGACAGAAATTGACCTAAGGTGGTTGAAAATATTGCGAGGTGCTCTCGGCAGTAAGTGTCAGTGACACGGGAGCCGTTGGTTTTGAGGCTATCTCCAGCCTTCCTCCCTCTCTCCCTCCCTCGAGAACATGCACACCTTGATGCAGAGTTGGGGGTTTTGTTCCTATACCTGAGATGCAGACCAGACACCACTGCGGTGGGCGGTGGGCGAGGCTCCCTCCCCGCGGGGAAGAGGGTGTCTCAGAGGACAGCGCCCTCCCTCTGCTCTAGGTTTGGGTTGGGGGCGGCATGGAAATAGGTTCTTGCCCCATCGTGCCAAGCCGCATGGAGGTGACAATCCCTGTGGTTGTGAACCCACCCCCGGGCGAGGTCCAGGGATTCTGGGTGTCAGCCAGGGGTGACCCCAGCCATAAACAAAGCTGCGAGAGAAGAGTAAGCCTGAGCCTCTCGATCCCGGACTGCGGGGCAATGTCAGTGAGGTCCCTGCCAGGCAGATAAGGCAAGATAAGGTGGCCCGGAGGGGGCGGGAGTAGGTCGATAGAGAAGGGTGGGGGCTGGGGTGCCCCCATCCAGGGGCACAGCTCTGTTCCCTTCACACAGCAGTGATGGCTCTGTTTTTGCCAGCACTCCTTTATGCCTTAGGGAAGCCAGAAATCCTGATTTCTGTGTGGAAGCCCCTCCCCCCCTTTTTGGCTATGCCTGCAGCATACAGAAGTTCCTGGGCCAAGGATCGAACCCATGCCACGGCAACGACCCTAGCCGCTGCAGTGACAATGCCAGATCCCCTACCTCCTGTGCCACAAGAGAACTGGAATTGAGGAATCCCCCAGTTTTTAAACCTTTTGTTGGAGTTCCCGTCGTGGTGCAGTGGTTAACGAATCCGACTAGGAACCATGAGGTTGCGGGTTCGGTCCCTGCCCTTGCTCAGTGGGTTAACGATCCGGCGTTGCCGTGAGCTGTGGTGTAGGTTGCAGACGCAGCTCGGATCTTGCGTTGCTGTGGCTCTGGCGTAGGCCTGTGGCTACAGCTCCGATTCAACCCCTAGCCTGGGAACCTCCATATGCCGCGGGAGCGGCCCAAGAAATAGCAACAACAACAAAAAAAGACAAAAGACCAAAAAAAAAAAAAAAAAAAAAAACCTTTTGTTGATGCAAAAAACGAAAACACTAAAAGCAGGCCAGATTACACTGCAGGCTGCCAGTGGTGACCTCTGACCTGTTTTTTTTTTTGGAGGCCCAGGAAATGAAAGGAGAAATGTCCTCAGGCTCCAGGGAGACCCGCGTCCCTCCAATGTAGGAACTTGGGGCACGTCTTTCAGTATTGGAGCTGGTTCTGAGGGTCAGATTTGCCCCAGAGCAGCTGCAGCAAAGTCATAACCCCTATCCCACAGAGGAGTCCTGATGCCATGCTGAGAGCCTGGATCCAGCCTTGCCTGAAGCAAGACCTCCTAGACAGCACCCATAACTGGTCATCCTTTTTTGTTCAAGCCACTGGGAGGTGACTTACAACCAGAACAGTCATAATTAAACAGATTCCCAGGAGAGAAAGGGACCTCCAGAGAGTATAAAGCTGCCTCATCACTGCCTAGAACTCAACAGAGACCCTAGGCCTTCCCACCCTCTTCCAGTCAGGGGTGGTCAGGGTTAGGCCTTCCCGGGATAAATGAATTTCAAGTCCAGAGTGGGTGGCTCCACATAGAACGTGGAGCCTGTGACTCATATAACTGTTCACGGGCATATTTTGGGTCCCAGGGCATGGCTGTGGGATTAGATGCTATGGTGAACCCCATCATTTCTGCTTCTCATGGGGGTATCCCAAGTAGTCTCAGAAGCACCCCACCCTTGTGCTTTTCAGACCAGATGTTTGGCTCCAGGGACACGCCTGTGATCCAGGCCCTCTCTGCACAGTGATTGGTCCAGGTTGGACACAGGCCCTGCAGGCCAATCCATGTTCTCCATCCCCTGGCAACTGTGGTTGGTTCAGGGGCCAGCCTGGGACCCAAGCAAATGGTGAGGCTCAATTCTGGGAGGTTGGATGAGACTTTGCCAGGAGACAGATGCTCTTCTGCAGCTGAGCTGGGGGAGGGAGGGAGGGAGGAAGCCTCCTGGCGATGGGGTCCCCTACATAGTGAAGGCCCCTGAGAAGGAGGCCACCCCAGGGAGCAGAGCCAGAGATGGAGGGGGCACTGAGCCTGATGACATCCCCAAGCCCCCAGGCCCAAACATGGTCAACCCACCACTTGGCTTTTCCTACACGGAGCCTGTAGATGCTTCTGTCCTCACAACCTGAAGAGCCCATGGAACTCCAGACACCCCGACTTTGGCAGTGTCCAGACCCACGGCTGCATCCCACATGGTCCCAAGGCCTCATGGACGCTTGCGGATGTGGGAGGGGAGCCAGCTTCCCCGCACGGCTCAGGCCTGGCTATCTGGAGACCAGGGAGCTGCTGTGGGAGTGGCCGGAGGAGGAGGAGGAGGTGGCGGCGCTGAGCTGGGAGAAGCGGCTGGTGCAGGATTCCAGGCTGGACATGGAGCCCCTGGGGAGGAAGGGCACACACGTTGCCTCCTGGTGGGGACACAGCCCTGGGGCCACGGGCAGTAGTATGAAAGCTGGTGATGCTGCAAATGAGGCCCCAGGGCTGTTTCCACAGGCTGGTAACCACCCCAGGCACAGAGGGCAGGTGCAGAGGGAAACGCGAGGGAAGGTGTGGTGAGAAATGAAGCCACGCCCATTTCCCTGCACCCCTTTGCCCCCCAAGCAGGGCCCAGGGCTTCACTGACCCAAGGACCCAGCATGGCCCGGGGACACCCCATCATCTCCAGCCTCACCCCCTTCCTCCTTTCAGCTCCTCTGACACCCACCTCCCTGTCTTGGGGGTTGTATGTCTGTGCCTGCTGCCAAAAGCCTCTCTCTCCTGCCTGCCTAGTCTAGTGCACTCACTCCAGATCAGAGCTGTTCAGGAGCTCACACTTCCGCAGTGATGCACACGTTTCATATCCACCATCCAGCGTGACTGTCACCAGGTGGGGCTTCTGGGCGCTCGGGATGTGGCCAGTGTGACCCAAGAACTGAATTTTTAATTTTACTGAACTCTAATGGCTGTGTTTAAATTGCTCTCTTTGGCTAGTAGCTCCCAAGTTGGACAGTGAGGCCTCAGGGCCCAGCTACTCAGAGTGTGGTCCAGGGACTAGCAGCACCAGCATGTCCTGGAGCTGATTAGAGCTGCAGACTCCTCGGGCTCGCCCCAGAGCTGCACAATCAGAGTCTGCATTTTGAAAGCCCCCCCAGGTGACCGTGTGCACACCACCTAGAACTCAACTCCAGTGTCACTTCCCAGACACCTCACCCACAGCCCCGCTCACCCTATGCCAGGCCTGGTTCTGGGCTCTAATAGCACCACATGTTAAGGCCTCTGGGCACCTCCTGGAGTGTGACCTTGGGCAAGGACCCCAGGCTGGAATAAATCCTGGCATCCATCTCTGCCCGGGTGTGGTCACGTGGTCTCCTGCTCCGTGATGGCAGACCCTGTCTGTCTGATCCCCCCAGGGCCAGCCCAGAGCCTGCCCATTGAGCAAAATAGCCTTGAGCTGGTTCTCTGTTGAGGATGTGGTCAAGGGTCTCCCCAAACTGACCAGACCAGACAGGCTGGCAAGTAGCATCTACATGCATGTGTCCCTCTGGGCCTCAGTCTCTGTCCCCTGCACGGAGGCCCATTGGCCAAAACAGGCTGCTTCTGGGAGTTCCCTGGTGGTCTGGTGGCTCTGACGTGGCACTTTCACCACTGCAGTCTGGTTTAATCCCTGGTCTGGGGTTTGAGATCCCACATCAAGTCACTGTAGGCCGAGGCAAAAAAAAAAAAAAAAAAAAAGGCCCCTTCCCAAAGAGAACATTGCACCATTGCACCCTGTGACACCTGGCAGCGTCTCTCTTTGAGGTAGAGAAGCAAGGCGTTCCCATTGTGGCTTAGCTGGTTACAAACTCGACTAGGATCCATGAGGACATGGGCTCCATCCCTGGCCTCCCTCAGTGGGTTAAGATCTGGCATTGCTGTGAGCTGTGGTGTAGGTCGCAGGTGTGGCTCGGATTCCTCGCTGCTGTGGCTGTGGTGTAGGCCAGCAGCTGCAGCTCCAATTCTACCCCCAGCCCAGGAACTTCCAAATGCTGCCAGTGTAGCCCTGAAAAAGACAAAAAATAAAAATAATAAAAACGAAGTAGAGAAGCTGGCCCAGCTTTTCTCCACTGGCTGCGGGACGGGGGTCCACAAGCAACACCCTCTTGGAGCCTAAATTTTACTCTATGGTGAAGAATTTAAAGTGTCATTTTTAGAAGGAAACTAACACAGATACATTAAAAAAGCAGGATGCAACATCCCATTTGTTTTTAAAAGATAAAACACAGTGCCTGGAATACACCACTATTAAATGTTTACTGTATGCCCAGATGAAGCACAGGCTCCCCCCCCCCCAACCATCTCATCCTCAGGACAATCCCATGACGTAGGGGCTCCCCAGGTCCCCATTTACCATTTGGGACTTAGAGAGGTAAAGTGACTTGCCTGAGGTCACACAGCAATCAGGAAGTGCTGGAGGTCTTTTTTTTTTTTTTTTTGTCTTTTGTCTTTTGTGTGTGTGTGTGTGTGTGTGTGTGTTTTTAGGACCACACCCACGGCATATGGAAGTTCCCAGGCTAGGGGTCAAATTGGAGCTGTAGCTTCTGGCCTGCACCACAGCTTACAGCCACATGGGAGCCTCAATCATGTCTGCAACCTACGCTATAGCTCATGGCAACGTTGGATCCTTAATCCACTGAGTAAGGCCAGGGATTGAACCTGTGTCCTCATGGACACTAGTTGGGTTCGTTAGCACTAAGCCACGATGGAAACTCTGTAGGAGGTTTGTTTTTTTGGTCTTTTGTCCTTTTTCTAGGGCCACACCCGAGGCATATGGAGGTTCCCAGGCTAGGGGTCTAATTGGAGCTGTAGCTGCCGGTCTATACCACAGCCACAGCAATGCCAGATCCAAGCTGTGTCTGACACCTACACCACAGCTGACGGCAACGCCGGATCCTTAACCCCTGAGCAAGGCCAAGGATCGAATCTGCAACCTCATGGTTCCTAGTCGGATTTGTTTCCGCTGAGCCACGGCAGGAACTCTGTAGGAGGTCTTAACCATTGCATTTCTGTCTCTCTGACAGCAACACTTGGGGAGAGTTGTCTATGGGGCATTATTCGAGAATGTTCTAGAGCAGTCCAAACCCTAGTGCATGGAATTCTAGGGGAGGGAGGCTACAAATAAGGGGGCTCCCCTTCACTCCCAACCCATCAATCTGGTATATTGGGCTTCTGTCGGGGTCTCATTTGAAGAGAAAGTTCTATAGCTGAGGCTGAGGCAGACCTCGCATTCAGCCTGATTGCTCACGAGAAGGTGCTGAGCCCCTGGAAAGTTTAACGCCACCCACCGTGGGAAGCTCAAGGGCAGGTCTGGGAGGTGAATCCAGCGGCCCCAGCTGGGAGGGAAGGGCCCTCGGGCATGCTGGGGGCCTGACCTGGAGGGGAGTCCCGGCCCCTGGTACCTGAAGTCCTCGGACGCCAGCACCTCGTAGTAGTAGAGGAGTCTGCACCTGGGGCCGGGGCTCTGCAGGGCCGTCAGGACGTCCTCCACGCCCGGGAGGCTGCAGGCCCCGTGGCCGGGGGCGCTGTGCATTTGCCACTGGAGCAGGTAGACGCCAGGCCACCGGGTCACGTGGGAGCCCTGAAACACAGCAGCCACGCCTGAGGCCCTGGTCTGCCTGAGGACTGGAGCCCCCTTCTGCACCAGTCCCCCAGCAAACCCTTCCTTTTGGGGTGCCCCAAAGCCATCCTTGCCCCTCTCTGCTGTTACCCCACATCCCTGGCAGCTGAGTGCCTCCCTCTTCACTGGGGGCAGTGAGGTCTGGGGGTGCGGCTGCAGGCCAACAGAGGTGGGATTTGATTAGAAGCCTGGATTTTGTTGGGCTTCTGTCCTACTGAGTGGGATCTGCAAATTGACGCCTCCCTCCCTGGGGAGGGATTTGGGTCAGAGCTTGAAGGTGCCTGGAGTTTGTTGAGGGCCAGGGGACAGCAAGAAAGGCGGGTGTTAGTTGTCATAAAAAGAGTGACTTTGGATGTTTGGTGGGACCCGGGGGCAGGGGTGCTGGTGTGTGATGTGACTGCTGTCTGCTCAATTCCCCTATGAAACCTTCAGTAAGATCTGCAGTGCTCGCGTGTGTGTGTGTGTGTGTGTGTGTGTGTGTGTGTGTGTGTGTGTGTGTGTGTGTGTGTGTGTGTGTGTGAGTTTGGGTGCTGTGATGTTTGACCTGCAAGCACCAGCCTCGTGGAGAATGAGGGTTCAGCAAGGGTGGCTCCTGTTCTGGTGACACGTCTGAGGGCTGTTCCCAGACTCACAGTTTCTCTGCTGTGTCGGTTCTGAAACTAGACTGTGCATCAGAAACCAGGCGGAGACTGAGGGATGGGGGCGCCAGGCCCCACGCCCACAGGGGCCTGGCAACCTGCATCTTTGATTCTAAATCTCGGGATTCTAAGGATGGGGTCCTGGGGCCCCAGGCCGTAGACCTGCCAGAATCTGTCCCTTCCCCCGACAGTCCACAGGGTCCCTCAGGGCAGGGACCAGGTCTGGTCTGTGCACTGCTGTGTCCCCAGAACCCTGGCACACAGCAGACACGCAGTCCGTGTGATGAATGAATAATGAACTAAGCACTGGAACCTGGATGCTGTCTCCTTCCCGGCAGACAAGGGGGGCCTCCACCCGGCTGTAGTCTCCGCCCAGCGCCCGGCCTTTATCCGTCTGCTGCCCGCCGGCCCTGGCCCCGGGTTCCTGGGGGCCCAGCGTGGGCGCCTGCTTGGCGTGGTACAGACTGAACAGCACGTCCCCTCGCAAGATATCAAAGTCCCAGGTGATGACTGACTCTCTCTCCACAATCTCCACGACAACCTGCATGGGGACAGGTGACAGGGGCCAGGTGAGGTCTGGTCGCCCGGCCTGGAAGGGGCTGGGGCAGAGAGGTCAGCTGCAGGGGGTGTGGGCTCCCAGCCGCCTCTAGTCCAAGAATCGCTCTGAACAGACAAACCCGCCTCTGGAGGTTCCACCCCACTGCAGGAGGACCCAGAGCCAAGGACTGGCTAATGTTAGGGTACAAAAGGGCAGCCCCCTTCAGGGAGTCCCCGTCGTGGCTCAGTGGAACCCAGCTAGTGTCCGTGAGGGTGCAGGTTCAGTCCCTGGCTTTACTTAGTGGGTTGGGCATCCAGTGTTGCTGTGAGCTGTGGTGTACGTAGGGCGCACACGGGGCTCGGGTCCTGTGTTGCTGTGGCCATGGTGTGGGCCAGCAGCTGCAGCTCCAGTTCAACCCTTAGCCTAGAAGCTTCCACATGCCATGGGTTCAGCCCTAAAAAGACCCTCACCCCCAAAAAAGAGGTCAGCCCCCACAGGTGGGCCAGACCAAGGCTAAAATCGCCTCGTGGCTTAGCTCCTGCCGCAGGCTCATCCTCCCCCAGCCTCCTCACAGATCTCTCCTGAGCACACACCCTCTACCAATCCCTGGCCCAGGAACCCTCATTGCCAGCTCGGCTACAGGATCCCTGATGTAGGATGACACCCAGCCCAGCGGGCCCTCCCAGGCCGGGACCCCGCACCTCGTGGGGGGACCCGCGGAGCACGCTGGCCGACTGGTAGGTCTCTGTCCACTGCCGCAGCTGGTCTTCGTGCTCCTGGTCCTCTTCTGTCATATAGAGGGACTTGGGGACCAGCCCTCCTTCAGGGATGTTACACTGGGGGACAAAGACATAAGGGACAGGTCGGGGCCCAGCTAGGCCTGGCTGACCCACGGAAAGGTGCTCAGGGACCCCTGGAGTCGTACTTAGAACATGCATACATATCCTGACAACCGCAGAGACCTGGCAAGCTTGGCAAAATTCCTAGGAAATGTTGAAATCATACGAGCTGGCTGTTTGATATTTCCGTTAGAGAAGGAATAGGGGCGGCCCTTCTGCACTCAGATGAGATAAGGAGGCAATGGAAGCTGGGAGGCAATAAAAGGGGCCTGGGGCCCCCTCCCCTGGAAGCAGCTGCTTGGTTGTCCCCTGCCATGTGGCAGCGGTTGGCGATAAAGCCCTTTGGGTACCAGCTCCAGGGTCCAGGCCACTGGGACATTTGCGTCACCTCCCCCTGCAGCAGAGGGTGCAAAGCCAGCAGGTAAACTCTGACTGCTGCCTAGCAACGTCCTGGATGGGGATACAGAAGGGTAAGCCTTTGACTGGCTTGGTTTCTGAGCTTCCAGGAAACTTCTGCTTCACTCACTATGTTTGAAAGGAAGGCCCCTTCTTTGGGGAGCAGTTACCTCTCTTTGGGGCAGCTTCTAAAACTAGCTCTGCCCCAGAGAGCCAGCGTGGCCCTGCCGAGGTAAGAGCATGCACAAAGCGGCCCGCTCTTCTCCAGCCTCCCTCCACCCTGCAGCCCAGCCCCTCCAGGAGCACCAGGGCCTCACCAGGCACTCGCCCCCCAGGAAGTCGGGGATGACGTCTTTGTCCAGGTAGTCCACGAGGCCCCCGGGGCCCTGGTAGTTACTGCCACTGTAGATGAGGAACTTCTGCCTGGTGTTCTCGTTGATGAAGGGGCTGATCTGATGTGGGGGAGATGGGGCAAGATGCAAAGTTGGTTTTTTTTAATTGAGGTCTAATTCACAGAACATAGAATTAACCATTTTAAAGTGAGCAATTTGATGACTTTGAGTTCATTCTCTTGGGCAACCATCACCTCTAATTCCAAGGCACTGTTGTCACTTCAGAAGGAAACCCCAGACCCATTAGCATTCGGTCCCCTCTCCTTTCCCCACAGCTCCTGGAAACCGCCAGGCTGGCTCTCTGGGGTTTTCTGTCTCTATGATTCCTATTCTGGAGATTTCATAGAAAAGGAATCACACAGGAGTTCCTGTTGTGGCTCAGTGGGTTAAGAACCCGACTAGTATCCACAAGGATGCGGGTTTGATCCCTGGCCTTGCTCAGTGGGTTAAGGATCTGGCGTTGCCATGAGCTGTGGTGTGGGTCACAGTTTCAGCTCGGATCCTGCATTGCTGTGGCTGCGGCATAGGCTGGCAGCTACAGCTCCGATTAGATCCCTAGCCTGGGAACTTCCATATGCTGCATGTGTGGCCCTAAAAAAAAAAAAAAAAGGAATCACGCGTATGAGCCCTTTCTTGACTGGCTCCTTTGACTGAGGGTCATGTTTTCAGGGTTCATCCATGTGGTAGCCCAAGTCAGAACTCCTTTTTCATGGCTGAATAATATTCCATCATGTGGATGACCATGTTTTATTTATTTCCAGATGGAAAGGATTTCAACACCTAGCTCTAAGCTGCATGTCAATCTGGTTTTTCACGGTGTCCTAATGCTGGGGTGGTATCTGATGCAGGAAGTAGCTGGTGAAGGGAGGCAGGCAATAGCCAGGCACTTAGAGTGGCAGAGCACCAACCAGCTCAGCAAGGGATGCCACCAGCAAAAGATGGATTGGGAACTAGAAACCCTACCTATGTGGATCTCACGCCTTCAGCCCCCACCCTACACACCAGGAGGTGGTCCCTGTGGGCTCAGCAACCTGGCTTCCTGTGCTGGCTTCCATCTGCTGTGGCCAAGGAGGACATGGCACCAGGAGATGGGAGGGGAACCTTCTTCCCCTGGTCCCTCCCTGCTCCAGTGCCCCTAGCAGCCCCCACCCTCACCTGTCCCAGCTCCCCTGGGGCTCTGAGAACAAGGACATGCCTCTTGTCCCTGTGGCCCTGGGGTGGGCAGGGCTCACGGCAGCGGCTCTCCATCCTGCCCACACCCCTGTGAGGAGTTCCTTTGTGTCACCCCTCCACCCAGTGGAGCCCTGTGGGTGAATCCTGCTTCCAGCCAGGACCCTGACTGACTGGCTCCCACCCCACCCAACATGCATCTTCTTAGGAAATCTCCAAACAGCAAAGAAATTTAATTTTCACAAAGATCAGGCTACTTGGAGGAGTTCCCATTGTGGTGCAATGGAAATGAATCTGACTAGTATCCATGAAGATGCGGGTTTGATCCCTGGGTTGGAGATCTGGCATGGCTGTGGTGTAGGCCAGCAGGTGTAGCTCCAATTTGACCCCTAGCCTGGGAACTTCCATATGCCAGAACTGCGGGCCTAAAAAAAAAAAAAAAAAGATCAGGCCACTTGGAGATAAAACGTCTCAGTAGCAAGTCCTGCCTGTCCTTCCTGCAGCGCCTGCCCCCCAATCCAGCCCTGTCAGAGCCTTGAGGCAGCCCCAGGAGCCAGGGAGCTTTCCGTCCCAGAGGTCTACTCACGTCCTCTCCTCCCACAGCCCTGCCTTGGCTCCCTGCTGCCCCAGGACAAGGTCCCACCTTGGGCTTCGCAGGCACTGTCCCCTGAGCATCTGGCCACCTTGCAGGGTTTTTCAGTCCCTCTGAAGCACCCGGCTGGGTCCTGCCTCTGGACCTTTGTCCTTGCTGTGTGGGTTGCCCGCCACACCCTTCCTCCTGCTCCTTCCCCAGGTCTCAGCCAGGACCTCCCTCGGCTCCCCAGTCTAAGTTATCCCCCACTTGTCCCCGCCCGGCTTCCTTCCCCAATAATCCTGGACGCCCCCTGCCCTTGTTACAGGGCTTTGTGAAGCAGTTTCTTGGGTGGTGCTATCGAGTTTCTCTCCCAACATACCCCCCTGGAAACAGGGGGAGACACACTACATCCCCGCAGCTGGGACAGGTGCCCGGCACACAGTAGGTGCTTTAAAACAGAGCCCGTTTAACTCTCAACGCTCAAATCTCCCTCCTGATTGAGCCTCTCAGTACAGCAGGGATTCTCAGGCTTCCAGGCACCGAATCCCCAGGGCTGGTAAGATGCTGACCCCAAGTCTGGAGGACAGAGGGGGCCTGGCACCCTGCCCTGGCCTGCAAGGCCTCAGGACAGAGCTTTTCAACTGCCAGCGACAACCTGGTGGTGGCTGTGAAATCACCTTGGTGCTGTGAGTAGCCTGTTTGGAATAAACTAGAAGAGAACAGCAAAGCATGTTGTAAATGGTTAGCGAGAACCATCACTTGAAAATCTGTTGTTTCAGGGTGTGTGTGTGTGTGTGTGTGTGTGTGTGTGTGTGTATGCATACATGTGTGTACACCCAGGCCATGTGCACACACGAGGAGACCAGGTTGCAACATAAAGTGTATTTCTTTTCTTTTTTTTTTTTTTTCTTTTTGGGCCACACCTGCAGGATGTGGAAATTCCCAGGCCAGGGGCTGAATCGGAGCCGTAGCTGCTGGCCTGTGTCACAGCCACAGCCACGCAGGATCGGAGCAGTGTCTGAGACCTACACCACAGCTCACGGCAACACTGGATTCTTGATGTGCTGAGCAAGGCCAGGGATCAAACCCTCATCCTCATGGATACCAGTCAGATTCTTGACCCACTGAGCCACAACAGGAACTCCCTAAAGTATGTTTTTTAGTATAAATTGTGGGCAAAAAGTTTTCACATCCCTATAGCACAGGATCCCAACACTCCTCAGAATCAGGTCACAGGAGTCCCAGGAACACTGTGGAATCCTAAGCATGGCTTTTGGGTCTACAAAGCTGAACAGTGAATATATAACATGGGGTCCATCCACATGATGGAATATTATTCACATATAAAAAGGAATGAAGTACTGATTGTACAACAGGAGTGAACCTGAAATTATGCTAAGTAAGAGAAATCAGACTCAAAAAGCCCCACAGGATTCCACATACATGAAATATCTAGGAGTTCCCTTTGTGGCGCAGTGGTTAACGCAGAGTTCGACTAGGAACCATGAGGTTGCGGGTTCGATCCCTGGCCTTGCTCAGTGGGTTAAGGATCCAGCGTTACCGTGAGCTGTGGTGTAGGTTGCAGGCGCGGCTTGGATCCCGCGTTGCTGTTGCTCTGGTGTAGGCCGGTGGCTACAGCTCCAATTAGACCCCTAGCCCGGGAACCTCCATATGCCGCAGGAAGCGGCCCTAGAAAAGGCCAAAAAAAAAAAAGAAAAGAAAAAAAGAAAA
The DNA here is from genome assembly GCF_054392235.1 of Sus scrofa. Classification (NCBI taxonomy): domain Eukaryota; kingdom Metazoa; phylum Chordata; class Mammalia; order Artiodactyla; family Suidae; genus Sus; species Sus scrofa. The sequence continues at coordinate 43,842,935 of NC_139385.1, forward strand.
GAAAAGAAAAGGAAAGAAAGAAAAAAATGTCTAGACCAGGCAAATCCCTACAGAAAGAAGAGGCATGGTTGCAAGGGGCTGGGGGGAGGAGTGGGTAGGGGCTGCTAATGGGGACGGGGCTTCCTTGTTGGGGTGATGAAAATGTGGGTAGTGGTTGCACAGCTCTGTGACTACATTAAAAGCCACTGATGGAGTTCCCGTCATGGCGCAACAGAAACAAATCTGACTAGAAACCATGAGGTTGTGGGTTCGATCCCTGGCTTTGCTCAGTGGGTTAAGGATCTGGTGTGGCCATAAGCTGTGGTGTAGGTTGTGTGACTTGGATCCTGTGTTGCTGTGGCGGTGGTGTAGGCTGGCAGCCGTAGCTCCAATTAGACTCCTAGCCTGGGAACCTCCATATGCCGCAGGTGTGGTCCTAAAATGCAAAAAAAAAAGCCACTGAATTCTACATTTGACAAGGGTGAACTTTATGGGCTATGACATATCTCAAAAAAGCCGTCATTGAGAAGAAACAGCACATGACAAGCGGGTGGGGCCGATCACCGATGGGACCCCCTCCCATCCCGGGCTCCTGCTCTTTCTTACCAGCGTCCAGAGCACGGGGAAGACACGGGGGGCTCGCACGATGAGCAGCCGGCCCAGGGTCTCGGGGTAGTTGTCCTCCACCACCTCGATCATGCGCAGCAGCGCCTTCACCCCCGGCCGCCACAGGTGCCGCAGGCTCAGCCCCTCCAGGTCCACCAGACAGGTCCAAGAGCTGCGGCAGAGACGCCCCCTCACTCCACCTCGCCCAGCCGCATCCTAGGGTCCCGGCAGCATCCTCGAGGGCCCAGGGGGCCCACAGACAGGGATGGACAAGGAGGCTCAGTAAAGCAGCACTGGGAGCCGGGGAGGAGGCAGGGGCCGCAGGACACACTTGTGGATCCTGCCGCCATGGGGAGGCCACATGGCTCAGAGGTTCAGAGCACCCAAATTCACCTGCCTGAGCCATGAGACACGGCCTGTGATAATCACCGTCCCCATCTCGTCAATAGTTAGGATTAAATGAGATGGTCTGTGGAAAGCTCTCTGCAAGGACAGGCACAGAGCACGCGCTCCATCAAAGCCAGCTGTTACTGCTAATTGCTGAAAAGATGCTGGTGGCTAAATAGAGCGTAAGCGCTAAGAGCACACACTCCACTGCCAGATGGTCTGGGTTCCAGTCCCAGCTCTGCCATGTGCTGTGTGGCCGTGGCTAGGCTACTTTAACCTCTCTGTGCCTCCATGTCATTAGAACTAATTCATTGGGAAAATGACCGTTTTGCTGCAGCCGCTGGTCCTTGGGAACCTGTCCATCCAGCTTCATTCACTTCACCTTGCCCACCGGCTCCAAGGACCCCTTTGTGACATCCTGTCACCTGAGCCATATGGGAGCATTCTGCTTCTGGCCAGGACCCTGATTGATAGATTCCCTGCCCCAAACCCACTGGCTGCCCCTTTAGGAAAGCTCCAGATAGCAGAGTAACTTAATTCTCTCAAAGATCAGGCTATTTGGGGATGAAAAGCATCAGTACCAGGTCCTGCCTGTCCCTCCCTTCGAGATTGCTTAGGGTGACGTGAACCAAGGAGCTTGGGAGAGTTCCTGCTGCACAGGAAGTGCTTTGTGGGTGCGTGTCTGCATCACCTCTTAAGTCACTGTTTTGGAGAAATTGTAAAGAAGCCCTAGGAAGGGTTTAGAGAAGAGGAAGCCACAGCTCAGAAAGCCTTAGTGCCTTTGGGGGCGGTGACACTCTAAGTATTGGTATGGGAAACGCAGTGCAAGAATAGAAGTTTGGGAGTTCCCGTCGTGGCGCAGTGGTTAACAAATCCAACTAGGAACCATGAAGTTGCAGGTTTGATCCCTGGCCTTTCTCACTGGGTTAAGGATCTGGCATTGCCATGAGCTGTGGTGTAGGTTGCAGACGAGGCTCGGATCCCTTGTTGCTGTGGCTCTGACGTAGGCCGGTGGCTACAGCTCTGATTAAACCCCTAGCCTGGGAATCTCCATATGCCGTGGGAGTGGCCCTAGAAAAGACGAAAAAAAAAAAAGAAAAAAAGAAAAGAAGTTTGGGGCAGCCAGAGACGGGCAGTGGGTCCCTGGATGTGCCGTGGCACCTTCAAGGTCCACCTGCCTGGGAGACAGCCAAGGTGGATCTCAGGTGGGAGAGTGGGTCTCCAAAAGCCAAGTCTGGGAGGCAGCATGGCATGGGGAGAAAGTCCCTGAATCCCAGCCAGACGGGAACAGGTTCACTTGCCAACTCTGCCCCTTCCCCGCCAGCAGCCTTGAATGACCTCACCACTCCAAGCCTCGTCCACAAAGAACACGGATACTAAGAGCCCCTGCCTCGTAGGGTTGTTTTAAGAATCAGGTGAGGGCACCTCTGAAAAGTGTCTAGCAGGCTGCCTGGCATGGCACCTGTGCCCAGTAAACCTTGGCTGCTGTTACTGTTGGGGTGGGGGTGGAGCTGCCCCCGTCGGGGTTCTTGCCTGATGGGTCGGCCAAACTGCTTCGTGTTCCCTTCACAGCGCTTCTGTCCTTCCTCGTTGACGGAAAGAACCTGGAAGGCAGAGAAGGTGCTGGCGAACGTGGACTTGGCTGCTCCAGCCACAGGCAGCCCGGAGGCTCTGGGGACCCCAACTCACGTGCTGTAGCAACACCTCCTCCCCCACAGCCTTCATCAAACCCTTGGTGTCCATGTGGCCCAGACGCAGGATGTACAGCGGGCGGCCGTCTTCGGGGTGGGGTCGAGCGAGGTGGGGACAGAAGGGAAACAGAGTTACATACTTTTATTTTGATGTATGTATGTATGTATGTTTGTATGTATGGTTTTTTTAGGGCCGTATCTGCAGTAGTTATGTTCTCTAAGGTCATACCACTGAGTTAGGGAGCACAGAATCACTGTTTCTAGGGGGAGTAAGAGGTTAAGTTCCTGCCAGCCTCCGGTCAGGACATTCTTGTCACCAATGAATGGTAACTTTGTTTTGCATGTGTTTCTACTTAAGGACACCTTATTTAATGTATGTTGTTGATTCACTGACACTGAAGGAGGCCAGCAACACTGTAACCCATGCCTGAATGGCGCTTAGCTTGTCTTCTTCATAAGGTGCATCACAGCCTTCCTGTACTTGGCAACGTGGTGCTTCTGCACCGGGCAAGAGCAATCCAAAAGTGGGGAAAAAAAAAAAAAGCATCACTAAATAGGCTGCAGAAAGGACACATGTTTACAGTAGGAGCTGAAGCAGGGAGGCAAAAGGACACTTACTCAACCTCAGCTGCAGAGGGCCGTGTTCATTTGGGTGACTCAGGTTTTCATCACTCTGCACACATCCATGAAGGACTGTGAAAGTGCCCAATATTGATTTGGGGGTTACAAGTTAATTTCAGTGAGTAGGCCAATTCACAAATGCGGAATCCATGAATAGCAAAGATCGACTGTATATTGAAAGCAAGTGTTTCAACCAGTTCTTCAGGAGAGTCAAGCAGTCGCCCTAATAATATACATGAATTTTTAACTAAAGGACATTGAAAAGCAAAACAGGCGCTGGCTTCAATGGCAGTTTCATTAAAAAAAAAAAAAAATCCAGAGATGGGAAGTTCTCAGGTAGCCTAACAGTTAAGGATCCAACGTTGTCGCTGCTGTGGTGTGGGTTCAGTCCCTGGCCTGGGAACGCATGCACGCCTTGGGTGCAGACAAAAAAAAAAAAAAAAAAAAAAAAAAATCTAAGGATGATATCTGTAGTGGGTTAAAAAGGGCCCCCCAATTCATGTCCAAATAAGAATGTGACCTTATTTGGAAATAGGCTCTCTGCAGGTGGGATTAGTCAGAGATCTCAAAATGAAATCATGCTGGATCAGGGCTGGTCCTAAATCCAGTGACCTGGGGTCTTTATAAGAAGAAGAGAGGACACACAAATACAGGGGGAAGGCCATGGGAGGACAGAGGCAGAGACTGTGATGTGGCCACAAGCCAAGGAATGCCTGGGGCCACTGGAAGCTGGAAGAGGCAGGAAGGATTTTCCTCCAGAGCCTTCAGAGGGAGGGATCACTGCCTTGCCGACCTTTTGATTTGGGACCTCTAGCCTCAAGAACAACCAGAGATTAAATTTCTGTTGCTTTAAGCCGCTCAGTTTGCGGTCATTTGCTGCGGTAGCCCCAAGACATTAATGAAGTGTTCCTGCAGCCAGAAAGCAATGATGAGTTGACCCAATCCCTGGGAAAAACATCTCGTCTCAAGCCCAGACATCTATCCCAGCTCTGCCTTCACGGCTGGGTTGTCACTCCAAGGCATCCCCAGATGCCCAGAAGAGCCAAAAGGAAAAATCAGAACCTAAAATGAAAAGAGGCATTCAAAGCACATTCGGCAGGGACCCAAGGATGCACTCATGTCATGTGGGTGAGGGTCGCACCTATGTCCTGGTAGTGCCAGCCCCCCGCGTAGAACTCCTGCAGGAGGGCAGGGGGCCGCCACGTCTGCAGGAGGAGGTCCACCTGGTGCTGCTTTCGCCAGCTCAGCGACTGGCACAGCATCTCCCAGGCCCTCTCCAGGTGGAAGTCCCGAGCCCGCAGGAACCGAAGGATGTGCTCATCTTTAGGGATCTGCGGGGAGAAGGAGGAGAAAGTCCTTTGCACAGGATTCCCCAGCCCAGGAGCAAAGACTGGAAGTGGGTCTCTTGTCTTATCTGCAAAACCCTCAGATGGGAAAAGGACCTTAAACTCAACCACAGCACAGTCAGGGCTGGACTACAGTGAACATGTGAGCTTGGGGGGCCAACTGTCCTCCTCCTGTGCTGGGGGTGCACCTCTTTCTCTTGGGGAGCTGCTCCCCAACACCAACCAGGGCTTTAGTTGGAATAGCTGATCGCAGGACCCCACTTCCATAGCCTCAGGTGGACACAGTCCAGGCCAGACCAATCAGGATGTAGACAATTTTAAATCTGAAGAAAGCTGCGTGGTAGTTCCCCCATGGTGCAGTGGTTAACGAATCCGACTAGAAACCATGAGGTTGAGGGTTTGATCCCTGGCCTTGCTCAGTGGGTTAAGGATCTGGCGTTGCCTCGAGCTGTGGTGTAGATCGCAGACGTAGCTCGGATCCTGTGTTGCTGTGGCTCTGGTGTAGGCTGGCAGCTACAGCTCCCATTTGACCCCTAGCCTGGGAACCTCCATATACCGAGGGAAGCGGCCCTAGAAAAGGCAAAAAGACAAAAAAAAAAAAAAAAAAAAAAAAAAAAAAAAAGAAAGCTGCATGAATCCCTTTTTCTACAGAGGCAGAGGTGGCACTGAAGGCCATGGGCGGCCAAGATCCGAGCTCAGCAGGGAAGTGTGTCTGAGGGAACGAAGCAGAAATAAACAGATACAAGAACCAAGGGAGGAGTTCCCGATGTGGCCCAGTGGGTTACAAACTGGTAACTAGTTCCATGAGGATGTCAGTTCAATCCCTGGCCTTGCTCATTGGATTAAGGATCCGGCGTTGCCATGAGCTATGGTGTAGGTTGCAGATGTGGCTCAGATCCTGCATTTCTGTGGTTGTGGTATAGTCTGGCAACTGCAGCTCTGATTCGACCCCTAGCCTGGGAACCTCCATATGCTGCTGGTGTGGCCTTAAAAAGACAAAAAGAAAGAAAGGACAAATCAAGAGGTCCTGAATTTAAGGCCTTGTTTGGGACACCCCCTGAGACAGGGTGAATGTCCCCTGTGCTGGGCTGCATGGGGCCCCTCCAAATTACATCCACCCAGAACCTCTGGATGTGACCCATTTGGAAATAGGGTCTTTGCAGAAATAACTGGTTAAGATGAGGTCATTCTGGATTAGGGGCGCCCTCGTCCATGCCTCTTGTCCTTATTTTAAGAGGGACATTTGGACAGGGACACGGAACATGAAGAGGGGAGATGCCACGTGAATGCGGAGGCAGAGACTGGAGTGATGCAGCCACAAGCCAAGGACTGCTGGTGGCGATCAGAAGCCGAGGCGGGGTGCACAGACTCCCCCTTGGAGCCTCCAGAGGGAACCACCCCCACTGACACCTTGATTTCAGAGTCCACATGCACTCAACAGTCTACCCTTGGAAGTCCTTAAATCTCTTAGAAAAGAACTCTATGCCTGGTTTTGTGAACGTGGGGCCACAGAGCTATGTCTGTGCTCAGGTGACAGTGCTCCCCTGGGGACACTGATGATGTCTGGAGCCATTTTTGGTTGTCACAGCTGGGGAAGAAGAGCTCTTGGCCTCTAAGGGAGGCTGCTCAACGCCCCACAGAGCACAGGACACCCCGCGGTAAAGAACCCTCTGGGGAGTTCCCAAGCGGCACAACACCTTAAGGACCTGGCATTGTCACTGCTATGGGCTGCTGCTGTGGCATGGGTTTGATCCCTGGCCTGGAAATTTCCACACGCCTTGGGAGCCACCAAAAGAAAAAAAATAATAATAACAGCTCAAAAAATAAAAAAAAAGAAAGAACCATCCAGCCTCAAATGTCAGCAGCACCGAGGATGGAAACCCTGCTGTCTGTGGTACGAAGAGAATGCGTGAGAGGAGCTCCCGTCATGGCGCAGTGGTTAACGAATCCGACTGGGAACCATGAGGTTGCGGGTTCGATCCCTGGCCTTGCTCAGTGGGTTAACAATCCGGCGTTGCCGTGAGCTGTGGTGTAGGTTGCAGACGCGGCTTGGATCCTGCATTGCTGTGGCTCTGGCGTAGGCCGGTGGCTACAGCTCCAATTGGGCCACTAGCCTGGGAACCTCCAAATGCCGCGGGAGCGGCCCAAGAAATGGCAAAGACAAAAAAAAAGAATGCATGAGACAGGACACACTAAAAAGAAGGCAAAATAGAAGTGTCCAGCCTTGCTAGTTACACAGACCTCCTCATCCCCCTCATCCCCCTGGGGCCATGCCTGAGGCCCAGGAGCTGCAGCCCGGGCGCTGACCCACCTTGCCTTTGTGGGTCTCCTGCAACCAGTGCCGCAGCTGGATCAGACAGCTCTCCTGCATGGGTGTGAGATGGCCCAGGCACCTCTCAATGTAATCTGTGTCCAGCTTGTCTCCTGGAAGAGAAGAGGGGGTTCAGGGCAAGAGGGAGATGCTGCATGGTCTGCCCCTTCTGGCACCCTGGCCTCACTGGTCACCTCGATTCTGAAACGTAGTTCAAAGTGCACGGTGGCCCTTTCACCAAACAACCACTGGTCTTCAAAGCTTCTAGTGTTTGCAAGCCATTTCTGTGGCGGTTCTCAAAACTCAAGCAAGCCTGGACCTCACTGTGGTGACTGGTATGTCCCTTTGACCCTCAGGAATCAAGATAATTCCCACCCTCTGAAGATCAAGACCAATACGAGTTCATATCTGCTGACTTGCATCATCTCGCAAGTTCTCCCAACAGCCCTGGGGAGGAGGGTGTCTCTGTTGTTCCCACGTTAGAGACAACAAAGCGGAGGCCAAGAGAAGTTCTGTTAACTTCAAAGGGTAAATGCATGTCATGTGCCCAGCATAAAGCTGGCAGTGGATAAATACCAGTTCCTTTTGCCTTCCCACCTCCCAGCCCCCTTGAGGGTTATGAGGCTTTCGGTAGACAAAGCCCTGACCCCAAAATACAGCCCAGGAGCTGCATGGATCATTCCCACCATTCAGTCTCGTCTCCACAATTGGTTAGTTGGAGACCAGCATGTGCCGGCATTTAGAGGCGGGGCTCCAAGCTGAATTGCTGCTGCCCACTCTTAACTCCTGGGGTGGCGGATGCTGACATGGTGCAGCGTCTCAGCATTTCAGCATCTTGGCCGTGGGTGGAGATGGTCCACAGAGAGCAGCCCCTATGGGCATAGCCCATTCTTTGTGTGCAGAAGGCATCATAAGAAAACAGTGTCTGAACATCCAGCAGCAGGACTGGTGCCTCCCTCCAAGGGCTGGTGGTCATGCCAGCTGCGTCACTAGGCACTGGGGTCAGCAGAGGCAGGACCGATGCTGTGACCCCCGAAACACCTCAGAGTGGTCAGGAGCAGCGATGCTGGAGACGGGGAGGGGCAATGAGGGATGAGGGAGGAAACACAAGGGAAGCAGGAGATGCCAGCTTCCTTCCGGCCTCCAGGCAGATGTGAGGCCCTTTCTCCTTCTCAGCACAAAGGCTCAGTGATTCAGAGCAGGCCGGCAGGGGCATGACCCTGCCTCCTGCCAGCCAGCCTGAGTACCGCTCTGCTGGTGGACAGTGCGGATGGAGAAGGAAGGGGAGGCCTGGTATAAAATAGGGATGATCCGGGGCACGACCTGCTGAGTGTGTGCACAGAAGGGGAGGAGAAGTGCAGGGTTGTAAAATAAAAATTTTTTTTGAATAGTTTAAAAGCATACATACAACGACAGCCAGCTAGTGCACACAGTGGGTGCAGCATGAATATTTGCTGAACAAACAAATTCTGTTCTCCTGAAACACAGCCCCGGATGTCTTTTTGGTCGCGTGGCCTGTCTGCATCAGGCAAGCCCTTATACTCCACGGCCCCAAAGAGAAAAGATTGATCATGAGCATGAGTGCACGTGGTTAAAACTGGAATCATGGGGTGTGTGCAGTTTTGTATCCAAGGTTTTTTCCTTTAAGGTTATGTTCTGAACATTTTCTTTCTTTCTTTCCTTTTTCCGGCCGCCCCTGAAGCATATGGAAGTTCCCAGGCCAGGGATCGAATCTGTGCCACAGCTGCGGCAGCACTGGATTCTTAACCCGCTGTGCCTGGCAGGAGATCAAACCTGTGCCTCACCAGCAACCTGAGCCGCCACAGACACAGCACTGGATCCTTAACCTTCTGCACCACAGCAGGAACTCCAATAAATGTTTATTAAGAAATAAGTTACGGTGCAACCACACCACAAAATACTGCCAAGTGCTGAGACACATGCACTGAGACAAAAAGCTGTTTAAGCAACATTAGTAAGTGAAAAAAAAAGCAAAATAAGAAATCCCTGGGAGTTCTCTTTGTGGCTCAGCAGTTAACGAACCTGATTAGGATCCATGAGGATGCGGGTTTGATCCCTGAACTCACTCAGTGGGTTAAGGATCTGGTGTGGCCGTGAGCTGTGTTGTGGGTTGCAGACCTGGCTCGGATCTGGGGTTGCTGTGGCTGTGGCTGGTGGCTACAGCTCCGATTTGACCGGTAGCCTGGAAACCTCCATACACCAAGAGTGAGGCCCTAAAATAGCAACAACAACAACAAAGAGTTCTCCGGTGCTCAGTGGGTTAAGGATTTGTCATTGTCACTGCTGTGGCTCTGGTTACTGCTGTGGTCTGTGTTCAGTCTCTGGCCTGGGAAGTTCCACATGCCAGGGGTGGCAAAAAAAAAAAAAAAAAAAGAGTTCTCATTGTGGCTTAGCAGGTTAAGAACTTGACATAGTCTCTGTGAGAATGCTGGTTGATCCCTAGCCTCACTCAGTGGGTTAAGGACTCATCGTTGCTGCAAGCTGAGGTGTAGGTCACAGGTGTGGCTTGGATCGGGGTGGCTGTGGTGTAGGCCAGCAGCTGTAGCTCCAATTTGACCCTTAGCCTGGGAACCTCCATATGCCTCGGGTATGGCCATTAAAAGAAAAGAAAAAAAAAAAGAAAAATATCAAATGGAATGTGTATACGCTCTCAGTTATCCAGCGTGGATTACATATGTATGTATGCACGTGTGTGCATGTTATGGATGTATTTACTCCTAGATCATTTCAGGAAAACTGGTGTAAGCTCCAGGGAAGGAAAAGCAGTACTTCCTATTTCCTGCCTCTTCTGATCAGTGTGAATTTTTCTCCTCCCACAATCATGCATTGCTCACGTAATTTACCACCGTAATAAAACCAGAGAAAAGGGCAGCCATGAGGCACCAGATCAGTCAATTCTGGATCTAGAAATAAGTCAGTTCTGGCTGAGAACACAGAGAAGGCAAAGCAGCCAGGAGAGCGAGGACACTGAGTCCTGACCCCAGGGGGATCCTCGGCCACTCTCCCCACTTCCCCACCCCCTGCCCTGGGACTGAGCAAGCCCTCTGCAGCCCAGAGTGGGGGCTGCTGTGACCTACCCTCAGTACCAACTGTCTCTGTGCTGGGCCCCCCAGCGCTGCCAGGCCTGCAGACCTCCAGGGAGCCAGGATCCCTCAGCCCACCCTGAGGGTGGGCGTCCTCCTGTGGGACGGGGGCTGGCGTCCACCGGGGAATGTGAGAGGTGCCCTGGGAGATGAGCTCCTTCAGGTAATGCTCGATCACCTCTTTGCCCTGGAAGCGGGAGAGACAGACACGTGAGACGATGGAGGACAGCCTGGGGGTCAGCCCCACCCCCTCTGGCCAAAGCCTGATGAGGCTATGAGAGGTTGAAATTCAGCCGGCCCAAGTGGCAACGTGCTGGGAAAGTCAAAGACGCACTGATGTCCAAGACCAAGTACCAAACGAGGAACATCAAATAGCCCCCGAGTCAGTTTTACATTGAAACATGTGGAGGAGTTCCCGTTGTGGCTCAGCCTAACAAACCCAACTAACATCCATGAGGATGAGGGTTCAATCCCTGGCCTCGCTCAGTGGGTTAAGGATCCGGCGTTGCCGTGAGTTGTGGTATAGATCGCAGATCCCAGGTTGCTGTGGCTGTGCCATAGGCCAGCAGCTTCAGCTCGGATTTGACCCCTAGCCTGGGAACTTCCGTATGCCGCCGTGGGTGTGGCCCTAAAGACAAAAAAGAAAGAGAAAGAAAGAAATACGTGGATAAAATATATTATTAAAATGAAATTCACCCGTTTCACTGCAAGAGGCCTCTACTCAGGGACGGGCCTGAGGTCTCTAAACCAAACAGCACAAAGTGTCCCTCTGTCCAGGGAGCTCAGTGTACAAGCCTGGGAGCATTAGACCATGACTCTGGTGCTTTCCATCCATTATCTCATGTGATGTGACCTTGATTAGAAAACTCATTCTACAGATGAGGAGACCAAGGCCAAGGAAGGTTAAGGGTCTCGGGGTGGCAGATCCAGAGTCTGCAGGCTCCAAGGTCTGCACACCTTCCTCCCTGTGACAGAAGGAGCCGGCCTCTTACCCTCTTGATGTTGGCCGTGTACTGCTTCATGGCGATCTTCTCCAAGGCGCTTTCGAAACCAAAGAAGGACCGGATGTCGAGCGAGGCGGATTGCTCAAAGCACGTCCACTCTTCGTTCTCAGGGTGGACCTGAAAGCCAAGCAGGGGTGGTGACACAGCCTTAGTGTGGGGGGGCTCTCCTGGGGACCTGGACCCAGCCAGAGCTTGCAGTGGGCAGCACATCACAGCCTGCAACACCCAAGGGCAGCAGCGGTACCAAGGGGCCCTGCCTAGAGAACAGAGAGCCTTCTCAGGAAGGTGCAGAAGAGAGTGGGTCTGACATTCCTGGCTCTTAAAAGTTATACGTACATAATGATCCATTTAAATAACATGTTTAATATTTCATTATAAATAAATTATAATACATAGTATATTTCATATTATTAAAATGTTCATTGGAGATCCCACTGAGGCACAGCAGGATCAGTGGCATCTCTGCAATGCCAGCAAGCTGGTTTGATTGCCGGCCTGGCACAATGAGTTAAGGATCAGCATCACCACGGCCTCAGTGTAGGTCACAGCGGCAGCTTGGATCTGATCCCTGGCCTGGGAAGTCCATATGCCAGGTGGCAGACAAAAAAGAATAAAAATTATTATGTATGCTGCATTTTCATATATTTAATTACAAACAAATATGCATATATATGTAAGCAAAGATAAATTTCACTGACAGAGCTACTAGGCAGACCCAGGCTTAGCGCCTCTCCAATGTCCATGGGCAGACACAGGGGTTAAATATGCAGATGCCTGGGCCGAACAGGTCCGAGGCGGGGCCTTAGAATCTGTATTTACAAGCAACTTTGGTAATGCCAATCACAGCTGTTGGTAGACCTTACTCAACAAAACACTACACTAAAAGTGACTTATAAATTCTGACCACCAGGGAGTTCCCATTGCGGCACATCAGAAACGAATCCGACTAGGAACCATGAGGTTGTGGGTTCGATCCCTGACCTCGCTCAGTGGGTTAAGGATCTGGCATTGCCATGAGCTGTGGGGTAGGTTGCAGATGCAGCTCGGGTCCTGCGTTGCTGCGACTGTGGTGTAAGCTGGCAGCTACAGCTCCAATTAGACCACTAGCCTGGGAACCTCCATATGCCATGGGTATGGCCCTAAAAAAGGCAAAACAAAGCAAAAAATGCCCACCAACACCTCCCGGAGGTAAACACTCCGTTTCCAGGAAACCCCAAGAGGAGTTGGAGGTGTGAGAGGAGTGCTGAGCATTTACTGGATGCCTGCTGTATATAAGTGCCTGGGGATCAGACAGATGGTTGGGGCAAGGTCCCCTGGGGGGTGGGAGCTGGGCAAAGCCGCATCAGAAATACCTGGAATGCGCCGTAGTTCCACCCTCGGTTGCCGCCATGAACGCCACCCTTTGGGATGAACTAGGGGTTTACCTGCATTATTTCATTTGTTCCTCCCAGCACCCAGTGAGGCAGATTCTGCTCACATCCGCATTTTACAGATACAGAAAGGTGGTCCCGGGTGGGGAAGTGTCACTCAGCAGGAGAGGGGCGGAGCTGGGTTCCATCCCAGCAAATGCCTCCAGACTCCTCACTGCAGCCCCCCGAGGCCAGCAGGACCGGGCCCCTGCAGTCCCCATTCTCAGACCTCACCCCTCCACCTCAGGGTCTTCACACATGCTGTTCCCTCCTCCCAAACTCTCTTCCCGGCCCTTCAATGACAGCTTCAATGGCACCTCCTCAGAGAAGCCTGGGGGACACTAAGACACTGTTACCTCCTCTTATTTTCTGTAGTTCCATCTGCTAGATCTCCCCCCCCTTTTTTTTTGCTTTTTAGGGCCACACCCACGGCATATGGAAGTTCCTAGGCTAGGGGTTAATCAGCTACAACTGCTGGCCTACACCACAGCCACAGCAACTAGGGATCCAAGCCACGTCTGTGACCTACACCACAGCTCACGGCAATGCCAGATCCTTAACCCACTGAGCAAGGCCAGGAATCAAACCTGCAGTCTTATGGATGCTAGTCAGGTTCTTAACCCGCTGAGCCAAGGCAGGACCTCTCTGCTAGATCCTTTCTTAGCACCTGTGACAAAGTTTTAAGTACGTGTTGACTTTTTTTCCTCATCTGTGGGCTCCCACTGCAGTGGAAGTTCCGTGAGGGCCAAGATCAGGCAGACTGAAGCACTACTATGTGCCCAAGACTTGTTAGGAAACCTGGCACATAGTAGGTGCTCAATCAGTATGTACTGGAAGATAATAATTATTAACTATATTAAAAGTAGGGGGAGTCCCTATTGTGGCTCACTGGAAACGAATCTGACTAGTATCCATGAGGACGTGGGTTTGATCCCTGGCCTTGTTCAGTGGGTTAAGGATCTGGCGTTGCCGTGAGCTATGGTGCAGGTCACAGACGCGGCTCGGATCTGGCGTTGCTGTGGCTCTGGTGTAGGCCGGCGGCTACAGCTCCAATTCCACCCCTGGCCTGGGAACTTCCCTATGCCACCAGTGGAGCCCTAAAAAGACACACACACAAAAAAGTTAACATGTAGGTTAACAAGGACCTACTGCATAGCTCAGGGAAATCTACTCAGTACTGTGTAATAACCTGTATGGGACAAGAATCTGAAAAGGAACAGATGTATGACTGTGTATAACTGATTTACTTTGCTGTACACCGGAAACTAACACAACTTTCCAAGTCAACTACACTCCAATTAAATTTTTTTTTTAAAGTTAACCTGTAACATACTAAGTACATCCAGTCCTTAGTATGTGCCAGGCACTACTCTAAAGGGTTTAGATATTTCATTTCCTCCTCACCATCATCTATGTGACAGGGGCCATCATTAACCCCATTTTACAGATGAAGAAAGGGAGGCACAGTTTCATGAAGGAAGGAGAGGCAAGGGAGGGAGGCGTCAGGGTTGCCAGGTTCAGCCACTAAAATGCAAGAGGCGCAGTCGTACTTGAATTTCAGATAAGCAGGGATAATGTTTTCGGAGTATGTTGAAAGCAGTTTTTAAGGCTGCTTAAACTACGGTGTACGTATACCATTATCGACTGTGTCTGTGAACTGCAGATTCACGGAGCGCCCGCATCCTACGTGACAGCGCCCTGGGAGGGTGGCGGTGGCCGGGAGGATGCTCACCGTGTAGCTGCAGTTCTCCTTGACCACCACGCGGCTGGCGAGGGTCTCGTTGTGCGCCTCGATGAGGAGCGTCCGCTCCTTCCAGTTCAGGACGTTTCTCTGCACGAACACCACGTGCTCGACTCCAGCGATCTGCAGGGACAGGACGTGAGTAGGAGGGCTGGGGGCGGGAACCCCCGAAGGCTGGCCTGTCCCCTCCCCCAGACCCCAGGACCTCTCATGCCCCTCTCTGCACCTGCCCACCAGCCCAGTCTGGATCGTCGGATCCCAGAACCCCTGACCCCCAGATTCCTCAATCTCCGGCCTCCTGCCCGGAACCGGCCCAAGAGCTGGAGCCCGGAGCCCCGCCTCCATTCCCCTTTCCCCCAGCCTCCCAACTCTGGAGCCCTTCTTGGCCTTAGTCCTACCCCCTCCTGCCCCCCACAACCTCACTCTCAGCCTAGCCTCCAGGCTCTCATCCCCATCCCAGAACTTTCCTCCAGGCGCGCGCGAGCGCGCGCACGCGCACGCACACACACACACACACACACACACACACACACACACAACCACCCCACTCCATCCCACCCTCGGCCTGGACCCGCCCGCCCGCCGTCCCCACCACCCGTCTGACCCCTTCCTCCGGGGTTCCTGGTTCTCCAGGAGCCCCCTGCCCCGCACCCACCTTCCGCAGCAGCCGCGGGGCCTCCACGCGCAGCCGGCAGCTCCGCTCCACCACGTGCACCGCCCCATCGGCGCTCCGGGACTCATGCAGGACCTCACTGCCCAGGAAGACCGGGATCTGGGGGCAGGTGGGGAAGCGCTTCTCGTAGGCCTGGGGACCGAGCGCGAGTGAGCTCCAGGGGGGCTGGGGCCGCCAGAGTACACACATCCCTCTCCCGCCCGCCCTTGCTGGGCTGTTGTCTCGTTTGCGTCCCCCTCCATGAAACTGCTGTTACCAAGACCAACTTCCTAACACCTGTTTTAGAGCAGTGACACAGGAGCGCCTGAGCCATGACTTGGCAAATCACTTTTTGCCTCCACGTTTGAGTTTTTGCCCTGGGAAACGTGGGCTAGCTTGGGGGCATCTTAAAAGAAGGCATCTTTCAGGGAAAAAGTTTGACCAAACCAACAGCCCTTCATGATTTCGAAACAAAACAAAACAAACCCAGCAACACTCAACAAACTAGGAATAGAAGGGAACTTCTCCAGCTGATAAAGGGCACCTGCAAAAACCCCAGCTACCATCATAATCCTTGGTGAAAGACTGATGCTTTCCCACTAAGATCAGGAATGAGGCAAGAATGTCTGCTCTGGCTGCTTCCATTCAATATTGTCCTGGTGGTTCTAGGCAGGGCAATTAGGCAAATGAAAGGAAAAAAAAAGGACATCCAGATTGGAAGATCCAGATTGGAGAGCCCCATTCCACGAGTTCCCCGGGTCAGCCCGCTGGGGGGCGTGCCAGCATCTGGCATCTGTGGCTGACAGTATTCAGCAGGGTTTGCTCCAGTGCCTGTCACAGCCCACGTGTCCTGGAATCAGGATCAAAGTGAGCTCCCAAAATAGTGCTGGCATCTGAGGACACACACCTCCTCCCCATGGCTCCCTGCTCCTGGCGCCTGGCAGAGAGCCGACACCACCCAGCTTAGAGGTGGGGGAGGGGGAAGGAAGAAATGCTTGGTGTCCTTGGTGTCACCCCAGGTCCCCCAAGGCCAGCCTAGCATGTCCTCCTCCAGGATCAGGAGGACAGGGCTGCCTCCACATGTAGAAGCTGGTTGCTTTGTACAAACACCCAGGGTTAGAATACTCTCCCCAGGGGAGAATATGCCGTGGGGCCCCCGGGAGTCTGCACTCAGAGTACTGGCAAGGGAGGCCCCCTAGGAACTGTGTCCCCCTACACATCTCAGGCCGCCTCAAACCCTCTTTCAAAGTAAGGTATTTCTGGAGTTCCCGTCGTGGCACAGTGGTTAACGAATCCGACTAGGAACCATGAGGTTGCGGGTTCGGTCCCTGCCCTTGCTCAGTGGGTTAACGATCCGGCGTTGCCATGAGCTGTGGTGTAGGTTGCAGACGCGGCTCGGATCCCGCGTGCCTGTGGCTCTGGCGTAGGCCGGTGGCTACAGCTCCGATTAGACCCCTAGCCTGGGAACCTCCACGGCCCAAGAAATAGCAAAAAAAAAAAAAAAAAGACAAAGTAAAGTATTTCTTGGGAGTTCCCTTTGTGGCACAGCAGAAATAAATCCAACTAGTATCCAAGAGGATGCAGGTTTGATCCCTGGCCTTGCTCAGTGGGTTAAGGATCTGCCGTGAGCTGTGGTGTAGGTCGCAGATGTGGCTCGGATCTCACTTTGGCTGTCGCTGTGGCTGTGGCTGGCAGATGTAGCTCCGATTCGACCCCTAGTGTGGGAACCTCCATATGCCTCAGGTGTGGCCCTAAAAAGCAAAAAAAAAAAAAAAAAAGGAAGCTATTTCCTCCACTGAGGAAGGAGCTGCACAGCAAAGTGAGAGGAGCCTGGGTGTTTTGAAGCCGAGCTCCACCTCCTCCCAAAGGAGAGGCAAGTTCCTTTTTCTTTCCAAGCCGTTTTCATCATCTGGAAAATGGGTATGTGCCAGGGCGAGTATCTCACGCAGAGCCTGGTGCCAGTTAAGCGCCCACGATTTCCATTCCCTGAGCAGCAGGACTCAAGTGGTGGCACAGCACAGCTTTGCAAGAACCTGAGACAGCTCTGTTCCAGCCCCTTCTGAGTGGAGGGAGCCAAAGGAACTGGGCTCAGGCCACCTCCACGATGGGCAGAGGGATGCTGACAGTTTTTGAAAATGTATGGATGGAAAGGGGTGCATGTTTCAGAATTGGTCAGGCTTAGTTCGAGTCTCTGCTGCTTCTCACTGGGTGACCTTGGGCAAGTCACTTGCCCTCTCTGAGCCTCCATCTCCTCATCTATACAATGGGCTGGAGGTAAGGATGTCACCAGATCATGTCTCTGAGCAGTTGACACATGGTGAGCTTTGACTCCATTCCTCCAGCTGTGCATTTTCTTCCCTTTACTCCTCCGAATGGCATCCTCATTTGACAAATGAGGAAACTGGAGCCCAAGAGGCTAAGTAACTTATGTGAGGTCACACAGTGCAAAATGGTGAACCTGAATTTGAATCCCAGAGCGGCTCAGCCCCCAATCCCTCAGGAAGCCCTTGCTCAGCAGCTTTGGAAACAGTTCCAGGGGTCATGATTTCTCCTTTCTTCTCCTTCAATCCTTCAGCTCCTGCCAGGCAGTGGCCCCTGCCCCAAGCCACTCCATTCTCTCTGTTCCACAGTCTCTCTCTTGTCCCCCAAATGAAACGACATACTCTGAACAGGCCTGGCTGCGCAGAACGAGCCCCACACGCCTTGCTCTGTCCCTCCAGCCCACCTCCCACCCAGCCTCCTTCACTCCTGCTGTGTGTGAAACACACTGGTACAGGTTGAATTGCGTGTCATCCACCCCGTGGCAAAACTCATACGCTGAATTCCTAACCCCCAGGACCTCAGAATGTGACCTTATTTGGAAATAGGTTTGTTGGGATGTAGTTAATTAAGATGGAGTCATACTGGAGTGGGGGGAGGCCCCTAACCAATATGACTGGTGTCCTTTTTTTTGGGGGGGGCGCTGTGCCCAAGGCATGTGAAAGTTCCCGGGCCTGGGATTGAACCTGTGCCATAGCAGTGACCTGAGGTACTGCAGTGACAACGCCGGATCATTAACATGCTGTGCCACAGGATAACTTCTGTCCCCCCCCCCTTTTTTTGGCTTTTTAGGACCACACCTGTAGCACATGGAAGTTCCCCAGCTGGGGTTGAATGGAAGCTGCAGCTGCCGGCCTACACCACAGCCACAGCAACGGGGGATCCCAGCCGCATCTGTGGCCTGTGCTGCAGCTTGTAGCAACACAGGATCCTTAACCCACTGAGTGAGGCCAGGGATCAAACCCCCATCCTCGTGGACACTGTGTCAGGTTCTTAACTCACTGAGCCACAGTGGGAACTCCTGTCTTTTATTTTTTTTTAAAGGGGGAATTTGGACTCAGATACACACACAGGGAGAACGCCAGGCGAAGATGAAGGCACCAAGTGGGATGAGGAAAACTAAGGATTACCAGCCACGCCGGAAGCCGGGAGAGAGGCCTCAAGCAGAATCCCTCACCGGGGACCATCTCGGCCACCACCTTGATTACCTTCCAGCCTCCAGGACTGTGAGGTAAAAAGCCTCTGCTGTTAAGCCACCCAGTTCATGGTCCTTTGTCACGGCAGCCACAGGAGACACATCTACACCCCAAGCTTGTTCCTGCACAGGCCCTTCCACCGGCTGCTTCCTCTGCTGGGAACACTGATCGATCCACTTGGCAGTGAAGGGGTGGGGAGGCCTGAGTCTCGGCGGCTTCTGCAGTGGAGGGGACCTGGATCAGGGCTTGTCCGTGCGGGTCCCCCTTCCTGGGACACCCTCCCGTACTGTCTCCCTGCAAGGCTGCCTCCTCCCCAGTTCTCTGTCCTGTTCATTTTCTGTGCACCTAAGGCAACTTCTAACCACATACGTGCTTGCCCAAGACGTGCCCAAGGCCTGGGCTATGTGCTTTTTGGTGGCACTGGCCTCAAACCCACACCCATCTCAGTTCTTGACACACATGAGGCCTAACAAAAGCCAGTGGACAAAGAAAGAATGCAGGAGTTCCCATCAGGGTTCAGTGGTTAATGAACCCGAGTTGGAACCACGAGGTTGCAGCTTCGATCCCTGGCCTCGCTCAGTGGGTTAAGAATCTGGCATTGCTGTGAGCGGTGGTGTGGGTTGCAGACACGGCTTGGATTCTGTGTTGCTGTGGCTGTGGTGCAGGCTGGCAGCTACAGCTCCGATTGGACCCCTAGCCTGGGAACCTCCATCTGCTGCAAGTGTGGCCCTAAAAAGCAAAAAAAAAAAAAAAAAAAAAAAAAAGAAAGAAAGAAAGAAAAGAAAAAAAGAATGCAAACTTGCCAGTGGCCCAAACAGCCCCAGGACATGGGCCCAGGGAGGGGAATGACAGGCCGTGAGCTCAGTGCTTGTAGACAGACGACTTCCTGTAACCGGCTCTCCTCCCTAGAGCCTGGTTTGGAGCCTCCAGATAAGGGTGGGCTGGTGGGCAGCAGACAGGTAATGGGCCCTGGTCTCCCTGACTCTCAGCGGAAGGCACTGCCTCCTCAAGCAAACAGTGGCAGCTCTAATGGTGGAGCCAGGCGCCGGGGATCCCCAGCGCTCAGGGCCCCCACCTAAGGGCTCTGCCCCAGTGCCAGCTCTCCAGGGTCAGCAGGCTGTCAGCTGGGGAGTCCCTGTGGTCGTGAGGGCAGGTGTTGGATGTCACTGTCAGGGCGGTGTGTGCAAGGGCTGACTGCACCATTTTGTCCCTAGGACCTCCTGTTGGGATAGAAACTAGGGTTCCCCATTTTACAGATGAGCCAACTGAGGCTCCTAACAGAGCCAGTAAGTGGCGGCGTCGCAGGAAGGGGGACCCCTTCCAGGGCCTGAGCGTGGGCTCTTGTCTCACACTCGGAAATGAACTGTCCGAGGAGACACACGTGCTGACAAAGCAAGGGACTGTGTTGGGATGTGGCCGGGGGTGGAGAGCAGCAGGATGAGGGAACCCCGGGGAACTACTCTGCCGTGTGACTCGCCGTCTCTGGTTTGACGGGAATAGGGTTAGTTGCCGGGTTGTCTCTGGCCCGTCGTCTTCCTCGGCCCCCATGTGGTCTGGCTCAGGGTCCTTCTTGGTGGTGCGGGCATCTCTCAGCCAAGATGGATTTCAGTGCCAAGGATCCTGGGAGGCTGGAAGGCTCCTGCCTCCTACCGGCCCCCCCACATCCTCCTGGTCCGTCTTCAGGGCAGCACCGCGGTCCTGACTGGGCTCCTGCTGTGCAACAACTCCTGCAAGGGGCTATTGTCCTGCCCGGCTAAGGTGGGCGGATTCGGTCATTTTTCCACTAACATCGGGGTTGGAGCGCAGGCCCGTCTGCCTCAGACCCCGATCCTGAACCACCCTGTCCTGTCTCTCCAGGGGCATTGGCTCCATCACAGGTGTCAGTGGCTTGGACATCCTGAGTCCTGCTGGCCTGACACCCGGAGGTTGGGGACCCCTTGCCTTGGGCAGTTCAGAGGGTCTTATAGGATCAGGCTGTTCATGAGCCCCTGCCTGTGCTGGAGACCGGCTCACACGGCCAGCGTTCTCCCCGCCTGGCAGCCTCAGACACTGATGCCATCCCCGCACATCAGGCCCGAGCGTCTCCCTGCCGGACAAACACATGGTGTGGCCTCCTCAGTTTCACGAGGTAGCAGAAGGATTCCGTTTCAGCCCTGCTGCCCGGTGGCTGGAGAGGGGCACCCACGCCTGCCAGCTCAGATAGGGAGCTGATCCAAGGCCCCAGACACGGCCAGGCAGGGCAGGCAGAAGCCAATGGAAACTACCCTTGAAGGCCTCCATGGGCTACCCGGCCTGCAAAAATCCATACCGACGCACTCTGCACATAGAGAGAGAGGCTGGATTCCTAGCCAGACTTGCCCACCTCCAGGCGGGGTAACCTTGAACTCAGCACTTCCTCTCCCTGAGGCGCATTGGTAAAGGGGACCTCCTATCGAATGCTCAGGTTCCTTCCTGTGTCACAACTGCTGAAGCGAAAAGCCATCAGCCCAGCATCCCCAGTGCTTGTCGAAATGCCCCACGCGGATACTACAGAACAAAAGCGTGGATGACAGGGCAGCACAGCTGGCAAGGGCGTGGGTCCTGGGGTCGGGGTGGGATCCCTGCTCCGCTCGGCCCCAGCTCTCTGGCCTTGGAGAAGTCTTCAAGCTCAGAGAGCCTTCCTTCCTTCATTTGTTAGAAAGAGAATAAGAAGTTTTAGAAACATTTTTAAAAAGGGAAAATAAGAAAAGCCTGCTACGCTCCTGAGTTTGGGGGCTGGCTGGGTGGGAATTAAGGTGAAGCTCTGAGAGCGCTGCCTGGCCCAGGGTACCTTCTACATAAGCTTGTGCTGAATGCATGCAGATTTGAAAGAGGGAGAGTACAGCTCAGAAAAGCTATTTCTGCTAATCACTTGACAGCCGCCCTCCCTGCCCCTCCCTCCTTCCTTCCTGCTCTTGCTCACGTACATATATATGTGTATGTCGAGCGTTCAGAGGATACAGGTGTGCTGCTCGCCCCACACCTTCCACCCAAAGTGGGGAAGGAACAGCCCAGCCTTCCAAATCGCACCGGTGTCTTATCTAAGCCAAGACGTCACCTTCCCCCTCTGCGCTGCAGGCTGGACTGCGGCACTCACTTCAGTGTGACCGTCGCACAAAGGTGCCCCCCTCCCTGTCCCTCTCCTCAGGAGCCGTCCTGAACCCCCCAGCCTCCCCTGCAAGCCCCGGGGGACCCCAGGACAGACCATCAGTCTTCTCAGCTGCCTCAGCTCTTTTTTTTTTTTTTTTTAAGCTGAGACCTAATTCTCACGTCGTTAGATGCACCCTGTTGCAGTGCGCAGTTCGGTGGGCTGTAGACCATCCACAAAGTTGTTACCATTATCTAATCCCAGATGCCTCATCACCCTCCCAAAAGGAACCGCATGCCCATCAGAGTCACTACCATCCCCCCTGCTCCAGCCCTAGGCTACCGTTAATCCCCTCTCTGTCCCTCGGGATTTTCCTTTTCTGGATATTTCATACACATGGAGTCATGTCATTTTTGTGTCTGGCATCTTTCGCTGGGCCATGTTTTTGAGGTTCTGCCACGTTGTCGCATATGTCCATGCTTCTGTCCTTTTGTGGCCGAATAATATTCCACTGTGTGGCTCCCCCACCTCTTGGCAGAGTTGCTCAGACCTGGTGAAGGAGCATCAGACACCCAATGGCAACAGTGTTGTCCCAGCTGATGAAGGGACGCAGGTGTGGGAGGCTCAGAGCCACGTGTCCTGGAACCTTTTGAAATGACTACTGTTTTGTCTATGGAAGGAAGCAGCTGTATCCAGATGGCCCTGTAGCTGAAACACCTGCTGCTATTCTCGTCAAAGCCAGCTCAGGGGACCCAGAAGATGGAGACAAAGCATCAGAAGCACCCTGCAGCCAGGGCACCCGGACGCGGCCAGGGGGCAGGGCCAGGGTATGGGAGCAGGGCAGAGACAAAGCATGGGCTTTAGATGCTCCTCTGCCACTTGCCAGTCGGCTGACCCCAGCTTCACCTCTCTGAAACTCAGTTTCCTCAGGAAAAGAGGATAACGATGACGATGCTGACTCTGTAAGGGCTGGCTGTAAAGATTAAAAGGAGAGTGGAGTTCCTGTCGTGGCGCGGCGGAAACGAATCCCACCAGGAACCATGAGGTTGCGGGTTCGATCCCTGGCCTCGTTCGATGGGTTAAGGATCTGGCATTGCCGTGAGCTGTGGTGTAGGTCAGCAGCTGTAGCTCTGATTTGACCCCTAGCCTGGGAACCTCCATATGCCGAGGGTACAACCCTAAAAAAAGAGAAAGAAAAAAAAAAGATTAAAGGGAGAGGAGTTCCCATTGTTGCTCAGCGGATTAAAGAGCCAACTAGTAACCATGAGGATTCAGGTTTGATCCCTGGCCTTGCTCCGTGGGTTAAGGATCTGGCATTGCTGCAAGCTGCAGTGTGGCTCACAGATGCAGCTCAGATCTCAACATTGCTGGGACTGTGGCGTAAGCTGGCAGCTGCAGTTCCAATTGGACCCCCTAGCCTGGGAACTTCCATATGCCACAGGTGCAGCCCTAAAAAAAAAAAAAGATTGAAAGGAGATAAGATGAGTAAGGCATTTAGCACAGTGCCAGACACCACGTAGTAGATTATTTTTTGTTGTTGTTTTGGCCTCACCCATGGCATATGGAAGTTTCCAGGCTAGGGATCGAACCTGTGCCATGCAATGACAATGCCAGATCCTTAACTTCATGAGCCACCAGGGAACTCCCATAGCAGA
The DNA here is from genome assembly GCF_054392235.1 of Sus scrofa. Classification (NCBI taxonomy): domain Eukaryota; kingdom Metazoa; phylum Chordata; class Mammalia; order Artiodactyla; family Suidae; genus Sus; species Sus scrofa. The sequence goes on from NC_139385.1 coordinate 43,866,062, forward strand.
TTGGTTTTTTGTCTTTTTTTTTTTTTTTTTTCTGTCTTTTTAAGGCTGCACCTGAGGCATATGGAGGTTCCCAGACTAGGAGTCCAATTGGAGCTGTAGCTGCCGGCCTATACCACAGCCACAGCAACACAGGATCCAAGCCACATCTGTGACCTACACCACAGCTCATAGCAACGTCGGATCCTTAACCCACTGAGCAAGGCCAGGAATTGAACCCACATCCTCATGGACGCTAGCTGGGTTTATTAACCGCTGAGCCATGACGGGAACTCCTAGTTTTTTGTTTTTTTCTTTTTTAATGGACAAGAGTAAACCAACAGGGGCTTCAGTGGGCATCCATACATCTGTGCTCACAGCAGCATTATTCGCAAAAGCCAAAAAGTGGAAACAACCTGAATGTCCACTGACAAATGGTAAACAAAATCTGGTCCGGCCATACAGTGGAATATTATGGAGCCATGAAAAGGAAGGACGCGTTGAACGTGGCTGGATGAACCTCGAAAACATGATGCTCAGTGAAAGAAGCCAGACACAAAAGGACACATGCTGTATGATTCCACTGACATGAGGGCCTTAGAGTCGGCAAATCATCAACATAGAACCTGGTGTCATGGTTGCTAGGGGCCGGGGGGGGGAGGGGAGGATAAGGAGTTAGTGTGTAAACGGGGCCGAGTTTCAGTGGGGAGGAGGAATAAGTTGTGGTGATGGGTGATAGTGACCGCTGCACAGCAGTGTAAACACACTAATGCCACTGCCCTGTGCCCCTAAAAAGGCGTGACAAGGTGACCTTTGTGTTATGTGTATTTTAGCACGGTTTTTTAAAAAGGTGGTTTATAGCCCTACCAGGCTGTGGCTTGGAAGAGGGTGTCGTGTCTGTGTTTATTTGTTGGTAGGCAACGCCTCCATCGCTAGGTCTGCTTTCTTCCCCCGCTGGATTCCCTGGTGTCCTTGTTCCACCCCTGGGACGCTGTAGACGCCCAGCCAGTGTTTGCTGAAGGAGGGAGGGAGGGCAGGAGAGGAGGAGGGGAGGGGAGAGGAGGGGAGGTGGAGAGAAGGAAGGAAGGAAGGGACGGAGGGAGGGAGAAATGGAATGACAGCGGAATGACACCTCCAATCCACTTTCCATGTGCAGCTCTGATCTTGCCCCTGCCCTGCTCGACACCTTCCAAAGCTCCCCGAATCCTCGAGGAAGCACACTGACCCCTCCAGCCACTTTCTAACTCACAGGGGCCCAACAAAGCCACATCCATTTCTTCAGAGAGACAAGTTCTGCCTCGCGGGCCTCTGCCTAGGGGGCGGCTGGGGCGGGCGTCCCCCCTCCAGCAGGGCTCAGCCTGGCTGACCCAAAACGCCTCTGGCTACTGACCAACGGGCTCGACTGTGTGTTCCTTCTTTCTTCCCCGGGTTATGCTCATGGCTTCGCCTGGACTCTCTGTCTCTGTCTCTGTCTCTCCCCCGCCCCCCCACACACTGCAGGCAGGGATCATGCCAGGAGAACCAGGTCAAGACTAAACAAGAACAAGACAGACATGGGCTCCACCTTTCCAAAGCTTAATCTAATGACAAAGACCCATACGACAAGCAAATCTCATAGAAACAAGCAGGCAAGCCAACTCACAGAGTAATGACACCTTCTGAAAGTGCTAAGAATCACCTCTTTTGTAGCTCCTGCCCCTGGCACAGTGCTTGGCACAAAGAGTAGAAACAGTAAGTGTTTGGGGAATACCTGTGTGCATAAGTTAACGCATTGACCTTAGGAACGGGGGTGGGGGGGGCTGAAGTTTACTCTGAAATCAGAAGATGACTTTGCTGAGCAGTGGATGACCTCCCAGCCCAAATCAGAGCCCCGGGTGGAAAATGTTGCTTGCCTTAGTCTGTTAGCAACCGGATCAGATGACAGGCTCCAGGGAGCTCACTCAATCGCATTTAAATAAGGCCCCTGCTGCTTTATTAAAACTACATCCATAACAACGATTCTAGCAGCGTAGTAACTGCCCAGGGCCTGGGCTGTGAGGATTCACCTTCAGAGGCTGCTCTTCGTTAATAACCCATTTGCTAAGTGATGAACTGTTTATTGATACAAAACTCCAGGTCTTTAAATATTTTAACACTTAATTGCCACTGACAGCCGTCACCTCTATACACCCCCCTCCATGCAGACAGCCTATGCTGATGAAATTCTATCCTCGGCCATCTTCCTTCTCCAGGTTCACAGAAACTGATAACCTGAAGCCACAGGGCTTGGAGCCCCACAGGGACCTATGGACAGTGGCCGCTAAGAGGTGGCAGGTCATTCCTCACGCATACAAGTTGGGCTCATGACCACTGAGCCACAATGGGAACTCCTGGAAGGTCATTCCTGAAGCTGCCTTGGCCACGGGCGCCCTGATGTCTCCCGATCATTAGAACCAGAATCTAGAATGTCTGGGTGTGCACCCAGGCTGTGGAGTTTGACTCCCTTAATTCCAGTCTCTGCCGCTTGCTGATGAGGTCATTCACTGAGATGTGTGGGCTGAACTTGTGTTTCCCCCGCAGACAAAGCCGGGTTGGCGACCTAACCCTGGCGGCCTCAGGATGGGACCGCACTGGGGCATGGCCATTAGACAGGTGATCAATTGAGAATGACATCACTAGGGTGTCCTTGTAAAGGGGGGAAATTTGGACGCAGGTGCACACGCCCAGGGGATGGGCCATGGGACGGTCGGCGTTTTGCTGCCACAAGCCAGGGATGCCAGGAGACAGGCCTGGGACAGATCCTTCCTGAGCACCTTCGAGGGAGCCAGACCTTGTCCACACCTGGATCTCAGATATCTGGCCTCAAGGACTGGGAAGCGATGCATTTTGGTGGGTCTAGGCCACCCAGTTGTGCTGTTTTGTGACGCAGCCCTAGCAAGCAAATGCCTGGGCTCAGGAACAGTCTTCTCGACCTTCCAAGCCTGCTTCCTCTTGTGTGGCAGCGGAGGCTGCTATAAAATACCTGCCTCTGAGCTGGCCCAAGGGTTTGGCTCTGCTCCCCGTTGTGGGGTCCTGATGGGGTGCAGCCATTCCAACTGCAGTCCTGATGGTAACTCCCCCAGCGGGGCCACTTCCTCAGCCCAGAAGCCACCCCAGTAACTTCAGAGCCTCAGCCCTGAGAAGAGGCAGCGCTCATGTGTGGGAATGTGAGTGTCCCCAGCTGCCATGTGTCTGCTTCGTGGCCCTGGGTAATGCGTTCATCGTTCCCGGGCCTCAGGCTCCTCATCTGTAGAGGCGGGCCTCCCGCTCATGAAGCACATGACTTCACATCTGAATGGACTCTGAACAGAGCCTGGGGCCTCGTAGGTGCTGTGTATGTGTTTGTTAAGTAAAATTTAAAATAGAATCTACCGGAGTTCCTGTTACAGCTCAGCGGGAACTGGACACGGTATCCATGAGGATGCGGTTCAATCCCTGGCCTCGCTCAGTGGGTTAAGGATCTGGCATTGCCGCAGGCTGCAGCATAGGTCACAGATGTGGTTCGGATTCAGTGCTGCTGTGGCTGTGGTGCAGACTGGCAGCTGCAGCTCCAGTCCCTAGCCTGGGACCTTCCATATGCCATGAGTGAGGCCTTAAAAAAGGGGGGGGGTGAGGCTCTGATCGATTCTACAACCGGAATGAACCTTAAAAATATGATGCTCAGTGAGAGAAGCCAATCACAAAAGGCTACCTGGTGTCTGATCTCATTTATATGAAATGTCTAAAATATGCACATCCATAGACAGAGGGTAGATTAGTGGTTGTCGTCTAGGGCCAGGCTGGATGGGGTGAGTTTAGGAGATGACGGTTAAAGCTATGGGGTTTCTTTTGGGGGTGATGAAAATATTCTAGAACTGACAGAGGTGATGGTCCCACAATTCTCTGACTATACTGAAGGCCCACTGACCCGGACCCTTTAAATGGGTGAATCGTATGGTAGGTGAGTTATAGCTCAAAAAAAAGCTGTTACCACCATAAATAATGATAATAATAAACCTGAGGGATGTTTTACAAGCAGAAAACATCCTGCCAGGCACTGTCCAGGTACCCAGGTCCCTTCACTTTGACTCTCCAGGAGCAGGGGCCTTTTATTTTCTCTGGCTCACAGGTGAGAGGCTGGAACGGGGACCCAGCCTGATGGCTCTGGCTGGCCACGTCCACTCATGCAGGGGAACAGCCCAGATGAGCTGGAAATCACTCCCAAGGGGCCGGAGGCTGACCAGAGCGTGGCCCTCAGGGCTCAAATGCCTTTGTGTCCTGCATCCTGTCTTCTCCACCAAGACCCTTCACCTTCTGGGACCTCCACATGCAAAGGGACCAGGGATCCTTTCAGAACCCGGACACACAGCCGCCTCCATTGTCTGCATTGTTTTCCTCTGTTGACCAAGATAATGCAAACTCATTGTCGTGAACCCAGTAATACAGAACGCTATCAAGAGAGGATGAAAGCCGAGGTCACTAGAGACCGAATTCCATCCTTCAGAAACGGCATTCGCATCAAGGAATGCGGCACAAGGAGAGAGACACCCATCCACTGGATTCGTTGCATTTTTGAAAGGAAAGACCATTTTCTTGAAAATTTTAAGCTGGACCTAGGAAGGTTGCCTTCGTGCTATTTGATAACCAATCCCACGAACCCAGGGTCAGTGGTTTGTGGACCTCAGTGCCGGCTGGATTTCTGAAGAAGCGAAGAGACTGTTTTCATTCTCAAGTCAGTTTCGTTAAACAGAAAACCCAGAAGGCTGGCGTGTCTGCTGCCTCGGATGTGGTCAGAATAGCTGAGTTCATCTGAAACGTCCCTGGCATCTGACCCAAACTGAGGGCAAGTGTTTCGCTGAGAAACAAAGACCGATATTAAGTGCAGAAAACCCCTTTTGTGTCCACCCTGCAAGCAAGTTGTGTTGAGTTATGCCGCTATTCTGGGGACAGTAATGTTTTGTAAACAGTCGGCAGAGTGGCTTTGTGGGTGCTGCTGGAACAGTTAGGGCCCTTTCACCAGCAAGGACTGTATGGAGATGAGGTGACAGAGAATTTGAAACATACAAATGACCAATGAGCACAATACAGATAGTAAATATCTGGAACCTTTGTTTCCTGCTGTACCCACAGGCCTGTCTTCCATCCACAGAGAATGTTAATAGCCGGGGGAGTAACTGAGCCCTCCTGCCCTCAGTTATGGAGCGTGAAGCTCACGAAATACGCTTCTTATATTCTAGCAGTCCTGTTAATACCACCTACATGTAAGTGCTACATTAGCAGGCATGTTCTATTTTATTTATTTTACCTTTTATATCTATTTTTATTTTTATTTTTCCTCTTTTGGCCACAACCACGGTCTCTGGAAGTTCCAGGCTAGGGGTTGAATTGGAGCTACAGCTGCCCGCCTATGCCACAGCCACAGCAATGCCGGATCCTTAACCCACTGAACGAGGCCAGGGATCAAACCTGCGTCCACATGGATGCTGTTTGGGTTCTTAACCCATCGAACCACAATGGGAACTTCGGCACGTTTGATTTTATTTTATTTATTTATTTATTTAAATTTTGCTTTTTAGGGCCGCACCCACAGCACATGGAAGCTCCCAGGCTAGGGGTCAAACGGGAGCCGCAGCCACAGGCCTATACCTCAGCCACAGCAACACAGGATCCAAGCCGCATCTTCAACCCACGCCACAGCCCATGGCAATGCCAGATCCTTAACCCACTTAGCGAGGCCAGGAATCGAACCCACATTCTTATGGATACCTGTCAGATTCATTTCTGCTGAGCCACAGCAGGAACTCCCGACATGTTCTATTTTTATTTATTTTTATTTTTTAAAATTTTTTTGTATTTTTAGGGCCGCACCTGAGGCATATGGAGGTTCCCAGGCTAGGGGTCTAATTGGAGCTGTTGCTACTGGCCTACGCTAGAGCCACAGCAACGCCAGATCCGAGCTGCGTCTGCGACCTACACCACAACTCACAGCAATGCCGGTCCTCAACCCACTGAGCGAGGCCAGGGATCGAACCCACAACCTCATGGTTCCTAGGCAGATTCGTTTCTGCTGTGCCACAATGGGAACTCTGGCATGTTCTGTTTTAAAGTACAATGGTTGTAAATATTTTTTGAGAATCCTAAACATGCTAAATTAAATTTACATTTATTAAGCCCAGGCAATAGTTTAAAAAGTATTCGTTTTCCAGGCATTCCCATGTGGCACAGGGGGTTAAGGATCCATTGTTTTCACGGCAGCAGCTTGGGTTCAGTCCCTGGCCCGGGAACTTCCACATGCCTTGAGCATGGCCAAAAAGTTTTATTAGTTTTCCATTCCATAGCTCTTTGTCCCAGTTTTATGACTTCATGGTTTTCTAGGCTATGGGTTGTCCCAGACAGGTGGGCACAGTGTCTCTCTTCTGTTGAGTGAATGAAGGAATGAATGGATGGATGAACGGTGTCCTAAGGCCTTAGAATATGTGCGCTGCCTGGAGCCTTAGATATTTATTTGTATTTAGCTGGCATGTATTGTCTGTTAAGTATAGACCAGGCCCTGTACTAGGCATCTGCCACACACACCCCATAATCGCCTTCAATCCTAATAACAACCTCATGAGGCACATATAACCAGTCCCGTTCACAAAGGAAGAAACAAAAGTTCAGAGAAATTCAGTGAGCTTCCAAAGACACGCAGCCAGAGCACAGCCAAGCGACAGCAGAGGCCCAGCGCTTCCGCCTGCACATCCCCAGGTCCCTTCATCATCCCTAGGTGTCCGGGAGAGTTACACAGCCACAACAATAACAGTAACAACAACAGTAATAGCATTTGGTCTGTGCTGGACCCTGTCCTGAGAGCTTTACATGTATTGACTCATTTAATCTACAGCAGATGCCCAGGTTTGGAAACCATGTCATCCTCACTTTAGATATGGAAAGTGTAGGCTCAGAGAGGTTAAGTAACTTGCTCAGGGTCACCCAGCTTGTCCATACAAACCCAGCCTGCTCCTGCTGCTTTCCTGACCTGGAACCATCCAAATCTAATAGCACAACATGTATGGAGAACACTAATGATGCCTTTTAATCCTTTATTTGACTGTAAACATGTGTAGGTAGATTCAGAGAATAGATGAGGCAGGACACACACAGAGCCATCAAGTGCTCTGAAAGACCTTGGATAGAAGGCTGGGATTAAGAAGCCAGGGGCGGGGTGAGGAGGATGGGGGTAGATTCTGGTGTTTCTTGCACTTTCAATATAATCACTTACAACACTCTGTGGTGTAATAGAAGGATCAGCCGCATTTTGTGAGCACTTAGTGTGTGCCAGGCACTGAGCCAGAGGCACCGGACACTGTTTCATTGACTTTGCACCACAACCCCACAGCATTGCCGTATCTTACCAGGGAGGGAGGCTCTGAGAGGCAGAGTGGTGGCCCCAAGAAGGAACCCCTCATCTACCTGTCTCCAGCTCCTGCCCCACAGTGTGCAGACCACTGAGCCAGGAGGCTGAGGGCTCAGGAGCCAATTCTGTGCCACCTAGTTAGTCTGAACCCTGAAAACAGCTGCTCCCAGGCCCTCCCTGCCCACTGGCATCCCCCCCTTTCCTGGTCTTAGCTTTCTTGGAAGAGAAGGAAGGGGAGCAGAGGGGAGGGGTGGGAGCAGAGGGAGGACACTGGGGGTGTTGTGGCTAAACTCTAGGTTCTGGAGCCACTGTCCACACCCCCTTGTGGATCCAGGCCTGGCTTTCCCTCTTCCTGGCCCCAGAACTTAAAGCCGTCCTTTCACCTGTCCAAGCTTCACTTTAGTGGAGGTAAAATGAGAATGAGAAGAGCTGCTGGAAATTACACGAAATAACATCTGTAAAGACTTAACGCCACAGACCCTCAGTGAATGGCTGCTGTCATCATCATTAGTATATATATAATAATAACTATTATTATTACACAAAATGACAGCAGTGGTTTGGCCCCTGACATGCTTGTTTTCTATTGAAGGGGACCGAGATAAGAGGACAGATAAGCTTCAACAAGGAAAGGAGGGAAAGACCTTGTGTTTTGGTCAGTGGGCAAGGGTTCCGGAAGTTGTGATGAAAGGTGGGACGGCCAGGCGAAGGGTCCTGGTTAGAGGCTGGACCCACCCAGTCAGTGGAGTAGCTCATTAATTCCTTCTGATCGGGGGGTTCAAGGGGGTCTCCCTCTTCTTACCATCAGAGCTGACCTCTGGTATCCCTCCACCCGTCACACAAGGGACCTCAGGGTCGGGGGTCACTCACCGCCATGACCAGCTCGAACGGGTACTTGTAGACGCGGACAGGAGACTGGTACTTCTGCACCATGTTCTTGCAGGACGACCAGCGAGAGCCACCCAGGCAGGAAGTGGGCACGGAGCCTGAGTGAGGGCGACTGGTGAGGCGGCAGCGCCCACCCTGTGAAGCAGGAGCCCTGCCCACTGCTCCCTAGCCAGGGGCAGGCCCACCCTTGGCGCCACCCACACATCTCCTCAAGTCAAGGGGGCCAGGGATCCCCAGATTACTTTGGGCCAGTCCCCAAACCCCTGTTCTGTCCGTTACCCTTGGCCCCCGACCACTCTCCCTCCTCAGGATTAATCGGTACACACAACGTTTGGGCCCCACCCCTTCATGCTGAGGGTCATGGAAAACCCAGTAAGTCCAAATGGAAACACATACATTCGCAGTTCTCACACTCCCACAATTCCTTCACCCACGCAGCCCACAGCCTGCCACCGACATCCGGAACACACAGTCCCCCCAAGATTCATTGCACCTGCCCTCCCATTTTCCTCCAAGACACATTAACATTCAGTCCTCACCAAATTTCACACGCACACACATGTACGACTGCCCTCCCACACGGGGCTGCCCTTGCAAACGCACTCAACTTTGCACACACACCCAGCTCCCCGGAGCACGCACCTACCCAACTCCAGGCTCTCATATAATTCTCCTGATGCGCACAGACGTTCACACACATGCACACACACCGATGTACACGCACACACGCACATCCCCCCCCACCCCCAGCCCTGCTCACCGTCGCCCTCGGAGTCTCCTGGGACACAGCCCCAGGGCAGTGCGGAGCTGAGCCCTCCAGGGTCCCCTGCGGCCGCCTGGCCCGAAGCTCAGAGCCTGGGACTGGGTGCAGCTGCGGTCGCTGAGCTGGGGGCGTCTGATCCTGCACACCCTGCGGCCGGGCGGGTCAGGGAGGGACTTAAGGGACGGGAGCTAGCCCTGCCGGGGCGGGAGCGCTCCAGGACCCAGGACAGCGGAGATCTTGGACTGGCTCCGCCCTCGTCCCCCCAGCCAACCCCTTTCCTCCGCCCCCGGCTCAGCCATGGCCCCGCCCAGATTTACCCCGCCCTGGGCAGGCCCCGCCCCAGCCTGGCCCCGCCTTGGACTGGCCCCATCCCAGTCTTAGTCCCGCCTTTTATTCTACACTTCCTTGTTTGACCACGCCCCGCCCCGCCCTTCCTCCCGTATGGCCCCGCCTCACGCAGGCCCCGCCTCCATAGGTCCCGCCCCTAAAGCACTCGCCTCGCGCGTGGCCCAGCCCCAGGAAGACCCCGCCCCCAGGCTGCGGCTCTAATCTAGCTCTGCCTCCAGGCGAACCCTTGCTTGTCCCGCCCCTCTATCCCAGTACAGTTCCCTAACTCGGGCCAACCCTCTCTCCTCCTGGACTCTGAGTCCGGTCCCTCCACTGGCCACGCCCCAGAACCCTCTCGGTTCTGCCCCGAGTAGCAGGCCTGTCGGTATCTGGTATCTTTCATTCACTTTGCAGTTGTTTACACATCGCTTAAGTGTTAGGACTTATCAAGTGCTGAAGAGTCATCAGTGAACAAAACAGGTAGAGTTTTGTGGAGTTTACATTCCAGTGGGGGAGACAGACATTCGATAAGTGAGCCAAATATATAGCATTATGTGAGATGGGGGAAAATGCCAAGGTGAAAAAAATAAACAGGGAAGGGATTCAAGGAGTGAAGGAGGTCCTGTTGTGGCTCAGCGGAAATGAACTGGGCTAGTACCCATAAGGATGCGGGTTCGATCCCTGGCCTCGCTCAGCGGGTTGATACGGCAGGGAGAGTGTGTACAGGGAGACAGATATATCATTACACTTGTGACAACCAATCCTTTTTCTTCCTTCCTAGCATTGTGTCACACTCTGCAATCACCTCCTTTATTCATCCATTCATTTATTTGTAGGTCTGTCCAAGGAGAGCGTGAGCTCCGCGAGAGCAGAGACTGTGTCTTGTCTGTCTTATTCATTTGCCCCACGGCAGCAGGGTCTTCCTGGGGATCTGGCAGCCGTAGATGCTCAGTGCGTTTTCTTGGCTAAAGGTTGTCCAGGGTAGAAATGGAGCACGCGATTCCTATCATTGCCACAAGGTGGCAGCAAAAGACCGTCAATGGCTCCTTCTTGGTTAAGGTTATCAAAGCTGGAAATGGAGCGCACGATTCCCATCCTTGCCACAAGGTGGCAGCAAAAGACTGTCAATGGCTCCTTCTTGGGTAAGGCTAAAAATAGAGTGCACGGCCCCCATCTTCGCCACACGGTAGCAGCAAAAGCCCGTCCACGGCTCCTTGGGTCTTCTAGAAGGGGAAATTGCTGGGCAAGGTAGGAGTAGAGGGAAGATCCGCTCTACTGTAGGTTCATCAGAGAAATTCCCAGGCTCCTCCCCGACGTCCGTGCAGGGCACCAAGTGCTCGTTCACACTGTTGGCGGTTGTGACAACACGAGAGGCTTGAGTTGACCCAAGATAATCAGAGCGGAATGTTTACACCTGAAAGGATCGGGAGGGGCAATCTGTTTTCTCGGGCACCATTTGAGAAGAGCCTGGGCACGTGCTTGTTCGCCAGCTCCTCACGTGGTTCTTTTAAACAGACGCGTCTGGCCGTGCTGGCTAGCAGATCTTGGAGGGCACTCCCGGGGATTCCTTAGGGAACCGAGGATGCTCGGAGGTGCGCTCCGGAGGGGGAGGTCGCTCCCGAGAGCTCCTCCTACATGTGGGCGTGGCCCCCGCCCCCGTTACTCTCTTCCACCCGGGCAGAATCTTCCCGGCCGCCCCCACGCGTGTGTCTTTTGCCCCCGAAGGTGACAGCTCGTGGGAGTAGGAGGCGGGGTGGGAGATGCAGGGAGCAGGGGAGTCAAGAAAAGCCACAAGCAGCATAGGAGATTGCGGGGAGGCTCCAGGTCTCCAGGCTACTCTCAGCGCCGCTCCGCCTCCGTCACCATCTGGTGAGTACATGAGGGGAGGGGGTGGTGGGAGGTGGGGAGTTCGGGGGTGGCCAGCTGCGTGGGTAGAGGTCCAGAGGGAAGTGAGAGCCTAGCTCCCTCCTCCTCCAGCCAATGGAAGCGAATTAGTAATCACACCACCTTCCACCTGCTTCCTCTTGCGAGTTCTCCTATCAATCACCCTACCATTTATTGAGCACTTATTTAGCACCTGTTGCATAGTTCTAAGGCTTTACACACCTTCACACATCTAATCCTCCAAAATGACTCCTGCAGTGATGAAATGTTTTGGCACGCCAAGAGGTGGCGGTTGCACAACACTGAATGCACTAAATGCCACCGAACAGCACACATGAAAATGGTTTATTTTATGTTATATAACTAGGCTTGAATTAAAACTAACCAAAAAAAAAACTTTTAAGGCAAAAACTTGTTACCCTTCAGATTAAAGATAAGGAAACTAAGGCACAGAGAGGTTGAGCAACTTGCCCTAGGTCGCACAGCTAATAAGGAACTCAAACCCAGGGCTTCTTCTCCCAGGGCTCTAGCTGAAGGACCTGGATGATGGGATTTTGCAGCCTGAACTGCAAAGATAGCCAGGCATCCTGGCTCAGGATTGAGGAGGTTCCAAAAGGGTGGTCTGATTTGACGGAACGCTGGGGTCATAAAGGTCAGAGGCAGGACCTTCGGTCTCTATCTGCTGCTGCCTACTTGCCCTACAGGAACTGAGCCAAAGCTGTGTTTTGGTAGGGTGGGTTTTGAAGACTCCAGCAATCACCGCACATCTTTGACTATCTCCCCGCAGTTCAACCCCTGCCACAGGAAATTCAACTATTAGTAATGCATTTCTTTGAGTAAAACGCTGCACCCAGTCCAAACACAGAGGCCCCCAGAAAGCATTGTGCAGGGACATGCCCTCAGTTGGAAAGCTCACTGTGATACTAGGGCCCTTGACTTGGGCCCTGGAATATATAAAGGGCCTGGAGGGGTGCTGAAGCTGTGGAGAGGGGGGTGCTGTCTTGCTGTGACATGATACACATCCTATAGAAGTTACCAGTTTTAATCATTCTCAAACATAAAACTCAGTGGCTTTTAGTACATTCACAAGATTGGTCATCCACCACTGCTATCTCGTTCTAGAACATTTTCATCGCCCCAAAAGAAAACTGGTACCCCGAATTCCTGCTGTGGCTCAGCAGGTTAAGAACCCAACTAGTGTCTGCAAGGATGCATGTTCAATCCGTGGCCTCACTCTGTGGGTTAAGGATCTGGCGTTGCTACAAGCTGTGGTGTAGGTCACAGCGGGGGTCAGATCTGATATTGCTGTGGCTGTGCCGTAGCCTGATTCGACCCCTAGTCTGGGAACTTCCATATGCCATGGGTGGAACCTTAAAAAGGAAAAAAAAAAGAAAAGAAAACTAGGACCCATCAACCAGTCACCTCTCCTTCCTTCCCCCACCCTGGTTCCTGCATCTCGTCTCCTTTGTGTCTCCTTTGTCCCGGGGGTTGTGTACAATCGTGTTCCTTCTTTGCTCTCCTAAGAGCATATAATTCAGAGACCTCCTAGATTTGGGAACCTCAGGATCATTGGCAGGGTGGCCAGGTACAAGTGAGCAGGTTGTAGGTGTCCTGGTCACTGGGCAGCTTAGACTGAGTAGAGACTGATCTGGGGAAGCCTGACCGAGAGGGCTGCACAGGAGCTCCCGTCGTGGCTCAGCGGAAACGAATCTGACTGGCATCCGTGAGGATGCAGGTTCGATCCCTGGCCTCGCTCAGTGGATTAAGGATCCGGCATTGCTGCGAGCTGTGGTGTAGATCGCAGATGTGGCTTCGATCCTGTGTGGCTGTGAGCTGTGGTGTAGGCTGGCAAGTACAGCTCTGATTGGATCCCCAGACTTGGAACCTCCATATGCCGTGGGTGCGGCCCTAGAAAGAGTAAAAAAAAAAAAACAAAAAAATGCAGAGAACGACACAGCCAGGCCCCACTCAACTCAACCCCCAGCCCACCCCCAAGTCCGGTCACCTCCACACATGCTTTGGGACTCCACCAGACACTGCATGTGCAGTCAGGGTTCTAAGGTGAGTAAAAGCCTTGAGTCCCAGGAGCTCTCAGGGAGGAGGGGAGGGAGCAAGAGCAAAGGTAGGACGCCCCCAGGGGGGTAAGCAGGGCGCTAGGGAGGGGCTGAATGGTAATGTGGTGAGTGGTGGATGCTGGAGCCAGGTGGGCCTGCAGGGGGGTTCTGGCCCTGTCACCTTGCAGGGTCCCTCCTTTAAAATGAGGATAAATATGGGAGTTTCCATCGTGGCACAGTGGTTAATGAATCCGACTAGGAACTCTGAGGTTTCGGGTTCAATCCCTGCCCTTGCTCAGTGGGTTAACAATCCGGCGTTGCCGTGAGCTGTGGTGTAGGTTGCAGACGTGGCTCAGATCCTATATTGTTGTGGCTGTGGTGTAGCCTGGCAGCTACAGCTCCGATTAGACTCCTAGCCTGGGAACCTCCATATGCTGTGGGAGAGGCCCTAGAAATGACAAAAAGACAAAAATAGTAATAATGATAATAATAATAAATGAGGATAGCGTGGAGATTATTCAGCCTTTAAAAAGTAAGGAGGAGGAGTTCCTGTCGTGGCGCAGTGGTTAACGAATCCAACTAGGAACCATGAGATTGCGGGTTCAATCCCTGCCCTTGCTCAGTGGGTTAGCAATCCGGCATTGCCGTGAGCTGTGGTGTAGGTTGCAGACGTGGCTCGGATCCCGCGTGCCTGTGGCTCTGGCGTAGGCTGGCAGCTACAGCTCCGATTTGACCCCTAGCCTGGGAACCTCCATATGCCGCTGGAGCAGCCCAAGAAATAGCAAAAAGACAAAAAAGAAACAAATCCAACTAGGAACCATGAAGTTGTGGGTTCAATCCCTGGCCTTGCTCAGTGGGTTAAGGATCTGGTGTTGCCGTGAACTGTGATATAGGTCACAGAGAAGCTCGGATCTGGTGTTGCTGTGGCTGTGGTGTGGGCCGGCAGCTGCAGCTCCAGTTCATCCCCTAGCCTAGGAACCTCCATGTGCCGCAAGTGAAGCACTAAAAAGCAAAAAAAAAAAAAAAAAAGTAAGCAGGGGTTCCTGCTGTGGCGCAGTAGGTTAAGGACCTGGTGTTGCTGCAGCTATGCACCTAAGGCTCAGGTTTGATCCCTGGCCCAGGGACTTCTATATGCCTAGAGTGCAGTCAAAAAAAAAAAAAAAAAAAAGATAAGGAGGAGTTCCTGCTGTGGCGCAGCAGGTTAGGGATCTGGCATTGCTGCAGCTGTGCAGCTAAGGCTCAGATTCCATTCCTGGCCCAAGAACTTCCACATGCTTCAGGTGCAGTCAGAAAAAAAAAGTAAGGAAAAGTTCATGGCTGAACCTTGAAGACCGTATGCTCCGGGAAAGAGGCCAGGCAGAAAAGGACAAATATTGCAGGAGCTCAATTACGTGCGGTGCCTCAAGTGGTCGGGTCCCTGAGACAGACGGTGGAAGACTGGTTGCCGGGCAGGGGGAGAGGAAGCAGGGAGTTAATGTTTAATGGGTGCAGAGTTTCAGTTTTGCAAACTGAGAAAGTTGCGGGGAGGGATGGCGGTGATGGTTGCACAACAGCGTGAGTGTACTTAGTGCTGCTGACCTGTGCCCTGCGGAATGGATGCACTCGGAAGTTCTGCTCTTTTGTTTTTTGTTTTTTGGTGGTTTTTTTTTTTTGTTTGTTTGTTTTTTTTACTTTTTAGGGCCACACCTGCGTCACATGGCAGTTCCCAGTCTAGGGTTTGAATCAGAACTACAGCTGCCAGCCACAGCCACGCGGGATCCGAGCCTCATCTGCAACCTACACCACAGCTCTCGGCAACGCCGGATCCTTAACCCGCTGAACGAGGCCAGGGATCAAACCTGCAACCTCATGGTTCCTAGTCGGATTCGTTTCCACTGAGCCACAATGGGAACTCTGGAAGTTCTGTTTTATATATTTGATCACAATAACAAAAACATCACATTGAAAAAGTCTAAAACAAAATAGTGGTAACTAGCACCAGCCCAGAGAGAGGGTCGGTCCCCCAGGGAACTCTGCTGAGAGGGTGGCTTTGAGATGGTGCCGTGTCGGGAAGTCATAACTCTGCGCTACTGAAACAACCGTCGCACCACACAGCCCACCGGTTTGCGGAGGGCGCCACCTACAACCACCGCCACTTAGACATCATCAGCCCCCAAGGAAGCCCCACAGCCTCTGCAAGTCATTTCTCACCCCCCCCACCCCCGACCCCGGCAACCATTCTCCTCCCTCCCTCCTTCCTTCCTTCCTTCCTTCCTTCCTTTCTAGGGCCGCACCTGCAGCATATGGAGGTTCCCAGGCTAGGGGTCTAATTGGAGCTACAGCCGCTGGCTTACACCACAGCTCAAGGCAACGCCAGGTCCTTAAGCCACTGAGGGAGGCCACGGATTGAACCCTCAACCTCAAGGATGCTAGTCAGATTCGTTTCTGCTGCACCATGACGGAAACTCCTCGTTTACTTGCTGTCTCTATAGATTTACCTGTTCTGGACTTTTCCTATGAGTGACATCCTGCACCACGTGGCCTTTGGGGTCTGGCTTCTTCCACTGCGCATTGCGTTTTCAAGGTTCATTCATGTAGCAAATTTCAGTGCTTCCTTCCTTTTTTATGGCTAAACTCTTTGTATTCATGACGCTTCTGACACGGCATGGGTCCTAGGATTCAACTCGGGTCTGACACTAACTCCTTGGGGTGAATGCTCACCCCACAAACACAGCATCAGGGAGTGTTGTGTAAGGCTCTCCCCCGGGGTGGATCATCTCGCTGGCCTTGGGGGGGTCACCCACACACTGCCCTACCCTTGGGAAGGTGTCCAGGGTGGACCTGCTGGGCGGCTCCCCGGGGGCTGGGAGGGGAGGGGGCAGAGTGGGAAGGAGACGCCCACTCCCCAGCCCCCACTGTCCCACCTCCACCCCAACCTTTCTTTGGTCCCAAGTCACCTTGACGGTTGCAGGCAAAGCCCCCTGTGGGGCAAGGGAGAGGGACCCTCAAGCCTGAATTTCCCACTAATGCTGCTACTGCAATGGAGTAGCACACACTCCGTGGCTTAAACAGCAACACGAATCTATTCTCTGACCATTCTGGAACCGAAAATCAGTCTCCCTGGGCAATCAGATGTGAGGCGGGTGTCCGCATTCAGAGTCAGAACAGCGCGGGGCGGGGGAGGGGGGGTCGTGATGCTGGCCAGCAGCCAGAGGTCTGGGGGGAGATGAAGGAGGCTGGACCACAAGGCTGGCACTGCAGCATTAAGCGGTCAGCCCAGGGAGTTCCCGTTGTGGCTCAGTGGAAACGAATCTGACGAGCATCCATGAGGACACAGGTTAAATCCCCTGGCCTCGCTCAGTGGGTTAAGGATCTGGCACTGCTGGTCACAGATGCAGCTCAGATCCCACGTTAATGTGGCTGTGGTGAAGGCCAGCAGCGGCAGCTCCAAGTCGACCCCTAGCCTGGGAGCATCCATATGCTGCGGGTGCAGCCCTAAATAAGACAAAAAAAAAAAAAAAAAGAGAGGTCAGGCCAGGTTATGATTCTGTCCACCAGGCTGGGGTGAGACCAAGCAGCTGGGCAGGTGTAGGGAGACAGCCACGGGCACTGAGAGCTAAGCTTGGCCTCTTCAGTGGGCCCCCAAGGGTCCCTCCCACGTCAGTCCCTGAGGCCCCAGCTACCTGGCCAGCCCCTCCAAGCTGGCCTTACCTTGGGGAGAGGCCAGGGTTCCAGGCCGTCCACCTCTCTGCCTGCCTGGAGCGCCCCCCCATCCCAGTGTGATAGCCACCAGCCACAGGCAGCTGTTTAAATTAATTAAATGGATATGAAGGTGTCATATATCTATATAAATAAGTAAATAGACTCTAACCAGCAAAATTGAACATCTGAGTGCATGAGTCACTTTTCACGAGCTCAGTAGCGTGTGTGGCTCGTGCTGGCCTTAAAATGAGAGTGTGTCCATGGTTGCAGGCAGGCCATCAGACAGGCTGTTCCGAGTCATCCAGGACCAGCAGAGGCTGGGCCCTTGTTGGGAACAGGATGAACTGGGTGGGGGCGGAGCAGGGACCCCAGGGCCGGGAGGAGGGGGTGTTTGTCCGGAACCGACTCGTGTTGACTCATCATTTCCGAGGCCTGGGCCCCGGTGAGGGATTAAGCCTGAGCCGGTGACCAGAGAATGGCCCGCAGTGGCCTGGCTTCCTGGGTCCAGGGCAGGAATGTTTGGCTTCAGCAGAGAGGGCGGACAAAGGGCCCGGGCAGGTCCAGACCCGGGTGGACAGGCAGAAGGGCAACGTGGCTGAGATGGGGCAGCCCTGGTTTAAAGCACAAATGGCAAAAACCCAGCACCTGCTGGTTCTCTGAGCACAGCCTGGGTCCGCTTCCCGGGGAGGCCTGTAGGCCCTTCCTCCTGACCACCCCCCCTCCTTTCCAGAGCCTGGCAGCTCCACTCTTCATCAGCCCCTGCTCCACAACTGGGCATTGAGGTCACTTCATTGATTGATCGATTGATTAATTGATTTCGGTTTTTAGGGCCGCACCCGCGGCATATGGATGTTCCCAGGCCGAATCAGAGCTACTCCTGCCAGCCTACGCCACAACCACAGCAACGCAGGATCCGAGCCCAGCCTGCGACCTACACCACAGCTCATGGCAACACCGGATCCTGAACCCACTCAGCGAGGCCAGGGATCGAACCCGCAACCTCATGTTTCCTAGTTGGATTGGTTTCCGCTGCACCATGGCAGGAACTCCAAGGTCACTTCATTTTTCTTTTAAATACCCTTGCTTGCTTGCTTTTCTATCCCGTTCCCTGCCCAGATGGGACGCGCAGGCCGCATCCTGTTAGCTGCTTCCTCCAGGGCAGGGCATACAGTAGGTGCTCCATAAATGGATGGGTGACATCATGTGGGAGGCACTGTGGAGGCAAGAGGTCAGGATCCCCCACACCCTCCCCACCCCGAGGCTGGATTGGGGAAGCCCGATTCCTTGGACATGTGGGTGCTGGGAGGGAGGAGGGAGGAGGTGGAGGGAACCGGGGTCCCTGCCAGTGAGGGGCTCCCTTGGCTTCCCCACCAGGCCTTCGGCCGCCCTCAGCCTGGGGTCCTGTGCCTCCCATCAGTGTCCCCAGGCACCCGGTCTGTGCCTTTGCCTGGGTTGCTCCATCGTTGGGGATGTGGGAAAAGTGCCATCATCCACACAAGGGGACCTCATATTTACATGGTCCCCCTTCCCCGTCCCAGTCCTCCGCCGCCAGCTCCCCGAGGGCAGGAACCTGTGTCCCTTGGACTCAGCTTGTACCCTGAGTGTCAGACCTGGGCTGCGACAGCGTAGGTGCCGGGTAACTGTCGGGGGAATGAGCGAAGGGCTCCCTTCTCTGCCACCACGGTTCTGACTCAGGACCTCCGAACCCTTGATGATCCTCCTCTGGGGGCTTCCCTGGGGCCATGGCGCAGGGACCCTCTTGTTCATTCATTCATTTGCTCATTCATTCAACACAATGAATGCTCTGTGGGTGCCTGCTCGGTGCCTCCCGGCTTCTGAATGGTGCTGGTGGAGGGGACACGGAGCACTGGCTCAGACCGCAGGTTATAAATCCCGGGGCCCCTCCTGATCGCCTTGAGTAGGCACTGGGTGTCTTTTTTTTTTTTTTTTTTTGCTTTTTAGGGCTGCACCCATGGCATATGGAAGTTCTGAGGCCAGGGGATGAATCGGAGCTACAGCCGCCAGCCTATCCCACAGCCACAGCCACAGCCACATGGGATCTGAGCCACATCTTCGACCTACACCATAGCTTGTGACAACACCGGATCCTTAACCCACTGATTGGGGCCAGGGATTGAACCTGCATCCTCATGGATACTAGTCAGGTTCGTTACTGCTGAACCCACAAGGGGACTCCCAAATGGTACATTTTTATTATGTGCCTCCTGGGAGTTCCTTCATGGGGCAGCGGGTGAAGTATCTGGCGTTGCCTCTGGTGTGGCTTGGGTCACTGCTGTGGCATGGGTTGGATCTCTGACCCTCGGAACTTCCACATGGCTCAGGCATGGCCAAAAAATATATATATATATATTTTTCTATATATATTAAAAATATATATATATGTGTGTATATGCATTCACACCTCAGTGAATCCAGAAAACACAGTGCCAACCCCACAAGGCAAGGACTTAGCACAGGGCCTGACATATAGTAAACACTCAACAAAACTTATTGTCTGTCATTGTCACATGTCTTACTTCACTGAATCCTTTCAAGACTCTATGGATGGAGTTCCCGTCGTGGCGCAGTGGTTAACGAATCCGACTAGGAACCATGAGGTTGCGGGTTCGGTCCCTGCCCTTGCTCAGTGGGTTAACGATCCGGCGTTGCCGTGAGCTGTGGTGTAGGTTGCAGACGCGGCTCGGATCCCACGTTGCTGTGGCTCTGGCGTAGGCCGGTGGCTACAGCTCCGAGTCAACCCCTAGCCTGGGAACCTCCATATGCCGCGGGAGCGGCCCAAGAAATAGCAACAACAGCAACAACAACAACAAACAAACAAACAAAAAAAAAGACAAAAAAAAAAAAAAAGACTCTATGGAGGACTTCCCTTCATGGCGCAGTGGTTAATGAATCTGACTAGGAACCATGAGGTTGCGGGTTCGATTCCTGGCCTTGCTCAGTGGGTTAAGGATCCGGTGTTGCCGTGAGCTGGGGTGTAGGTTGCAGACACGGCTTGGATCCCACGTTGCTGTGGCTCTGGTGGAGACTGGCGGTTACAGCTCTGATTTGACCCTTAGCCTGGGAACCTCCATATGCCGCAGGAGTGGCCCTAGAAATGGCAAAAAGACCAAAAAAAAAAAAAAAAAAAAGACCCTATGGAGCTGGTCCCAGGGTGTCCTCATTTTGCAGATGGAGAAACTGAGGTTCAGAGGGTTGAATCCAGTTTCCCAGGGTCACACAGCTGGGAGATGGAGGAGCAGGGATTTGACTTCTTAGCTCACTGCTCTTTCCCATTTTACAGATGGAGAAATTGAGGTCCAGAGAGGTTAAGCCACCTGCCTAAGATCACACAGCTGAGTGCATGGCAGAGCCAGGATGCAAACCCAGGTAGGCTTCAAGCAGAAAACCTGATTTGATTTGTGTTCTGTCCCATGTGGCCTGGCCTGGCCATCACTCAGGCCCCCAGGCTCAGGAGGGAAACGGGGTCCTGACCTCCTGACCTGGGCAATCCCCAGGGGCCGGCACGCATTGGCCCCAGAGAAATGTAGCCCCACCGGTCTGGGCAGCGTGAGCCCTGGCGGGTGGGGCAGGAGGAAGTAGGCTTGGTGGTGGGGAGGGGAGTTTTGGGGTTGGGTCGGGCAGCCTGTCCTGCGGGGATCCCAGGCCTGGCAGAGCCTGTCTGGCTCATGGCCCCACCCAGCTCCATTCTCTGCCCTGACAGTGTGACCTCCGCACTGGGTGGCCCTCGCAGCCTGACCTGAGAGGCCCAGGGATGGGCTTGAAATGAGGTGTCCATCTGAGGAGTAAGTGCTGCTGAAAAGCCATCCAGGGTTTGGGATGAGGCCTGAATGTGCAAGATGCCTGCCAGGGCAGCCTGTGGGTGAGGCCGGGTCCAAGAGGGCCCCTGCTGAGCAGAGGCTTAACCCCTCAGGGTCTGTGGGCAAAGGCCAGGAGCACTGGGAGCTCAGAGCAGCCACTCTTCAACCACTGGTCAGAGGCTGTTTCAATATTTTGACAGCAGGCACAGCTCTACAGGTGCCACCTACATCGCGAGGGGGCTGACAGGAGGGTCACCCTTCCCTTAGGGACTGCAGGGTGGGACTGCCTGCCAGGTGGTGCAGTGGGGAGGTGGCCAGGATGCAGCAGCCTGCCAGGGGCCTGGGCCGGGGGTGGTGGAGGGGAGGCACGTTCTTGGGGGATGACTCAGGGGCAGGCAGAGTGGGTGACTCACCACAGACCCTCTCCTGTCCTGCTGCCAGGGCCCAGCCTCTCCTCCTGTCCCAGGGGGGCTGTGGGGAACTCACCAGGCCCCCAGCCCAGGGCTGAGAGTGAGTCAGCCCATGTGGGCTGGAGGGCCAGCATGATTTTCCATCTGCATTGTTCTGCAAGAAAAGTAAATACATGTTACAAAACACAGGGTGAAGCCAGGCCAGCTCCTCCTGTCCCCTCTGGAGGGCCTCTCTGCCAGGTGCTCTGCACACATCCCAGAGCACTGGCTCTTCTCCATTTTACAGATGGGGAAACCAGGTTCAGAGAGGTTAATCCACCTACCCAAGGTCACACAGCTAGATGTATGGCAGAGCCAGGATTCAAACCCAGGTTGGCCTCAAGCTGCATCCAGCCTGTGGGTTCTTCCCTGACGGGTGTAGGCCAGGGCCTGAGCATGTGTTGCATCTCTTTCTGTTCACAGCTATGTTTCTCAGCGCGGCTCAGAAACCCACCTGCTTCAGCATCCCGGGGGGTACGTGTGTGTAAGCATGCATATTCCTGGACCCTTCCCAGACCCACTCAACTCTAATCACAGAGAAAGGACCCAGGACTCTGCATCTTTAAACTCCTCCCAGGTGGGGGGTGAGGCCCTGCCGTCGGAGAGAGGAGAATGGCTGTCTGTCTGAAGGAGGATAGGCCAGACCTCCGCCCTGGTCCTGCACGCCCCTCTCTCGGGGCTCCGAGAATGCTGCTCTTCTTGTTTCAAACTGGTTCACAGAAACCTCGAGCCAGCCAGGGAGGGGAGTGAGCGCCTCTCCAGCTGCTGGGGAAACAATGACAGCAAACAGGGAGGGTGTGGGTGACCCTCAGAACGTGGTGGCCTCCCAGGAGCCGGGAGCCTGGCCCAGCCGTACAGAAAAGACAGGGTTCAGGGGCCAAAGGAGGCCTGGTTGCCAGGAAACTGGAGGGTACCATCTTTACCATCTCCGAGGGGTTAAGCGTCACGTCAAGCCCCGGAAAGCAAACACCGTCCCCAAGCCCCCGCCCCACGTCGCAGGCAGAGCAGATGACTCACTTGGCAGGAGACGGCCCGTGGAACCAAACAAATCCCATCTGCCCAGAGGAGGATGCTGGGGGCCAGGACACGGCTCCCACCCCATCCGGCTTGCCCGCAGTGTCGCGCACACGTGTGTACACACGTGCACACACACACACACACACACACACACACACAGAGTTGAACCAGCTGGGAACCCAGATTTTAGAGAGTGGATAGACAAATGGTGAAGCTCAACTCAAATTCCTCCCTCAATCTGCTAACTCTCCCCAAGCGCCTGGGCCGGCCCAGCTGAGTCAGCAGGAGTCTGGCCCCCGCGGCCCAGCCTGGTGGAGGTGGGTGGGGGTCTGAGATCGCGGCGCTGGAGCAGGGGAACCCAGGGACCAGCCCAGCGGGGCACTAGCCTCTCAGGGCATCAGCGCTCCTCCCTGGAACTTGAGATGAGAGAGCCTCCTCCCAGACTGGGGGGGTGTCTGCTTCACAGGGGCAGGGGTGGGGGTGGGGGGTCCCTGGGGAGAGGCAGGCAGCTGAGGCATGTTGCTTGGCATGGGGTCAGGCCTTGGCAAAGGAGAAACGGCATTAATAGCATCAGCAGCACAGCCGTTACTCAGCCTGCTAACCTGGGGGTCCCTAGTTTGGTCCCCTCTAGAAGATGTGGAGAAGGAAGATTTGTTCTGACTCAGTGTGGGGTTGCTGTAATTGCTTGTAACCCCCCCCCACTTGTGGGGCCCTCACTAAGGACCGGGGGGCCAGTGCTTCACCCAGGGGACCTCACCCTCTGAGGTCGAGGCTCTAGTTGTGCCATTTCCCAGATGAGGAGACTGAGGCTCAGAAGGAGACCATGGCCTGCCTACAAGCTGTTCACACCGCTGAGAGGGACTGAGCAAGGACCCCTCCCCAGGCTGCTCCCCTCCGCCGCATCTTTGGAGCCCTGACAAGGCCCTTCTTCCCAGGCTCGTCCCAGCTGGCTTGGTAGTTGTCGTAGCTTTGTTTTTGCTCTTAGACTATCCACAGCTTGAAGGTAGAGCAGCCTTCTTCCTCAGCACGGGTTCTATTGCCTAAATGTCTCATCTTCCGTAATTCTTATCAGCCTTTTTTTTTTTTTTCTTTGTCTTTTGTCTTTTCAGGGCTGCACCTGCAGCATATGGAGGTTCCCAGGCTAGGGGTTGAATCTGAGCTGCAGCTGCTGGCCTACACCACAGTCACAGCAACACCAGATCCGAACCACATCTGCAACCTACACCACAGCTCACGGCAACGCTGGATCCGTAACCCGTTGAGCGAGGCCAGGCAGGGATCGAACCTGCATCCTCATGGATACGAGTCAGGTTTGTTAACCCCTGAGCCACAACGGGAACTCCCAGCCTATCTTTCGGTCCAGGGGTAAGTCTGACAAGGAAGGAGGTTAGCACCATAGGGTATGGGGGGGCTGACGGAGGGGCAAGGAGTGGGGAGGGGGCAGCGGAGAGGGCTGCAGGGAGGGCCCTGGGAAGTGACAATGTCAGGCTTGGGTCATTCTGAAATGAGTTTTTACAAAGTAGGTTAAGGACCTGGTGGGTTAAGGACCTGGTGCTGTCACTGCAGGGGCTCGGGTTGCTGCTGCTGCATGTCACAGACATGGCCAAAAAATTAAAAAGAAATAAATTAATTAAATACAATTTTAAAAATTAAAAGAAACTGGAGTTCCTGTCATGGAGCAGCAGAAAACGAATCCAACTAGGAACCATGAGGTTGCAGGTCCGATCCCTGGCCTCGCTCAGTGGGTTAAGGATCCGGTGTTGCTGTGAGCGGTGGGGTAGGTCACAGACGCGGCTCAGATCCAGCGTTGCTATGGCTGTGGTGTAGGCCAGCAGCTACAGCTCTGATTCAACCCCTACCCTGAGAACCTCCATATGCCACCAGGGCGGCACTAGAAGACAAAAAGACAAAAAAAAAAAAAGTTAAAAGAAACTAACAAGAGCCAATGAAAAAGCAATCCAAGCACATATAAAAATAATATCCAGGAGTTTCCATCGTGGTGCAGCAGAAATGAATCCGACTAGGAACCATGAGGTTGCAGGTTTGATCCCTGGTCTTGCTCAGTGGGTTAAGGATCTGGCGTTGCTGTGAGCTGTGGTGTAGGTCGCAAACATGGCTCAGATCTGGTGTGGCTGTGGCTGTGGCTGTGTTGTAGGCCGGCAGCTACAGCTCCAATTCGACCCCTAGCCCGGGAACCTCCATATGCCTCGGGTGCGGCCCTAAAAAAAGACAAAAGACAAAAAAAGAAGAAAAAATGGTAATATCCAAAAGAAGTTTTAAAAATAAAATGAAACCCAAACGCTGTAAAAGAGCGTACAATGGAAATGCTTTTTTTTTTTTTTGGCCACCCCTCGGCATATGGAGTTCCCCGGTCAGGGATCAGGTCCCAGCCATGGTTGGGACCTAAGCCGCAGCTGCTGCAGATCCTTAACCCACCGTGCTGGGCCAAAGATTGAACTTGGGTCCCAGCATACCCAAGATGCCCCTGATCCTGTTGTGCCACAGCGGGAACTCCCATACAATGAAAATTCCGATTTCTCTCCTGAGAGGACACTTGGGTAACCGTTTTCTGTGCATTTATGCATACAGAGTCTCTGCTTCTCCCGTGCACTTTGCCTCAGTGCCTGCCTGTGTCCCCCATCTCGTTCTTTGCCAGCTGCCTGGTCTTCCCAGTGTAGTTGCGCCCTGGGTTATTCAACCACCTGACCGTGATCCCAGAGGCCATCAGGTTGTTGATAAGACTCCACCCCGGCAACAAGGCTACCGTGAACATCCCCTAAGGGAGGCTTAGCCTCCAAGGGCATGGGAAGCAGAAGGAACTCGGTGCCACGAACACCTGTGCCATAAAGCGATAGACCCTCCCCCAGAAAAATGCACATAGAGACACACACATTTTGTTTTTGTTTGTTTTTTCTGCTGTGCCTGCAGCATATGGAAGTTCCTGGGCCAGGTGCCAAACCTGCACCACAGCAACAACCCAAGCTGCTGCAGTGACAATGCTGGATCCTTAACCCACTGCGCTACAAGGGAACTCCAAGACACACACATTTTGAAAGCAACTGTAGGAGGATCCACAGATCCCCTTAAGCCCACCAACAGGTTCCCCCTTAGGAATAAGGACATAGCTCTCCGATGTCTTGGGGTCTGGAGCAGGAAAAGTTTTTATTTTATTTTATTTCATTTTATTAATTTTATTTTATTTTTTTGGTTCTTTTTAGGGCCCCACCTGCAGCATGTGGAGGTTCCCAGGCTAGGGGTCAAATTAGAGCTGTAGCTGCTGGCCTGCACCACAGCCACAGCAGCGAAGGATCTGAGCCACATCAGCAAACTACACCACAGCTCACGGCAACGACGGATCCTCAACCTACTGAGCAAGGCCAGGGATCAAACCTGCGTCCTCCTGCATACTAGTTAGATTGGTTTCCACTGAGCTGCAACAGGAACTCCCAATCGCTTTATTTTATAAATAAAAAACAGCTGGGGGAGTTCCCGTCAAGGCTCATCGGTAACAAAACCAACTGTTATCCATGAGGATTCGGGTTCAATCCCTGGCCTGACTAGTAGGTTAAGGATCTGGTGTGGCGGTGAGCTGTGGTATAGGTCTCAGACATGGCTTGGATCTGGTGTTGCTGTGTCTGTGGTGTAGGCCGGCAGCTGTGGCTCTGATTGGACCCCTAGCCTAGGAACCTCCATATGCCTTTCCTGCGTCCCTAAAAAGACAAAAAAAAAAAAAAAAAAAAAAAAAGCTGGGAAAGGGACTGGCGTGATGACTCGATGCCCCGTGCCAGCCCCTGCCTCCTGCCCCGCAGACCTCATAGCTCCCCATCTGAGCCCTAATTAGCCCTTTGGCCGCGGCTTATCTCCATGCTTTCTGACTCACTCACTCTGCGCCGCTCCTTCCCGCTGGGCTCCGCACCCCCAGTGCCCTCCAAAGTGGAGCCGAGTCCTCCCAGCCCTCAGGGTCCCGTCTAGTTCCCGGGCCAGACTCAATTTACTGTCTAACTGCAGCCTTCTCTGCCCGCACCCAGCGCAGCCCGGCCGCGGGCTCACCTGGCGCCAAGTCTGACTTGACACATTAGGCATTGCCCTAAGCGCTTTGTGTGTCTCTCCAGGAATCTCCTCAGAACCCTATGGGATGGGGGCTGTGGTTATCACTGTTTGACAAATAAGGAAACTGAGGCTGGAAGCGGCAAGATGCCTCGCCAAGGAGTCAGCTGACCGTTTGTGGGGGTAGGACTTGAACTCAGGCGGGCGCACTCCAGGGCTCCCTTTTCTCAACTACCATCTACCCTGCCACCACCTGGGTGTAATTCACTATCTGTGGGGCACAGGGACCCATCCGATCTCTGCCACACCTGTTGGGGGGAGGGGATGTCAGCCAAAGAGAGGTGAGCGCTGATGCCCCAGAGGAGCAGCCTAGAGCCTGGAGAGGGACCTCAGCCAGGGGGCGCGCCAGGCCGGGGGTGGGAGGTAGCAGGTCCCCGGCTTGCTCGCGAAAGCCGCCAGTGCGCACCCGCCGGCCTGCCCAGCCTCTCCAGTGTCCCGGCGTCGGGGCGCGCGCGGCGGGCCCCCCCCTCCCCAGCCCAGGGCGGGCGTCCCGCTCGCTCCAGCCGGGCCCGGACGAGGGCGCGCGCCCGGCGTGCCGGGAAGCCCCGCCCGGTGCCCCTCCCCGGGGAAGGTAAGCACCACCTTCTCGGGAGCGGCCGGGAGCGCCCGCGGCCTGCGGGCGCCCCGCCCCCTGCGAGTAGTGACCGGCCGCCGCCGCCGCGCTGCACTCGGGGCTCCCGCGCCGCCGCTCGCTCACCTGCGCCCGCTGCCCGCCCCTCGGTGCGTGCCGGGCCCTCCGCCGTCCAGTGCCCAGCCCGGCGCCGCGACCCGCCGCCCCGCCCGCGCACCCCGAGCGCCACCATGAACTCGCTCTTCAGGAAGAGAAACAAAGGCAAATACAGCCCCACGGTTCGGACCCGCAGGTGAGCAGGCGCCCGCATGCCGCGCGCTGCGGACGCGCTGGGCCAGGATGCACCGCCCAGGGCGTGTGTGCGTGTTGGGGGAACGGCTGGGCCTTGAGGGCTGCGGCGGGGGCCCAGGAAGCATTGTCCTGGGAGGCCCAGGGAGCGGGGGAAACCCGGCCAGGAGTGCGCGACCCGCGGGAACACGGGGCTCGAGGGTCATCCTTGAGCTGGGAAGCACCGCCAAGCTGGGGATGGGGATGGGGATGGGCTGCGGTCGCCGAGGGAAGACACGCTGTTTGGTACCAGAGAGTTCTAGGAGCCCAGAAAGCACCAGCTTAGGCGCTTAGAGGCGGGGAACTAAGCTGGAGGGACAGGGGACCGCCTTGCGCAGGGGGCTGGGGGGGGGGTCCTCCTGGGCCAGGGTGGAGGGTGACGTGTCCCGAGAATGCTACACCCAAGGCAGGGGCGTTGGGGGGAAGCGCGGGGGACCCAGGAAGCTGTCTAGGGGCGCAACAGGGCAGTGAAACTGAGCTGGAGCCTGGGGCAGGGGGGCGTTCACCAGCGCTTCTTGGAGGAGCAGGTGCTTCTGGCGTCGGGGAGGCGAGAGGTGGGGGCACGTGCCACCTGGAGCATTACTTCTAGAGCCATCCTGAGTTCTCCAATCTAGTCCGGAGGAATGGGTGGGTGTGGGGTGGGGTTGGGGGAGTCCCGGCTGGGGGTCCACCCTCTGTCCACCCCCAACTCCCCGCTCCTTCGGGGTCTGCGCAGCAGCTGAGCAGCAACTGGGCCATCTCCCTGCGGGGATTTTTCCGGGGCGTGGCTGCCCCCCCCCCTCCAGCCCCGAAACTAGCGAAACTGGCAGCTTCTTTGAGCCGCGGGTTCCCAGGGTTGCCTGGAAAGGGAATGACATGTCTTGATGTGTTTGCTTTGAGGCAGCAGCCCACGTCCGTTTTGATAAACCTCATGTATGCATTTAATAAGGGGTTTAGGGGAGCCTGGTGGAGATGCTGAGATTGAGGAAGGAGGCAGGACTGAAGACCCCACCTTGTTCCCTCTCTAAGGAAAATGGGGTGGGGGCTCCCGGCTGGGAGACAGCTTTCCCAAACTTCTCCTGACAAGGGCCTTCAGGCAGGTGGGGAACTCAGCAGTTGCCCCAAGGTGCCCTCACCTGAGACTCCTCTTCCCCACCCCCACCCCCCACTCCTCTGCAGGCCTCAGAGGAAGGTGAGGAGACGCTGGCCTGGGCTCCCTCCCTGCCCCTGTGGTCCCGTCCAGGCCGACCTGTCCGACAGGTGCAAGCAGCCTGGGCACTGGCCTATGGAGGGTGGGTTCTCCATTTCTTTGAGTTCCAACCCTTTCAGAAACTCCCCTGTCCTGTGATTCATCCCCCCTCCCCCCACCCTGGTCCCAGCTCTCCTTTAAGCTGTTTCAAGTTCAGGGGCATTTATTACCCTCCCCTCCCAAGATTCCCCCCCGCCCCCCGCAAGCCTCTGTGGTCTTTCACAACCCCAGGGATTGGGCAGGGCCCTGCACGCTGTTCCTCTGTGTCTGGGTCCAGCTGGCTCGCAAACCCAGCTGGGGTCCCGTCCAGTCCCTGAACTGTTCTTGCACAATCAAATGCTCCATGCCAGCCCCGGAGGACTGTTCTGTCCTCCCCCTACCAAGACGGGGGCCCCCCCAGTTCTTCACACACACCCACACCCACACATCAGGAGATGCCCCAGCCCCACCCTGCCCTCTGCCGGCCCCATCCCTCTGCTCCCCCTTCTCCTGCTTCCATCCATCTGCCCAGTCCCCCAAGGCCGAGGCTTGGACCCAACAAAAGGTTATAATGACTCCAGACAAGCTGGGAGTGTCCTGGCCTTCCCAGCAAAGGGCAGGAAGGAAGGAATTCCCATCCTTTAGCGTTCTGGGGACTCAGGGTGACGAGGACACGGGTCCTGCCCTTCTCAATAACCCCTGGCCCAAGGCAGCCACCCTCTGCCCCTGGCTGAATGACTGGCTGGTCCCAGATCTCTTAGAGGCCTCTTACTCCAGGAAGCAGTCCTGATTCTCTCCCCAAGATGGGGTGAGAAGCTCTTCTCTTGGGTCCCCGTGGCCTTGCACAGTCACAGCCCTGGGTAGCGCCAGGCATTTCCCTGTGAGGTCTTGCCAGCCCAGCATATCCCTGTGCCCCTCCCCCTTGGTGGGGACAAGTTCATGGACCAGATTGAGGGGCGGGGAGTAGCCTCTTGCCCAACTCTCTCAATAAGATTCCTCTGAGCTACCTGGTGCCTAGCTCTGTACTTGTAACTCTTAAGATGTGGCCACCAGTCATGGGGTGCTGACCCCCCAAGTTATTCATCCACACTGAATTTCTGGGGGCCTCCTCCTTTGTCCAGGGGAGGGTGGGGTTGCCAGTGAGACTCAGCACTGAGGTGGGTAGGAGTCCCTTGCCTCTGGTCCCAGCTTTGCTGCGTCTGCTGTGCAGGTCACGGAACCTCTCTGAGCCTTGATTTCCTTGACTGCAAAGCGGCAGTGGGGCTAATATCTTCTGTATGGGGTTGCTGGGAGGAGCAGGTGGAACAGTGGAGAGAATGCCCCAGACTGAGGGTTCAGCATCCCCGCCCCCAGCAAGGGGGCCCGGAGCCAGGACCCCTCACACCCAGGCAGCCACAGGCTTTGGACCCCACAAGTGAGCCGAAATCAGTGACTGCAGAGCCCCCTTGGAGAAAACCACCCCTCCCTGTTTGGTCGCCTTTTAGCAGCTGAAACTGGGTGTGAACCCCGCTGCTCTCGCCTCCCCGCTTCCTAATGACAGGTGTAGGAGCTGGTGTTCACACCTGAGCTAATGACAGGGTCAGGCCTGATGGTGCAGGCCGCCGAGAACAGTGTCCAGCTCAGGAGGGAGGGTCTCCAGGGGCCCTGGTCCTGCTGCCCTGCTCTGTGGCTGAGAGTGCAGCCCCTGCTTCCCGGCTGTGTGGCCCGGGGAGCGCTGCTTGGCCTCTCTGAGCCTCTGTTTTCTCACCTGTAGAATGGGCATAGAAATAGTCCCTGCCTCATGATATTGTTGGTGTGAGGATTAGTGAAATCACGTGGAGAAAGGATGGAGAAGTATAGGAAGCCTCAATCCACGGCAGCTCTCGTGATTATAAGTATTGAATGAATTGGAAGAGGCACCTGCTGTGTGTCTGGGACTGAGCTGGATGCCGTGCTGGACGGGGGGTGCAATGCCCGATTTCAGGGGCGCCATTCCTGGGGAGTGGCGGTCGATGTGGAGAAGAGGTTGTAAATCTCCTTGCTCTTGATGGAATTTTACTTAATTACAAGTGTGACTACAGGACTGTCCCATTGGTGGTGGCAGCCTGGCGAGGGCCGGGGGACATAGAGCTGGGCAGACGAGGTTTCCAACCTGCCAGCTCTGGTGCTCCCTGACTGGTCTGAAGTGAGGGCTGTCAGGTTAGGGTGGAGACCCAGGCTATCAGGGAGGACTTCCTGGAGAGGTGTCCAGCTGTCATCGGGAGGAGTGGTTAGACTGAATGCTACCTGCATTTGATTTTGGCAAAGAAGTTTGGTCTCACTGGAAGCCTCAGCTTCCCTGTCTGTAAAATGGGACCAATTTTGCTCCTCCACCCAGAACTGGGTCAACATCCAGAAGCCTGGCACCACTTCCCAACCTCACTTGGGCAAAGTCCTACAAGAAGGACCTCAATGGGAGTTCCCATTGTGGCTCAGTAGGTTAATCATCCAACTAGTATCCATGAGAATGTGGGTTCAATCCCTGGCCTTGCTTATTCGGTTAAGGATCTGGCGTTGCCTTGAGCTGCCCAGTAGGTCTTGGCTTGGATCTGGCATGGCTGTGGCTGTGGCATAGGCTGGCAGCTGTAGCTCCTATTCAACCCCTAGCCTGGGAACTTCCATATGCTGCAACTATGGCCATTAAAAGTAAATCAAATTAAGTTAAATTTAAAAACCTTGCAAAAAAAAAAAAAAGAAATTATCTAAATGAGGGGACCTTGTGTGAGAGGCAGAGCCCAAGGTTTTGAGGCTGGTGAAAAGGCTGTGTGTCTGCCTGGAAGCCAGCCAGGGTACCCTGGGCCTCTTGGTGGTTAAAGGCATAGAGTTTGATGTCATCCAGGTGTGAATTCAAGCCTGAGCTCTGCCTCTCCAGAGCTGTGTGACTTTGGACAGGTCACTTTGCATCTCTGAGCCTCAGTTGCCTCATCTGTGAAATGGGAGTGAAGCAGCAACTCCCCAGCTGGTGAGGTCACTCGTGGATCCAGCGAGGTAATGCAAGTGATGGGCCCAGCGCCATCCATCGGGGCTGGCAGTGCTGGTAATCAGACGGTACTGGCAAGGCTGAGGCTGGTGCTAAGACCAGAGCTGACCAGGCAGCTGGTCCTCTTCCAGCTGTGGAGCTGCAGCCCAAGGAGGCGAGTGAACTGCCTCTCATGCGCTCTCCCAGCCTTCACATGGCCCCCCCCTTAAGAAAACACGTGGTGGAGTCGTGGCTCAGCAGTAACCAACCTGCCTAGTATCCATGGGGACACGGGTTCAATCCCTGGCCTTGCTCCATGGGTTAAGGATCTGGCGTTGTCGTGAGCTGTGGTGTGGGACCCAGACATGGCTGGAATCCCAAGTTGCTGTGCCTGTGGTGTAGGCCTGCAGCTGCATCTGATACAACCCATAGCCTGGAAACTTCCATATGCCTCGGGTTTGACCCTAAAAAGACCACAAAAAGAGACACGTGGAGAAACACCCATACCTGCCTTGATCAGTGACAGCTGGAAAAATGTGACCAGTTTTTTTTGGGGGGCCCTGTCGGCAAAGCCCACCTCTCACCATGTGGGTGACCAGGGCCAGAGTGACCTGCCCAGCCACTTCTCCACTAACACACCTACTGTGCGCCCAGCACGGCCACGGACGTGACAGCATCTTATTCTGACGCCATGGCTGCCAGGCAAGTGGTGGTGTCCCATCTGACAGAGGGTAGCACTGCGGCCAGGAGTACAGGTGGTCCCCTTAGGCTCATGAGTGGCCGATGCTGGGGGCCCAGGGCCCCTGGGGAGGGAAACAGGTCTCCCCAGCTGTACCTGGGGCTGGTGGCAGCTGTCTCTGGGGACTGCCCTGGGCCAGATGGTGGAGTCCTTGGGTTCTGTATCCCTGACTCCGCCCAGCCACCCTTCCCGCCTCTCCTCTCCAGCGTTGCCCTCACTTGCCCAGTCCCCTTGGCAGAGGAAACGAGACCTGGGAAATTAGACTCAGAACAGAATGGACCTGGACCTGTAACAATGGCTGCTGGTGGCGCATCTCAGGTGTTGTCAGCGCAGTCACCTGGGGAGAGGGGGCTCTGCGGGGAGATGCTTAGCTCAGTTTGGACCATTTAGGCAATACTCTAAGGGGGGTGGGGGCATCTGGAGGGCCCGGGGGCAGGGGGGTCAGGGAGAGGCTGCCCTTGAGAGCATTTCCAAGCTCCTTGTCAAGGCTGAACCCCCAGCTCTGCTGCCTGCCCCAGCCTGTCTCGGGAGTGGGAAGACGGAAATGGCCCCTGGTGTTTGTTCTCTCTCCTTTTGGTGGATCTTCTTACATCCTCCTGGGCCTGGAGGGGAGGCCCCCGGCGCCCCATGGTGCCTCCAGCAGGCTGAGCCCTGCCCTAGCGGCCCAGCTGGGTCACCAGGCCCCCTCACCTGTGCACATTGCTGCTTCTACCCCCTCACCCCAGTCCCTTCTCCCCAGGGCTGCCAGGGAGCTCTCTGCAAGATGTGATGTGGTCCCATCGCTGCTCTATCCTGCCCCAAACTTCTCTTAGCTCCCAGGCCCTGGGAGCTGCCACCCCACACAACACCAACGCGTTCCCCTCTCTTCCCCACGATGCTTCCTGCTCCTTGGCCTTTGCTCATGCTGTTCCTCCTGCCTGGAGTGCTCTTCCCGCTCCTCTTGGTTCTCTTTCTCCATCGGCGTCTGGTACTTAGGAAAGCCCTTCCTAACCTCTCTGCTGGGGCAGATGCACCTCCTCCACTGGCCCATCTATCTCCTGAGTCACTCTTATCTCTGCGGCCAGGCTTTGACTTTGTGTGTCGGTCGGGTGGTCTGATGGAGGTGGAGGTCTGACTGGCTGGGGCGGCACGTGCGCTGCACACTGAACGAGTGAATCAGTGAATGCGGGTGAGCCCAGGGGAACTGCTGAGAGTCTAGCCCTCCTGAAATATCTCGCACTGCTGCAGGTGCAGGCTCCCCCCACCAAGAAATGGGGTGGGTGGGGCTTCTGTCTAGTGGAGAGAAGGCCGAGGCCAGCAGAGAGCCCCTGCCCCATCCCCCATCTTCCGTGCGCTTTGTAAACAGGCTGCAACAGTGGTTAAGTGCTGAGATAGTGGAGGCAGAGGGGCTTCTCAGGAGGGGGTGGTGAAGAGGGAGCCCAGGGGCATGAGATGGGTGAGGGGTGCACCCATGCATCATGTTGGCCTGCAAGGGCATCCCGTTGTGTGAACAAAACAAGCTAAGGACACAGCACATTTGTGCTCATTTGAAACCATTCTTACAAAGCAGTTGCACATGGCTTCTGGGTGCAGACGTGGGTATGTATTGAAAGTTTAAAACAGACTTAAGGGACTTTCGGTCGTGGCACAATGGCAAATCCAACTAGGAACCATGAGGTTTCGGGTTCAATCCCTGGCCTCGCTCAGTGGGTTAAGGATCTGGCATTGCCGTGAGCTGTGGTGTAGATCGCAGACGTGGCTTGGGTCCTGCTTTGCTGTGGCTGTGGCGCAGGCCGGCAGCTGTAGCTCCAATTCGACACCTAGCCTGGGAAGCTCCGTGTGCTGAGGGTGCGGCCCTAGAAAAGACAAAAAATAAAAAATAAAAACATAAATAAAACAGACCTTGGAAGAAACCAGCAACTCCAAAATTACCCTCCCCCAGAAGAGGGGGCTCAAGGGTAGTGAATAATAATAACCACACTGTATTTGTTTTTAAACAAAATCTAAGCCCCCGGCCATGTGGGAACGAGCATTAGCCATGTCCAGTAGGATTCTTTTTCTGTACTTTTCTGCATGTTTGAGCTAGGTCAGGAGTTTTCAAGTTTTTCAAAGTGAGAGGTGGCCTGGACGAGGAGAGCTGGCAGCCGAAACAGCAGGGGCGGAGTGGGTTAAGAATCCAGCTCATATCCAAGAGGGTGCAGGTTCAATCCCTGGCCTCGCTCAGTGCATTAAAGGATCTGACGTGGCCACGAGCTGCAGCGTAGGTTGCAGATGAGGCTCGGATCTGTGTTACTGTGGCCGTGATGTAGGCCGGCAGCTGCAGCTCCAATTCGACCCCTAGCCAGGGAACCTCCCTCCATATGCTTCAGGTGTGGCCCTAAAAAGAAAAAAAAAAAACAAAAAAACCCAGCAGCGGTGAGAGCCCAAGGAGGGAAGCCTGCAGTCCTGTCTCAGAGTCCAGGGAGCAGGGAGAGAGGGGGTTGTGGGGAGAAAGATGAGCTGGTCTCACTAGGGCAAGATGCCCAAGGCCTCGGAAGCAGGAATGCAGGCCAAGCTGAAGGGTCCTGGAGGGAGAGGCACCCCCAAGGGTCTCAGAAGCGGGGGAGGGGACAATAGTACGGACCCGGGAATGGTGTTAACATCAAGTGGGAGGTTCTGAGGCTGAGTCCTATCGGGCAACACCCACCCTAAACTGTGATTGTATTGTCTTTCTTAGATAACACGACCGCATCTCTCTTCCAGGTGAGGCTCAGAGTTTCAGTCTCAGCTGCTCTGAGCTGGGAGCGGGCGAGCTGGCTGCTGGGGTGTCCCAGCTGGCCGCCCAGCCCATTCTTCCCTGGTCAGAGGGTTTGTAAGATAAATGCAAACCAGGCTGCTCGCTGGCTGGTAGCTGCACCCCGCTGGCTGCTTGCTGACCCTGGAAGGCTGTGCGGCTGCAGGAAAACAGTTGTGTGTAGAATTCTTTGCTGCCCCAACAGCTTGGGCTCAGACTTCAGACCTATGGCTTTGAGGGTTTTCATTTCTCCCTTCGGGGCATGGGGACTTTTTGGTTCTCTTTGAAGGCTGAGGAAGGATTCTGAGTTTGTACCACCAAGAACAGAGAGGGCTCTGGTCCTGCAGCTCCAGAGAAGGAGCTTGACTCTCCCCGACTCTAAACTGGGCAGCCAGGCCCCCCTGTTCCCGAGAGGGAAGCTGAGGCCAAGGGCAGGGACAGAGGGCTTGGTGGGTGGAGTAGAAAGAGCCTGGGTTGGGGAGCCACGGACCCACCTTCTAGGCCCAGCTTGGCCTCTCTCGGCAGCTGTGCCACTGGCCACATTCCTGTCCCACTCTGCCCTTCAGGAAGGCAGGGATTTTGCAGTCTGTGCCATTGCTCTCACACCCCCAGGACAGTGCCTAGCACGTAGTAGGTTGCTCCGTAAGCAGCGGTGGGAGGTCTGTTTTGAATCTGCAGACTAGAGGAGTGTAAGATGATGGAGAGATGTTGAGACAATGTACGTAAAGCATCAAGCACATAGTAGGTGCTTCACAAACAGAGGCCAGTATTCCTTGTCCACTGGCCTCAAACCTGAATGGTGTCCTAACAACCAGGGGTGTCGAGATGGGCTGAAGCCCCATTTAAACCTTGCAGAAATCTTCAAGACATGCCCTGGCGTTACCCGAAGTGGCCTGAACTTCTTTGTGTGTCTGTAAAAGCACACGCCTGACAATGGGGCCTGGAGGTGGGGTGGCCTTCCCTGGGAGGAAATGGATTTGGCCAGGAAACAGAGCCTCCTACCCCAGCAGCCCTCTCAGTTTAGGAATCCACTTCCCCAGGATTAGTAGCGGGGTGTGGAGCCACTTACTGATGAGACTTACTTGTTTGAATTACCACGGAAGTTTCCAGTAGGGAGCCTATCAGTCAGTTGACCAGTCCACCTGGTATTTGTTGGGTGCTTTCTGGGTCCTGCTTCCTGTTGCAGAAATCCGGGGAGTCTTCCGCCAACTGCTCCCCCAACCCTGTAAAACAAGGCTTTGGTTCATCTCCGCGTTCCCAGCCCTGCCTGTACTTTAGAATCATCTGGGCTTTAAGAGTGATGTCCAGGCACGGTCGCCAACCAATTAAGTCAGAATCAGCGGAGCAGGGCCCACACTTGGGTCTTGGGATGTGCAGCCAGGGAGGCGAACCCCATGTCAACACCAACGACCCTATTCCAGCTCATCCTAGAGTTATATGCACCGTGGTCTTCCTTTTCCACAGCAGTTGCCTCTGTTGTACCCTATTCTTTTATCCTCAACCTCCCATGTCACTTGGTTTTTACGTACATGTCTTATAAAGTGGCATAGAGCTGTCTTTTGTTTTCCTAGTCTCACCTGAGAGTCTTAACTTTTAGCAGGTGAATTTAACTCATTCATATTTATTTTAGTGACTGATATGTTTGGATCTACTCCTACCACCTTATTTTGTATTTCTTATTTATCTTGCTTTCTCAGTTTCCTTTTTGCTCTTTTCCTGTGTTTTATAGACCCCAACTGTGTTTTCATAACTAAGTTAGGATGCAAGGCCTGAGAGGGGCAAAGTGGATGAAAGTACCCTGACCCAGGCCATCTGAATCTTTGCAATTGTAGTTATTGAGGTACTTTTCTTAATCCTGCCTATTAGGTCATAAACAATTGGACAACAAGCACTTACCGGTCTCTGGGTGGCTCTTCTTCCGTAACCCTAATTCCAGGCCTTGCACAAGCTCGGGGCTCCAGAAATAGCTTTTGAATTGAGCAGACACTTTAAAGCACATTGACAATGCCTGTCTCCAGGGACTTGGTAATGGAGAAGGACCTGTCCCCAGGGACTGTAAGAGGGACAGAGAGACGACAAGGAGTTAGGGGTGAAAATTTACTCAGTAGTTTTTTGTTTTTGTTTTTGTTTTTGTTTTTTGCCATTTCTTGGGCCACTTCCATGGCATATGGAGGTTCCCAGACTAGGGGTCTAATCGGAGCTGTAGCCGTCGGTCTATGCCACAGCCACAGCAACTTGGGATCCGAGCTGCGTCTGCGACGTCTACCACAGCTCACGGCAATGCTGGATCCTCAACCCACTGAGCGAGGCCAGGGATCAAACCCGCAACCTCATGGTTCCCAGTCGGATTCGCTAACCGCTGAGCCACGACGGGAACTCCAAGTAGTTATTGACTATCGAGAAATATTGATGGTCTGGAAAACGAGCAGGGGTGGCAGCAGTCAGCAGCACAGACACGAACCTGGCTTCAGGCGAGTCTCCGTCCCTCCCCAGGCTCAGTTTCTCTACCTGCACTGGAAGCACTAAGAGTATCACCTTTGATGATGAGTTAGGATCAAAGCAACCTTGCTCAGACACTGAGGGCGTGGCCCAGGGCGGGGTTCCCTTGAGCCAGTTCCTTCCCCTTGAATGGCTTGTTCAGCGGGACAGGCTGGGAGCCCCCTGTGGGGCTGGCATCTTCGGAGAATGACTCAGCCTCTGTTACCGCCACGGATTGTTACTCAACCGTTGGGATTAGTTGCACCGATGCAAATGCCAACAAGATGGAAATCCCGACACCTCCCCTGGGAGGGGAACGCCTTGCTGCTTGGTCCCGTCTCCCGCTGTCTCTCTGTCACTTTATGTGACATAGTATTGACATCCCTCTTGTTCTGAGGAGGTGGCTCTGGCCTATTCAAATCGTGGCATGACCACTTCCCAACTGTGTGACCTTGGGCAGGCTTCTTAACCCCTCTGAGCCTCAGTTATCTAGTCCTGGAAAATGGGGAGATAGGAATTGTTGACATGCTATAAAATGTCTGCTCAGTTCAACACCTGTTTGTGGACCCCCAAGCCTATGCAAGGCCTGGAATTAAAGGCTACAGAAAGCTCCCCAAAGATGAGTAAATCCTTATTGTCCAAAAGTTTATAGCTTAATAGGCAGAATTAAGAAAAGTGTCCCAGGCGTTCCCTTGTGGCACAGCAGGTTAAGGATCCCTGGACTCTCACTGCTGTGACTTGGGTCACAGCTGTGGTGTGGGTTCGATTCTTGGCTGGAGAGCTTTCGCAGGCCATGGGAGCGGCCAAAAAGGAAAAAGGAGGAAAGGAAGGAGGGAGGGAGAGAAGGAGAAGAAGGAAAGAAAGAAGGAAGGAGGAAGAAAGGGAAGGGAAGAGGAAGGAAGAGAGAGAGGAACAAGGACTATGAGGCACCTTCCTCCCAGGGCCGTGAGATTTCAGGGCGTGATGCAGGAAAGGGCATCACTTGGTGGGCACCTAGTGATTCCTCTTAGTGTCCAGTAGTTCATATCCAGCACTCATTTCCTGCAATGGCCGCATGTGCCTTTGTCACAGAGACAGGACAGGTGTCCTGGAGTGACAGCCTTTGCTCTCTCTCAGTATTTAAAGAAGGTGGGGGCTGGGGGCCATCCCACACCCAAGTTGAACTTGGCGGTCTCCAGGGAGCCTCTTAGGCCTTGGCTGGCCCTGGAGCAGGCAGGACCCGGGGGGTGGGATGGGGGTTGATCAGGGCCAGCAGGCCGGCCCGGTGTCTGGGCTCTGGGAGGGGCCAGGCTGGGGAGGCTGGTTCCAGGGAGAGGTGTGGGCTCTGTGCATT
The DNA here is from genome assembly GCF_054392235.1 of Sus scrofa. Lineage (NCBI taxonomy): Eukaryota > Metazoa > Chordata > Mammalia > Artiodactyla > Suidae > Sus > Sus scrofa. The sequence continues at coordinate 43,904,803 of NC_139385.1, forward strand.
CCAGGCGTTCCAGGGCTGGTACTCCTCCTTGCACCCACAGAGCTGAATTCACCCCAAAAGGGAGGAAGTGTAGACGTGCTCTAGGGCCGGAACATGAGGATCGCTCAGGCCCGGAGGGTGAGGTGGCCCTGGTCAGGGAGGAAGGGCTGTCCCCCTCAGTCATACCTTGTCCCTGTCCGTCTCTCCACGCGGAGAGAGAGCAGGTCGGGCTGTGATGGACGGCGGACAGAACAGTCCTGGGCAGGCCACGACGGCTGGGCTGGAGGCTGACGGCAGCTCTCCTCCCTCGTGGTCACCAAAGCGGCTGTTCTCCCAGGCAAGGAGGGAGGTTTGGCTGGAGCAGGCCAAGTGGCCCAGCTCTGCCCTGTGGATATGGGCAAGGATGCAGCAGCTCCTGGAACCTGGGAAAGGTGTGGGGCTGGGGCCTGGATGCCCTGGCACTGCACACCTGGGCCCAAGTTCTTCTGGGCACAGCCAGGAGCCCTGGATTGTTTTGAAGACAAGCAGCAGAGACCCATAGACGAGGCCTGGCCTTGGGCAGGTGTCTGGCCAGCTGAGTGGGGGTGGTGGGAGAGTGGCAGGGAGCCAAGGGGAGTGACCTTTAATTGAGTGTCCCTAGGTACCAGGCACTGAGTGAGGGACTTAGATGCTCCAAGCATCCATCAGCTTCATTGTGGCAGAAGTGGTGGGCTGCAGCCTCCTTGGGCTCAGAACAGAGCGGTCCAGAGGCCCCGGGATCACCCAGAACTCTCCACCCTGTCTGTCGCCCACTAGCCACATGAGCTGTGCTTGGAAGGAACTGGGATATGCTGCGAGTGTCAACTGCATGGCCGGCTTTGAGGGGCCAAGTATGAAAAAAAGAATGGGAACTATCTCATTAATGATGTTCTATTGAGGAGCTCCCATCATGGCTCAGTGGTAATGAATCTGACTAGTATCTATGAGGATGCCGGTTCGATCCCTGGCCTTGCTGGCCTTGCTCAGTGGGTTAAGGATCTGGTGTTGCCGTGAGCTGTGGTGTAGGTCGCAGATGTGGCTGGGATCTGGCGTGGCTGTGGCTGGGGAGTAGGCTGGCAACTGCAGTTCTGATTCGACCCCTAGTCTTGGAACCTCCATATGCCGCAAATGCGCCATAAAAAGCCAAAAAATAAAAATAAAGTTCTATTGACTGTCTGTCCAAAGGATATTTTACCTGTCTTAGGTTAAAAAAGTATAACATTTTAAAATTACCTTGTTTCTTTTTGTCTTTCACGGGGCTACCAGGAAGAGTTAAACTGCAAATGTAGCTCACGTTCTATTTCTGTTGGATGGCGTGGCCTTGAGAACAAGGAGACAGCACCCAGCACCCCCTGGGAATATTTTCCTCCTGTCAACATGTGTCTTTCTGTTTGCTACCTGGTCAGCAGATGCAATAAGCTCATTGTGCAGACAGAAATTAAGGGTAGGCGGGTGAAATGACGCCGGTCGTTCCTCCAGGTGTCAGCAGCAGGGACGAACGCACTGTTTGCTGGGACAAGCTCTGTGGACACGGCAGGGAGCACTCCCGAACTATCACAGGGCTACAGCTGTCCAGGGTCTGAGTGCTTTACAAGGATAGTTTCTTTGAAGTGGCGCAGTTGAGTCTGGACAGTGTAGATCTGGTTGCCTCGTGGAGAGATCTTCCTGGCAAATGCGCAGAAGCTGGTTGGGGGCAGCGGGAGTCAGGGGGCAGGGAGACGCTTGGGGGTGGCCCTTGCTTCGGCTCAGGTGAGAGGTGGGGCCCTCAGGGCCAGAGGGAGGATGAGCTGTGTTCCCAGGCAGATCCCGGGGATGGGAAGGCAGGAATCTGAGGCGTTCTTGGGGTTCAGCATGAACACCCCGGCGAGAGGCCCTTCCCCACCCACTCCTTCCGTGCTTGTTTGGCTGCGGACAGGGGAGAGTTCTCAGAGCAGCAGACCTCCTGGGAGAAACACCCGGAAGCCCTCAAATCCCCAAACCAGTGACCCGATCCTCAGCCCGAAGTCAGATGGTTAGACCAGACTGGGCCTGGGATCCGCCTCTTCCCTGCAGCCGCATTATCGCTTCATCTGTATCCATGTGGCCGCTCCCTGCAGGAGCTGGAGGAGGCCTTTGCAAATACTGAGCTTACTTGTGAGTTCCCCACGCCGGGTGAGGTGACAGCCGCAAGGCGCAGCAGAGTTTGTCTGGGCTTGCAGGAGGGTCAGTGTGGATGGTAGGGGGGGCCCAGGGGTCTTTTTTCAGCTGCATCCCCCTCTCCGTGCATGTGGGTTCTGACCTGGGGCCTTGGCTGCTGGCCTTTATCAGCTCCTTAAAAGGAGCCCAAATCCCTGGCCGGCAGCTCCAGGCAGAAGCAGAGTTGGGGCTCCCCCCGAGGCAGCAGTTTATATCCGCTCTGCCAATTAACCACCGCCCTAGCCATGTGGGGTGTGGACTGCCATGACCCCCAGTGACAGATGGGGAACCCGAGGCTCAGAAAGGCCAAGTCATTGACAGCTTAATAAGGACCGAGTCAGGATTCAAAGCCAAGCCGCCCGCTTTTGGTCTGGGCGTTTAACCACAGGTTGCCCTGCTGTGTTGTAGAAAAGGGCACGGGTGCTCCGTACACGAAACAAAAGCACGAGGGAGTTCCCGTTGTGGCTCAACAGGTGAGGAACCCGACTAGTATCCATGAGGATGCGGGTTCGATCCCTGGCCTCTCAGTAGGACCCGGCGTTGCTGTGAGCTGCGGTGTAGGCCAGCAGCTGCAGCTCTGATTTGACCCCTAGCCTGGGAACTTCCATATGCTGCGGGTGTGGCCCTAAAAAGGGGGGGGGGCAAAAAACCCACTAAAGCGCCAAGAAGTGACGTGTGGGGGGCGGGGATGAGGGTCCTTAGGTGTGTCTTTACCCAAATGAGCTTCTGCAGAGTCTGGGTGACCTGAGGTACCACCTCTGTCCCCACATCTCTGGTTGGCATTCCTGCTGGCCAGACCACCACCTGCTGTCCTGGGCCACCGCCACCCCTGACCCGGGCATCACAGCACTGGGTCCCAGCCCCAAATCCTCTCTTGGCAGCTGACCTCCTGGTCTGTGAGCGGCCACCTGCAGAGCAGGTCGGGCTGTGGTTATTGAGTTTCTAGGTCCTGGTGACTGAGTGAGGCTACCCAATGCCACTTGCGGCTCCCAGGCTGTCTCCCCACAGGTCCAGTGCTCGGAATACATCCTGAGACACAAAGAAACGTCTGTTCCAGGCTGGTGCCTGTGGGCTCAGACCCAGAAAACAGTTGTTTGTCTCCAAGTGTCCTCAAACCCAACCTTGAGGCTCCGAGGCAGCCCCAGGCAGCCCCCCACTGGCCTGCACCCCATTTTCCCTTCTTGCACCAGGAGCCTCATATGCAGAGCAGGCCACGTGAACAGGGCCCCTTGTCATGGCTCGGATGGGACCTGGGCCCTTTTGGACCCTCGCCAGACTCTGGCGACATCAGCCTGGAAAAGAAAACAAGGGTGGATTCTCTGGGGAAAGAGCCCCAGTCTGCTGGGTGTGACGCTCCCTGGCCCATGATACCCACTCTCGTCCCCTGCCCACAGCCTGGGCTGGGCTGAGAGGGCTGTTCCTAGGGACAGCTGTGTCCTAGGTCCCCATTGGCTTTTGCCAGGCGGGGTCTTGGGCCACAGCAGCCACTGCCCTGCCTGTCCAGGTAGGTACCCTGGCCACCCCATCACCCACGAGCCTCTACTCCTATGGGTGTTTGCTGGAAAACCTGGAAATCTGGAAGAAACCTTTTCAAAAAAAAACCTGCAGGACTTCCTGCTGTGGCACAATGGGATCAGTGGCATCTCTGCATTGCCAGGATGCAGGTTCGACCCCTGGCCTGGCCCAGTAATTAAGGATCTGGCATTGCCGCAGCTGCGGCTTAGGTCATGCCTGTGGTTCCTGGCCTGGGAACTCCATATGCCATGGATCGGCCAAGAAAGAAAAGCAAAGCAAAACTGAACTATGGCCTTGCTCTGGTTCCCCTGGTCCCCCCCTCCCCGATGTCCTCTTTTTGTTCAGGACCCCGGGTTGCTGTTAGTTCTCCTGGGTCCCTCGTTTCCTCCCAGCTGACAGTTCCTTAGTCTGATCTTTCGTGACCTTGACACTTTTGGAGAGGTCTGGTCAGGTGTTTTGTAGCACGGCCCTCAGTTGGCGATTGTCTGCTGGCTCCCAGTGGTGAGACGGGGCTCTTGTTGGGGAGGATTCCGTGGCAGTGCTGTGTCCCCCATGGTGGTGCCATCAGGATTCCACCGTGTTGATGCGCCTTCTCCCTGGCAGAGTTCAATTTGTTGTCCTCAGTGCTTTGAAGTAACTGTTCTTTTTCTTCTTCTTCTTCTTCTTCTTCTTCTTCTTCTTCTTTTTTGCCATGCTCAAGGCATCCCTGAGCAGGGATCAAACCTGAGCCACAGCAGTAACGATGCTGAACCCTTAACCACTGTGCCTCCAGGGAACTCCCTGAAGTTACTGTTTTTGGAAGGCACTTATCTTACAGGGCCAGGCACCGCTGGCAAGTGGGGGTCCCCAGAAGAGAAAGGGGGTCCACAGGTGGAAACCCATGCACAGGAGTTCCCCTTGTGGCTCAGCAGGTTAAGAACCCAACTAGTATCCATAAGGATGCGGGTTTGATCCCTGGCCTCGCTCAGTGGGTTAAGGGTTGAGTGTTGCCATCCATAGGGATCGGAGGTGGCTCAGATGTGGCGTTGCTGTGGCTGTGGCATAGGCTGGCAGCTGCAGCTCTGAGTCAACCCCTAGCTTGGGAACTTTCATATGCTGCAGGTGCAGCCCTACAAAGAAAAGAAAAAGAAAAAAGAGAAGGAAAGAAACCCATGCACAGACCAGGGAGCAACATAAGGGCTCCATGTGGTTGTGAATGGCAACCCCTGCAGCGAGTCAGTGTTTTGTGAATGGTCATTGTCACCATTTATGGGGCCCCTGCAATGTGCTAAGTGATTAACACATATTTGCGGAGTGTCTCTGGTGTGCCACGCACTGTTTCAGGTGCTAGTGAAACGGGTGACAGCCCACTCGTGAGCTTACCTGATGTCTAACCTGCTTATGGGCCCCGGAGGATGCTCTGAACCTCCAGCTCCATCGTTGAACCCACAAGGGGTCTTTGAAACCGGATTCCGGTGTTTCCAAAAGTGACTCTGTCCCCCCACCCCCCGCCCACCTCACTCACCTAGTTAGGATGTATCTTGTCTACTTTAGAGATGATAAAACCAAGGCCCTGAAATAGAAAGTAGCTCCCTCAGGGTTTCAGCAGTTGTGGGTGCAGTCAGGATTTGAACTGTGTCTGGCTCCGGACACCAGCTGCCCCCCACGTGACCTTGGGCAGGTTCCATTACTTCTGAGGGCCTCGGTTTGCTCATCTGTGTAATGAGCAGGTGAGGCTGGGTGACATCCCATGCACCTGCCAGCGCTGACGGCCGCTGACCTCGGACCTGTGTCCGCGTTAAACTTCTGAGTAAGTGGAGGGAGGCTGGCCTGTCCCTCCCTCAGCCTGTCGCTCACATCCGCTGCCTTGGTCCCTTCTCTTCCATGGGGTGGGGGTGGGTGGGGGTGGGGGCACCTCGGCTTTCTTGGCTCGGCTGGCCAGGAGATTGTCATCTCCAAGGGTGGGACCAGACTCAGAAGAGGTTGCTAGGAACGGGCTGTATCTGGGCCTCCATCAGTCCGGCCGATGGCCCCCAGCTGCCACGTCTGGCTGCCTTAGTGCAGCTCATTAGCCAGATGAAAAGCTGGGTGAAGAACTGGACCGGCCCAGCCAGTTCCCCGCCCTCCTGGGATCTGCATCCCCTCCCTGCAGGTTCCCGGAACCACCCACATTCCTATCCGCCTGGCGTGGGGCTCTGGGGCTCTCAGGCAGGCACATGTCTGTTCCCCTGGCCAGCTGGATGGCGGGAGGAACACGGGACCCTTTGGGGCCTCTTATTCAGGACTCCAAACCCCAAAGGCAAAAGTGCCGACACTGTGCCCCAGAGGCCTGGGTTGGAATCCCAGCTCTGCCCTGTTACTGGCCGTGAGCTGGAACCAAATTATCTAATTGCTCTGAGCCTCCGTTTCCCCATCTGTAAAATGGGAGAACAGAGCTACTTCAGGGGGTGGTAGGATTAAATGAGCTAATCCCTCTGTGATTTGCTCAGCACCAGCCGGACACATGGTCAGCCCTCTGTGAGTGTTTAACTACCATCTTCCAGGCAGCTGGGTGTAACCTGGAGCTGGCCCAGCCTCCCTGGAAAACAGGAGAAAAGGCGGGACCCACTGGAGGGGGAGGGGGAAGACGAAACTAACCCCATCACTTATAAATGGCACTTGCCCATGTTTTTGGTAATAGCTTTATTGAAATATAGCTCACATACCATATAATTCACTCATTTGAAGTGTACAATTCAGGAGTTCCCGTTGTGGCGCAGGGGAAATTAATCCGACTAGTATCCATGAGGATGCGGGTTCAATCCCTGGTCAGTGACTGTGGGTGGGGGATCTGGTGTTGCTGTGGTGTAGGCCAGCAGCTGTATCTCTGATATGACCCCTAGCCTGGGCATTTCCATATTCCATGGGTGCGGCCCTGAGAAGCCAAAAAAAAAAAAAAAAGTGTACAGTTCAATGGTTTTTAATATATTCACAGAAGTAGACAACTGCCCCCATAATCAACGTGAGAAAATTTCATCACCTTCAAAAGAAACCCACAGCTTCAGTGCTCACGCCCCATGCTCTGCCCCACCCCAGCCCCTGGCCACCACCACTGAGCCACGTGCTGCCTCTATGAATTTGCCTAGTCTAGATATTTCACATAAATGAAATCCTACAGGATGTGACCCTTTTTTTTTTTTTTTTTTTTTTGTCTTTCTTGAGCCGCACCCACGGTGTATGGAGGTTCCCAGGCTAGGGGTCTAATTGGAGCTGTAGCCACCGGCCTACACCACGGCCACAGCAACGCGGGTTCTGAGCCGCGTCTGCAACCCACAACACAGCTCAAGGCAACGCTGGATCCTTAACCCACTGAGCAAGGCCAGGGATTGAACCCGCAACCTCATGGTTCCTAGTTGGATTCGTTAACCACTGCGCCACAACGGGAACTCCGGGATGTGACCCTTTTGTGTCTGGCTTCTTTCACTTAGCATAGTGGAGTTAGAGTTTCACAATACTTTAAGAATCTTTTTTTTTGGCCACACTCGCGGCATATGGAGGTTCCCAGGCTAGGGGTTGACTTAGAACTGCAGCTGCCGGCCTACACCACAGCCACAGCAACGCAGGATCCGAGCTGCATCCGAGACCTACACCACAGCTCACGGTAACGCCAGATCCTTAACCCACTGAGCGAGGCCAGTGATCGAACCTGCGTCCTGCTGGATACTAGTCAGACTCGGTTATGCTGAGCCACGACGGGAACTCCTCACCATACGTTAGTGTGATCTTCATTCCTTTTTTGGGCTGAATTATATTCTATCGTTTTTTAATTAATTAAAAAAATTTTTTTTGGTTTTCATGGCCACTCTTGGGGCCCATGGATGTTCTAGGTGAGGAGTCGAATTAGAGCTGCAGTGACAGGCCTATGCTACAGCCACGGCAACATGGGATCTGGGCCACATCTGCCACCTATGCCACAGCTTGTGGCAATGCTAGATCCTTAACCCACTGAATGAGGCCAGGGGTGGAACCCGCATCCTCACGGAGACTACCCTGGGTTCTCAATGCGCTGAGCTGCAGTGGGAACTCCTGAACCGTATTCCACTGTATGGATAGTTCGCCTCTCAATCACCCACTCCTTTGTTGACATCTGTGGGTGACTTTTTTTTTTTTGTCTTTTTGCCATTTCTTGGGCTGCTCTCGCGGCATATGGAGGTTCCCAGGCAAGGGGTAGAATTGGAGCGACAGCTGCCGGCCTCCACCAGAGCCACAGCAATGTGGGATCCAAGCTGTGTCTGCGACCTACACCACAGCTTACAGCAACGCCGGATCCTTAACCCACTGAGCAAGGCCAGGGATCGAACCTGCGACTGCATGGTTTCTAGTCGGATTCGTTAACCACTGAGCCACGACAGGAACTCCCATGTGGTTGCCTCTTTTTACCTGTTGTAAATAGTGCTGCTGTGAACATCTGGATGCGGGGGTCCTGTGTGGACCTCTGTTCATTTCCCTCGGGTGGGTATCAAGGAGTAGAATTGCTGCATCCTGGGCAGCTTTATGTTTAACTTTTTTTTTTTGTCTTTTTAGGGCCGCACCCTTTGCATATGGAGGTTCCCAGGCTAGGGGTTCAAATCAGACCTGTAGCCACCGGCCTACACCACAGCAACGCCAGATCAGAGCCGCATCTGCGACTCACACCACAGTTCACGGCAACGCCGGATCCTTAACCCCCTGAGTGAGGCCAGGGATCGAATCCGCATCCTCATGGATATTAGTCAGGTTCATTAACCGCTGAGCCACGACAGGAACTCCAATATGTTTAACTTTCTGAGAAGCTTTCAGAACAGGTTTCCAAAGCCCTGTACCACCCGGTCCCCCTGGCGGTGTGCGTGAGCGTTCTCCTTCGCCACATCCTTGCCGGCAGTTGCTCTCTCTGTCTTGTGACTTCTAGGCACCGTCATGGGTGAGAAGTGGTGTCCCAGTGCGGTCTGGGACACTGGGCCCTTTAAGCTAATCTGTTGAGTGCCTGTGGTGTCCTGAGAGTCCAGCAGGATTGTCACATGGAGTGGTTAACAGCCTGACCTCTGGGACCTATCCGAGTTGGAATTCTGGCTCTGACATTGAATTACTCTGACTTTGGGGAAGTTACTGAACCTCTTTGGTCCTCGATTTTCCTATCAGCAGAGTGGGAGGAATAATAGGATTACACGTTGGCCAGCATTACCTGAGGCTGCAGCGAAGACTGAGGAAGAAGTAGCAGGGGCCTGACATGTACGCAGTACATCAGCGCTCACATTATTATGGTGACTGATGGTGGTTGTTGCTGTGTGTTGGCTCATGCAATTTTTTTCCAGCACCCCCCTGGGTAGCAGTAGCTGGTGTTTGGTCATGTAGCCTCTGGAGCGAGACTGCCTGAGGAGACCATCCTGACTCCCATTCACAAGCGCTGTGACCCTGGGAAAGTGTCTTGACATCTCTGAGCCTTGCTTTCTTCCTTTGTAAGCTGTGTGACCCTGGGCAAGTGTCTTGACGTCTCTGAGCCTTGGTTTCCTCCTCTGTAAAGGGGTGCACAAACCTCCCCCAGAGACTTAGGGTGAGGATGCTGTGGAGGCAGTGCCTGTGAACGTGTCTGATGTCTGGCGAAGTGTGTGCGGTAAGCTCCCATTGCCACGGTGACTCTGGTTATCCCCAGTCAGCAGATGGAGACTGAGACCCCTTGAGAGCAAGGGCTTGCTTGGGATGGTCCAAGCCGTCAGTAGCCCAGCAGAACTTGGAACCCACACCGGTCTGACCACAAGCTTCCCCTGAGCTCTACTGTGTTTGTTCTCCACCAGGAGTGCCAGGTCTCTGGGGCTGGCTGTCCCCTGATCCATGTCCCCTTCTGGGGCCGGGCTTCAGCTGGAATAATGGATTGGCCAGGGTGGGGCCCAGAAGGCACTCTCCTTGAACCTGCCCTGCATGGTGAGGGGGCTGGTTTGGGAGCTGGCCCCATGCCCCGAGGTGGGGCCGGGCTGGACCCAAGAAGGATGAAGGCGCCCACTTAGCCCACACCACAGGTTCCCAGTGGTGGCCCAAAGCATCATGGACTAAATATTTGGGTTGAGACTCACCCTCACCACGTCAGTGGCTGGGTGGGGCTGAGGGGCAGAAGAGCCTGCATTCCCCATGCGGTCTGCCCAGCCAGCGCGGCAGCCTTACTCCTCCAGACCCAGATCTCCCATCCACAGCCCCACTTCTGAGCCTTCCTGGACCCTCCACTGGATACCAGCTTTCTCTCTTGCAGGACTTCTCAGAGCCTTTACTGGCTCATGAAGTTATTAAGGGGTTAGGTTTCCTAACTGCCTTGACTGATAAAGCCTTCAGTCCAGGAGGGATTGCCAGGTCCAAGGTTCTTGGGATCCCACTTTGGGAAAGACTGCCTCCTTGGTTGACTTTGGAGAGGCCGTGCGTGTCTGGATCTTGTTCCCTGAGGCCCTCCCCTCTCCCCTGCTAGCTCCTGGCACAGAGTGGGCCCCAGGCAGGGTTTGGGACATGGTTGGCCAGCCTCACAGCTTCTGCTGCTGTCCCTGTTTCTGCCCGCCACACTGCAGGATTTCAGGGTCCCCTGATAGCAATAATAATAGCAATAGCAATAATAACATGGCCTCGTGGGTCCAGCTCTGGAGATCTAAGTTCAGAGGGTCTGGTTAGTGCCTGGGAATTTGAATGTTTCATGCCTCAGTGGCTGGCTCCCAGGCCTTGATTTGAGGAATTCCACTCCAAAGAGCTGGCAGCCCCCTCTACTGGATGGTCAAGAACCGCACCCTGGCCCACCCCAAGGGGCACACCCAGGACCTGCCTCTTTCATGGCCTGTCCTCATTGGAACCTTCTGCCCACAAACCCCAGCTTCTCTTCATCCTTCAGAACCCAGGCACCATCACCTCCTCCAGGAAGCCTTCGTTGGCCACCCCCATTCCCATCAAGCTGATCAGGAGGCTCCCTGGTCATGTCTGCCTCAGTCTTTTGACGGTTTATGTAAATGCTGATTTCCTCCTGGTCTGGGGGTGAGCTCTCAGAGGGCAAGGCTGTGTCTGTGTGTGGTGCTGGGCCTGGCACACAGTAGGTGCTTAATAAGTGTGGGCAGAATGAAACTATTGAGAGCTGAACTGAGCTGCTCAGGCCCCACTGTGGAGTCAGCATGAAAGGGTCTTTGATGGAGACTGGGGGACTCTGTGCTCATCTTGACCACCACTGGCAGCTGGCTGCCTGGTTGGCTGCCTGGCTGGCTGACTAGCTGTGTGACCTTGGCCAAGTTGCTTTCCCTCTCTGGTCTTTGTTTCTTTCTTTGTTTAAAGGAAACATCAACAAAGTGGGAGATTGACAATGATCAGTAAGTCTCCTTAACCACTATAATTAGGAAACTTTGTGAGGCTTCCTGGGTTCCCAGCCCTTTGTCCATCTGAGAGTGGGAAGCAAAGGCACAGAGGGGGGCAGCAGTTTGGCCAGGTCATGCAGCTGGAACCCACATCTGAGTCCAAAGCCATGGTCCTCCCTCCCACAGTCGTGTTTGCCAGAGTGGTCTCTGGTGTGACTTTATGGGCCAGGACAGATGTGACAAGAGAGGACACAGAAATACTGAGTGAGAAAACCATTCGGATTTCAAGTGTCTCGGATACTCTGAGAACACCCAGGAGAGGGTCTTAGCTTGCTGCCAACACAGCTCTAACTTGGCTGTGGTGCATGCCAAGCTCTGCTTTGAAGGAGGAGAGGGCAGGGCTTGGTCTCAACGTGTGCAGGCCGCCAAGTGTGCAGCTGGAACATAATGCTGTCCTTTTATTTCCATGGGATTTTTCTCTTTTGGCCGCACCCAAGGTATTTGGAAAGTTCCCGGGCAGGGACAGCACCAGATCCTTAACCTGCTGAGCCACCAGGGAACTCCTCTATGGAATTCATTTTGGCATTTGCCTCCGTTTATGGCAAAGGCTTCTGTTTTATGTTTACAGTGGAGAGAGCAAGTTCCCTTTTTAAAGTAAGTTTATGTAAATGTAAAAAGTGGGGGAGTTCCCGTCATGGCACAGTGGAAACGAATCCGACTAGGAACCATGAGGTTGCGGGTTCGATCCCTGGACTCGCTCGGTGGGTTAAGGATCCAGCGTTGCTGAGAGCTGTGGTGTAGGTTGCAGATGTGGCTCAGATCCTGTGTTGCTGTGGCTGTGATGTAGGCCGGAAGCTACAGCTCCAATTAGACCCCTAGCCTGGGAACCTCCATATGCCGCAGGAGCAGCCCTAGAAAAGGAAAAAAGACAAAACAAACAAACAAACAAAAAATAGTGAGTAGATTGAAAGAAAAATATCAGATATTTCATAATAAGAGTGCTTGCACAAAAACTTGTACCCAGATGTTCAGAGCAGCCTGATCTGTAATGGCTAAAAGGTGGAAACAACCCAAATGTCCTCCAGTGGTTGACCAGAGAAACGAAATGTGGCATATCCATGCTGTGGAATATTATGCAGCCATAAAAAGGAATGAAGCACTGACACATGTTACAACATGCTTTCCCCTCAAAAAATACTGTGTTAAGTGAAAGAAATTAAATAGGAAAGACCTCATATTGTATGATCCCATTTCCATGAAACATCCAGAATAGGCAAATCCAGAGACATAAAGCATATTTGTGGCTGCCAGGGGCTGGGGGGAGGGATACTGGGAAATGAGGGCTAATGGGTGTGGGGTCCTTTTGGGGGTGATAAAACCATTCTCAAATTATGCAGTAATGACGGTTATACAACCTTGTGAAAACACTCAAGTGGGTGAGTTTTGCCTAAATTAAAAAATATGGGGAAAAAAAAACAAAACATGTGCTCTGCCTACATGATCAAAGAGAAGCCTGAGCATGATGGCCAGAGTAGGGGCCAGGTGCTGCCTGGTTGCTGTGGCTTCAGGAACACTGCCCTGGGGGTGAGGTAGGGGGCAGGGGACAGCCAGGCTCCATCTGAGACTCCCTGGGCCAGCTCCCGCTCCAAGCCTGGGAGGCCGGGTGCTCGTGGGGACTGGGCCTGGGCCTCGCCCACCTCCCAAACTCTGCCTGCAGCATCTCGAACAAGGAGCTGTCAGAGCTGATTGAGCAGCTGCAGAAGAATGCCGACCAGGTGGAGAGAAACATCGTGGACACGGAGGCCAAGATGCAGAGCGTGAGTCCTGTCTCCCGTCCCGGTGCCCCCATGCCAGCTGACCCCACGGTTCTGCCCCTGAGCGACTTGGAGATCTTATTTAGCCTCCCCGGGGAGGGCGGTGGGTGGGCCTCCAGGGGCGGAGGCAGGGATGTGCTCTTCACCCTACTGTGCTCAGAATGACCCGAAAAGAACACCGCATGATCCAGCTCCCAAAGTGCCAGGTAGAGACGCGCTGCAAGCACCCTCGGTATTGGCATTAATACCGGCTCCTCCACCCCAGGCACTAGGTCCTGCAGCTCGTGGGCCTCCTTGTCTGGAAGGATGTCTCCCCACAGTCTCAGGAGCCAGGCCCCTGTTAGGATCCCAGCCTTACCATTTACTGTGTGACTTTGGGCAGGTCGCTTTACCTCTCTGTTCATGTGATGCCCTCTGAGCACCCCCACGTCCTGGGCTGCTGTAAAGATTTGATGAGATTGTGCTGTGCAGTGCAGAGCTCAATGTCATTATCTTTTTTTTTTTTTTTTTTGTCTTTTTAGAGCCGCACTGGCGGCATATGGAGGTTCCCAGGCTAGGGGTCTAATTGGAGCTCTAGCTGCCGGCCTACATCCGTCATAGCCATAGCAACGCGGGATCTGAGCCGCATCTTCAACCTACACCACAGCTCTCGGCCGGGTCCTTAACCTGCTACCTCATGGTTCATGGTCGGATTTGTTTCCACTGAGCCAAAACAGGAACTTCTCAATGTCATTATCAACAGCCCCACGCTGACTTCTCCCACCGCTGCTGCTGCTCAGATGCAGGCTGGGCCCATCGCTTTCCCTCTCTGTGCTTAGTTTCCTCTCCTGTTACCTGGGGATGACAACCAGCCTGAGACAGAAGTGTCTCCTGGGTATTTTGCACTGGGGGCAGCGCTGGAGTCGTGCGTGCTCACACCCGTGAGCTGCTGAGAGAACCACCTCCTCTTTGAACCCTCCGCCAGCCCGGTGCGGTTGACACACGGAGGTTCCCAGGCTAGGGGTCAAATCAGAGCTGTAGCTGCCGGCCTACACCACAGCCACAGCAACGCAGGATCCAAGCCGTGTCTGGGACCTACACCACAGCTCACAGCAACACTGGATCCTTAACCCACTGAGCGAGGCCAGGGATTGAACCTGCAACCTCATGGTTCCTAGACGGATTCGTTTGCACTGCACCATGATGGGAACTCTTGAGTTTACACTTTTTTTGTAGCTGGAGAACCTGAGGTTCAGAGCCAGAAGAGCGTGTCAGTGATAGAGTCAATCCCAGAGGTTTTCCAAAGGTGGGGTTGCCAGATTGAGCAAATAAAAATATAGGCTATCCAGTTAAAGTTGAATTTTAGAACACGAATAAATTTGGGGAGTATAAGTATGTTCCATGTACTTCTTGGGATATACTTATACTATGAAATTAGCCAGAGTTTATCTGAAATTTGCATGTAACTGGCCGGTCTGTATTTCATCTGCATTCTAGGTGTGACGCAGAGGTGGGTCCAGAGGAGGAGGGGGCTGAGGGTAGACAGGTCATGAGGGAGGTCAAGGTCCAGCCAGACCCAGTGCTGTCCCCAGGCTTGCTGTGACTGCCCAGGTGGCCGCCCACCTGAGGGCCAGTCCACAGGCAGCCCAGAGACCTAAGGGACAGGGGTGGGCTGGGGATGGCACAGCTGGGTGGGGGGGTGAGAAACGGGAGTGGGAAAGGCAAGAAGGCCCCCTCTGTTCCCTGCCAGGCCCCCACCCCTTCCCTGCACTCCCTGACCCCACCTTTCCAGCCTCAGCTGGTCCTGCCTGCTCCTTTCACTCTGGCTGTGCCCTTGCCCTGGTACCCAGCCCTTCTGGTCATGTTTGAGCCCCCTCTCTTGCGGCTGCTGTGGTGGCGTGTATTTTCCTAAATGAAAACAGCTTTTGGGGATGTGTCCTTTTTTCCTCCTAATAAAAATAATCTATGTTTATTACAAACATTTCAGGGCTGATAAACAAGTAGAACAAGTTAAGTAAATTAAGATGGAACACAGGAGTTCCCATTGTGGCTGCAGTGGGTTAAGAGCCTGAGTCGTATCCATGAAGATTTGGGCTTAATCTCTGGCCTTGCTCAGTGGGTTAAGGATCCAACATTGCTGTGAGCTGTGATATAGGTCACAGATGCGGCACAGCTTGGATCTGGCATTGCTGTGGCTGTGCTGTAAGCGGGCATCTGTAGCTCTGATTCAACCCCTAGCCTGGGAACTTTCATATGCCGCAGGAGTGCCCCGAAAAAGAAAAAGAAAAAAAAAGATGGAGCATAATTCCAGAGAGAACTACCATCTATGAATGTTCTCATGTTTGACCTTCTCATGTGTGTGTGTTTGTGTGTGTAGGGTCCAGTCCTCTCGTATTTGCTTAAAGTAACAAGGGTGTTTTTGGAAGATGATTTTGAACTTTTATTTTTTCTGTTTCAAATGAACAAACTTGAAAAAAGGAACCACGCTTGGAAGACCGCATGGGCTAATCTTTGTCTTTTTCTCTTCCTTCCTTCCTTTTTTCCGAAGAAAACAGCATTATTAATCATATTCCCCAAAAATTCTCTTGAATTTTCCTGTTTTTGTTTTTTGTTTGTTTGTTTTGTCTTTTTGCTATTTCTTGGGCCGCTCCCATGGCATATGGAGGTTCCCAGGCTAGGGGTCTAATTGGAGCTGTAGTCTCTGGCCTACGCCAGAGCCACAGCAACGCAGGATCCGAGCCGCGTCTGCAACCTACGACACAGCTCATGGCAACGCCGGATCGTTAACCCACTGAGCAAGGGCAGGGACTGAACCCGCAACCTCATGGTTCCTAGTTGGATTCGTTAACCACTGCGCTACGACGGGAACTCCCTGTTTTTCGTTTAAAAATTGAGATGCCCATAAGATAAAATTAACCTTTTCAAGTTCAACTTTGTGGCACCTTGTACCTTTACAGTGTTGTGTGGCCACCTCCTCTATCTGGTTCCAAGGCCCCTTCGTCATCCCAGCTCTGCGCCTATTAGCGGTCTTCCCCCCCCCCGGCAACCACTAATCAGCTTTTTGTAATTATCCTAATTTTTTGTTTCTTTGGCTGCAGCCACAGTGTGTGGAAGTTCCCAGGCCAGGGATGGAACTCATGACACAGCAGCAACCCAAGCCACAGCAGTGAAAACACCAGGCCCTTAACCTGCTGTGCCGCCGGGAAACTCCTAGCTTAATTTTTTTTTAGGGCTGCACCTATGGCATATGGAAGTTCTCAGGGTAGGGGTCGAATTGGAGCTGCAGCTGCCAGCCTTCACCACAGCCATAGCAACATGGGAACTGAGCGGCGTCTGCAACCTATACTGCAGCTCACAGTAACACCAGATCCTTAACCCTCTGAGTGAGGGATGGAACTTGCATCCCCATGGCTCCTCGTTACTGCTGAGCCGCAATGGGAACTGCCTTTTTTTTTTTTTTTTTTTTTGCTTTTTTTCCCTATGTTATTTTTTTTATTCTTTATTTTTTGGTCTTTTTGCCTTTTCTCGCCTGCTCCTGAGGCATATAGAGGTTCCCAGGCTAGGGGTCCAATCAGAGCTGTAGCCGCCGGCCTGTGTCAGAGCCACAGCAACACAGGATCCGAGCCACGTCTGCACCACAGCTCACAGCCACGCCGGATCCTTAACCCACTGAGCAAGGCCAGGAATCGAACCCGCAACCTCATGGTTCCTAGTCGGACTCGTTAACCACTGCGCCACGGCGGGAACTCCCCTAGCTTATTTTTTAAACGCTGCTAAAGTTGGAGGGATTAGAGAACATCCATGTCTCCACCGCCCAGATTCTGCCAGCGATGTCTGCTGGACTGGCTTCATCACAGGTCTGTCCATCAGCCTGTGGGTCATTCAGTCCCTACGATATTTTTTACTTTATTATTATTATTATTATTTTTCTCTTTCTTTTTAGAGCCGAACCCATGGCATACAGAAGTTCCCAGTGTAGGGGTCGAATCGGGACAGCTGCACGGCCACAGCAACGCTGGATCCGAGCCACGTCTATGACCCTCACCACAGTGCATGGCAATGCCAGGATCCTTAACCCACTGAGCAAGGCCAGGGATCGAACCTGTGCCCTCATAGGTACTAGTTGGGTTTGTTACCGCAGAGTCATGAAGGGAACTCCTGATTTTTGTTTACTTTAAAGTGAAACACATGTAAGGTCTCTGGAGAGTATCCAGATGTTAAGGGTTCACCCTCCCACGTTCCTGTGCCAGTAGGTCGCCCCGGCACCGTTCCTGGGGTGAGGGTGGAGCACGTTTCCAGAAATGTCCCAGGGACCTTCCCAGTCCGTCCTGCCCAGAGGTAACCACTGTGCAGCCTGCGTCCTCATCGATCCGTCTTGCCCGACGGTGGACTCTTGAACGCTTCCCCTCCACGCGGCTCGCTCCGTGCTCTCTCCCCCTCATCGGGGGGTGCTGGCCTCCCCCCACAGCACCTGCGCCTCTGAATTAGGAAATGATTAACTGACGTCCCTCTTGTGCAGAATTAATCCGTGGCACTATCACTGACCAGCAGAGCTTCAGATCAGCGGGTGATGATGGAACGAATAAAATTCCCCCACGCCAAGGATCATGATGTTTCGTTGTATTTCCTGTCGTTGCTATCAATTTTTAACTGGCCAGCCCCAGCCGTGGCACACTAATGGCCCAGTGCCTCTGGTCTTGTGACACTCGGGCCTCAACTCCAAGGCCCTCCAGGCCCTGGGTGCCCCCAGCCCTCAGCCCTCCCCCTACCGGCCTGGGTGGGGTAGGCTAAACACCTTATCTTCCTCTGAGAGGAAGCCGTTCCACTTTTTCCTTTTGCCATTCTTCCCTTCCGTCTTCTTTTTTCTTTTCCTTTCTTTCTTTCTTTTTTTTGCTTTTTAAGGCCGCACCTATGTTATATGAGGTTCACAGACTAGGCGTCAAATTGGAACTACAGCCACAATGTGGCGTAGGCTGGAAGCTGCAGCTCTGCTTGGACTCCTAGTCTGGGAACCTCCATGTAAGGCAGGTGGGGCCCTAAAATAGCAAAAAAAAAAAAAAAAAAAGGATAGATGAGGTGCACTGTGCCTTCTCCCACTTTCTCCCTATGCCTCCTTCCAGCCTCAATCACAGAGGTCCTTTCCTGCCGCAGGGCCTTTGCACAGGCTGTTCCCTCTGCCTAGGACACTCTTCCCAGTCTTCCTTTAGTCTTAGGCTGTGTCACTGCCTCAGAAGGGCCTCACTGACCCCTGGAGCAAGTCTCCCACATTCCACCTCTGCTGCGTTCCCTTGGTAACACCAGCTTGTATGAACTTGCAGTCACCCTTCTGCGGCTCATTTGTTGACCTGCCTTCCTGGGGGGTCTCCCCTGGGCTGGGCTGGGCGGGGCCAAGGCTCTGCACTGCTGCCTTCCCAGCCCAAGCTGCCACAAGGAGGCACAGGACAGAGCCAGAGGAGCCTGTCCTCTGCCCCTCTCCTCCTCCCACCCCTCCTGTCCTGTGCCCACTGAGTCCCCGCCCACCGTCCCCCCCCCCCAGCCCTTTCTTGTGACTCTCACAGGATCTGGCCGGGCTGCAGGAGGGCCGGCAGCCCGAGCACCGGGACGTGGCCTTGCAGAAGGTGTCGGACTCGGAGAAGCTTCTGTACGTGCTGGAGGCAGATGCGGCCATCGCCAAGCAAATGAAGCACCCCCAGGGGGACATGATCGCTGAGGAGTAGGTCCCCTCCATTTCGGGTCCTGGGGGTGCTGCTCAGGGCGGGGCAGGGGGCTGCAGCCCTTGCAGCATTCAGGAGCCCAGTCAGGGTTCGTCGAGGGTCTAGCACACACCAGACATTTTGCGGTCAGGGAGGCTGGGGCTCAGGGTGCTGGTGTCCCCTGTTCTGGTCATAGTGTGACCACAGCCCCCGACCCCCACGCTTGCGAACACACTCTCCCCATGCCCGATGCCCAGCTGGCTTCCCAAATGCGTGGCTCTCGCCTCAACTCAGATGTGGACGAACCACTGTCCTTGTCGCAGCCCAGACCATCCTACGGCCCTTTTGGATGGTGGGCTCCAAAAACCTGCCTGTTTCTTCTGGAAGCTTCTGTGGTTCTAGGCACACAGTAGGCCCTCAGGAAACATTGGCAGGAGAAGGCAGGATGAAGCAAAGTGCACAAAAGCAGGGTGGGAGTGACTGCCCGGAGCCCAAGGCCACCGTGACCCTGACTTTCCAGGTCACTGCGCAGAAAGATGAGGCCGGGGGCTGGGGTGGGAGGTACCACCTCAGGGAGAGGCCAGTCTCCCCACCAACCAGCCCCACTAACCTGGGTGGCCGCTCTCCCTGCTCAGCATCCGTCAGCTGAAGGAGCGTGTGACCAACCTCCGCGGGAAACACAAGCAGATCTACAGCCTGGCGGTGAAGGAGGTGGACCCGCAGGTCAACTGGGAGGCCCTGGTGGAGGAAAAGCTGGTACGGCCTGGGCTTCAGCTGGTGGAGGGCATGCGTGGGCCAGGAGACCCCCACTGTTTAAGCGGTGTCACAGTCCAGCCAGGGAGGGAGTCATGTTCTCAGTGTTTCTTAATATTTGTGTCCATGACATGAGCAAGGCTCAGAGAGGTGCAGCACCTAGCCCAAGGTCACAGAGCAGAAGTAGTGGAGATTGGGGCCCTCCCGGGATCGTTTGGGTCCTGCCAGGCTGGAGCCAGGGGCCAGATTTTGGGCTGGCTGCTGCCCTTCCTGTTTCCTTGCCAGCCCATCTCCACCATGGAGAAGCTCGGCCACTGATGTGGCTCTTAGCGAGAGACTCCCCCTCCCCGGCGGGCTGCGTGTCCTGAGCCCCAGCCCATACCTTCCCCCCCCCCCCCCCACCCCCGTGCTGTCTCTCTGCCCGCCGGCCAGGACAAGCTAAGCAGCCAGAGCTTCGGGACGGACCTGCCGCTGGTGGACCACCAGGTGGAGCAGCATAACATTTTCCACAATGAGGTCAAGGCCATCGGGCCCCACCTGGCCAAGGACGGGGGCAAGGTGTGTGCATGGGGGTGGAGGGCCCCGCTGGGACGAGGGGCTCCCACCCGTTCCCCCACCCTAACCCTGGCCCCCTGCTCCGTCCCCAGGAGCCGAACAGCGAACTGCAGGCCAAGTACCAGAAGCTACTGGTGAGATGCCCTGGGGAACAGGATGAGAGGGGATGGGACGCCCGGCTGTGGGGTCAGAAGCGTGTGCAGTAAACATTTCAAACAGACAGAGGGCGCTGAAGGCAGAAGAGACAGTACCCCGAGCCCTACCTGAGAGGCGCCCCTGCTCGCCTTGTGCTCCCAAAACCCCAAGGGACCCCCATCCTACTGTTTGCTTCTTTTTTGTGTGTGCTTTCTAAAATTATTAAAGTGTAGTTAATTTACAATATTGTGCCCATTTCTGCCACACACACATACACACACACACATATTTATATATATATATATACACATTCTTTTTTTTTTTTTTTTTTTTTTTTGTCTTTTTAGGGCCATACCCGTGGCATATAGAAGTTCCCAGGCTAGGGATCAAATTGGAACTACAGCTGCTGGCCACAGCAACACTGGATCCTTAACCCACCCAGCCATGCCAGGGATTGAACCCCTGTCCTCATAGATACTAGTCAGGTTTGTTAAGTGCTGAGCCAAGACAGGAACTCCCTATATATGTTTTTGTTATGCATTTTAAAAATTATAATTGATTTACAATGTTACCGTTTGCGTCTTATTCTTTATTGAGCACCTACTGTATGCCAAGTATGATGCCATGTGCTTAATAAGCAAACATTTTGTTTCCCTTTCAAAACGTTTAAAGAATGTCCTTTTTTTAAAAAACCATGACAGCAGCGACTCGTCTCATCTCCTCTCGCATAGATGCTTTCTTGCTGTGGACGTGAACATGCAGAGGCGGTAACAGTGTAGCCATCAGAGGCCCTGGAGCCAGGCTGCCTCCATTCCTTCTGGTGGAGGCCTTGAGCGCAACCTCCTTAGCCTCTGGGAGCCTCAGTTTCCTCCTCTGTAAAACGATATTACTTCAAGTCCCTGGCTCACAGCGTGCATGAGGACTGCGTGAGTTAATGCGGAAGAAGCACAGTCTGGCACGTAGCGGGCTCCCTATACGTGTTCGCTGCTGTTCCTGTTTGCAGAGTGGAACTCACACATCCCTCCTCCTCCCCCGCCTCCCTGCCCTGTGGGAGTTTGGCACCATCCGCCTTATGTCAGGACATGTTAAAGGCAAAAGTGGAGGCATAGCTGCTGATGTTTATTGAGCACCAACTGCATGCCAAGCTTAGTGCCCTGTGGGCTCAGAGCTGTCATTATCCCCATTTTGCAGACGAGTAAACTGAGACTTCTCAAAAATGCCAGTTCCGTAAGGGTTTCATCTGTTTTGCTCACTACAGTGTCTGCAGTGCCCGGAGCCATGCCCAGCACTCAGTAGATGCTCAATAAACATTTGCTGAGCGGGGGAAGGGGTTTAGTGGGGGGGCTGGGCTGGGCAGGGAGTGAGCAGGGAGGCTCTTCCCCGCCTGCTGCAGCCCCATCCTCACCCTGCCTGCAGGCGGCGTCGCAGGCGCGGCAGCAGCACCTGAGCTCGCTGCAGGACTACATGCAGCGCTGCACCAACGAGCTGTACTGGCTGGACCAGCAGGCACAGGGCCGCATGCAGTATGACTGGAGTGACCGCAACCTTGACTACCCCAGCCGCCGGCGCCAGTACGAGGTAGACACTGGGTTCTGGGGCGCGGGGCCTGCAGGGACCACGGGCTGCCGGACTGGGCGCTGAACCCCTGCACTGCCCCCGCTGCAGAATTTCATCAACCGGAACCTGGAAGCCAAAGAGGAGAGAATCAACAAGCTGCACAGCGAGGGGGAGCAGCTGCTTGCCGCCGAGCACCCGGGGAGGAACTCCATTGAGGTGCGTGAGTCCTGGAAGGGGACGCCTCTTCCAGGCTGGCCTCAGGGTGGCCTCTGCTGTGGGCTGCCTGCATTCGAGCAGTCCTCAAGGTGGGAGACTAACCTCCTGAGTACGCCTGTCCATCTGCCTTTCCATTTTCCCGTCTCCTCTTGTTCTGTCTGACCCTGCCCCCTTTCATTCGTTTGATGCCCTCCCAGACTCCTGAAGCCCATGGGAGGGCTGTATTAGCTTCTTATCCCTGCTGTAACAAATGACCACAAACTAGATGGGTTTGTTTATGTATTTTTTTTAAGTTATACTGAAGTATAGTTAACTGCCAAGGCTGTGATTTTTTCTGCTGTACAACAAAGTGGCCCAGCCACACACGTCCACATAGCCATTCTCTCTCAGAGGCTTTGGGTGGCTTTAAACAATGGAATGTTATTCTCTCACGGTTCTGGAGGCCAGACGTTCGAAATCAAGGTGTGAGCAGGCTTGTACCCTCTGAGGCTCTGGGGGTGCATCCTTCCTCGTCTCCCTTCTTGCTCCTGGGGGCTGCTGGCCGTGCCTGGCCTTCCTTAGACTGGAGCTGGATTTCTCCTCCACCTGCTTCTGTGTCCTCACGAGGCCTTCTCACCGTGTGTCATCTTCTTTCAAGCCCACCCTAAATCCAGGATGATTTCCTCTTGAGATGCTTAACCAATTACAGCTGCAAAGACCCTATTTCCAGATGAAGTCACTTTCTGAGTTCTGGCAGACATGAATTTGGGGAGTGCTTTTGTGAGAATTTTTTTTTGGGGGGGGGCCGCCCCTGTGGCATATGGAAGTTCCCCAGGTAGGGGTCAAATTGGAGCTACAGCTGCCGACCTACACCGCAGCTCATGGCAGTGCTGGATCCTTTAACCCACCAAGTGAGGGCAGGGATCAAACTCGCATCTTCATGGATACTCGTCAAGTTCTTAACCCGTTGAGCCACAAGGGGAACTCCAAGAATTTTTTAAAAGCAGACACAGCCACTACCTGTCCCTTGTACAGTGCACGACCTGAGCACCCGTACATAGCAGCCCTGCTTGTCTCCTCAACACATTCCCCTCTTTCTTCCTCCCACCCCTGGGAAAGAGCTGGCTGGGAGCCACACCCATGCAGATGCCAGATGCCCCTCTCCTCTACCCTCTTCTGGTCTGGAATGCTGCCATCCTCCCTTGGTGACCCAGGTACGTGGCCAGCATCAGTCTGACCCTTTCCTCCTGGCAGGCTCACATGGAGGCCGTGCATGCAGATTGGAAGGAGTACCTGAACCTGCTCATCTGTGAGGAGAGCCACCTGAAGTACATGGAAGACTACCACCAGGTACCTGCCGGCCCGGAGCCCCTTGGTGGGAGCACTCAGTGTCTGCTTGGCTCCCTCGTGACCAGTTCCTCCAGGAGCATTGCAGGGCCGCCTTCCCACGCCTCCCAGTGCCCACGCATGCCTCACGGTTCTGGCGGCCTACACGGCTATGCCCCAAGTTTGCTGGGCCCTTGTCTGCCTCCCCTGAGGGCTGGGGCTGGACAGTTTGATTCACCAGGAACACACAGGCCCAGAAAGAGGGGTGTGGGGTTTTAATTTCAGTAAAAAATATATAATATGAAATTTGCCATTTTAGCCATTTGGGGGGGGGCATTATACTATTTTATTAACACTTAAAATTTCACTAACAGTGCTGCCACTGGCCATGCTTGAAATAAAGACATACAGACAGCGTTTTAAGGGTGCAGTGTTAAACATAGCATAATACACTAACAAAATCTCGTGGGAGGGGGTGTAACTGTACCTTTGTACGGAAGTTCAGGAACAAGGCCTGCAACTGGAGGAAGAGCTTGGGACTGAACCCTGAGGTCCTTGGTTGCTGACAGAATCTCTCCTTGACTTCAGACTTGAGACAAACCAAGGAGTCTGTCCGTTTACAAAAACCACTACCTGGAGTTCCCGTCGTGGCGCAGTGGTTAACGAATCCGACTAGGAACCATGAGGTTGCGGGTTCAGTCCCTGCCCTTGCTCAGTGGGTTAACGATCCGGCGTTGCCGTGAGCTGTGGTGTAGATTGCAGACGCGGCTCGGATCCCGCGTTGCTGTGGCTCTGGCGTAGGCCGACGGCTACGGCTCTGATTCAACCCCTAGCCTGGGAACCTCTATATGCCGCGGGAGCGGCCCAAGAAATAGCAACAACAACAACGACAACAACAAAAAAAAAGACAAAAAGGCAAAAGACAAAAAAAAAAAACAAAAAAAAAAAACTCACTACCTTCAGGACAGACAGTAACAGGCTCAATGGGCAAGAGCCGCATTGAGGCTCTGGGGGGGCCTGTCTGAAATGAGTGAGGGTAGCTGGAGGCGCTTGCAGCTCAAGTCCGGGATCTGGACATGAGAGCAGGTCTAGAGACAGAATGGTTAGGGCAGTCTTGTGAAATTGCTGGTCTCCCAACAGAGCATTTTAGCCCTTTTAGAATGCACAATCAATCCAGTGGCATTCATGACATTCACAGGGTGGTGCAGCCATCACTGCTGTCTTTCTAAAACTTGTTCATCACCCCAAGTGGGAATTCTGTACCCAGTAAACAATCACTCCCTATTCCAGACCCTGGTAACCTCTCATCTATTTGCCTGTTCTAGGTATTTCCTAGAAGTGGAATCACATGATATGTAGCCTTTTGTATTTGGCTTTCACTGAACGTAATGTTTCCAGGTTCATCATGTAGCATGAACCTGAACTTCATTACTTTTAATGGCTGAATAATATTCCATTGTCTATATGAAGCACGTTGTGTTTATCCATTCGCCTGTTGCTGGATACTGCATTGCTTCCACAGGAATGTGGGGTTTTTATGTTTGTTTTTGTTTTTTTAGAGCTGCACCCGAGGCATATGGAAGTTCCCAGGCTAGGGGCTGAATTGGAGCTGTAGCTGCTGGCCTACACCACAGCCACAGTGATGCCAGATCCGAGCCTCACCTGCAATCTATGTCACAGCTCATAGCAACGCTGGATCCTTAACCCACTGAGCAAGGCCAGGGATCAAACCTGAGTCCTCATGGATAATAGCTGGGGTCTTTATCACTGAACTGTGACAGGAACTCCAGAATATGCACGTGGCTTTTTCTTTTGTTTGTTTTTGAGTTTTTAGGGTCACACCTGTGGCAAATGGAGGTTCCCAGGCTAGGGGTCGAATAGGAGCTCCAGCTGCTGGCCTACACCACAGCCACCGCAACACCAGATCTGAGCCGCCTCTGTGACCTACACTGCAGCTCACAGCAACACCAGATCCTTAACCCACTGAGGGAGGCCAGGGAGGCCAGGAATGGAACCTGTGTCCTCATGGATACTAGTCAGGTTTGTTACCGCTGAGCCATGGCAGGAACTCAGGCGTATGTGTTTTTTTTGTTGGTTTTTTTTTTGTCTTTTTTGCCATTTCTTGGGCCGCTCCCGCGGCACATGGAGGTTCCCAGGCTAGGGGACGAATCAGCTGTAGCCGCCGACCTACGCCAGAGCCACAGCAACACAGGATCCGAACCGCGTCTGCAACCTACACCACAGCTCACAGCAACGCCGGATCGTTAACCCACTGAGCAAGGCCAGGGATCGAATCCGCGACCTCATGGTTCCTAGTCGGATTCGTTAACCACTGCACCATGATGGGAACTCCTTTTTTTTTTTGTCTTTTCTAGGGCCGCTTCCTGCAGCATATGGAGGTTCCCAGGCTAGGGGTTTAATCAGAGCTATAGCCACTGGTCTACGCCAGAACCACAGCAATTCGGGGTCCAAGCCACGTCTGCGACTTACACCACAGCTCACAGCAACGCCAGAACCTTAACCCATTGAGCAAGGCCAGGAATCGAACCTGAAACCCCATGGTTCCTAGTCAGATTCAGTAACCACTGTGCCACGACGGGAACTTCGGGCGTATGTGTTTTTAACAAGAGAGATGCACGTGATTCTTAGGATGACGCGAATGTATCTAACTCCCGGTTTGGTGTCTTAGCCCTGCTGGGCTGAGCGTCCCAGGGATCCCAAAGTCCTGCTCACACTGCAGCCCAGGGGACAGATGACAGTGAATGATTCCAGGGCTGTTGGCCTGAAGAATGAGCAAGAGTTTTCTAGAACCAAGTTTCTGTGTACGGAAACTTAACAGTATAGCCCTAAGTCAGGGTGTCCACAGCACACAGAGTGGAATAGAGGAGAACCCTAAGCTGCTGGCGTATGTACATAAAAACAACATGTCATAGAGGTGGCATTGCGGGGATTGGTGGGAAGGGCCCTGGCTCCTCCCTGTGAGGCCCCCCTCCCAGGAAGCTGGGCTGGGGGGCGGGGGTTGGGCTGTCCCCAAGCAGCAGAGCCTGAGGATTCAGGGTGAGTGGGAGGCTCAGCCCCATCTGGCAGTGGGCTTAAAGCCACAGCCAAGATAGGTTCCAGGCATCCCAGCTGTTTCCTGTCTGTGATAAGAAGCCTGGTCTCCCCTAGTTCCACAAAGACATGAAGGATGCCCAGGAGCTGCTGCGCAAGGTCGACTCGGATCTGAACCAGAAATATAGCCCTGACTTCAAAGACCGATACCAGATTGAGTTGCTGCTGCACGAGTTGGATGTGAGTGATGCCCCCCACCCCCACCTGCCCCAGCTCCCAGCCTGCCGCCTCGGGGTGCAGTGGTCTCACCTAGCACGCCCCTCCGCGTTCAGGACCAGGAGAAGGCTCTGGACAAGTACGAGCACGTGGTGCGGGGCCTGCAGAAGCGAGGGCAGCAGGTGGTGCCCCTCAAGTACCGCCGGGAGACGCCACTCAAGCCCCTCCCTGTGGAAGCGCTCTGTGACTTCGAGAGTGACCAGGTAAGCTGCTGCCTAGATGCCCCAGGCAGGCTGGGCCCAGATCTGCCTCGTCTCGCGTCACCGAAAGGCCCTAAGGGTGACGTGGCTAGATGCCAGGCCTCAAACATTTTCTGGAACTTGTGTTTGTCTTTGTCACTGGGGTCACTCTCTGCCAACCCCTCCCACTGCCCTGGCCTTCTGTTCTACCAGCTTAGCAACCCCAGTCATTCTAGCAGAAGTCCCAGGGAAGGTTCTCATTGGCCAAATCTGAGTCATGTGTTCAGCCTAAACCAATCACTGTGGCTGGAGATGCCATTCTCTCATTGGCCAGGCCTGAGTCACATGTCTACACCAAGGAGTCAGGGAATGAAGTCCCATGGGCTAGGACTGCAGGGGGCCTCCACAAAGGGAAATCCAGGTGGGTGCTAGGCCAGCAGACCCAACACATGTCCCCTTGGTGCTGGCCCCTCTCTCTGATGAGACATCTTGGGCAGCATCTGAGGACATAACCCTCCAGGTCCCAGAATTAGTGGTTGGGATGAGATGGCAACTGGGCAGGGTCTCTCCATGTGTTCTGACTGGCCTATCCCAACCAGGGCCTGATCTCTCGGGGCTACAGCTACACTCTGCAGAAGAACAACGGGGAGAGCTGGGACCTCACGGACAGTGCAGGGAACAAGCTGACTGCCCCAGCTGTCTGCTTCATGATCCCCCCCACCGACCCTGAGGCCCTGGCTCTGGCTGACAGGTACGGGAGCAAAGTGAGGAGCCAGCATGGAACGGCTCCACCCCCTTGGGCCCCTCATGCCCTGTTCATCCTAAGTTAACCTCAGGGTGCCACTAACACCCCCATACCTGTCCCCTTGGAGGTCCAAGCAGGGAAGGAGCAGATCCTGTTGGCTGATTTGTGTATGGGTATTCCACTGTGGGCACAGTCCAGGGAGTGGTTTCTCTTGCTTTGCACATGCTGCTCCTACCATCTGCACACCAACCCATCGCCTCACTGGTTCACTCCTCTTGGCTTGAAGACCCAGCCTGGAGGTCACGTCTTCCATGAAGCCTCCCTGATTGCCCCCTTGTCCACCACGCTGCTCCCTGGAAAAGGGCTGCTGCCTCTTGGTTCTCAAGCACCTCCTCCCACCCCTCATGCTGCTCTGTCTCTGTCAGTCTCATTGGGCAGGAGCTTTGTTCAGAATCTGGTACAAGTCTTTTTTTTTTTTTTTAATTCATTTCGTTTTTTCTTTTTTTCCTATTACAGTCGATTTACATTGCTCTGTCAATTTCTGCTGTACCCAAGAAGTCTTTACTGAGTGATTCAAGGAATTCCTTCATTTATTCATTCAGTAAATACGTATTGAGCACCTTAACTGTGCACTGCTCCCCCAAGGGTAACATCTTGGTGGGAAAAACAAAGGCCCAAACAGTCATTTTAGATGGCAACACTTGCTATAAAAAGAGGCAGAAAAAAAGTGGTCAAAGAAACACCAGTGTCTAGCAAACCCTTTCTATTTTGGTGAGTCACCTGACTCCTCGTGGCTGTCTGCCCAGCCAGGGCCCAGGGTCCTGCGCCTGTGGGTGCTGGGGGCGGTGGGCTGCCCCAGGTCCCCAGCACATTTTCGCTGTCACAGCCTGGGCAGCCAGTACCAGAGCCTGCGGCAGAAGGCAGCCGGGAGCAGAAGGGCGCTCCAGCAGCGGCACGAGGTGCTGAAGGCAGAGAAGTCTGGAGGTCTGTGCCTCTGGGAGGACAGGGAGAGGGGCTGGGCCCAGGGTCTGCGGTGCAGCTGGGCTGGCAGGGGTGGGGGAGGCTGAGCTGGCCTTGCCTCTGTCCCGGGGCCTCACGACCCCCACTGCCAGCTGACTGTGACTTCCCTCTGGCAGATGCTTCTGACCTGCAGGGGCGGCAGCTGCTGGCCGGCTTGGACAAGGTGGCCAGCGACCTGGACCGCCAGGAGAAGGCCATCACAGGGACCCTGCGGCCTCCGCTGGAGCAGGGCCGGGCCGTACAGGACAGTGCCGAGCGGGCCAAGGACCTCAAGGTACCCCAGGCTGGCCCACTGGCTCCCTGCTCAAGGTCTTATCCCCAGGGCAAGTCTTGGTGCTCTATAGGGACCGCTTGCACCCTGCACTAAGTTGTCCTGGAGGTGGCTATTCTAGGCTGAGGACTAAGGAGATGGCTGAGGCCTGGCACCACCCTCCCCACACACATCCCCAGGAGAAAAGGGCCCGAGCCACTCAGACCCGAGCTGAGGGCAGGGTGGCACACAGGCTCTGAAGCCACAGCAGCTGGCTTGCTTGCCTTGACCACACACACACTGTTGAAGCCCCAACCTCTGTTTCTTCTGTAATTGGGCTGGTGCCCCTGGCAGGGGGTCGGGAGGAGACGAGACAAGGCACACGATCACCAGCCCGGCTCACCTCTTTCATATGCACATGGTGTCCAGGGTCCTCAGCGCCCTCCGTGGTGGGTGCAGCTGTGCCCAGTTTATGGAGGAGGATGGGGCTCAGAGCAGGGCTGTGGCCCTTGATGGGCTTCACGTGGGGGCTGGCAAGGGCCGAGTCACGGCCGGAGGACGGCTGGTCCAGGAGTGGAGGCATGGCTGGGCCCCGCTGCGTCCCCTCCTTAAGCTCCCTGGAATCACCCCTCCCTCACTGGGCTGCCCCCAAAGAGGAAGAGAATCATCCTGTGAAGCAGTGGAACAGTGGGTGCTGGATGTTTTCACCACCCATGAGGCCCCGGCCACTGCATCTGAGCTCCTAGGCCGGCGCCCCAGACCCCCAGCCAGGCTGCCCGGGGAGAGGGTCCTGGGGGAGGAGGTCCTGGGGGAGGGGAGCTGCCAGCTGTGACCAACGCCAGGGGCTCTGGTCCCCACAGAACATCACCAACGAGCTGCTGCGGATCGAGCCCGAGAAGGTGCGCAGCACAGCAGAGGGCGAGGCGTTCGTGCGGGCCCAGCCCAGCAGCAGCAGCGCAGCCCTGCTGAGGACACGGGTGGAGGACACCCAGCGCAGATACGAGCGCCTGGTGCAGCTGCTGGCTGCGGCCCAGGAGAAGTGAGCACGGTGGGCGGCAGGGAGGCCAGGCAGCGGGGCCAAGGGCCTGGCTCCCCCTCCAACTCCTGACTCGCATCCTCAGGGTCGACACGGCCAACCGCCTGGAGAAGAGCCTGCAGCAGGGCTGGGAGGAGCTGGCCACGTACGAGAACCTGCTGGCCCAAGAGGACACGGTGCCGGAGTGTGGCCATGCCCTGGACAGCAAGAGGCAGGAGCTGGCGGTGAGCGTGGGGACCCATCTGAGCTGGTCGTGGGCTCCAGGTGCCCGCCTCTCCCAACCCCTCCCTTGCGGACAGTTGAAGGCCCGAGGCCCAGGGCAGGGAAGTCTCTGCAGGTTTGAAGTTCCAGCCGCACACGGGGTCTGCAGACATCGGGTGGTACCTTAAAATCAAATATCCACGTACCGCGCAACCCCAAATTCCCAGTATCTCTCGAAGAGCAGATCTGGCCCTGGGCCCACAAAGCAGGTGTGCTGAGCAGAGGAGCCTGTGCCCTCTTCACATTTGCCACTGGGCTGCTCTGAGCTCCGGGGCCTGAGCCCGTGGGAGCCTCATGTTCACACGCCGGCTCACCGAACCCTTGGCTTTGTGCTGAGCGCCTCACCTCAGAACCCAGGAGTGGGCTCGGAGAGCAGAGCCTCAGCCCAGGCTGTTCCCGGCCTGGCGTCACAGATAAGCACAGCGGGCCACAGGGTTTTAGAAGTTAGTTTTTCTAGGGTGTTGTCCATTGTAACAAAAAGGGAATTTCAGAAACGACCACAGGTTTGAGGAGGAACGAAGAGTCAAATCCCCGGCTCCTGCCAAGGCCCAGGCTTACCACCCGCGAAGCGGGCAGCTCTGGGCCCTGGAGTTCTGGCCACAGCACCTACTATCTGCCTCTCTGCCCTGACAGGCCCTGGCCTCTGAGCTGCAGGCCCGGAAAGCCCTCCTCGGCGAGGTGGAGCAGAACCTGCAGGCAGCCAGGCAGTGCTCCAGCTCGCTGGCCAGCCGCTTCCAGGAGCACTGCCCGGACCTGGAGCGCCAGGAGGCGGAGGTGCACAAGCTGGGCCAGCGCTTCGACAACCTCCGCCAGCAGGTTGAGCTCAGGTGCGGGGCCGTAGGGGGGTGACAGCCTTGGCTTAGCTAGTCTGCCTTAAGGCACCAATGTGGCATTTCTGTGGATGCCTCCAAAAGTGGTTTGTTTTCTGAATACCTCTTTTTGAAAATAAGCAGTACATATACAAAGTGACAAACACAAGGTGATTGTACAGCCAACCTTCCCCTTAAGATCAGCTCTGCTGACAGTCTGTTCCTATCCTTCCAACACTATTTTGAGATCAGGAGCAGGTAGATATATCATTTGAATGACAACATGCCACCCAGTGTCCCTTGCTGTCTTCCCTGTCCTGTTTTGCCAGCCTCAGGAGTCAGTGTTCCTGCTGGTGCTTCTCTTCTGGAAGAGGCCGTGTCGAATGGCTGTCAGGGTCTTAAACGCTTGGTAGAATTCACCCACCAGTCACTGCCATCTGGGCCCGCAGCTTATTCTTTTCTGTGTAAGGTTTTTTAACTACAAATTCCACCTCTTTAATAGATGATGAACTATCTGACTCACTTAATTCTTGAGTTGTCTTCAGAGGTATGTGTCTTTCAGGGACACACTGTCCCTCTCCAGTTGTGGACTTTAGTGGTACGAAATTGTTCAGAATATCCTCTTATCCTTCAATGTCTGCATATCTGGGGGATGTCCTCTCTCTCCTGACGTCGTGTCTTCTTTTCTGTGTTTTCTTTTTTCCCCTAGCCATTCTGCCTGACGTGAATCAATCTGTTGACTTTTTCAAAGAATCAGCTTTGGTTTGGGGGATCCTTCTGAGTTGTTTCTTACTTCCTATTTCATTGACATCTGCTCATTATTATTTGGTCCTGCTGCTTAACATTAGCTTCAATCTGCTGTCTTTCATCCTAAGCTTCTGCTTAGACTGTTGATTTCAGAGCTTTACTTTTCTAATCTAAGCATTTAAAACTACATATTTCCCACTGAGCACTGCTTTCACGGCGTCCCACGGATTTCTTTATTCTTGGTGAGTTCAAAAGATTTCCTCACCTCCCTTCTGATTTCTGCTTGGATCCACGAGCTGTTTAGGTCCTAGATCCACAGTGGGCAGCCCCGTGCAGTATTCCAGCCCCACCTTCCGTAATTCACCTGACCCCTCCCTTCCTGGTGAGCGTTTACGTTATTTCCAGATAAACCATTTGGGGAGTTCTTTCAGAAGGGACGGCAGGCAGCCCTCAGTAGGCATTGGCTCTCTGTGCAGAGGTCTGACCGGCTTTGCCCCACAGGGCCCAGAGCCTGCAGAGCGCCCAGGCTGCTCACGATGCCTTCCGCAGTGGCCGTGACCATCTGCTCCAGTTCCTGTCCCACATCCCCAGCTACGAGCCCCAGGAGATGGACAGCCTTGGCCAGATGGAGACCAAGCTGAACAACCAGAAGGTAAGACAGCTGCCTCTAAGTTCACGGGCAGGGGGGTCAGAGGTCAGCAAGCCTCTTGGCGGATGAGGCCCAGGTGAGGTCCTGGCAGGGTGGGTTCCCAGCACAAGTCTCTGAGAACAAAGCCGGTGTCTCCCTCACCTCAGTGCCCTCCCTGCACTGGGCCTGGCTCAGAGTGGACACTCCGTGCAGGCCGGCGAAATAAGCAAATGGCCACAGAAGCACAAGAGGAGCCGTCATGGGGAAAAACGCATGTCCACAGCCCAGAGTCCTGGCTCCCCAGGAGGAAGCAGGGCCTTGGGCAGAGGAACGACAAGAGACCCACCCACCTAGGCTCAAATCTCGCTCTCACCCACACTGTTGTTGGTTTCCTCATCCAGAAACGGGATGAGGAGGGTGCTTCCTCCCAGGATGTGGGGGTTCAGTGAGAGAAGCTAAGACAGACTCTAGAACCGTAGCTGAGATTGTAACGCACTCACTAAACACTGCTTTCCTGGCAAAGATAGCTGTCCCTGGCTCTTCTTCAAAGGGACTTGGAGCTGCCTTTTGTAACAAACAAATGTAAACAAGGAACCATTCGTTACACTTTGTGCCACAGAAAAATAACTCCAGGAGTTCCCATTGTGGCTTGGTGGGCTATGAACCCAACCAGTATCCATGAGGATGCGGGTTTGATCCCCGGCCTCACTCGCTCATTGGGTTAAGGATCCAGCATTGCCACGAGGTGCAGCAAAGGTTGCAGATAAGGCTTGGATCTGGTGTTGCTGTGGCTGTGGTGTAAGCCGGCAGCTGCAGCTCCAACTCAACCCCTAGCCTGGGAACCTCCCTATGCCACGGGTGTAGCCCTAAAAAGAAAAAGGAAAAATTTCCAAGATTCTAAGACTCCTACTCTATCGATGTTTTTTCTTTTTAAATTTTTGATTTTTTTTTTTTGGCCACAACCATGGTACGCAGAAGAGTTCCTGGGGCGGGGATCAAATCCTGGCCACAGCAGCGACCACACCGGATCCTTAACCTGCTGAATGCACAGGAACTCCTAATTTTTTATTTTTAAAGTCTCTGTTGTGTTCCAGAACCTGCTAGATGAGATAGCAAGAAGGGAACAGGAAGTACAGAAAGTCTCCACCCACTCCCAGGAGTACCAGCAAGCTGTCAAGGTGAGATGTGATAGCCCTGCGGGGAGTGCAAAGCAGCCCGGCTGGAAGGAGGTGTCCCGGGGCTGGGCCTGGGGGGCTCCTCAGGCACTGCCAGCAGTTGGCACAGCCCTTTGGGGAAACACGACAGTATTAGGCATCGAATACAGAAAAGGGTTCCTAACTGTTGAAGCAGAAACTGAGGGAATCTATGCTAAAGGAAAACAATACAGAGAAAGTAACGCAGGATAAACAAAATCACTGCTAAACAGTATTTACAACAGCAAAGTAGACAAACTGGAAATAACCAGAATGTCCAGCAGCAGAGGAGCAGCCACTGGGTGGATGATGAAAGGCATCAAACTGATCCGCAGGAAGATGGGGCAGGGCCACCTGAGAACAGGCTGACAGCACAGAGTGAGAGGAGGAAAGCAGAGCAGCACCTTCTCTCGGCCAGGGAGGCCTGCGGGGAGCAGCTTTGGGAGCGGAGGGGGCGGTGGGCCTGCTTTCTGCATGTTGTTCAGGGATGTGGTCATGCATGGTTGATGCATGTTGTATTGATGGTTCTCAAAGGCCCCTGGCCATCAGAACAGGGGGCAGCTGAGCACAGACCCTTGCAGGTGGCTGGAAGGGGTCTGAGAACGCTTTGGTCTCACCTGCTCTTGTCTGCCCTCTGCCATGTCTCTCTCTCCTAGGACTATGAGTTAGAAGCAGAGAAACTCAGGTCTCTTCTTGACTTGGAGAACGGAAGGGGCAACCACATGAGCAAGAGGGCCAGGCTCCAGTCCCCTGCCGCCAAAGTGAGGGAGGAGGTGAGCTCTGAAGCCCGGGCCCTCCCAGAGTTCCCGGGAGCACAGCTTGCCGGCTCCTAGAGCCAACAAGGCAACTGTGCTGAGGGCCCTCCGGGGTGCAAACAGGTTCAGTAAGAGAAGGTAACGAACTTGTTCTGGGGCAGCGATGTTGATGTCTAGAAGGACAGCCTGCTGGGCTCATCTGAGCCAGAGCCATGGACGGCGGTGGTCCCCTTGCCCCCCCACCCCGCCTAAGTACGTATTCCTGAAGGGCTGACGTCATCAGCTCCTTCCACACGAGTGCGAGCGCGTTAAGGCTCTGAGACAGAGACCTGCTCAAGGTCACTGGGTTTTAGACTTCTGACTCTAAATCCAGTTTTCTCTCCAGCAGATGAGATGGTAGTAGAATTCCAGGTGGGAGGGGGCCCTCTCTCCCCAAAGGCTGGACTCCGCAAACCTACTGTCCAGCCCGTTCTCACATGGCCTGTTGACTCCCGTCTGTTCTCCTGTAGGAAGCGGCTCTCGCTGCCAAGTTCACTGAAGTTAATGCCATCAACAGACAGAGGCTGCAGAACCTGGAGTTTGCTCTGAGTCTCCTGAGACAGGTAACAGATCTTAGGAAGCATGCTACTCAAAACCATCCCAACAGCTGAAAAGTAAGACTCACTCCACGTCCAAGAAATAGCCCGTGAACCTATGGGCACGTCCCCTGCTAACGGGGCAGGAGCGCAGTGCAGATGCCAGCCCATGGGTCGACTTGTTACCTGGGTCTAACCTACCTGTCCCATCCCGCAAACATCTACTGAGTACTCAGTAAAAAGTAACTTACTTTTAAAAGTCCAAAATGTTTATGACAGCACTGTAAGGGCAAGAGACTGGAAGCAGCTCAGTATTCACTGGCAATGAGTGACCAAGCCAGGGCCTGTCCACGCAATGGAAAAGACAGCTGTCACTCGATGCCATGGCGCTCTCTGGGCTGCTGCAGATTTTCTCGTAAGGGCACAGAGCAGCCTGCAGAAAGGGGGCCACCGCCAGTGCAGAAAAAATAAATGCGTGTCACACGTAAAAGCACATGTCTCAAGGGAGTTCTTTGGTGGCTCAGCAGGTTAAGGATTTGGTGTTGTCACTACTGTGGCATGGGCTTGATCCCTGGCCCAGGAACTTCTCAGGGCCATGGATACGACCAAGAAGTGTATGTGTGTGTGTCTCAAAGCCAACAGGTATCCTCTAGAGGTGACAGCCAGCCTTCACTTCACACTCTCTTGTGCTTTTAAAATACTTTCTCAGATGCATTTAACCTAGTTTTACCATTTTATTTTTTAAATTTTGTTATTTTTATTTTGTGTGTGTGTCTTTTTGCCATTTCTTGGGCCACTCCCACGGCATATGGAGGTTCCCAGGCTAGGGCTCCAATCGGAGCTGTAGCCACCGGCCTACGCCAGAGCCACAGCAACAGGGGATCTGAGCGGCGTCTGCAACTGACACCACAGCTCACAGCAACACCAGATCCTTAACCCACTGAGCAAGGCCAGGGATCGAACCTGCAGCCTCATGGTTCCTAGTTGGATTCATTAACCACTGAGCCACGACGGGAACTCCTTTTTTTACCATTTTAAAAGGAAACCTAGGGAAGTTCCCTTGTGGTCCAATGGGTTAAAGATCCAGCATTGCCATGGCTGCAGCACAGGTTCGGGCCCTGGCCCAGAACTTCCACGGGCCCCGGGTCCAGCTGAAAGGAAGCCTAAGGACTCTAGTGAACTCGGCACTGAGGGGGTCCTCTGGGGGACCGCAGGGCAACCAGTCTGATCTAGCTGTAGGCGGCCAGGTGGGGACAGGCTGGGAAGAGTCTGGTCTTAACCTTGTGCTGTCCTCTCCTTCCCAGCAGCCGGAGGCAGGCATGAGTCCCGAGGCCCCGCCTGGGAGCAGGCTGGGCTCGGGCGTGGAGGCGTGGAGGCTTCAGAAGGAGCTGGATGAGGAGACAGAGCGGAGACAGCAGCTGGAGAGTGAGGTCAAGAGCACCCGGGCGGAGATCCGGACTCTGCAGGACCAGAGCCCCCAGGAGGCGGTGGTGAGGAAGGAGGTGCTCAAGCGGGTGCCGGACCCCGTGCTGGAGGAGAGCTTCCAGCAGACGCAGCGGACACTGGCCGAGGAGCAGCGCAAGAACCAGCTGCTGCAAGAGGAGCTGGAAACGCTGCAGCTGCGGCTGCGTGCCCTGGAGAAGGCGGCCAGGGACGGCGGGCAGGAGTATGTGGTCAAGGAGGTTCTGCGCATTGAGCCGGACCAAGCCCAGGCCGACGAGGTCCTGAGGCTGCGGGAGGAGCTGGAGGAGCTGCGACGGCAGAAGGGCACCCGAGCAGCAGAGGTGCTCCTCCTGCAGCAGCGCATCGCAGCCCTGGCGGAGGAGAAAAACCGGGCGCGCGAGAAAGTCACCGAGAAGGAGGTGGTGAAACTGCAGAACGACCCCCAGCTGGAGGCAGAGTTCCGGCAGCTTCAGGAGGACCAGCGGCGGGAGCGCCAGCTCAGGGAGAAGCAGGAGGAGGAGCTGAGCTTCCTGCAGGACAAGCTGAAGAGGCTGGAGAAGGAGCGGGCCATGGCCGAGGGCAGGATCACCGTCAAGGAGGTGCTCAAGGTGGAAAAGGATGTGGCGACCGAGAGGGAGGTGGGCGACCTCCAACGCCAGGTCGAGGATGAGGCTGCCAAGGCTCGCACCAACCAGAGGGAGAAGACGGAGCTGCTCCGGAAGATCTGGGCCCTGGAGGAGGAAAACGCCAAAGTGGTCGTGCAGGAGAAAGTGCGAGAGATCGTCCGGCCGGACCCCAAGGTGGAGAGTGAGGTGGCCAACCTCCGCCTGGAGCTGGTGGAGCAGGAGCGCAAGTACCGGGGGGCTGAGGAGCAGCTGAAGAGCTACCAGAGCGAGCTGGAGGCGCTCCGGAGCCGGGGCCCCCAGGTGGAAGTCAAGGAAGTCACGAAGGAGGTCATCAAGTACAAGACGGATCCTGAGATGGAGAAGGAGCTGCAGAGGCTCCGGGAGGAGATCGTCGACAAGACCAGGCTCATCGAAAGGTGTGACCTGGAGATCTACCAGCTGAAGCAGGAGATCCAGGCCCTGAAAGAGGCCAAACCCCAGGTGCAGACCAAGGAGGTGGTCCAGGAGATCCTGCAGTTCCAGGAGGACCCCCAAACCAAAGAGGAAGTGGAGTCTCTGAGGGCCAGGCTGGCAGAAGAACAGAAGAAGCAAGTGGATCTGGAGAGGGAGAGGGCGTCCCAGGAGGAGAAAATCCAGCAGAAGGAGGAGGAGCTCTCCCGGGTGAAGGAGAAGGTGGTGCAGCAGGAGGTCGTCAGGTACGAGGAGGAGCCAGGGCTGCGGGCCGAGGTGAGCGCCTTCACCGAGAGCATCGACGCGGAGCTGCGGCAGATCGATGGCCTCCGCGGGGAGCTGCGGCGGCTGCAGCGCAGGCGGGCCGAGCTGGAGCGCCAGCTGGAGGAGCTGGAGCGCGAGAGGCAGGCACGCAGGGAGGCCGAGCTGGAGGTGCAGCGCCTGAAGCAGCGGCTGGCCCAGCTGGAGGAGGAGGAGGGGGAGGCCCGGGAGAAGGTGACCCTCAAGCAAAAGGTGGTGCTGCAGCAGGACCCCCAGCAGGCCCGGGAGCACGCCCTGCTCACACTGCAGCTGGAGGAGGAGCGACACCGGCGGCAGGTCCTGGAGAGCGAGCTGGAGACGCTGAGGAGGAAGCTGGAGCACCTGGAGAAGCTGGAGGTCCGGGAGAAGGTGGTCTTCTCTGAGAGCGTCCAGGTGGACAGAGGCAACACCGAGCAGGAGATTCAGAAGCTCAAGAGCAGCCTGGAGGAGGAGAGCCGGAGCAAGAGGGAGCTGGACGCTGAGGTGAGCCGGCTGGAGGCCAAGCTCTC
Organism: Sus scrofa; assembly: GCF_054392235.1. Taxonomy (NCBI): domain Eukaryota; kingdom Metazoa; phylum Chordata; class Mammalia; order Artiodactyla; family Suidae; genus Sus; species Sus scrofa. The sequence continues at coordinate 43,942,660 of NC_139385.1, forward strand.
GGAGCTGGAGTTCTGCAACTCCAAGTCGTCCAAGGAGCTGGACTTCCTGAGGGAGGAGAACCACAGACTGCAGCTGGAGCGGCAGAACCTGCAGCTCGAGGCCCGCAGGCTCCAGGTGGAGATTGAGATGGCTGCGGCGGAGACGCGGGACCTGAGGAGTGTGCCGGTGGCAGACCCTGGCGCTCCGCTCGACTCCAGGCTGTGGTCCCTGGAGCGGGAGCTGGACGAGCTCAAGAGGCTCTCCAGAGACAAGGACCTGGAGATCGACGAGCTGCAGAGGCGCCTGGGCTCCGTGGCCGTCAAGCGGGAGCAGAGGGAGAACCACCTGCGGCGCTCCATCGTGGTCATCGACCCCGACTCCGGCCGCGAGCTGTCTCCAGAGGAAGCCCACCGGGCCGGCCTCATCGACTGGAACATGTTCGTGAAACTCAGGAGCCAGGAGTGCGACTGGGAGGAAATCTCCGTCAAGGGTCCCAACGGGGAGTCCTCCGTGATCCACGACAGGAAGTCAGGCAAGAAGTTCTCCATCGAAGAGGCCCTGCAGAGCGGAAGGCTGACCCCTGCCCAGTACGACCGCTACGTCAACAAGGATATGTCCATCCAGGAGCTGGCCGTCCTGGTGTCCGGGCAGAAGTAGGCTCGGCCCTGCCCTCCCCTTCCTGGAAGCTGACGCTGGCTCTCTCCCACCCAGGAAGCTCCCCGGTGTCTTCTGCCTGGCCACGTGCAGAGCCCCGTGAGAGGGTCCAGCGCAGCCGCCAGGCTGCTCAGAGCACTCCTCACCCACAGCGGGATGGGCACCGGCCGAACCTCCATCCAGCCTGGTGAGTGACCCGCTTCGTCCCTGACTCAAACCCACAGCGCCTGCTTCTTTCTCCCTTTCCCACTCACTCCCGTCAACAGACTCCTCGTGTGATACCTAGAAGCCACCGAAAACCAGCAAAACACTCGACGACCGGGGCAGACAAGCCTGCTCCGTGCAGCACCGGCCTGCACACCCCAGCTGGGGCCTCCCTTCAGCAAAGCACCAGGCCCCCAGGGCTGCGATCTGCACGCACACCCCTTGCGGATTCTGGCTCAGCTGACTTGCCATCAGAGGCCTCCCTGTGAGACAGCAAAGGCACAAAGAAGCCAGAACAGCCTCTGGCCCAGGTGCTCAAGCAACGCTTAACTGTCAAGCCAGACTGTCCCAAGAAAATGCATCAGAGAACGTCTCATGGTTCTGAAATGAAAGTACTTTCCTCGTGGACTGTGTTGCTGGTAGCCTTAGATTCAGTGCTTAACGCCTGCTCCTTATCTCACTGCCATATAGTAAGACTCCGCAGTTGATTTTTCACCAAACTAATTTCAGGTTCTCTGTATCTCATGTATTAAGAAAATGGGAATTACTAGGGAACTCTGTTCAAAGCATGAAAATAAACACATGGTGGCTTGATTCTAACTTCATGGTGTGTTTCTTCCTCTTTTTGCATCTAAGGCTTATTCCCCAACCCCCTCTTGGCTTTCAACTGAAATGAATGTTCCCTACATATCAGCTGCTACGGAAGAAAGAATTATTTGCAAACACGATTAACAGAAGTGAATGAAAAAAGAGTTCCTGTTGTGGCTAGTGGTAACAAACACTACTAGTATCCATAAGGTTGTGCGTTTGATCCCTGGCCTTGCTCAGTGGGTTAAGGATCCAGCATCGCCGTGAGCGCCAGTGTGCAGGTCGCAGAAGTGCCTTTGATCCCATGTTGCTGTGGCATAGGCTGGCAGCTGCAGCTCCAACTGGACCCCTAGCCTGGGAACTTCCATTTACAGCAGGGTAGGCCCTAAAAAAGAAACAAAAAAAGAAAAAAAAAAGAAAAAAGTGAATGAGAAAGGATGTTTTGGAAATCTTGAAACAATTTATTGAGTTGCTTTATACAAGATTAACAATTTCCACACCCCACCCCCCAACACCAACACAGTCGCTGCAAAAAAGCCACAGCCCTTTCACACCCAAGAAACGCTGGCAAGGAAAGCCCTGCAGTGCCGGGGCCGGGTGAGCCCGTGCTGCCCGCAGACCTGCCCTGCTGGCTCCTGAAGTCACGCACTCTTTCGTTACCACAAATAAAGCATCAACAAGGAAAAGAAACCTCATAAACCCCCATCAAAGAAACATTTCCCTGAGGCAAGAGGCATCACTAGATTCCTAGGAATGAGGGGTGTCCTGCTCCAGCTGCACCCTCAGTGGTCTATGGGGAGGCGGGCACAACGCAGGGAAGGGAACCTGGGTGTTCCTGGGCACAGGCGCCCACCGAGTTCCCACTGCTCAGTGTTCACGGACGGCCTCTGCGCGGCTCTGAGCTCAGCAATACAAATCTCTTCTTTGGCTCTTTCGCTACTACCTAAGACTACTCTGTAAACAAACTGGAAACCCAAGCTGCAAAAAATATATATAATCAGGAAATAAGGAATCCGCTTAAGCCCAGTGTGAAACACGAGTTGGTTTTTATGTAAAAAAAGAAGCTCAAGCAAAGGCCGGGCTGACTAGGCTGGCAGAGGTCTTGCTCCCCTGGAAACCGGGCAACCTCCATGTGAACCGTGAGCTACTGAGCACTGTCCCCTGGGAGTCAGGAACCCAAAGAACTGCCTGTGTCTCCACACAGACGTACATTCTGAGGAAGCAGCTGACTCTCAACACATCTGCAATCACTGAGCTGGAGCAGTCCAGACTTCACAGGACAGGCGAGTGCCCTAAAATCCTTGTGAAGCAGCCACTGGGTGAGTGGGAACAGCGTGATGACTGGAGCTTCGGGGTAAGTGTCCCAGTCCGTCTATGACGCGTTCTCCAAGCTCGTCGGCACGTCACCCTTAAGTCGATGCATAGCCCTGCTGCCTGAGAGCCAGGACCTCCAGGCCTGGCTCTACACGGCAGATGCTTCACAGAGCCCGATCCCGCAGCTCTGCCTGAGAATGGTTTCTAAATAAAATTGGAATGTCTACCTGCGACTTGGAACCCCTCACAACCTCGGCCCTCGAAGAGACCGAGAAGGGCTTTGGGGCTCTGCAGTCCACCTGCATGAACTCTGGCAAAAAAAACAAAGCGGTGGCCCTGGCTAAACAGGGACCTGGGATTGCGGGGCCCAGATGACCTTCAGATCAAGACGGCCCAGATCATGATGTGCAATCATAAAAACTCCATTAAATAAAACTGGCTAGGTCTTAAATACAGACATAGCTTTAAAAAAGGTCTTCATCTGAGATCCACTCAGAGGGCTGAGTGGACGTGTGTCTGATTCTGCTCCCCCATAAAGGCACTGGAATTATGTCTTTCTAGGAACAACGGGACGTGCGAAGAACAGTCCATTCTATCCAATGCATTTAATGGGAAGGATGAAAAGTGAGCCAAAAATAAGTGTCTTTAAAAATCCTACCACAATTGTTAAATCTACAAAGGTCTTGTCTCTAAAAAGAGCTTCATTGTCAGGTTCGGTGGAGACTGACCCCCACGGTGAGCACACCCTGCCAGCTGTGGTGGTGGCCAGGTTTGTCCTGTTGAGCACAGAGCCTGAGGATGGACGGACACCACGACCATCCCGGGAGCCCACTATGGCCAGAAGGAGCCCCCGACCAGTAGGGTGCCATGAGGTACTCTGACCAGGGTGAGGGGCAGGGGGATCTGAAGTATGGGGGTGCCACCTGCTGCAAACACCACCCAGCACCCCCCACCTCGTGCCGCCCCCCGGACGACTGTCCACGACAGAGCCTCGGGGCCCGGAGCACCAGGCCGGTCAGGGCCTCCGGAGAAGCACGGAGCTGCTCCCCTAACTGAAGGCACATCACACGTGCCAAGAGATGCTCTACTTAGCACTCACGCCTTCTCCAGGAGAAAACCAATAGCAGAAAGAGCACAGTTATCATCCGCCTTCTGAGACCCACTCCAACTTCCAGCCTTTCCTCTCAAAGTCACAATTTCCGTGGTACAGTGGGCCCTTTCCCATGAAGCTGAGAAGCATCTGGAAAAAAGTAAGCAAAAACAGCACTTTCAGGACCTCTGATTCCCTAGAGGTAGCAATAACCAAAGTTCAAGGGGATTACTTCTTAAACAGCAAAAGCCCCCGAAAGCGAGAGTTCTAAAGCCAGAAACACGCTGGGCACTGAGAGCAGCTGCTGGCTCAGCGCATCCCCAGAACCTCAGCTCTGCTGGGCACCTCCTTGGGCCACTCGGGGGTTCTCAGCTACAGCCACCATCCCGGGGCAGAGCTGGACTCCAAGGAGAGGCCTGAGGTGCAAAGCAGGCATCCGCACTGTCACAAGACCCTTAGGTCCTATACGGACACGCCCAAAGGCACAATCACCCTGAGTCTGCACAGGAAACAAAGCCAAGTAGACACAAATCATAGCTAAACCGAGCAGAGAGCTGTTCACTGACAACCACTCTGTAATCCTACAACACAAAGGGCCTAAAGGAGAACATTCAAATAGCCCATCTTGGCCGAGACGCTTTTGATAGCCTTTTGATACCCAGAGGACTGGAAGGAAATGATACAGTAAGAAAATGCTCGGAGTTCCTGTGGTGGCTCAGCGGTAATGAACCTGACTTGTATCCATGAGGACTCAGGTTCGATCCCTGGCCTTGCTCAGTGTGTTAAGGATCTGGCATTGCCGTGAGCTGCAGTACAGGTCACAGACGCAGCTCGGATCTGGCGTTGCTGTTACTATGGCATAGTCTTGGCAGCTGCAGCTAGGATTCGACCTCTAGCCCAGCCAGGAATTTGCATATGCTGCCAGTAAGGCCCTAAAAAGACCAAAAAGGGGGGGGGGGAATGCTTTCCCCTTTTTTTGCTGAAAGATGCCACAGATCAACGGTCATGTATCCCATGGCTCTGATTATTTTCTGTTTGAAAGAATGTTCCTGAAAGCACAGAAGCAGTGCCACCTCATTCGAAAGCTCCAAGGTCTGGCCTGATGGCTCTGTGCCCCCCACCAGCTTGTGGGGTAAGTCTGCCTTTGACTGCTTCTCCAGGGGAAAAGGAAGCAACTGCCGATACAGGCCGAAGCCCCGTTTTCTTTCTCTGAAGAAGGAACATTTCCATCTTGGGGATTTACAGTCCACTCGTGCACCCAGATGGCCTCTAGCACTCATGACAAATGCCTCAGCCTTAGCACTCGGGGCCAGGGACCCACAGCAAATGTGGAGGCAGGTGCAGAGCCAAAACCCTCAGTGTGGTAAGTTCCAAGCAGGCCCAGCTAGGCAGCTGCCCAGCCTTTGTCTACTGGGGACCAGGCCAATAGGCTTCCCAGGCTCGGCTTCATGGGGCATGGCTCCCCTGACCAATGTAGCCCCTGGTAGTTTCTGGAGCAGGTCTGGAGGAGGAAGAGCAGCAGGAAGGCTGGCAGCAGCCCTGCATTACCTGGACCTAAGAGCCATGGTCCCAGGACAGGGTGGGGAAATCACTTAGTCCACAGCCCACGGTATCTGTGCCTGCTTCTCACAGCTATAAACCTAGGGCTCAGAGGCAGTCCCCTTCTGAAAGCCACTGCTCTGGGGAGAGGAGCAAGGAAGCACTGCCTCAGCCTGTTGTGCCCCTAGTCCTTGCGCTTATATCTGGACTGAAGCTAAGCCACGCCTCTCCTGGACGCACGTGGATGTCGGGGCAGTGTCCCTCCTGGAACCTTGCCACAACACCTTTTGCTGCCACTTGGACTTGCCCATTCGCTAAAACCGAGCTGGTGCCCCAACCACCCCTCAAGAAGTCAGCACCATCACCCTTCTAGTTTTTCTTCAATCAAGAGGAAATACTGAGCCAAGGGTTGGGAACTCCTTCCCACATAGGCCCCCACTTTTCCGTGATCACAGGGGGTAATGCTGACCCAGGAAGTGTCAAAGTGGCAGGAGGGCCCTGTGTCCTTCTCCCTGAGTACCCACAGAGCCTCAGAGGACAAACTGAGATGACACGGTGACGACGAGGTGCAGACACATCCTCAGCAGCAGACAAGGCCTCCGATGGAGGAGGGGAATGGCCCAGGGCACGTGGCACTCTGACCACCTGGCAATTACCTGGCAGGCTCTGCGGAATGTGGGTGGACACGGCAGCGTGTGGGAGAGGCGCTGCGCGGGGCGGGCTGGAGTGCAAGCCAGCCAGGAGACCTGGGAGGAAACAGGAGGAAGAGAACAGAGCACACACATTGAAGACGGGAGGGGAAAAGCAGCCTCAGCGCTCCAGAGCCCCAGACCTACGGCACCGGTTCTGGGTGAAACCCCAGGGTGGGGCTCGGCTTGGTCCCCGGGTCACACACCAGACAGACACAGGAACCCAACACATGACAAGAGACTCGTCAGTCACACAGAGACACTGGGGCACCCTCTGACCGCAGGTGGGAGGGAAGGAGAGAGACACACTTACTGTGGCCAAGGCCATGGTGGAACGTCCCAGGGGCAGGGCCTGTGACGATGGCATCCTTGGAGACCCCTGCTTTCGCAGAGGACTCAGCACTAAAGGAGATCACGTGGAGGGGAAGCTGGGAGATGATCCCCAGGGTGTTTGAGTTCAAGGCCCCAGGCAGCTTTGGGCTTCCTGTCTTGTAGGATGAAGACAGCAGGTTTAAGGGTGAGGAGCTGGTCAGCATCACAGCCCCACTAGTTCCTTTCTGGGGAGAAAGCACACAAAGGAGTCAGAGCTCCGGCCCTATCCACAGCTCACTCACAGACCAAGCCGGCAGAACCCTGGGGACACGCCCATGTACTTCAGCTCCACTGCGGCCCCCAAGGAAGCAGAACAGTTCTGTGAGCTGGCACAGAATGGCTCCCAAAACAGAGTGCACTGTAACTCTTTTTTTGGCCGTGTCCATGGCATGTGAAAGTTCTTGGGCCAGGGAGCAAACCCACACCACAACAGTGACAGGGCCAGAACCTTAACCCACTGAGCCACCAGGGATCTCCTAGAGTTCATTTTAAAAAGCAGGTATTGGAGTTCCCGTCGTGGCGCAGTCGTTAACGAATCAGACTAGGAACCATGGGGTTGCGGGCTCAGTCCCTGCCCTTGCTCAGTGGGTTGATGATCCGGCGTTGCTGTGAGCTGTGGTGTAGGTTGCAGACGCGGCTCGGATCCCGCGTTGCTGTGGCTCTGGGGTAGGCCAGAGGCTACAGCTCCGATTTGACCCCTGGTCTAGGAACCTCCATATGCCGCGGAAGCGGCCCAAGAAATAGCAAAAAGACAAAAAAAAAAAAAAAGTGGGTATTGAATATGCCTTCTGTGTGCAGGAAAGAAAGGGAAGAATATCATACAGAGAAACCCACGTCTTCAGGTGTACCGGTATATGTGCGTGTGGACACTCAGATACCTAAAATACACACACGCACCCACGTCTGTATTTATTAATCCTTGCTTTTAGAAAGAAACCTCGGAAACTAAGGAACACAGTTCTAGGGACTGCAGGAGCAGGGCAGAGGCAAGTGAAGCTCTGTGAACGTACTTTTTTTATAGCTGTGTCCTTTGCAATCACACAGTTGTCTATTACACACGGAAAAACGGAAGGAAAAAAGCCCTAGTCTGCATCCAAACTTCCTGTAATCACCCACAGGCACGTCTCATTAACCATGGGATCCTGTCAAGTCGCCTTTGTCTGACCTGCAGAGCCTTCTCAAACCCAATCAAGAAAATCACTCTTAGAAGGCAGAGAGTTTCTGTCATGGCTCAGTGATAAATGAACCTGACTAGTATATGTAAGAATGTGGGTTCGATCCCTTGCCTCGCTCAGTGGGTTAAGGATCTGGCGTTGCTGTGAGCTGTAGTGTATGTAGGTCACAGATATGGCTCAGGTCCAGCCTTGCTGTGGCTGTGGTGTAAGGCCAGCAGGCGTAGCTTCGATTTGACCCCTAGCCTGGGAACTTCGATATGCCGCAGGTGTGGTCCTAAAAAGACCAAAAAAAAAAAAAAAAAAAAAGGTACTGACGTTCCTGGGGCATGGACACTTCTACATGAGCAACGAATGATCTGAGAGACAGTATCAGGCTCCCTTCCTGCTTGGAGAGATGGATACATAGGAGGCTGTGAAAGGCGGCTCACTCTTGGCCACCCAGATCCCCAGGCTCCTTGTGGACATGGTGCTGACCAGTGCCTCTGCTCGTCCCCCCCAAGGAGAGTTTCAGGCTCTCCTGGGAGTCCTGCCCCACCCAAAAACTGAAGTCCTCCTTCCGAGTCCCGGGCTCTCTTCCTACCTGACCATCAGGGTCAGACCCCACTCCCTGCCCAGGGCAGGAGAGTGGCCGGGTCCACAGGCCCGCGAAGCGGGCTCCGTGTCAGGACACTCACTGGCAAGGAGGTAGACGACGTGACGCCGCTCACTGCGCTGGGCTTCAGGGAGGAGGTCAGCAACTTCGCCACTCCCTGGGTCCCACCACCAGAATCTCCATTTGGACCACCGGGTGGGGCCACCAGGGTCAGCTTCTGGGAAACAGGCGGTTTTTTCCCTGCCGAGCCCGGGACGGGTCGACTGGCAGTCGGTCCTGTGGAGGGAGGCTGCCCCCCAGGGAGCAGGCTCCCGGAAGGAGGGCTTTGGACTGGTGTTCCTCCAGAGGAAGAGCTGCCAGAAGAAACCCCATGTTTGGAGACAGAGCTGGCAAAGGGGCTATTCTTGTAAGAGGGCCCTGAAGAGCTGGCTGAGTGTTGCTTTGCAGGATGGCTCAGGGCAGTGGAGGATGAGGCCGGGGTCTTATGAGAGCTGCTGCTGGCGGCCGGGGTGCCTCCTGAAGAGGCTGGCGTGGAGGGATGGAAGCTCTGGCCTTTGGTAGCTGTCTTGACGAGCTGGAGGAGAGAACGGTGACACTGCGGGGAGGCAGGCTTTGGGCCCTGAAGCCTACTGACGAGTGGAGTTGGGGGGTTGAAGCTCTTCTGCTGCTGAGTGCCTGCATGAAAGACTCTGACCTGGGGGCCGGGCACGGGAGCTGCTGCCTGGGGGGCGTGAGATGTCCGTGGCAAACTGTGGTGCTTTGCTTTGGACGGGTGTACTTCTGGCAGGCCCTTGCTGAGGGTGGCCTGACAGGACAGCTCTTTGTAGCCAGAAGTCTCTGCCTTTTTCTCCTGAGAGGGCTGCCCCAGTGCCAAAGCCTGTTCAGCCAGAAAATTGAGGGGTGACTGCAGAGAGCTGGAGGGGGGTGGGGCAGAAGGACTGGGCTTCGTAAAATTCCTTTTTTCTTCTGTACATAAAACACCTGTGGCTTTCTCCGCGGAGGCTTTCAAGGGCGCAGGCGACGTGAATTCAGAGCTCCCGCTGGCTCTGCTGTTCAGGGCAGCCAGTTCCTTGGACACAGCCTCTAACGAAGAGGCTGAACTACGGATCAGGTCGCCATCCAGCGAGTCCTCCAGGTCGATAGGAGCAGGATTAGCAAGGCTGCCAGAGGCCTGGGACGAGAGCTCCCTGTTTGCGGCCCCAGTGCTCAGGCCTCCGCCCAGGTGATCTGAAGGCAAAGCAAGGGGGCTGCCAATCTGGCCTGATGGGCCAGAAACTTTTCTATCAGGCTTAGTAGATGATTCCTAAAGGCAAGCAGAAAGGCTGATGTTTAGAAACGACCAAAGATGCCAACACCGGCCCTGCTGAAAGGACACAAGCCTGAGAACACAAGACAAAGCAGCAGCGTCCCCAGAACGGAAACAGCCACTCCACCACCCTCTGCACACACCAGGCTTGCACACACACCCCACAGCAAACTCGCTGTTTCTGAAGCAGCACCACTGCAGCAGACACTCTACCTGCCAGCCCTCGGCCGAGCTCAGCACTTGGGGCAGGGGTCTGTCCGTCATCCCACCGCCTCCTGAGCGCATAGGGCAGTGAGTCCTAAAACTCACTGGAGGACCTGGAGGAGCTCAGAAGCACTTAGGAGTCACTGATCTGCAGGGTTCGCTCCCTTGGACTGTTCAGGGATGGTGAAGGGCACCACGAAGCTTCAGGAACCGGCAACAATTGTGGCGAAACGGCCATTTTTACTACATTGGGAGATCTCTGCAACATCTAAGTCATTTCATGGTCTCTAGTCTCCAACCTCCGCCTTCCTCTCCATGCCTGCCAGTCAACTGGGCAAAGCCTCCAGCACTGCTGTGTGCAGCTCCAGGCTCACCTGTGCTCTGCCAGGAGGGTGCTCTTCCATCAGAGGTTATGACAAGACTCTCCCATCGGCCGGGGCTCATCTCTCCTCAGGAGTTGACCTCATTTAACCCCACAACAACCCTGGAACTGGCCAGGTGGGTACTGTTTCCTAGAACTGAGGCTGGAGGGCACCAGTAGCCCAGCTCAGGTCTCAGCCCTGCCAAGCTCAGGCCCTGCCTGTGGACCAGGCTGCCTCTTGGTATAACCTCATCCTGAAAAGCTGCCCCCCAACCAGAGAAGCAGAATGAGCTGCCAGGAACACGGCTGCAGAGGTGAGAACAGATGGCATGTGACCTGGGCAGGCTGACTCACCTTCACCTTCATTTTGGAAGAGGCCATTACTTTCTTCTTGGCCCTGTTCAAAGGAATGAACACAGGAAAGGTTCAGAGGAGACCCACGAAGCAGACAGAAATGCCAGGAGTCCTGACAAGTGAAATCAGAGACACTCACAAGATTGACGTCAGGTGCCCATGGCCTCGTCTGCTCTCCTTAAACAGAGTCCTGGAACAAACAGAGAACACTGTTTGCACGAGCCCCTGAAAGGAGACTCTGCTTCCAGAGCCTTCCTGCCTCCCTGGCTGTCACTCCCTGAGCAGCTGGTAAGAGGGCCTAAAGGAACTGAGCCAGCCACCCAAAAGCCAAGGACCCAGGAGTCACTAGAAAAAGCTATGGCTCTGCCCCCAAACCTCTCGTGGTGATTGTTCCCCTAAAGGCAGGAGCACTTTCCCTATTCTCATCCTCCCCAGGAGTAAAAGCATAAAGGAACCCTTGACACATCTTTTCCAAGAGAAACGCAACAGAAGTTTCTCTAGGCCTTTCCTACCTATCCTCAGGAGTCTCATCTATAGGATAAGAAAAGTAAGTCTTTTTTAAAAACAATTACTGTTATTTTTTTCATTATAGCTGGTTTACAGTGTTGTCGATTTTCCACTGTACAGCAAGGTGACCCAGTCACACATACATGTATACATTCTTTTTTCTCACATTATCATGCTCCATCATAAGTGACTAAATATAGTTCCCAGTGGAGAAAAGTAATTCTATTTAAAGGGATCCTGAAATAAGAAAAGGCCTGTCCAACCAAGAGCACAAGCTCCACAGGGAGGATCTTGGGAACGTGGGCAAGCAGGAGACTTCAGGAATGGTCTCTCCCCCGGACGACAACTACACTGGCAGAATCCATCTGATGGAACTATTCTATAACTCCAGAGCTTCAAGGCTTACAACTTCCAGGGGAAGGGTTAGATGAGTAAACTATGATTAATTTTTGTCAATTTCAGCTCTCAGCATGGTAGCAGCTGCCCACCCGCCCACCCAGTGGCTGGCAACTGTGCAGGTGTTCCTGGAGCAGCCTGCGCACAATTTGTAGGAACCAGTGTGGGCAGAAAGGACCCTGTCTTCCAAAGATGAAGGATCTGGGCTCCTAAGGCTGATGGATGCTGCCAATCACAGAGCTGGGAGGTGCAGAGAGACTGCTGCCATTGTTACTGCTCCTCCCTGACTGGACTGCTGCAGCCCCTGCCCTCTGGCTGAAGTGACTGCCACTGTGGTGTGAGTCACAGCTGCGGCTTGGATTCGATCCATAGCCCAGGGACTTCCACATGCCATGGGTATGGCCAAAAAAAGGACTAGAACATTTTAAAAAACTGCACACATGGGGAGTATCAGACAAAACTTCAATGTTCAAAAAAATAAATCACAAGGTACGCAAAGAAAAAGTAAAGTATGGCCCATTCAGAGGGAAAAAACAAATCAACAGAAACTGTCCCTGAAAAAGATCAAATGGCAGATAGACTGGACAAAAGTAACTGTTTTTTTGGGGGTGGAGGGCACCCCATGGCATATGGAGTCCCTGGGCCAGGGATCAGATCTGAGCCACAGTTGTGACCTAAGTAAGCTTTGGGTGCTGCAACGCCAGGGTCCCTAACCCCACTGTGCCAGGCCAGGGATCAAACCTGCATCCCAGTGTTCCCAAGATGCCACCAATTCCATGGCACCACAGCAGGAACTCCAAAAACAACTGTCCTAAAGATGCTCAAAGAACTGAAGGAAGATGTGGAGTAAGTCAAGAAAAAAAAATTATTATGAATAAAATGGAAATATCAATGAAGAGAGAGAGAGCCTAAAAAGAAACCAAAGAGAAATCTGGGGCTGAAAAGTACAACTGAGGTGAAACATTCATTGGAGGGATTCAAAGGTAGATTTCAGCAGGTAGAAAAACAAAGTGAACCTGAAACAGGACAATGAAAATCCTCCAGTCTGAGGAACAGGAAGACTAAAGAAAAGTGAACAGAGTCTAAGGGACCTATGGGACATCATTAAGTAGGAACGTGCGCGCGCGCGCACACACACACACACACAAGCACACAAACATACAGTGTTGACCTCCCAGAAGGATGAGTAATAAAGGCACAGAGAACAGAAGAAACAATGGCTAAAAACTTTCCAAATGTGAAAATAAATAATAAATTTACAGAATACGAACACCCAGGAAGTGCAAAGAACTCCAAGATGAACTCAGAGAGAGACCCATGCCAAAATACATGATAATCAAACTTTCAAAAGCCAGAGGCAATGAGAAATTATTGAAAGCATTGAGAGAGAGCTGAACATCACACACAAAGGATTCTCAATAAAACTATCAGCAGATTTCTCATCAGAAACTTTGGAGGCCCAAAGATCGTGGGCATCTGATATACTCAAAGCAGTAAAATGTCAGAGAACCCGCTATGGCATGCTGGGTTAAGGATCCAACTGCAGTGGCTCAGGTTGCTGTGGAAGGCATGGGTTCAACCCCCAGCCAGGCACAATGAGTTAAAGGATCCAGTGTTGCCACAACTGTGGCATAGGTTAGAGCCGTGGCTTGGAACTCTGGCCTGAGAACTTCCATATGCCAAGGAACAGCAGAAGGAGGGGAGGAAGGGAAAGAGGGGAAGGAAGACAAAATCCTCTATCTGACAAAAGTGACCTTCAAGAGTAGGAGAGAAATTAAAGACATTCCCAGAGAGATAAAAGTTGAAGGAGTTTGTGATCAAAAAACCTATCCTGTAAGAAATGCTCAAGGGTCCTGAAGACAAAATCAAAAGACAACAGACAGCACCTCAAAGGCATATGCACAGAAATTCCTGTCATGGCTCAGTGGAAACCAATCTGACCAGCATCCATGACGACGCAGACTGGATCCCTGGCCTCGCTCAGTAGGTTAAGGATCTGGCATTGCTGTGAACTATGGTGTAGGTTGCAGACACAGCTGGGTTCTGGCATTGCTGTAGCTGTGGCATAGGCTGGTGACTAGAGTTCCAATTCAACCCCTAGTCTGGGAACCTCCACATGCCACAGGTGGCATGGCCCTAAAAAATAAAGACCTTAAAAAAAAAAAAAAAAGGCATACACACAAATAAAGATCTCAAAAAGGTAAATATATAACCTTTATAAAAGTGTTATTATAACAATAGTTTGTAACCACACTTTTCTACATGAGACTAAAAATATTTAAAGAAGAAAATTAGGGAGTTCCCGTTGTGGCTCAGCAGTAACGACCCCAACTAGTATCCATAAGGATTCAGGTTTGATCCCTGGTCTCAGTCAGTGGGTTAAGGATCCGGCATTGCTGTGAGCTATGGTGTAGGTTGCCTATGTGGCTCAGATCCCGTGTGGCTGTGGCTATGGCTGGCAGCTGCAGCTCAGATTCAACCCCTAGCCTGGGAACTTCCATATGCCCATGATTGGGCCTTAAAAAGCAAAATGAGTAAATGAATAAATGAAGAAAATTAGTTTAAAAGTTAGTATTACTTTAGTTTTTAACTTCAAATCTTATTTTCCACATAATTTAAGAGGCATTTAAAAATTATTGGTTTATCTTTTGGGGCACACAATGTATAAAAATGTATTTTATT